>NC_135784.1:266974427-267611927 GCF_051106095.1 Pogona vitticeps
AAAACAAAAAAAATTAGCTTTTCAAACTTTAAGAAGAAAACAGTGCCCCTTGCTGGACGTGTAACGTCGGACTTTATATATATAAGAATGAAGGTACTAGAAGCCTCAGAATTCATTAATTTGGTCATATTAGTTTTCTCCCTCAGAGAAATAAAGTGTTCTTCATGTATTTGTACATTCGCTTTAAGAGTAAGATGGGTGGGTGTTTTCACTTTTGCAAATTAAGTGATATCATTCTAAAATAAGAATGCATTTTCTATAAACTGAGATAACTTCCTGAGTAAAATATATAAATTAAAAGATGGAGGACTAAAAGCTGTATACACAGTAAACCAGAACATACTGATGATGATTAAGCATCCTCAGGGATCCTCTGGTCAGTGTTGATTGTCAGTTGAAAAAGGAAAAATAGAAAAAGGATTGGCCTGTCCAGGCCAAGTAGATCTTATTTATTCCTTCTAATAATAAATTCACAAGGGGTAGTGAGAAACAAAGCCATCAGAAACCCAAGATAAGTACTGTACAAGATATTATTAAATTACTATTTTTGCTCCAAAAAGGTCCAGTGAGGAATGAGCATGCACAATGTCGCAGTTATAGGATCTTGCTTGTCAATTTGAAAAGAAAAATGGAAAAATATGCGTAAGACAGGGAAGAATGAGGGACAAAATTGTCCTTTTCAGTCACCTTACAACTTGTGGAATGGGGGAGCAGGTAGGGCTGGCTGAAATAGTCGCCAGGAATTATACTTTTAGTGGGTTCCACTGGTAACATTTGCTGTCAGGAGCTTCCTTACTTAGGTCTTTTGGTTGTGAAAGAAGCCTGTGACCCTTCATATTGCAAGTGGAACTGCAATACCTCCTCACCTATCATGTACACTGTATCTATTTCATCTGTTCTATATTCTGGAAATTTTCCAGAAATCTCTCAGAATGCCCCTTCTGCTGCTGCCACTTGGTCCCCATTTTTCAGTTATTTTTCTTAGTAAACAAGTAAGGAGGAGTATTCTTGCCCCAAAGAAACTTTTGGTAGCTTCAAGATGGAACTTCCACTGATTTGACTCTGGGAGGTGCCACATGAACCTCTGGTTCAGTGGTTTGGCCCAATTCATTAACTCTCCCCCCCCAGCTGTTCTGTGGTTTGGTGCCCCACCCCCTCCATCAGGCACCCACTCGGAAGCAGTGCCCTGGCTTCCCTGCCCCACATCCTCCAGGTGCTGCCTCTGAGTGGCTGCCTGCCGGGAGGGCCATGGCTCTGAACTGCGGAACAGCTGTGAGGGATGGTAAATGGACCAGGGTGAAGTACCAAACTGGTGGTTCATACTCATCTCTATATATGACTCTTTGGAACTTGTATAACACAAGTAACCAAAATAACAGTGATCTTGTAGGGGATTACCGCATGTGTCATTAATCTTGTGGAAGCAGTCATTTATTTGGCAAGCTGTTCATTGTGCAGCAGACACTAGAGATGTGCCATTCTTCTGCTTCTGCTTCTTTTGTTTCAAATCACAGAATTCTCAAATGTTTTCCTAGGCAAAATTCTGGGAGTTACAGCCCACAAACATACACCTACAGACAGCTTCATTCTACTCACCTGGAAAAAGGCTGAAGACACATTCTACAGCTTATTTCTTGCTGCAGTGCTTCCTGATAATGATACTCTCAAACCTGATAATGATACCAGAGCACAGAGTGCTGTCCTCTGAAGATGACGGCCACAGAGACTGGCGAAACGTTAGGAAGAACAACCTTCAAAACACTGCCAAAGAGCAGTGTTGCCAAAAACCCACAACAACCATACTCTCAATAACTTTATGCTTTATAGAGGGTGCCTCCTGAAGAACCATGAAGAGGCATGTGAGTTCATGATTGAGAAGGAATTCAAATTAGAGGGTTCCAGATTTTTAACTCAGTCATATAAGTTCTCTGTTAACATGGTTTTGATAGAATGTATGACCTTTGTTGGATCATGAATATTTCTCCAGTGTTTGAATTCATGCATCGAATCATAAGAGTAATTGAGTTTGAAGGGGGCTATAAGGCCATTGGGTCCAACCCCTTGCTCAATGCAAAAATCCAAATAAAGTAGATTTGACAAATGGTTGTCCAATTTTCTCTTGAATGCCTCCAGCACTGGAGCATTCACCACCTCCCAGGTAGTTGGTTCCATTGTCATACTGCTCTAACAGTTAAGAATTTTTCCTGATACTAAGCCTAAATCTGGCTTCCTGTAATTTGAGTCCATTGTTATGTGTCCTGCAATCTGGGATGATTGTGAATAGATCCTTCTTCTCCTTTGTATGACTACCATTCAAGCATTTGAAAAGTACTATTATATCTTCTCTCAGTCTTCTTTTCTCAAGGCTAAAATGCCCAGTTCTTCCAGTCTTTCCTCACAGGGCTCATAAAACCATCTTATTCTGTGGTGGCTCCATCAGCCTTTTATTTAATAGTTGATGAGACACTTCTGTGTTATCTCCTTCATAAAAACTAAGAATGGTGACTGCTTTTTTTCTTCCTTTCCTTTCCTTTTTGGCAACTTGTTTATTATGCTGCCATTTATTGATGCGGTAGTTCTGCTTCTTCATCCTACTGCCTTCTAAGAGCTTGAAGTTCCCACTTGTGCCTTTTACCCATGTGAACGATTTAGAGTGGCAATTATGGGATAAAAATTGTGGTTTCCTACCTTCTTTTGGGTAAGACTAGCTTTTGATGGCGTGTCTGATCATGAAAACGTTTCCCTTGGGCAGCACCCATCTGTAGCATGCAGGACCTTGCCTCCTTAGGAGAGGCTTAAATAGTGATGCTTTTTTGTGAGTGAAAGTGGTTTTATTGTCATACCTTCAGTTGTTCAGTAAACACAGACTTCCTTTTCTGTAACTTATTTACTGTCCCATTAGTGCAAGCAGTTTACACAGAATTAAAACTCACAAACCATCAATACCCCACAATAACAAAAAATACAATTCAAAAACAATACGGTGATACTGCAGCCAATAATTATAACCATAAATATGAGCAACCCTATAAAAATATCTAGATTTGATTTTTAAAAACCTTTTGTTGACAGCATCCTAACAGCATTCAGTTATTAAAGTCAATTTTTTAATTTAGTCTTTATCATCTTTCTAAACATAAGAAGAGAAGGAGTCTTTGTAGGTATTTTATTCCAGAGTCTGATGCCACAATCGAAAAGGCATGATACCTCATATTCACCTTTTTGGCCTCCCTTGTTGTAATGCATTTTAACAACATGGATTGAGAGAAGTGTGTGGGAGTGGGCAGGAATGCATATCTGTGCATTCTCATATTTTAAAAACCAGGGAAATTTCTCAGAGAAAAAGACATTTTGTTTAAAGCAAAAGCATAGGAAATTCAATCCACATTCATCCCGTAGCCCAAAACACAGACATGTGGAGGCACTCTTGTACACCCTGAACTTACACTCAAACAGTACAGCATAATTTCTGCTAGCTACTCCTCTACTTGTATAGTGTATCATAAGTGAATCTGAAGAGTTGAAATGGAACAGAGGCTTTGAGTAGTCGTAACTACAGATATATATTTACTAATCCAATCCCATTGTTCTGTGTTGGGAGGGAAGATAATCTTGCTGGTTTTGACAAAATTAGTACTAGGGATCTCTTAAAAATTAAGGAACCAAAGCAAGGAGCTCTCCTCTTACAGTATATCTAATAGGGTTGGAAGTTATGGTAGAAAAAAGATGCATCAGTGATTGAAATTCTGTAACTTAGAGTAGTAAATCACAACTCGACTAGGACCATTGAGTCAGGGATTTGCTGAGTCACCTTCTCCGTAACTTCCATTCAGTGGGCCTATTCTAGTTTTGACATAATACACTAAGCAACATGATTTTGACCATTGTGTTCATATTTGGTTTATCTGTCATCTGAATTTCCTTACTTTTTTGAATAAAGACACATTTTTTTCCTTTAAACTGAAGGTTTCTTTTTCTTTTGCCAATATATTCTTTGCACAAGCTACTGGTTATCTGTATGCACTATGACCTTCATGGTACAATCCCATGAAGTCTACATATTAATTTAAATATAATAGTTGTACATTGTTGTTCACCTTGCAGACATTTATAAAAATGGTTCATTTGTTTAAAAGTGTGTATTACGGGCTAAATCTAAAGCAGAATTAAGCATGTTGAAACACTTGAATTTTGTTGAGAAAACTAGTTACACAACAAGTATTCTTCCAGATAGTGCAAATTGCTTGTATAATTACATAGTTTTCTCCAACAATAGTTTTGGACAGGGGGATTGTCAGTGCCTAGTTCTGTTATGACTTTAGGCTTATAGGTAATACAGTGGTGCCCTGCATGACAACGATAATTCATTCCGTGAAAATCATCGTCATGCGAAATGCTATTTCCCCATTGGAATGCATTGAAACTCGTTTAATGCTTTCCAATGGGGGGAAAACCTCATCGTCCAGCGAAGATTGCCCATTTGGAAGCCATTTTGCAAGCGCCGATCAGCTGTAAAAATGGCTGTCCTGCGAAGCATGGGTCCGGAAAACACAGGACAGCCATTTTGTGAAGCCGACGATCAGTTGTAGAAATCATCGTCTTGCGAACAAACGGTCCGCAAAGCATGGACCAAATCAACGTCCAGCAAAAATTGCCCATTGAAATCACTGTTTTGCGAATTGCTATAGCGATCTCAAAACGTCATCGTTATGCAGATTTGTCGTTTTGCAGGGTCATCTAGCAAGGTACCACTGTAGTTTTGCATCATTTATTCTTGTTGCATCATAATATTCCAGTGGTACTGACAGAGTTCATGTCTTGCAAAGATGTTGTAGCAGAAGCATTTTATATAGCTCATCTTCATCCTATACTTGCTTCTTTGCTAGTAAGTAAATGTTTGGGATTCATCATTGTTTATTTTCCATCCAAATTAAGGTGGTACATAACCTAGTGTGTCTTCTTGATTATAGTAATAATATATGTTCTGAAGTCAATACTTGCTCAATATATGTGTGTGTGTATTTATTCTAAGTATATATTTTCATTTTTGTTTGTCCACTGTGTGCCTTTTGAATAACTATTTCAGTTGTACTTGACCTTTAAACAATGAAGAATTCAGATTACTAATTATGTATATTAAAAGTTAGATTCTTTGCTCATACTGCCATTTCTGAAATTTGGGATAGGATACTAATAATTAAACACAACATTTAATTTCATTTATATATGCTCTTTGCTAATAGTGATTTTGCAGCACTAACACATCTGATACAATAATGCATACTTTATGTAAATAAACACATAATTTAAAGCCTCCTTAATGTTCAAAAGTCTCCAGACTAAAATACAGAGGAAAATTAACATCAATGAACATGAACCTGAAAACTTTTAGGAATCAAAATTGTCAGGAAAGGCATGAAGGTGTTTTTAGTTTATACTTTGAGCAGTCTTTAAAAGTTAGTAGCACAGCAGGTGATGGTGTGGGTAAGTGTAAATGTTCTGAAATAAATAGCAGTTTGTGACCTGGAATGTCAGGGCTCTAGACAAGGGTGTATGTTTGTCAATACATCCTACATGTTTTACAGATTCCTCAGGGAATAGGGGAAGATACAATTTCACCTTTTCTGTGCCAAAACATTTTAATTATATCTTCTTCCAAGTACAGCGGTTCAGTAACCAAGGAGCTGACATTGATGCATGTGTTGATAAAGCTGCAAACATTCAAAATGAGATTAACAAAGATTTTGAGGAAAGGGTGACAGCTAATTTTGCACAGTATTCTGCATCTAATTCAGGTCAGTGTAATGATAGAATATTTTATAACTGTTGTGTCATCCAGAAAGACTTTTATGATGCTTTGTGGTAATGAAAGTGTATGTGTATGAAGAGTATAGTTCAGAATCTATTTTTCATGCAAATAAACACTTTTTATTATGTTCCAGTAGGTTGTAGTGACAAAAAGGACATGCAGCATTTTGTGATTATGGTCAAATGTACTACCTTTCTCCAGATTTACTTGAAAAGTGTTTGGTAACATTGAAAAACTCAAAGCAATGCAGTTATATCGTATCGCTTGGTTTCCATGAGAAGATAATCCAAATAAATCTGTATTAGATTTCAGTAATGAAAATAATGTTCTTTGTGTTGTATTAGACTTTTTGAGCACATTTCAGTGTATTTCAGTTCTATTCTGCTCTTTATTTGAAGGCAGCTGACACTCTTCTTTCACTTTTTGTTTGTGAAGTTTTCTTTCTTTTTCTTTTTTTTATCCACTCACTTCTCCATCTGCTTTCACTTTTGTTTGCTTGGGCCGTCTCTCATCCCAACTTGATAATGAGGAATGTGGTGTGACCCTGACCTCTATCAGCCCATGCCTGACCTTCTGACTCCCCTACCTAACCTTTGACCTTTTCTTTGACAGCTTGATTAATTACCCTGTGTTATGATTTATGAGTAAGTGCTATGTAAAAATAATAGACAACAGGTGGTCCCCTAAAAACTTTTTGTGGCATGTTTTCTTTTCCTGCCTAACTTGATGAGCTATTTTAAGTTAGAAACTTGATGGAACAATGTGAATTTGGCAGTAACACAGCATTTTTTACACACTTGGACACAGCAGTGGAATTCAGGAGCCAGAGAGATGAGGTGTAACTGGGATGAAAATATTACAAAGTATTAGCAGGGTGCAGTTGCCAAAATGCACATTGGGTGAAAATACAAAAAGGAGTCAACTGACATTTCAGGCGTTTCGGTCTCAGGTCACGTCTTGAGAAAATTGCTCAAATAATGGAGGGGGCATTTTTCAAGCTGAGCTGCATCTCCAAAGCTATGTTTACTTTTACGCTTCACTAGTGACTTCTGATTGGTTGTCATGACCTCATCCTACTGTTGCATCTAGGATGTTGCAACAGTGACACATAGGTACCCTTCTCTTTAAAAAGATGGGAAATAAACAGATCATACATCTTTCAGAAAGATGAATGACCATTCCTGTGTCCATGTTAAGCATGCACAGATCTAGGTTACAAGACTTGTTTTCTCTGAAGGATTTACTTTCATCGGCTTGAAATGGTCTAAATAGATTTATTTATTTATTTATTCTTTAAAAAGTCAGATTGATAAAGCTCAAGAAAGTGGTGTGCTACAGATTCTTACTTGCAGGCCAGAAAGATAGGGACATAGGTCAAAAGATTTCACTCTAGCCTCTGACCTCTCTCGTCACATATGGTATCCCAGCCAGGTGGATTAATATGCAGGGCTGAATGCTTTTAGCTCATAATCAATTTGACCAGACATGACATTTGTAGAGTTCCAGAAGGTATCTTAAATAATTTTTGCCGTTTACTGTTGTCTCATTGGCTAGCATGCCATAAGACTTTTGGATGTGCCCATAATGCTCTATAAAATAAGCATTTTATAGAAACATCAAAAAGTATGTAGTGGACCTTTTTCCTATTTATTATTATTGTTTCATTTTGCTATCTGATAAACTTGTAGCAGTTGTGTAACACTGAGTTCAAATAATTTTTCTTAGGATTCTGTGTAACCTGCATTCTTATGTCTCTAAGCTGGCTTTTACTATAGCCATCATCTGAATAATTAATGTCAAATAAGCTCATATGAAAGATTGAAAATGATGCTTACTGAAATCTGATGAAACCGTTGTTTAAATTGTGTTAACACCATCAGATGCTGTACATTTTGGTGTCACAACAGTTAATAGACCTGCAGTGCTTGTCCTCCATAGTGGATTTTAGAATAGATGATGGCTTATAGTGATTGGCTATATACAGTAGCTAAATGCTTATTTTAGCAGTAACTTTTTGTTACCTAGTACTAATTGGCCTGTGCTGATGAACTTGGACCTTAGAAAATATTGGATTCAATTCCCAAATATCTTGTGTTGCAATTGGCTGGTAATAATGTGAGATATTTTGCAGAATACAGTATACTTCTACTATAGATAAAAGTTAGAAGGTCCTAAACCTTTACTCATTAGAAAACCAGAACTTCAGATTATGTTTGGAAATGTTGAGTCACTTTTTTTACAAGGATGTCCTAAAATGTAACTGATACACAATGGAATTCCTGCCTATAAATGAAAACAGTCTTCAAAAATTAACCAGTGAATCTATTTCATTTCCAAGAGATTTTCTTGCATCTCATACAGTAGCTGCCTATATTGGAGGCAAGTTTTGTAGCAACTGTTTATAAGCAGATACTGGTTTAGAGGTGTTTTTCAAATGATGGCAGTATAATTTACCCAGTTTTTTAAAGGGTACATTACAGGTTTGAGCCCTTTGAAGAAGTCTATAGCTTTATATTATTGCTTGTCCCAGCATATTTAAACTATTTGCCTAGAATAGTTTGATCGTTGTGCTTTAACTTGGTGGAAACAATAATGGGACATTGAAATTAGGTGAGCTTAAATCTTGGGAATTTGGTGATATCCAACTTGTTTTCAAGATCTTTACAATTCAGGAACCAAATACTCAACATGTTGGTGGAATATTAAAAAGAAAAATGACTGGTGTTTCTACAGGTAAAGAAGAAAGAAAGGTCAGCCTATGGCTAAAGACCTAGATTAACTTTTGATAGTTTTGGATGGTAACAATTTTGTAATACCAATAGAGGTTAAATTCAGCTGTAGTTATGTATGTTACATTGCATTTCTACCCCCTTTCATCCTAGCAAGTATTGTATTTTACTCCTAATCCTCTTTCCTTTGCCTGTTTTTCCTCATATAGTTTAGGCTGCAGTGGCTAAGGACAAAAGGCGGAAAAAAGTATGACACTGTGTCAACTTTCTTACAAACACGACAACATTTACAATAGATTTTTAAAAAGAAATCATGAAGCATATGATAGAATTCCTTAAAGTATCAGTGTTTTAATGTTGTTATTTTAACAAACATGGTATTTGAATAAAGTTTTAAAGGCATACTGAGAGATGGTTTGTGCTATTCAAACCTAATTGATAAAAATCCTTTAATTGATTTATGAAGCTGTGATTTTTGAAATGGAATCATTTTTCATCTGTTGATGTGTCAGTGAAAAATTGATGTTATGTCCTCATAAAATTGGACAAATGAGTCATGTAATTTTCAGCTACATAATCAATAACTTAGACAAATTTTACTTCTCTGATGATTTATGTATGTCTGCTTTTGTGGACATAACTTCACATTTCAGTAACACATGTACAACCATAACAAATACCTGAATTTTACATCTTACGTTGTACAGAAAATCAAAGGGATCAATAATCTGCCCCCAAAAAACCCACAAACAAACAAACAAACCCCACAACACCCTGCCATAGGCCACAAACATGAGTAGCAAACTAAAGTGCTGAACGTGAAGGGCACTATTTTTGAATGGTTATAAAAAATGCCATATTTTCCTTTCAGTATTTTAAAAATAGTATGAAAAGGACATTCGTATTATTTCATTAATACTTTTGCATCCATCCAAGAAGGCTGCAATCTTTTCTGCTTTTAATGAATTGTACGTAATAAAAACAGGATGCTCTGATGCTAAATTTTGCATTTTAATTCCTTATATAATAACTCTACTGCAATTTTTTACTTTATACGTGACCACAGTTCCAAAGCATATGGGTAGTATGTGTGAATATAGAAGGAAGAGCTGGGAAAAAAGATGACAGGAGATCACTTACTCATGGTACAGAATCTAGAAGGAGGCAATTTTCTCTTTGGCCTGTGGTGACCTTTTTACCATGTTCCCTTACACCACAGACAGTGAACTGAATGCCTCTAATTCACCCTGCTTAACAGAGTGCAACAGTGTTCTTTAACTTAGTTTTGGTGGGAGGAGAAGGTATAGTAGAAATTTGAGAAGGGCGTGAAAGCTTGTACAGGCACAAGGAAGAGTAAGAACTTCCTTCAAATGTGATTTTAATAACTAGCCAAGTGTGTCCAACTGTAGAAAATCACCAAGTGACAATCTGTCTACCTGACAGTTACTACAATGAGTTACAAGATTTTTGAATAGCTACACAGATTAGAATAAAGCAACACTGAATAAAGTATCTTTTGTTGCTGTAGATTTGTTTACCTTTGATCATCTATAAAGGTGGACTTTCATCTTTTCACTTTGGCTCCTTGTTAGGCAGAAATTATATATTCTATTAACTAAGTTAAAATAATTTTAATGTTGCTACCTGGAATTTGTAGTAAAAAAAGTTAAAAGTAAGAATTTCATAATAATATTGGGAAGTAATTTGTGTGTAATTCCTTTGCTTTCTTAAAAAAATTATTTTTATAGCTATGGCAGTATTCTATTTCATTTAAACAATGTCTAGAGATTTTTTTATTATATTCATTCAAATATTCTTTAATTACAGTTGTCAGAGCAAAATGAAATACAATAAAATATTTAATATTTCCCCCTCTAATGGTTGCTACACATAATACATCTTTAATCCCTATACTGTTGCTAAAGTTGAAGCTGGTGAAATCACAGATTTGTAAGCAATCACTTAGAAATCACTGATTTCCAAGCCATGTCAAATAATCACAGCATATACAGATTGTTATTGGTGCTTCCATTGATGAATTAGACAGAAGTGTTTAACATTTTAAATTGCAATCCAGGACATAGTTCAACTGTTTAAATCCCCCTGAAATCAGTCAGTGTACACAGAGTAAATATGAAAGTTTTTAGCAGTGGAGCATTAAGTATACATCATGATTCTAGAACTGATTTTTATTTCTTTGATTTTTTCATGAATCACATGAAATATTGTAAAGTTATTAAAATGTTAACAAAGAGTTAGCAAATATGTGAACAGAAGAGACACTAGATTCAGATACAAACACAAACGGAATTAATCCCATTCATTGTCAGCTCTATGAAAATCACACAAATTTATATTTAAATCACTAAAAATGTAAACCATTCAAAGTCAAAAATTGGTATTTATTCTTTCTTTTCCTTCCATTCAAACAGGAAGGTTATGGAGTGATAGTACTGAATCCGAATGAGAACTATATTGAGGTTGAAAAGACAAAAGCACTTGTGCAGCTGTCTCCTGATAGTTCGGATGAACCTGCAGAAAAGAGGGAGAAAAAAGATAAAATCCAGAAAGATACAAAGAAGCGACGGGACTTCTATGAGAAGTATCGAAATCCACAAAAAGAAAAGGAAACTGTGCAATTGTATATTCGAGTAAGTTACTGTAGTTTCTTCTGCTTAGTATGAAACAATAGAACATTCGAATTATGTTGCTGTGATTTAAAATATTATGGTTTAAAATGTGTATAGTGTTTATATAATTGTGTAATACTGAGGGTAAGAACTTTTCATTTATATTGACATTTTTGTTAGCATTTATTTTGAAAGTGGAAAAAAAATTAATTTATTTTCAGTTTTCAAAGAGAAACTGCAGATAAATCCTAGAGTAACACACAGTGCGTTGCAGAGACAAATACAAATCTGAAACATAATGTATGAAATATTTTAAAGTTGATATGGGTGTAAGAATCATTTATTAAATGTAGTTTTGATGTTGGCTTTACATTTAGAGCATTATGCTTAGACTTCTAAAAAATAATAATCAAATATTTTAACGTTGCCTGGTAAATTAACAATATCACAGGCAACATGCTGATGTTCACTGTATTGCCGTAATGTATTTCTTCCATGTTAGTAGGTTGCCATTGTATTTCAATCAAAGTTTCGAAGGAAGATGAAATTATTAATATCTTAAATATTTAAGACAGAATAATTCAAGAATAGTGCAATGAGGAAATTCTGTCCCTTGCTCTTTTCTTAATCAGTGAACCTTTGCACTCTGTAATGCTGTCAGCATGGGATCGTTATAACAGAGCTATCCAAGGATTTCTAATTCTGCAGGGGGCACAACAATATTATTTGTCCTTTGTCACATTTTGCCTTGTAAAGCTATGATGAATTATCCAGTTTAGATGCATTCAAGCATCTTTAAATGCTTTTTTAAAACAACCAAACGAGAATTTAGTGTTTTTATTCTACAGTAAAATATACTATGCCTGCTCCAGTTTCACTGAAACATTTTGCCTATGGTTATTGAACAGTGGAAAAACAGAAGAAAAATCATAATTATATGAAATGGTGGCATGGTTATTATTATGTTAAGATAATGGCAAGTTATAGCAGAAGATCGTTTTGCTATAAGAAATACAAACAAATGATATATCTCTCTAAATGAGTAGTGAACAGAAGAAAGAACAAGAAATGATGAGGTAAATCAACAGTTTGGAGTAACAAGTAATGCAAAAGAGCATACTTTCTGTTATTAACGAATAATGGTGTCTAATAACTTGCTCACTAGATAGTTTTATTATATGAGAACATCTCCTTCTGGAAGGAAGGAAATCCTGAAATTCTGCAAATGCACCAGATGCAGTTTTTTATTTACTTGATAGTTGTGCTTTTACTCTTATACTGAATGCAAGATCATAGTCACAATATTCTATGACATCTTCTCTTTTTCTCATGGAGAATATCTTTTGTACTTCTCAGGTATTATGTTTTCCTTCATTCTGATGGTTTTGTAAAGAGCACATCAGGTATCATGCACTGTATTAACTTTGTTGGCCTACTGATTGGATATTTCATACAAATTCACTTTCATTTATTTCTTCAATTCAGAGATCTTTCTGTAGGAGCAGCAGGAAGTTCAGCTCTCAGAATCATTCACCTAATAGCCCCTCAGGACTACAGTCCATGAGAAAAACTTCCAGAGGGTCTGAAAGGGCTTCAGAATGGGAGAGATTTATGTGAGTCCAGAAGTAAATACTCCTTATGCAGCTGGACCTTTGGATGAAAATAGTGTGTGTTCTTGTTTAGTTTTCCTTTGTCTTTGAAGCCCTAGTTCCACATATGTTCAATGTGATATGTTTCTTTTTGCCCTGGCATATTAATTTGAACCAACTGTAAAGCCAAGATAATAGGGAAACTTTCATTGGATATCACGAATCCTTCATCTGAAAGCTGCTTCTATTTTTGTTTAGCTTTCTGTATACTTTTAAAAAAATGGTTTTCGGATGCTTTGACCTAAAGTTGCTAGTCCCAGCTAAAGTAGACCAACTGAATCAGTGGAATTTACCATTCGGAAATAGCAAGTCTTCCGGTTGCTCTTAAAGCAGCTGGAAGAGACAAATCACCAGGAATAGACTGATACCAATAGAACTATTTCAAGTCATGAGACTGAATCTGTCAAAATCCTAACAAGAATGTGCCAACAGATGTGGAAAACAAAAATGGTTGGCAGAGTAGAAATGCAAAATATACCTTCGTGTCTCAAAAAAAGAAAAAAGGAAAAAAAAGGAGGAGTTAAAGGTTACAATAACTAAAGAACCACTGAATTTTTCATGCAAGGAAAGTTGTACTCAAGTTCTCATTACCTTTAGCATATTTGGAGTGAGAAATGCTGGATGTTCAGGCTGGAATTAGAAAAGGAAGAGACTCAAATGATCGTCTTGTAAATATACATTAGAGATCATTGTTGTTACATGTTGTCAAGTCACCTCCGATTTATGGCAACCTCATGAAAGTGTGATCACCAAATATTCTGTCCTTAACAGCTCTGCTCAGCTCTTGTAACCTCAAGGCTGTGGCTTTCTTTATGGAACCATTTCATCTCATATTCAGTTCCTCTTTTCCTACTGCATTCACCTTTTTCTAGCATTATTTTCTTTTTTAGAGACTTTTGTCTTCTCATGATATGCCCAAAATATGACAATGGCAGTTGTGTTATTTTTGCCTTGATTTTCACTTGATTTTCTCTAGGACCCAATTGTCTGTCTGTCTGTCTGAAGGTCTATAATATCTACAATGGTCTTCTCTAGCACTATATTTCAAATGAATCAATTTTTTCCTGCCAGCCTTCTTCATTCTCCTTCTTTCACACCCATACATAAGTTAGAATAATGACTGGGATTTCAATAGTGTGGGTGGTCTTGGGCTTGATCTCCTTACATTTGATTATCTTTTCTAATTCCTTCATTGCTGACTTGCTGAGTTTCAGTCTTTTGATTTCTTAGCCGCAGTCTCCATTTGGATTAATGATTGGACCTAGGTATAAAAAATATTTAATAATTGCAGTTTCTTCAGTATCGACAGTAAAATTGTGTAGTTCTTCTGTAGTAATGATTTTTGCCTTCTTAATGTTCAACTGCAGTCCTGCTTTGGTACTTTCTTTTACCTTCATCAGAAGTCATTTCAAGTCACTGCTGCTTTCTCCCCATAAGATGTGTCATCTGCATATCTTAAATTATTGATGTTTCTTCCACCAATTTTCACTCCTCTTTCATCTGAATCTAGTCTGGCTTTCCGTATGTTCTCTGTTGGGAGATAAAATGCATCCTTATCTGACTCTGTCTACAGAAACCATTCTACCTCTCCATGTTCTGCCCTAACAGTAGGTTCCCGTTCACAATGCAGGTTACGCATAAAGAAAATCAAGTGTTGAGGCACTCACATTTCTTTCAGAACGATCCATAACTTCTCATGATCAATATTGTCAAAGGCTTTGCTACAGTCTATGGAAGCATTCTCCATGAAGCACCCCTTCATGGATTGCTGCCTTGTCGTGGTGAAGGGGCTTGAGTAATTCAGAGAAGCTATGGGCTATGTCGTGCAGGGACACCCAAGATGGACAGGTCATAGTGGAGAGTTCTGACTAAATGCAATCCACCTGGAGCAGGAACTGGCAAGCCACTCCAGTATCTTTGCCAAGAAAACCCTATGACCAGAAACAAAAGGCTAAAAGATATGACGCTGGAAGATGAGCCCCTCAGGTCAGAAGGTGTCCAACTTGCTACTGAGGAATAGTGCAGGACAAGTACAAGTAGCTCCAGAGTTAATGGAGTGGTTGGGCTAAAGCTGAAAAGACGTTCAGCTGCAAACGCACCTGGAAGTGAAAGGAAAGTCTGATGCTGCAGAGAAAAATACTGCATAGTGTTGGCACATAAAGTTGGCGGAAATTAGCGCAGAGTTTTTGTCCAGTCCAGATAACTCACAGGTACACAAGCAGCTTCTCCCAACACCAGAGTATATTTACAATATATACAGCAGTTCCAACTGGCAGCATGACATCAAGCAGTGGACCAGTGGTAGAGAATACATCATCAGTTCAGCTTCACATATATATACTTATACATATTAGCATATAACCATCCATAGCAGATATTGCATCATTCATGACTCAGCATTACTCAGGGTTCTTGCACACCTGCACAATCATGGATGCTCATTAATACAAACCTTGTTCTGCCAGGTTAGGAAATTATTCTTGACACATAGGAACCTAGAATGTAAGATCTATGAACCTTGGTAAGCTGGATGTGGTCAAACAGGAGATGGCAAGAATAAGCATTGAGATCCTTGGTGTCAGTGAATTAAAATGGATGGGAATGGGTGAATTCAATTCAGGCAATTATCATATCTACTATTGTGGGCAAGAATCCCGTAAAAGAAATGGAGTAGCCCCCATAGTCAGCAAAAGAGTGGGAAAAGCTGTACTAGGATACAATCTTAAAAATGATAGAATGATTTCAATACGAATCCAAGGCAGACCTTTCAACATCGCAGTAAGCAATCCAAGTTTACGTACCAACCACCAATGCTGAAAAGGCTGAAATTGATTAATTCTGTGAAGACTTACAACACCTTATAAAACTGGTGTTGAAAGATGTTCTTATCATTATAGGGGACTGGAATGCTAAAATAGGGAATCAAGAAATAAAAGGAACAACAGGTAAGTATGGCCTTGGTGTTCAAAACGAAGCAAGGCAAAGGCTAATAGAGTTTTGTGAAGAGAACAAGTTGGTCATCACAAACACTCGTTTCCAACAACACAAGAGGCAACTCTACACATGGAAATCGCCAGATGGGCAATACCGAAATCAGATTGATGATGTTCTCTGCAGCCAAAGATGGAGAAGCTCTATATAGTCAGCAAAAACAAGACATGGAGCTGATTGTGGCTCTGATCATCAGCTTCTTATACCAAAACTTGAGCTTAAACTGAAGAAAGTAGGAAAAACCACTGGACTAGTCAGGTACAGTGGTGCCTCGCTTAACGATTGCTTTGTTTAACGAAAAATTCGCTTAACGATGGCTTTTTCGGAGCGATCTTGTGCTCCGTTTAACGATTTTCCCTATGGGCGATTTTCGCTTAGCGATTTTGGGACCATGTTTCGCTTATCGTTTTTGGTTTTAGGTCCCCTGTTTCGTTTTTTTTTTGACAGCCCCGTTTTTTTGCTATTTTTGAAATATTCTAAAATGTTTAAAAATGTTTAAAATGCTTGGAATCGTTAGTGCACCTAATAAAACCTTCGTTAAATTAATTTGGCTTTCTTCTGAGTCTTTTTAAATTTTTTGTGAATTTTTTTTTCACCATTGAAATGCATTGAATAGGTTTTAATGCATTTCAATTGGGGAACCGTGTTTCACTTAAAGATGTTTCCTAGGGCGATTTTCACTTAAGGACGGCAATCCGTTCCTATTGGAACAGATTATCCAGTTTGCAATGTATCTCTATGGGAAAACGTGTTTCGCTTAACGATGTTTTCCCATAGCGATTTTTTTTGGAACCAGTTAAAATCGTTAAGCGAGGTACCACTGTATAATCTAAACCAAATCCCTTATGAATACACAGTGCAAGTGAAGAACAGGTTTAAGGAACTCGATTTGGTGGACAGAGTGCCTGAAGAACTATGGATGGAGGCCCGTAATATTGTACAGGAGGCAGCAACAAAAACCATCCGAAAGAAAAGGAAATGCAAGAAAGCAAAGTGGCTGTCCAACAAGGCCTTACAAATAGCAGAGAAGAGACAGGAAACCAAATTATTATTTATTATTATTATTTATTCGATTTTTACCCCGCTCCTCTAGACCATGAGGCGGCTTACAAAATAAAACAGAACAATATAAATGCAAGGGAGATCGGGAAGGTTACAGAAAACTGAATGCAGATTTCCAAAGAATAGCAAGGAGAGACAAGAGGGCCTTCTTAAATGAATAGTGCAGTGAAAGAGAACAAAATAATAGAAAGGGAGAAACCAGAGATTTCTTCAAGAAAATTTGAGATATTAAAGGAACATTTTGTGCAAAGATGGACATGATAAAGGACAAAAATGGTAGGGACCTCACAGAAGCAGAAGACATCAAGAAGAGGTGGCAAGAATACACAGAGGAATTATACCAGAAAGATCTGGATGTCCCGGGCAACCCAGATAGTGTGGCTGCTGACCTTGAGCCAGACATCCTGGAAAGTGAAGTCAAGTGGGCCTTAGAAAGCATGGCTAACAACAAGGCCAGTGGAGGTGATGGCATTCCAGTTGAACTATTTAAAATCTTAAAAGATGATGCTGTTAAGGTGCTACATTCAACATGCCAGCAAGTTTGGAAAGCTCAGCAGTGGCCAGAGGATTGGAAAAGATCAGTCTACATCCCAATCCCAAAGAAAGGCAGTGCCAAAGAATGCTCCAACTACCGTACAATTGCACTCATTTCACGCGCTATCAAGGTTATGCTCAAAATCCTATAAGGTAGGCTTCAGCAGTATGTGGACTTAGAACTCCCAGAAGTACAAGCCGGATTTCAGAGTGGCAGATGAACTAGAGACCAAATTGCTAACATGCGCTGGATTATGGAGAAAGCCATAGAGTTCCAGAAAAACATCTACAGTACTTCTGCTTCATTGACTACGCAAAAGCCTTTGACTGTGTGGATCACGGCAAACTATGGCAAGTTCTTAAAGAAATGGGAATGCCTGACTGCCTTATCTATCTCCTGAGAAACCTATAAGTGGGACAGGAAGCATCAGTTAGAACTGGATATTGAACAACTGATTGGTTCAAAATTGGGAAAGGAGTACAACAAGGCTGTATATTGTCCCCCTCCTTATTTAACTTACATGCAGAATACATCATGTGAAAGGCTGGACTGGATGAATCTCAAGCCAGAATTAAGATTGCCAGAAGAAGTATCAACAACCTCAGATGTGTAGATGATACCACTCTGATAGCAGAAAGTGAGGAGAAATTAAAGAACCTCTTAATGAGGGTGAAATGGTCCCATCACCTCCTGGCAAATAGAAGGGGACGATAAGGAGGCAGTGACAGATTTTATTTTCCTGGGCTTCATGATCACTGCAGATGGGGACAGCAGCCACAAAATTAAAAGACGCCTGCTTCTTGGGAGGAAAGCAATGACAAACCTAGACAGCATCTTAAAAATCAGAGACATTACCTTGCTGACAAAGGTCTGCATAGTCAAAGCTATGGTTTTGCCAGCAGCGATGTATGGAAGTGAGAGCTGGACCATAAAGAAGGCTGACCGTCGAAGAATTGATGCTTTTGAATTGTGGTGCTGGAGGAGACTCTTGAGAGTCCCATGGACTGCAAGGAGAACAAACCTATCCATTTTGAAGGAAATCAACCCTGAGTGCTCACTGGAAGGACAGATCCTGAAGCTGAGAATCCAATACAGCACTTTGGCCATCCCCTGATGTTGGGAAAACGTGAAGGCAAGAGCAAAAGGAGACGACAAAGGACGAGATGGTTGGACAGTGTCACCGAAGCTACCAACATGAATTTGACTCAACTCCGGGAGGCAGTGGAAGGCGGGAGGGCCTGGCGTGCTCTGGTCGATGGGGTCACAAAGAGTTGGAGACGACTTAACTACTGAACAAAAACAAATGGAAGCTGTAACGTTCAGCCCTGCCCTCACCTGTCCGTCACAGCTGGGCAGTGGAACAGCAGCCAATGAGGGGACGGAAGGTGGTGCAGAAGTGGGAGGAGCTGTGATATATAAGGTGTGGGTGATGTGTGGAGAGAGTTCGGTGAGTCTGAGAGAGTGTGCCAGAAAGTCAGTGAGAGTTAGGAGCTGTGTGTTATTGAGTTCAGTGATTGAAAGAAATTGATTATCCACTTGTGATTTACTTATTTTACAATATTGATCGAATAAACAAGTTTAAGTTTGTCAAAGAAACACTGGCCTCAGTGAATAATTGAAAGATATTGGTGGCAGCAACTGAAAAAGAAGAGTGAGCACATACTGGAGGCCTGAGTTATTACAGGCTCCAGCGTGCCCGTTACAGAAGCATAGACTGATCTCCTCTTGAAATTCTTTTGTGCATTCCTGGAGCCAGCAGATGTTTGCAATGTGATCTTGAGTGCTTTTTCCTTTTTAGAATCCACATTGAACATTAGGCATTTCTCACTCCATGTAAGGCAAACACCTTTGTTAGAATACCTTCAGCATCACTTAGTTTGCATGGGCAATTAGAGCAATGATCCCATAAATGTTGCACACTGTATCTCCTGTCTTGGAAACTGGAATGTAAATTGAATGTTGCCAGTCTGTGCGCTGTTGTTTTGTTTTCTATATTTGTTGCCATATTATTATTAGGATTTTGGTAGATTCAGTCTCTGTGAGTTGAAATTGTTTTATTCGTATTCCATTTAATCCTGGTGATTTATTTCTTCCCAGTGTTTTCAGAGCAGCTTTAGCCTCACCTTCTAGAACTGCAGGTTCTTCAGCATAGGTTTCCTCTTGAAAAGAAACTGTCATCTTTTTATCTCTTATATATAGATTTTCAATATACTGTTCCCTCCGTCTCTGTATTTTCTCCTGTTTAGAAAGTGTGCTTCCCTCTTGGTCTTTCAGCATTTTAAATATAGGCTCTTGTTTTTCCTCTTTTGTTTTCCTCTTCTATTTTTTCACTCTCCATTGTAATAGTTCTATTTGTCTCTTTATGACAGTTGTTGAAAAACTGTAGGAAACCTTGTTTAACCAAAGAAATTAGTTTATTTAGCTAACAATCTGCCTGAAATCCTGTTGGCCCTTTGAATCAATGAAACTTATAGAGAAACCGATTCACCAAATCCCCACTGATTCAGTGGACCTACTTTAGTGGTGATGTACTACACTAAGCAACAGGATTTCAGCCTATGTTGCTTCAGCCAGTTAGATATTTTATAATTTATTCAAGAAAAGCTTGAGTAACTTGATTATTTTAATTACTTTATCTCATTTGTATTTGAAGTACACATTCAGATGCCTGTGAATGGCCTACATTTTCATTATTCAGAAATTCTACACATGCTTCCTTTATAATAATCCATATTTACAACCATAAATTATAACAGAAGTGAGGTCTTACGAAGTCTTTTTCTACGAGAAGAATATAAATAGAAATGACTAACTAGCAGATTATGCGTACCTTCTGAAGCTTTAAGAGTACAGCTTGAAAGATCAAAGTGCTTATTGTTTCAAGCTGTAAATTTTTTTAACTATGAAATAATGTACTTGCCAATGTGTGTTACAGCTTGTTAAGGGGATTGATTTGGTCTGGGCAATAAACTTCATCTCACACAATATGGCAGGAACACTTAACTTGCTGTGTTCTGTTCTAAGGCAATTTTTGTTCTTGAAAACATCTGCCAACTGTGTTCAGTAGTCAAAAGAAAAATGTCATGTTACATAGGATTGTGTTTGGTTCTAATCAAAGCATAAGCTTGTTGGAAATTTGCATTAAATACAATATTCCATACAATAACAAAAACATTCCATGTATGGTGATTAATTAAGAAATTGCTCATCTCAGTTCTTTAAAAATATGTTACCTGATAATTTGAAGAAAGTTCTAAAACATGTTGCATTTAAGAACATTCACATAACTGAACACGTCTATGTTCTGTTTTTAAAAGTAGCAGATCTGTGTTTATGGACTCATTTTTTCACTCAGAGCATAAGAGACTGCTGTTGTACATAATGGGAATAATTTCTCTTGAAAAATATAAAACCCAAGCCATTGTATTTAATGGAGGACTACGGTCAAAGAACTATAGGATATGAAGAGCTCCTTTAGATTATTCTAGAGGTTTGAGGTTACTTTATAATAGTTTGAATAATAGTTTGACAATTTTCCTGCGAAGAACAGATCTCTCCGTTATGCAATATATATTATTTACATATGTCCAAATGTAAACAGATACTTGACACCTTTTAAAGACATTTTAATGCATGTATACTGGAGTATAGAACATGAAATATGATATATACACCTTTTTCACCTTTTTATTTTCCATCAGTGAAATTGAAATGGTCTGGTGACCTGCACATCTTTAGAAATTTGCATATTAAGCTAAGTCTGTCATTCTGGTGCTGACTGCAATGGAAGTTACTCCCTTTCTCTGCTTCTCATCAACCACAGAACACTGGAAAATAGGCTCCAGAATATTTCTCAGTCTCCCAGAACACATGTGGCGGAGCATGGAGGTTGGGAATGGGATTCCCATATCCTAAGTTGACTGAATTTTCCTGCAGCAAGCACTACTGTTGCATACTACTTCTGTTCAAACAGACACGTTTTGACAGAAGTCCTTTAAAATAAAAGTACATATATTGGAATGTAAATAACTCTATATAATGAACCTTGATTTAAAACACATCCACAAACCATTTATTTAAGAAAAAATCCAGTTCCACTGTCTGAAATGCCTTATTTTTGCAGGGTACAGGTGAGGGCAGACTGTGGAAAAAGTGCCATTTTGTTTCCTGGTGACTAGCTTTAAGCTTGATGAATAGTTAAAAAAAAGTTGTGTTTGTGTGAGCAAAATGAATGCCTCTGTCGCATAATATGGATGATTGGATAGTAGAACTGTGGTGTAAAAGTGTTAGAACAAAGGGGAAAAGAATGAGAGAAAGCAGCTTTATTAACAGAAGGTAACAACAGGAGGAATGGCAGCAGGAAACCTCTACAAGACAAATAGAAGGAACATGGCATTTCTGCACATTGTTCTATGAAAGTGTGTTATGTTTTCTTCTTTGATTAGACCTTCCCTTTTATAATAAACAGATGCTTTATACTTACTTTGAGAGACTGAGCTATCATAGACACATGCTGAATAGTTTCTAACCACTTATGTAATTTATTCTATGCCCTTTCCTCCCCCCCCCTCCATTTTTAGGAGGGAATTTTTAGAACAGTAACCATAGCTCACTCACAGAATGCATGCTTTGCCTGTAGAAGGTCCTCAGTTCAATCTTTGGCATATCCATCTATAAAAGGATTAGGTAGCAGGTTATGTGAAAGATCTTTGCCTGAAAGTCTGGACTGCTGCTGCCAGTCAGAGTGATAACACTGGGCTGAGCAGAAATATTAGTATGACCTGGTATATTCAGCTTCTTACATTCTTCTAAAGACCAAAATTTAAGAAAGCATTTTAAAAACAACAGTGCTTAGGGGGAATTTATAATCCTTCAAGAATGTTGGCATGTAAATGCAGAATGTTATGGAGATGAAAACACTAAAGCAAAGAGAGCTTCCTGAATGAAGAGGCAGCAGATGAGGAAGAAACAGTAAATTCCAGTATGGCTATTAGAGTACAATGTAATTAAAATTCCATTATCATTCCCTATAATTAAAATTCTACTATACTGAATTTTATTTTTGATTTTGCAAAGTCTTTTGTTATCACATGCAATCAAGTTGGAACCAATTCTAATGACCCTAATAGGACTTTCAAGGTAAATGAGATATTGAAGGAGTGGTTTTACCAGTTCCACTTCCCCAGTGAGTTTCTGTGGCCGAGCGGAGATTCAAACCTTGGTCTTCAGAGTCCTAATCCCTCACTCTGTCTACTACACCACACTGGGCATCTACATTGTCTGTTAGTTTACATATTTTCTCATCCAAGTAAGCATTCCAGTATAACTGGGGTGTAAAAATGCCCCATGTCCAAAGGTGCTTATGTGTGAAGAATCAAGTGTTTTCTGTCCAGTGGAAGAAATTTTGATTTTCCCCAATACCTTATGTCACTTATGCTATACTACAGTATGGCTTGCAAAACAGACAAACATTTTCTTTTCTTTTGTCCCAGTACGTTAACACTGTCTGGGGGAAGGATCCTCTCCAAAGAACGTGAGTACTGTGGACACATTCAGGCATACCCTGAGTTGTGATAATGCCTTGTTGGCTGATCGTTTCACCGTGGAAGTGCCATTGGATTGCTTCAGGCATGAACAACTGAAGAAGAACACTAGTTGGGACAGAAAAGTAGTCCAATGACAAAAATCAGTAGATGTCTTGGGACATCTTTTTCTTATATGTTTATGTGTTTTTGCAGAACAAAGTTATTAGGTGGCAAGTGGTTGAAATTTAGGAACATTGCTTACAACTGGGCAGGTGATGTTATAGAATGGCTACATTGTAGTTTTGGTCCTGCGGGGTTCCTGTAATGAAACATGACTCTAGTGGCCTGAAATGTCATATCTGCTTCATGGCTAAAACTCCAATTCTGTAACAGTTACCTTGGGAGTAAGTCTCATCTAACTCTGTGTGTACAGTGGTGCCTCGCAAGATGAGCACCCTGTTTAACGATGAAATTGCATTAAGACGAATTTTTTGCGATCGCAAAAGCGATTGCAAAATGATGTTTCCTATGGGGGAATTTCGCTTTGCGATGATCGGTTCCCTGCTTCGGGAACTGATTCTCACAAAATGATGATTTTCAGTCAGCTGATCAGCGGTTTCAAAATGGCCACCGGGTTAAAAAAATGGCTCCCCCGCTCTTTTCTGGGACGGATTCCTCGCTGCACAGGCAGCGAAAATGGCCGCACTATGGAGGATCTTTGCTGGACTGTGAGTTTCAAGCCCATAGGAACGCATTAATCAGGTTTTAATGCGTTTCTGTGGGCTTTTTAATTTCACATTACAACGTTTTCGTTCTACAGCGATTTTGCTGGAACGAATTAACGTCGTAATGCGAGACACCACTGTATTTATTTGCACAGGGCTGCACAGTAGACGTTTCCCCCATCTAATATGCACTCATCTACTTATCTATTTTAATATTAAAGTAGATCAAATATATTGCTGATATAATGTATATGGAAGTGTTTTAGACATTCTTAAACACCATATACATTTGGAGTGGGCAACAGTATTTATTCATCATACCCTTAGCTAGAATAGCTGATGACAAAGAATTATGAGAGTTACAATTCACCAACATCTTGAGGGCCAGCATTGCTGATCCTTGATATAAATGCTACATATTATTGTTGCATTTAAATTTAAACCCGAGCACCTCCTGGTGCTACAATCCTTGTAGCTTTGAGTCTTCCAAGGCCAGTACCATTTAGAAAAGCAATGGGCAAAGTATGGCCCTCAGCAGTTGTTGGAATGAAACTCCCAGCTTCCCCAGTCCACATAAATAGTGATAAGCTTTTCTGAAAAGCTGCACTTTGCTAATTAACCAGTGGTTCTCATTCTATACATACCCCTTAGCTCCTGGGTAACAGTTTTGTCTTGTCATTTATTGAAGGAAGTACAAGTAGTTTGAATCTTATGAAGTCAGAACAGTTTTTAGGCCTCAGAAATTGTCTTAGTTTTAAAGAAAGTCATATGAAGCTGCACAAGAGGTGCTTTCTTTTCTATCTAGTTAGAACAATATTAATTCATAATTGGGCTGGCCCACTGTGAGGATGGTGGAGGGAGAGAGACCTTACCCGCCCGAGTGCCATCTGTCCCACTTATAAGGGAAGACAGGATCTCAAAAGGAAGAAATAGGGTAGGAAAGATACCTCTGGAAGAAAAGGATGAGAGATGGGAGATACAGAGAAAGGAAGAAGGTTCCCAGAAAGAGAAAAGGGGAATAACAGAGATGACAGAACAGGAAGAACAGGCAGAAGTAAGGAGCAAGGTGATTGGTGGAGAGGAAAAAGCGGGAAAAGGAGGAGAGAAAAGGGGAAGAAGAAAGCAGAGGCAAGTGAAGCACGGACGAAAGGGAAGGGAAAAAAAACTATCCCCAGGATGGGAGTGGATATGGATGGATAGCTCCTGGATGTGTAAGTGAGAGGGACTTATGGTCCCACAAGAAGAGGGAGAAAGGAGCAGGAGGGGTATGACAGTGTTGAAACCCTCCTATGGGGGCGGGGGAGAAAGAAGCCTGGGACTGGGAATGTAAGATAAGAGAGGAGAGAGCTAAAATAGAAAGAGAAAAGAGGGAACAAGGAAGATGGGCTCATATATGGGAAGGAGAAAACCTCAACCCCAGGCCTGTGGGAGACACCTGTGTCAAGAGAAACTGCCAGGACCATCTTATACCATACATGAGAGTTGCCTGAGATGCCATTATTACCCAGGCCATTGCTAAGAGAGCCAAGAGATGGGGTGGACAGATGATCCAAGACTTTGAGTTAAGATACCTGTTTGTAGTTTATAATAATCCCTTCAGTATCCCGTTGGGTGCTGAGGAGTTGTTGAATATTAAAGTAGATGTTACCAGATTCCTGGATGTTCTAGAAATAAATATTAATGGTTTGAATACACAAGCTGAGTCTGTGGTGCTTGACCCTGAGATGGAAGAGAAGTTGGGGTTGAAGTATGAACCCACACATCTACGATGCTGCGAGATGAAGTGGCCTGCTCCACATAGTACCAAGTGGTATAGTGTGGGTAGAGGAAACCAAGAATTAATTGCTGTTGATCTTGAGGGTGTGGGGTCAGGAAGTTCTTTCAGCTTTATATTATGTAAAGAGGTGTGGCAATTCCATATGCTTTTGTGTCTGCTTATAGACGTATTGATATGCATAGTGAATGATTGGCTGTAGTAAGGCAGGCAATGTATAGAAGGAAGTACATGATAAATGGCCGTTTGCTGCCAGGATGGAGAAACACTTGTTGATATGTGAAGAAGGTGTGTGTGTTGTATGTAAAAGATAGCAGTTTAGCTTTCTTAATGGAAGTTAGAGGAGTTTTGTGTTGTGTTGTGTTGTATTGGAGTCAAGTCTCCATTTGCAAAGGCTGTGAGGTGGTGTTTTAAAATTATTTTATACGGCTCTGTAACCTACTGTGAGATCCTATGATATTAGGCAGACTATAAATGCTTTAAATAAATAAATAAATAAATAAATAAATAAATAAATAAATAAATAAATAAATAAATAAATAAATAAATAGCTTGTTAAGAGCTGTGTCCTTAGAAAAAACTAAAGTATTTTGTTTTTATGAAAAAGCTCAGAAGTTTAGTGTATGTCCTGGTTGGAACCTGTGCAAAACCAAGAATCTGTAAAGACATATATAAAACAACTAAATGTGCTTAAGCTATAAAGGAAGAGAAGAGTGAAATAAAAGATTTCAGCTGTTTGATAAGGACACTTTATTATACTGAACCTTTTTATTCTTTTGCTTTTTAAAAATAAACTTATTTTTGGTTTACAAATTATGTTTATTGCTAACCTAGCAGTTTGAAAGCATGTAAAAATGCAAGTGAATAAATAAGTACCACCATGGTGGGAAGGTAATGGCGTTCCGTGTCTAGTCACGCTGGCCACGTGACCATGGAAACTGTCTACAGACAAACACTGGCTCTACAGCTTGGGGATGAGCACCGCACCCTAGACTGGACATTTGTTAAGGGGAACCTATTATTATGCCACACATACTACTGACCAATGCTGGGACACATAGGTAAGGCCGTGTCACCAAAATAACAATCTATAGGTGTTTTACCCAAAAGTTGGCTTTTTAAAAAATAACGCTTTAAAATGACAGTGTAAATTCAGCCACTAGCTGTGGAAATGTCTAGGCAGCAGAAGGAGAACACTACCTGCTTGCCTGGTTTTAGGAAAGGAATAATCTAGGGAAGGAGTTCTTATTACAAGTTAAATGGCAACCCCATATTTAGTAAAGGAATTTGGAACACGTGTGTATGCGCACATGCACACGCACTCCCGCCCACCTGCCTGCCCACACTCCAAACCTGCACACATGCACACACTCCTGCCCGCACACACTCCTGCCCGCACTCACACATGGGTTGGATAAAAAGACCAGGCAGGCTGGATGTGGCCCGTGGGCTGTACTTTGGAGACCCTGAGATAGAGGAAGGTGGTATGAGTGGCAATGGAACAGCACTGATCCATAATCTTTCATTTCATACTTATATGGATGGCCTCCATTTACTATAAAGAGAGAAAATACCAATATAGCTGTTTTCAGTTGAGGAGCACAGTATATTAGGTATGACGTTATTTCTGTCATAGTGTATGTATTTCACAGTAAAACAAATAATAAATATATACCGTAATTTTTGTGTATAAGATGCTACTTTTTTTTCTAAAATCATTACACTAAAAATTGAGGGGTGTCTTATACACAGAAGTAAGCTGAGAACACGGAGAGAACAAAACTGCCCGTATCTTGCCTCTGTAAACAGGCTTCCTCCAATCACGAGCCTTATGGAACTGAGGTCAGCTGATGCTGAACAAACCAATTGGAACACACCTTGTTGGGGGTGGAGCCTGTAAGCTCAGATGCATTAGGGACTCATAATATCCTGTTCTGAGCCGAGAGGCTGAGTATTCAAAGCTAAGTTTTCTTAAATTTTGGGTCAGAAAAGGGGGGCATCTTATAAATGGAAAAATATGGTATTTCTGAACGCATGTGTGACCACCTTCTGAAAGTAATGGCATTTCAGCATAGAAGACAGGGTAACTTTGAATAGAGCAGTGCTGTATATGCCAACCAGTGCATCTAATTTGAATGAAATATACCACAACAAATGCTATTTACTAATGTGTAAAGGTAAAAGGTAAAGGTTCCCCTATTCTAGTCGTGTCCGACTCTAGGGGGCGGTGCTCATCCCGTTTTCAAGCTGTAGAGCCAGTGCTTGTTTGAACACAGTTTCCATTGTCACATGGCCAGCGTGACTAGGGAACACCGTTTTTACCTTCCCACCTAGGTGGTACTTATTGATCTACTGGCATTTGCATGCTTTCGAACTGCTAGGTTGGTGAGGAGCTGGGACAAAGCGACAGGAGCTCACTCCGTCACGTGGATTCAATCTTATGACTGGTGGTCTTCTGACCCTGCAGCACACAAAGGCTTCTGCAGTTTAGCCTGCAGCACCACCACATGTACCATGTGTACCATGGTTTTGTTTTTGGCTTGCATAGTGTTGTTATGTGTTATCAAGTCACTTCCAATTTATGGTGACCCTATGAATGCACAATCTCCAAAATGCCCTGGAATACCTATAGACCTGAAGTCTCAATTAAAAAAAAATCTTTTAGCAAAGGTAATTAAGATTTGGATCTTAAGCCAGTCAGAACTTAATGTGGAAAATCTGAGTCAAAGTGAATGGGAAGGCAGGAATTCCTGACATACAGAATGTCCCAGTTCTATGTGAAAATACATGACAACTTCTTAGGTTAGCCTGCAGATATTTACTTTCTCTTACTTGCTTGAAGGCCTTTTCTTTGCCCTTTAAAAGCATTCCTTTTTAAGTGTAGTAGCAACTATACTGTACAGAGCCTTGAAATCTCTCAGGGAAACCTTTAATGCTGTTTTTCCTGTTTTCATTTAAATTGGCCACTTAAATAGTTGTTCGTAATAACTGCATCACTTTAGTTGACCCTTGTCATACAGCTTTTTGAAGCTTCTCTGACAGAAGTGGTAATGAAGTTTGTTTTCATTTAAAACAATCTAATTGAGATTCAACTCATTATATTTCCCTTAGGACTACTAAAGGAACATGAATTATAGCAGTTATATGCTAAACTGAAGTTTTATCATTAGATTCTGGTTCATTGGATATTTTCTAGCATTTGTTCATATTCTTATTTTACTTAAACAATAAATCAAATCCTACTGCCACAATTTATGTGCATAAAAGTATATTAGCTAAGTAGCCATATTATGTTTTCTTAAAGTTTTATGTGTAGACAGTTGGCTGTAATACCCATTCACATTTCTAAGAATTAAGACAATTCAAATCCTTTACAGTTCTGTTCTCATTAAGTGATGTTTCTCACTTCTTCATCTACTCAAAATCATGCTACATAGATCAACAGTGGTCCATGTCTCTTAAAATCGTGGTGGCCTCCCTCTTTGAAACTTGCTACACTGTTCTTCGATTTGAGCCTGCAACTCATAAATGGTTCATCTTACAACAGAGTTGCAGTGTTTACTTTCACTAATCCAAATTGAAATGTATTTAAAAATATTTAATTACACATTTTAATATTGAATTACATTATTTAGTTAAAAATTATGTAATACTTAAATATTTAAGTATTTTATGAATATTATTTGTCATTTAAATGTATTATTTATTTTACATTTATTCTATTTATTCAACTTCCCCCAATAGATGGCACTGCTGTGAATGAAATTACTTAAAGTAGAAGTTTGAAAATGTGTATTTGATGGATTTCTTCTTTGTATTTTAAACAAGTCAAATAAGCTATTCATTGAGAGGGTGAAGGCTTTTATAATACATTTTGTTTTAGTATGAGTGATAATGATTTTAAAGCTTATAGTCTGAACAATAATAGTTTGAGTGCAAGAATTAGAAAATAATTATAAGCACAGGAAATAGAGGGGTTGCTTTTATTTGCGATGTTGCAAAGAAGAGAAGAGTGAGGGGCAATATGATATCTTCAGATATTTTCTTCAAATATTTCCAGGGTGTTCACATAAAAGATGGAGCAAATTTGCTTTTTATCGTTCCAGAAAGTATGACTTGAAGTTTATTCAAATTCAAATGATGAAAAAGGAAATTTCACCTAAATATTAGGAAGAACCTTTTGATAGTAAGACCTGTTCAGCAGTGGAACGGACTGCCCCACAGGGTGGTGGACTCTCCTTCATTGGAATATTTTAAACAGATCATATAACCATCTGTCAGCAATGGTTTAGCTAAGAATTTCCTGCTTCGGTAGGAGGTTGAATTCACCTATGGGGTTGCTTCCAGCTCTACATTTCTGAGGCTGAAATCTTGTTCTATAACTTATACATGTGCAAGGGTGCTTATGTCATCAGTAGGGAGTTGTTTTGGGCAATTAGAAATTAATTACTTCTGTCCCACAACTTCCCCAACTCCCATGTAACAGCTTTCATTCTGTTGAAGCCATGACAGCTGCAGGATTGGTAGTGAAAGTCACTGCCGCCAGATGACATTACTGGTAGAGGGAGGCATTCTGTAAAATCTTTTTAGTACCATTCTGCAGATTCCACAACTTAACAGAATGAAGGGGTTTAACTCGATTCAGAAAAGATGTGGGACAGAAGTAGGAAATTACTGAAAATTAATAGTTTCTGAACTTTGTTTTTCAGTGGCTGTTCTGGTTTGAGCAGCCATGTCCTTGGTTAGAATACCAGTATGCCGTCTAATTAGCAATCTCACAATTGCAAACACTCTCCTGATCATTTTAGCAAGAGTACCATAGAGATTGCTGAATTTCAGCCCATCTTCAGAAGAAATATAGTGGTTCATAAAGCTACTGTGTAACAATATATTTAAAGTAAAATATAATTGCGAAAATCCTGCTTAGCGTTGTAAATTGCACTAGAGTAGAGTAGGCCCATCAACACTAAATCATTAGGGATTTAGTGTTGATTGGTAATATTTTTTTAAGTGTCACTTCCACTGAGCCCAGTCCCATTAGTGGATTGGTAGAGAAAAAGGAAAGGAAAAAATCCAAATAATGAAGTAGTTTGAAGACTAACAATATTATTTCAGTGTAAACTTCTGAAATAAAAGTGTTACGTCTTCGTAGTGCTACAATCCGTGCCTTCCTACCCGCCATCCATGCCCCCCCTTTTCGTTTGCCTACAAGCTGATGTAGATGGATATGCCTATTTCTCTGGAATAGCTTTAACAGAAATCATGAAGAAAACTGAGTGATCAATATATGTAGATGTATGGAGTAGAAATCTTGCTCTCATTCAAAAACCCTGTTATTATCTCTTTGTGTTTGGTTTATAGAATCTTCCCAACTATAATCACATCTCTTATAATTTATAAGTAACAGATTCTTTAGAGAATAAGTCTGTCTCCCTGTATCTTCAATGATTCTTCAGTCCATTCCGTAGACCCACTCTGTAGAATATCCACTGTTCTGCGAGTCGATGTTCTGTTTCTCAGAAATGTTTCCAATCCTGTATCTTCAGAATGCTGTTAACAAACGTTTTAGTGCTAGAAATTGAGACTATTTGGATGATTGTACTGAGCTAGATGTGTTTATTTCCATACATTAAATATTGAGATAAACACTTTAACATTTCCATAATTTAACTGATTTTTAAAAACGTAGCTTTGATGCATTTTCTGTAGAGACATGTGAAATAACTATTTGTCTGCTCTTTCGTATATAATCTCAGTCCCAGTACAACCCCACCATGAATTGTTATTTGAGTGCTGCTGAGTTAGAGGATTTGCTTCCAATCTTCCAGTTAGGTCAACCAAAAAAATTAAGATATGATAGAAGGTCAGTAGAAGAAATTCATATCAAAACAACTACTCACCATGTCATTATGACAACCAGCTGTAACAAATGTGATTCTGTTTTAACTTATGACAATTAATTGCTTAAAGTAATTTAATCTGACAGTAGCAGAATGTTGAAAGACTTGTGAAGATGTCATAAAAGCGCCCTTTCTGCCCATGTGCAACCAAAAGCCATTTTTAACAAGGAGTCTCGAAAGAGTGCAACTTCTTTTGTACTTTGTTAATTAGTTATTGATTTGAAACAATGCACTACAAAATATTGTCAGATTAGCTAGACACCAACAAGGTCACAGTGTGATAGTCTAGTCATGATAATCTTTCGTTGTTCAGTCCTGAGAGTTAAATTGTTAATTATTATAGGGTATATACGGATGCTGCCTTACTGAACAATTCAGATACTCTTCTCTCAAACTATTAAATAATTTTAAAAAAATTAGTCAAAGATTTCTCTTTACTACTCATTCTGGATTTTCAGTTGTAGCCATTATTCTATTCTGATGCATGTCATGCATGAATCATATAAGTAAAAGTGTCAGTGTATGGTGGTTCTGTGGGTTCAAATGTAGAAATAATTTATCTAAAACACTCTCTCAATTTTTATTTTCCTTATTTATTTTATTTATTATTACTACATATGTTAGTCAGGCTGTACAGTCAGGCTGTACACATAAACAGACTTTAAAACCACTTTTTAAAGGTGATGGTTAACATCTAACATATAAGGAAATATGAACAATGAGCGAACTAATAATCATTCTCAAATGAAAATCTAGTAGTAAGATAAACATACTGAGACTGTGAAGCAGACAACAAATTCTGTCTTTTCATAGTCCAATTAACACATTTGGTTGTCCTATAAGGTATGTAACAGTCTCTGCCGGCTAGGAAAAATGAAACTATACTTAGAAGAGAAATGTTCCATATCTCAGTCATTAGAGATTTAAGATACTGATCCCTCAAACTAGCATAAAGAGGGTGTTCTTTTAGAAAATGTGCCACATATTCATGTTAGATCGTCCTCCTGGGCAATATCTACTTGCACCACATTGGACCATATAACATCTCTGAAACTCTTTCAGCTGCAGTCAGTTCAATCTGCATTTGGTCTGGAGCTATCTCAGCTCATGTGAGTTAATAAAGGACAGATATGGAGGAGCCTTTCCAAAAGGGAAAGAAAAGCCTTTATATGTCATTGCAGTAGCTAGCTACACACGGCATGGTAGTCAGGATGCTGATGCCATATAGTCTTTCAATAATAAATTTTCAGGCAGCCTTCTCTTCCCTCCTGTGGTGATATGCTCTAGAACAGCCCAGCTTAAATATAAGCGCAGACATCTTATTGCCTAGGAGCCCCCTTCCATTTCCTCACCAGCCAATAAAACTGGTGAGGCCATCTGAAATGCTATCTTGAAAAAAACAAAAACAAAATTAAAGCAAAATACTAAATTCATGTCTCTTCCTTTAAAATAAACATAGGATGCCTCTCCTTTCATTCAGTTCTAGAGCACTGTGTGCCATAACACATTTAATGGGGATGAATGGATCTTTATCTTTTCTAGTAAATTCTGGATCTCTTAATCCAATGTACATCAGTTGTACTAATTAATAACAGTAATTGGATTATTAGTTTTTCCATAGCAGTCTGATTATATTTTGATCATTTAGAACATGTGATGATAGCAATAATGCTGTTGAAATTTTTTGAAGGAGGGGTTTATCAGAGCATAAAGCTTTGAAACTTCCAAATTAAATGTTAATGAAAATCATGAGTTTGTGCTTATTTCTAAAAACTCTTAAAATTCTGTGATTAATTTCTCTTTTTTTCTTCATGTTTCCTTTAAAAAAACACACACACACTTTCAAGGATCATCATCAGTCTTGTTCCCTAGTTGAAAACTTGGTGATTTATATTTAAAATGTTACTATAGCGACCTATGTCTATCACTGTGGCTTCCTAGTAAATCCAACTGATTATTTCTAAGTCCTGGCATATGCAGAAATACATTGCCATTGCTTTGCAGAGCAGGTTTTGCTGACGCATTGGATTATCCTTTTAGAGGAGTTCCCAGTTTCTAGAGGGCAATAATACTTCAGCAATCTAGAGGCAATTGATTTTGGATTTCCATGGGTGGAAGTCACTGTTATTTTTCTTCTTCTCTGTAACAGTAGTTTGAAATAATGTTTGATACTCTTTAAAAATTGTTTGGTCTCCCCCCCCAACTACATTCCCATATGTGAGCCCTGCCAGTTCCATCTTGTTTAGTGGGGCGTCCTTCCTCCATCCTCTTCTCCATAAACTCAGAAGAAGAAGGTTTAAACACAACAGAGTTTATTATAATGGGGTGAAGGTTAACAAGTAATGGTTTGGGAACCTTTTGACATTGTAATTCTTAAGAATGGAAATTCAAGTAAGTAGAGCAATTTTGTGGAGGCAAGAGTTATTGATGGGTTTTAAAAAATTAATTTGTTTAATTTATAAGCCACTTTTCTTCCAATAGGGGACTCTAGGCAGCTCACAGTTAACTAAAATTGCACAATAATTGCTACTAAAAACATTATGGGGAGAACACTAAAACAAAAATTAAATGTACCAATTTTAAAAACACAAATTTAAACACAATTTTACAAACATTCTGAAAATATTTTTTAAAAATAGATGGACCATTCCTTAAACTCGTACTGTTATTTCAAAGCCTGCATGAAAGGATGACTATGGAAGAACAAGAAGAATGCCTTTTGGAGGCAGGACATTCTAAAGCTGAGAACAGCTACTGAGAGGGGCCTCTCTTCCATCCTCACCAAACAAGTCTGTGAGAGGAGTAGGACTGAGAGAAGGGCCTCCCCAGATTTACAGACTAAATCAGAATTTTGAATTGGACTCCAAAGCGGATTGGTGGCCATTAAATCTGTTTCCAGACACTTCAAAGTCAGCCCCATGTAGAAATCCAGATAGGAAGTATCTAAACCGTGTGTTACTACCATGTGCAGCAGTTAAGGGGGTCCAAGTAGCTCTGAAGGTATCCAAACAGTGACAGTTCTAAGAGTTGTCTCTTCATCTTGCTGGGGCCCTGTGTTGTGCTGTGTTGTGAAAGGAGTTTTAAGAGGAGTATGAGCAGTGGGAAAGGTTTCTTTTAGCTGCGCTTGCAAAAAGATGGAAATGGGGGAAACTACATTCATTCTACGTATGGAGCTTTTACTTCCTATTATCTGTAAATTTCCCAGGAGATCAGAGGAGGATATGTACAGTTGCTACTCTCTGACAGTACTCCTTATATTATGAGACAAGTGGCCAAATTCTGTGCTGCAGCAATAGTTTATTCATGATCGGATGTTTAGGCAGGCAATTTTAGATGGATAATATGTTTTTAATATAGCACTGGCTGAGGTTTTATTTATTTTAAAAATATATGATTATTATCTGGAAAGAAGGGATTGTTTTATCATGTTTTATTGGAAAATTTATAATTCTGCTTAATTTTACGAAACTACAATTATATGTATCTATTTTATATTGATTTGGTTTTACTGGTCATTGACCGTAATAAAGCATTCATTCATTCATGTTAACAGGAGTGAAGTGGAGCCAAAAATGAGATGTACAAAAAGCACTACAGCGACAACCAATTTTACTACTTCTATTGCTGTATATTATAATTCAGTTTTATTTCATACAAAGTTACTTTATTAATGTTTGACAGTGTTTTTATATATCTCATTGCAACGTTACATGCAATGTGTTGGTATGTAGTGACATTTCAAAAGCATGTGCAGTTAAGAGCAGTTTTAATGAGTAGGTTTCATGTAAAATAAAACCTGCTTAGTTTCTAAAATTATCCTAGGGTGACCTTTAGCATATGGTTTGGTAATAAAAGATGTGTGTTGAGCATTAACCTTTGCTGCACCTATCCTTTGCTAAAGTCCTTTTAGATTTTGAAAAGGAAGAATGCTGGAACATTTTTTGTGTCCTAAGATACAGAATTAAGGAAGTCTGGTTCTTTTTGTTTTAATGATGATGGATCTACTAAGAAAGAACAGGTTTTCATCCAACCTGAGGAAGAACAAGTTTTTACCCTAACATGTGATTTGCACAACTGATAAGAAGCTGCTTCTAGTGTTGTCTGCTTTAGGATAGAAAGAGGCATCATGTTCAATAGAGGGCTTGTGGATTATGAAGACAGTATCTGACTTGGATGCCATGAGTATAACTTGCACACTGTTGTTTGCAAACCTGACGGAAAAACATTCACAGTGCATTCCTAGACATATTTACAAGTTTACTATGTTCAGTGGCTAGATTCCAGGCTGTACAATAACATTGTCTTGCAAAAAAATCTGTTTCATGACGTAACAGCTGAATGCATGAACAAATGAGAAGAAAGACAATTAGGGCAAAAAAACCTCCTAAAGTCTTGAAGTGCTGATAGAGCACCTGACCTAGTTGGTCCACCAGCATTTTTCACCCATGACATTTTGGCTACCTGGTCAAATGATACCCAAACAACTTATTATTTCTATAGGTGTGGGGACTCATTTGTCAGAATAGGCCTCTTATCTGCTTTAATGACAATAATTTGGTTGTCCTCCAACTTTCCACCTACAGCTTTATTTTAGTTTAAATCTGTGTTACTCCAACACTATCTGAGAACCAAAGCCATTTGTATAATAAATCCCATCGTTCAATTTCCTTTTGAATTGGACAGTTATTCATCATATCTGAAAAAAATGTCCATTTCTGTCTCATCCCATAATTTCTCTCTTTTTTTCTTTTTTTTAAATATTTATTTAGGAACAGGGATGGAGGGTACAAAAAGAAAGAGGGGATAGGGGAGAAGGAAAAATGGTTTGGGGGGATAGGAGAACATAAAGTATACTACCATCATCCAATCAATTCATATTACTAATACATATCAACTTTTTGCTTTTTCACAGTTTGATTACCCTCGTGCCTTTATCTTATCATTTAATTTTAATTTTATTCTATGTTATTCCAACATTGTCTGGTAACTGCTGCCATTTATACAATACATCCCATCGTTCAGTTTCTTTTTGAATTGAACAATCTTTCAGCCTATCTGACAGAATATCCATTTTTTTCACTTCCCATATTTTCACCATAAGATTGTCTGGTTTCAGTATCTCTGCCTCCTTAAGATTTTTGTCATAATGCTTTTTAATTTTGGAAGCTGCATGGGTCACTGGATAACTCTCTATTGCATTCATGTTACCTGGTGTCATGTCTAATACAGACGATTCTAAAGTTTGTACAACTTAATTTAAGTTTTGTTTGGCATCTGCTGTCCCCTCTTTCGTCCCTTTCATCAAATCTTCTATTTTGCTAAGACCTGCATTCACTCGCTGAAACCCTGTTATTATTATCCGTTGTATATTAATCTGCCATTCCTTTTCTATTTCTTGCACCACTATTCCAGAACTTTGGGATTGAACAGACCAAGTCTCCATTTGTTCTTTTGAATTTTTGGGGTCCATCTCAGGCTTTGGGGTTTGTATAGATACCACAATAATCACCCCCTAGAAATCCTTCCACAGTTTCCACAATTTTATCAACAATCCAAACCCCTCCTCATCCTCTTCTTCTCCTGTGTTCACCAAGCTTCTGTTATTAGACTCCCATGTGGTCTGCAGTCCGACAAACAAAACAACAATCACAGAGTCTCAAACTGTCCAGTAGATTGTCCTTGAAGCTCGTCTTGTGATCTTCATTAACCCCTTAATGCTCCTTAGTCCAGTCGGCCACGTCAGCTCCTTTCTTCTCCCGAAAACCACCAAATTCTATTATTTATAGTTCACAAAGTCCAGGGAAGGCAAAGAGAAACGTATCCCAGCCACACTGCATCTACCAAACTCAAGTCTCTTAAATCCAGTCAGACGGTGTTGCTGTCTGGGATTCTCTTCCAGAAACATAAGATTTATTTTTCCGTCTCAGACTCTCGGCTTTAGAATCAGCCTGGTGTTTTAAGAGTTCACTTAGAGCAGCTTTAGTTTCGCTTTAGAGTCAGACTGATAAGATAAACCTGCCGCTGCTTTTCTTCTTTGAGCCAAATATTTTCATTCTTATTTCAGCTTAATGAGGCTGTTTCATAAATCAGAGGCTTTGGCTTACTTACTTGTTATATATTATTAGTTTATATTGATTGCTCTCCTCTCCCCTGGTAAAGGGTTCCTCGTGGCTCAGTGCCAAAAATGGTGCCCGCTCCAGTCTGTGCACGGTGATTTCTTCAGAAGAAAAAAGTCCGGGTCTGCCTCCCTTTCTTCTCCTTCTGCTGCTCACCATCTGCTTCAGAGAGACTTCTCCTAGACTCTCCTTTGATCCCCATTTCAAAAGGGGGATCCCGGACCGGAGGGTTCCAGTTTTTCCAGAGAGCTCTTCTCTTGAGTTGCTGGCAGCACTGCAACAAAGCCCCGCCTCCCTACTCTCTCATCCCATAATTTCTCAAAAGGTTCCTCTTGTTTCAGTGACTCTGCTTTCTTCCAGTTTTTGAAAGAGGAGGATGAATCCAAAACAACAATCCAATTTTTAGTATCACATTTTCTGACTGTAGTAATTGAATAAGTCACTGGATAACTCTTTATCACATCTATGTTACCTGGTATCTTACTCAATAAGAACTGTTCTGGAGTTAATACAGTTTCACTTAACTGTTGTTTAACATCTGATGACCTCTCTTTCATCTGACCTCGTAACTGATTTATTTGTTGAAATCCTGCTGTTATTTTCTTCTGCATGTTAATCTGCCATTCCTTGTCTGATTTTTGTGCCATTATTCCCAAATTTTGAGCCATTTTGATCTTTCCAATGAGTAGGGTTAATATAAATAGTACTATACCCTTCACAAACCAAACCCACAATCACAAACCTCCCCTAGGTTCTTCCTCCCATCCATACACAGATGTTATCATATATCAAACCAACTTTTAGCCCAGCATTTTAAATTACAACCGTGGCAAAAATATCCTTTTTTCTGCAAAAAAGCCAACAAAATTCTATTATCAGAGTCCCACACAGTCAAGCCAACAAAGTCCAAACTACACCGCCATCACAACGTTTCATTCTCTCCAACAAATCTCCTTATAATCCGACTAACATTCTTTCAATTGGTCCAAAGAATCCATAAAGAAAAACTCCAGTCCTGGTCTTCCCGGCTCCTCAGTCCAGTCGGTCACATCTTGATGTTTTATTTCTCAGTCTGTTCTCATGCTTCTAAAAAAAGAAGAAGAAGAAAGAAAAGAAACTCATTGCATCTTCTCCAAAACCATGACAAACATCTATTTTCAGAGTCCCACACAGTCTAGGTAGAGAGATCCAACCTGAACTGCATTCACAAAGTTTCAGTCTCATAAATCCTGTCCATCGGTATTTCCCTCTGGGATTTTTTCCAAGAACAAAAAACTTTTCCGTCACTGTCTCTCTTTTGGCCTTGAGCCAGCCTGCTGTTTAAGAGTCAGTTTCACTTTTGAAGAAGCAGGCTGGTAAGCAAAAGCTCACTGCTCCTTTCCTTCTTTCGGCCAAATATTTTTACTCTGCTTTCTTTTTCAGCTTAATGGGGCTGTTCATAATCAAAAGCTTCAAATTACTTTGTTTCTATATATTTTCCATGCCATAATACTTGTTCTATTCTCCTCCAGGGGGGTACTCACAGCTCAGTGCCAAGATGGCTGCCGCATCCAATCTGTGCTCGAGTGAATTTTACAGATGGAAGAAATACTGGGTTGCTGCCCGCTCTCCCCCATCTGTTGCTCACCAAATGCTTCATAGAAACCTCTCCTGGTCTCTCCTTCAGTCCCCTTATTTCTAAGGGAACCCCAAACTGGGCGGTTTCAGCTTTTCCCAGGAGCTTTCCCCTGGAGTTGCTGGCTGCACTGCGACAAAGCCCCACCGCTCGATACCCAGATGAATTTTGATATGATTGGAAATGGTTATCTGATTTCATCCTGGAATCTACCCTAAGTGGATAAATGTCAACTGTGATGAACACATGCTTCTGATTTTTCCTAGAGGTGTGTAAAGGTCTATAGGGCTCTTAGGAAGCTGTTCAGGCATCAGATTTTCAGACCTAAGTGCAATAGCATGTCACAGTGGCGAACTGCTACTGATTAAGAAGTTGCCACTTGTATTCCTTGCCACATGCCAGTTGCTTAACTTGGTGTGACATGAGAAGTACAGGTGGCAATTTATTAACTGGCAGCAGTTTATTCCTTGGATATAAGTCATTACTCTTATGCCAGTGTGAATAATCAATAGAATTCTGGCCATTAAAACTGTAAATGTGAATGTTAAAAAAAATGTAAAGTTTACATATGGATTTAACAATTAGACTATTCTGCATTTGTTAGTTGAGTAATTTAATTTTTTCTTCCATTGAAACTGTTACATGTGGCAACTGTGCCCGTGCTTCATTTGCTACTCCTTTTGCCTCTATTTTCTATCCTGTATTGAATTTAATGATCACCTCTTAGCAAGTACTGTTACCATTCTGTCTGGCATTTTGTTTTAGAAAATGACCATTCACATTTAGGTGATGGTCATGATAGTCATGCATTTTTGCCTCAAGTATCTGCTGACCTAATTAGAAGCATGATTAGGTTCTTATGGCTAATATTCTCAGGTAGACCTGCCCTCCATTAATTTGTCCTGCGTCTTATCTGAGCATTTTGGTAGCATCTGGAATGATTTCTCAGTAAATCTTAGATACCTGTTCATGGATCAAAAGCCTGCATTCTGCTCACGTCTGACATCAACTCATCAGGCCACTCTTACATTCCCTTTGTTCTTCCTCGCCTTCTGCACAGTGCCCTTGTTCCAATGCCCTGTCTTTTTCCATGATACGCTGATAATGGCCTATCTGAACTGGTACTAGAGCTCTCTATTTTGTTTGTTTTACTCTCATTCTGTGTCAAACAGAACTGAAAAATATCAGCTTGATCAATAACTTCGTTACACTGAATAGCAGACTAGAATAGTAATGATTAACACATCAGTGGTAATTCTGGATTTCAGAATCATCCACAGCATAAGATGTAAATATTACAATGCAACATAAACTTTTATAGGTGATTTGCATGGCTAGAACAAAGCCGCCTTTGCCTTTTTGTTTGGACTTTGATAAAAATTTGGATCATGGTGAAACTGCTTATTGCCTGGAGAAAGAAATCTTTCTGTCAAAGGACAAAAGTATCTCTGAGCTATTTATTTCTAAGAAGAAACTTGTGAGACATTATTGCAGAAAGTTGCCTATGTGTAACCTTTTTGAATTCAAAAGACACATGGATATGTTTTCTTTCTGGGTTGTATAATAGTTGCTTGGTGCTGTTTATGTATGTTTTATATTAAATGCCTTGTGATTCAGATTCCTGCTGTGGCTTTCAAGTCGGTGTATATTAATCAAATAAGATGCATATTCTTAACTGCAGATCCCCTCAAAACTGAATCAGTTATGTTGAAAGAATTCCAACTTTCCATTGCATGTGAGGTACAGTTTGTTCTGTGTTGGAGTGCTATCTTCTATTATTAGATGTCTTAAATATATGTAAAGATATTCCATGGTTAAACTTTTCATAGGAATTTGAGTGCTAGGATACATGTATGTATAGGGTACACGTGTTCTGGCTTTCTAGCTTAGGTGAAAATTACAAACCAAGTATAGTTTATGCTTTGTCACCTGTTTTGAGATAGAGACCTGTACAACCCCCCTCCCCCTACTTTTTTGTGGTCTTTTCTAATAATCATAGTGTCTTTCATTGTGCATTTCAAATTTCAGCTTTTTAGATCCCATACAAGTACTATAAGAATCTTCAGAGTTTTGTATGTTTCTTCATGTAGTCATGTGAGAGTATAGTGTGTAACTGCCATAATCCAACAATGATTTAGATCCATGTTAACAGATGGAAGACTTATGAATGTACTTAAATTCACTTTAGGACTGAAAAAAGCCTCTCAGCATTTAGCTATTCTTTCCTTTGATTCTGCTACTAACATTTTAATCTTGCTGTTTCATGTTATTTTTAATACGTGACATTTTAATTTTATTAGACATTAGGGTGCGATACAAGTTTAAAGATTGAGAAATAAAATAGCAGAATACCTTGACATACATTTTTGAAACTTTAAGATACATATAATGATAATTTGTGAGTTACGTGCTGAATCTAGAACTCATAGAATCTTAGAGATTTTCTTACCTTCCTCTCCACCACATAGCTCTCTTGGGTGCTCAGAAAACTATTTTTCAGATTTCTAGAATTAGTTTTGGGAGAACATTACAGAATGTGCTTTTCTGACAAAGAAAGGCTGCCACTGGAGCTTGCCTTATGAGATAAATTTGAAATTTCTTTGAGAAATGAATATTCAAAAGGACACAGAGGAAAAAGCCAAATGTTGTCTCTCCCAAACGTAACATTTATTAACATACATGTCCATGTAGTAAAGTAAACGTTTACAGAAAAGAATAAAAAGTCCTTGAAAATTGTGTTGCCATTGCATGCTGTTGACACCCAGCACTCCATACTAAAGTATAAAGACAATTGTTTCAACGTATGGTATGGGTTCACATTTATAGAGAAGAAAAAGAGTGCTTAAATGCAACATACACACCTGAACTGATTTTCTAAAAGGTGAAGCGTGTAACAAGTTCAACTGCTTGAAATTCATTAATGTGAGTGTGAACTACTTGTCAGGATAAAATTCTCCAGTTTTATACGGCATTTTGAAATGTATCAAAACAATGAAACCATTGCAGGATTTGTAACTTCCCAGCAACAGGTTGATAGAACAACAACAAGGAAAAAAAAACCCTGTATAATTTGGCATCAAAACAGAAAATATGTGAACCTGTCACTGAAAGCAGTCTCAAAGGGCAAACTGCTTTGCTGGAGCTAATTAACCTTAGGAAATAATTACACAAATATGCAAATGTTGTTTAGATAATTTCATGTGTTATCAGCTCAGGTAGTCCATCATAACTGCAGACCCTGCAGTGTCTAGGTATTAGTATCTGGTGTAGTTGATAAGGCTTTGGCTTCTGCCTGCCTTCAGCTTGGTGTTTAAGAATTAATGATGGCAATATTCCATTCATGGTTTTAACCTGTGTTTTGAAAGCTCTAGGAAACACTGTATATACTGTATGCATACTTCTTATCTATGTATACTAATGGTTTGATTCATTAAAATGCTATATGTTTTGCCTGTCGCATTGTCAAAGGATACTGCAGTTTTTTAGATAGACAGGAAATAAGGGTACTTCATTTGTTATGTCCCAAAGAGACTTGTTAAAAATGTCCCTAAAACATTATTTGATATACAGAGGATTTTACTTGACTCTTGCAGGAGTCTCGTTGTTTATTCCTCTGTCATATGCATTTTGGACCATCTTGGAGCAGAGACATACTTGAATTAGTCTCAAGAATAGTGGGTATGGAGAGTTGAAATCAAATGCACCACAAATCCCCATTCAGTTCTGTGCATCATGCATAAAAGAAAATTAGTAGGAGACTATGCCCATGACCCATATTCTGTTTAGAGTATCATGGCACTCTTTATGAGTTGCCTTTCATGGCTTTAGTTGTAATATCACTTTTAGGCCTTTCCAATATCACAATTTTATGTTAGTATACAGAACAGTTATATTTCTTCTTCTTGGATCCTGAGTAGTGGGAAATTCTTCACTCTTGATATTGTGGAACAGGTTGATTTGACTGTTTTTATTCAGATGGCTTAACTTCACATTTGTATTGCATTGTGTTCTGTATATTTCCTGATCACTATGAAAAATTGGGTCATGGATCTAAGCAGGTTTCACTTGAACCACTGTATGGTGCCTGTAATAAGGACCCAAATTTTCATTTGATGCATGAGTAACTGAGTTCAGTAACTGAGTTTTTTAAAAATCCCACCTTAAAAGATATAAACTCTTCCAAAAGGATACACAAGACAAACCAAAATGCAGTAATAATAATGTCACATGGTAATATAGAAATATTACTAATCAGCAGCCTTCACACAGGGAGTTGACAATAAATGACCCTTTATAAGAGTTGTGTGATAGTCCAGCTAGACCAAATATCTGATGTCTTCTTTAACTTGCTCCTGTTTGAGAGAAATAGAAAAAATAGGATGAATGTATGTATCAAATTCAATACAGTGTCTCAGTATTTAATAGTGTTGCTGCATTACAAACAGTTGCATGAAAAGATGACTAGTCAGATAAAGTCACTACATTCTTTGTGTTCTACAAGTAATGTTTTAGTAACAATGTTGCTGTTTTCTGATTTCCTAGTTAAAGATCTATAAAATAGAAGTAAAAGAATTTAAATCTTATGTCCATCTATCTTTATGCAGTGGCAACATGTTATCTCCAGGGCATCTCCACATAAGGGAACTGGATAGTTCACAGCTTGTTCTACTCTATACTTCTTGGTGTGCTGTGAGAATTACTAATATATAAAGTTCTTTGAGTTTCACACTTTTTTCTTTATTGTTATATTGGTAGATGAGAGAGAGAGAAATCTGCTTTTAACAGAGTGTAAGAATCCACTTTTTAATCAGCAAAGCAGTTTCAAATGGATCAGACACATTCTTTGACATAATCTGTTAGTTTGCTGCATGTTAGGGTTGCACTGTTGTCCAGATAACACAAGGCTTTCCAGTGCAATAAAATCAAAATGTTATTAAAATAACAAAAATGAATACCGTATATTTCACTGCTCGTGGAGAGCTTCTTCTAGTAAGTTTTTAGTGTTGTTAGAACTGATTTATACACATTGTTAGTACATTTGCCCGAACAAATATTTACAAATGAAGCAATAGTACTGTACTGTTAAGGCCTGGAGAAAAAAACAGTTGTAGGAATGGGATAAAAATAATCCAGATTATCTGTGGCCATTGAGATTCATAGATCAGTGCAGGCTGATAGTTGAAAAGGGATCAATATGCTGCCGCTGCTGCTGTTCTGTGCCATCTTGTCCCCCATTAACAGGACCCCCAGTTATTCTTTCATCTAGACTAGATAGTCCGCTGTTTATACTAGTTGAGGAATGAAATTAAGACCAACAGCATGCAAGGTAGTCATTTTGATACACTTGGATGACTTCCGTGGTCTGTTGCAAAATATTGTTACAGGAGTCTTAAAATGTTAAAGGCAACTGAGCATGAGTTTAAATTCTAAAAATAAATAAATAAAAATGGGAATGTAATTGACCTTTTCAGTGCCATCATATTCTTAGGGAGGTAGGGGGACAGGGCTATGTGCAGGTGGAGGTTGAATAGTTGTCTTTTTAATTCTACACTGACAGGTTTTGGGAGTGAAGAGAAGGGAAAGGGGCGATCTTCTCCTCAAGTGTAGTCAAGGTGGCTTACATTAATAAAAACGAAAAATATAAAAACTGGAAAGGGAGATGAAAAAGAAACAAACAACAAACAAAGCTGGCCACTCAACTGTTAGGCAGCCAGCTACTGAAGAGAAAAGTCTTATGATTGTATATTGAAGAAATTGACAATTTGGAAAATTATTCTTGTATTCTGTTTTCATCTGTTCAATGAATTTTTACATCTTTTTTAAAATGAAACATTTGATTTACAAATTCTGCTTATTATTTTATATATAGCAGTCATAAATTATTGTATTTTATTTATGTTCAGTGCTGTGGTGTGTGGTTTATGTAGTCCCATGAAAATAAGCAAAAGTGTATTTCACCAGGAACATGCTTACTTTCAAAAGGACAGTGTAAAGTTAGCGCTTAGCTGAAGTAAAGTTATAGTATAAAAAGAAATTGTGATTGTTTATCGTGATAATCCAAGAGAAGGAGCCCCTGTTCACAAATATCCTGAAACTTAATGAAGGTGGTGGTGGTGGTTGGTTGTGTAGTGGCGCATACAAGTAGAGAAGGTATGCTGAGCATCTCAGGTATAATTTTAAGTCATTTTGGTTTCCATGGAAGTATTAGGAATGTGCTTTCCTCACCTGTTTGAAAGTTTGGAGTACTGCATTTCAATTTCTAGAGATCTGAATAGTTTTAAAATACTGGCTGAAATCCTATTGCCATAAGTTATGGCCACCTATGGCTGATTTTTCAGAAATAAAATATTTCTCAGTCCTACCCCCCACAGCCCAAGGTCCTAAGGCTCCCGTGTAGTTCCTCTCACTGGAAGGAAACTGTTAGGAGCTGTGGGACTGGGAAAAAAAATTACCGTATTTTTTGCTCCATAAGACGCACCGGACATTAAGACACACTTAATTTTTAGAGGAGGAACACAGGGAAAATATATTCTGAACCAAATAGTGTAATAAAATATTTAATAAACTATAACAGAATAACATTTGAACCATGTAAAGTGAACAGCAGTCAACAGTGGCATTAATATAGACCATTATCAGCCAGTGATAAGACCTATACCACTCTACCTATATTTTACATTTCCTTTCATCCACCTCCTCCCCATGCTTATAAAAATGTCTCAATGACAGATAAGATTGTTGTGCAACTCTGCCCATCTACAGCTCAAGCCTATATTAAGTTAGAAATGGTTTGTCTGATTTGGCACTGCATTGAGAGGTCCCTTTTAGTTGTGTGGAGGATAAATAGTGGAATTAAACTATTTAACAGCTGGTTTTCTTTATTTACTTTAGGTTATGCAAAAGAACAGCAACACAAAGCTTAAACTGATCCCATTCACCAGCAGTAGCACATGCTTAGTATAAGACCAGATCTTGTGTTTCTGACATAATTGAACATTTATAGCATGCAAGGCACAAAGGTTAGGCCACACAAAGCCAAAGAAACTGAATACAAACTATAGTACCTGAAATCAGGAAGCAGGTACTGTAATCCAGTTAGAAGTCAGGAGGCAGAGTTAGTTTCCTTGCTGCAACACCCTTTGGAAATACATTCTCTATTAGATGCCCAGAACTAGTCGAAAAGTTTGCAAGTTGAATCCAAATTTCCCATAAAAATGCATTGAAAATTAATTAATGCATTTTTATGAGGAGGAAAAGGTCAGAAACTTTAAAAAACATAAAAGAAAGTCACTTACCAGGTACTGTAGACTGAGCCTTGCTCTTCACAGTGCCTTGGTAGACCCCAGAACAAAAAAGAGCCCCAAACAGCTAAAAGGCAGCCGGCAGCTGGCAGCCATTTTGTGCTCTTCTCCATGCTCTTCTCAGCTCCTTCCCCCTCCCCTCTCCCCACCTGACAGCTGATTGGCGGTGGTCTGAAAGGCTTTGCAGAGAGCTTTTAAAGCAAGTACCCCTATGCACGTTTCTACACAAGCAGGTTTCAACTCAAACAGAGCACATTTTTACCCAAGCACTAACCCCAAACAAACAGCTTTTAAACTAAATTTTACATTTTAAAATGACAATACCAGGCAGTCCCAGGACTGTATTCGCGAAGGCTTTCACGTCCGGGATCTAATGGTTGTTCTGGGTTTTTCGGGCTTCTTGGCCGTGTTCTGAAAGTGGTTCTTCCTAACGTTTCGCCAGTCTCTGTGGCTGGCATCTTCAGAGGACAGCAAACTCAGTTTGCTGTCCTCTGAAGATGCCAGCCACAGAGATTGGCGAAACGTTAGGAAGAATCACTTTCAGAACACGGCCAAGAAGCCCGAAAAACCCAGAACAACCATTAGTCCCAGGACTCTCTCCCCCAGCTCTCTAACTGCTTGTACTAGCAAGCAAGCGGACAAGCAGCCTCTTCACTAACTGAAAGTTTAAATTTCCCCCCTTTCCCTTCCTTCCCCGCATATTAGGTATGCTAATATCTGTGCACTGGAGGATTGTGGGAGGAACATCCAGCCCCTGATGGGGGTCCTATGGGGCACCCCAAAACACTGAAGAGCTCTCTTGGCCTCTTTCGGGACTGGGGCTGTGCAGCCCTGTTCTGATCAGGAGGTGTAGCTGGAGGTCACTATGCCTTTGGGGGACAGGCCACATAAAGGGGCAGGTGGTTAGGGACATTCCAACTCATACTTGGCAGGGGAGATACCACTGTTGTAAAAGTGGTTTTCCTGGGGTAAGGCTAATCTATTGTATTCTGGATGTGTTGACCCCTGTGATTTTCCCAAATGTGGGGAAATCAACTGCCTAAGTGGGGGATTATGTTTGTGGTTTCCCCTGTTCTTTCTAGAATTACTCTTTCCCCTTTGGTCCTTGGCTATTTTCACTGCCTGCTACCATAGGCCTGTTAGCCTTGCTGGTTTTCCAGGTGGGCTGCAGGAAACAGATCCTGGAAAGCCAGCAGTGCAGAATGGTGGGGTCTAAACAGCAAGCAGTCTCTGGTGCTAGTTCAGAGGCCTCCCAGCATGGCAGTAGGGGGTTTCTGGGTGGTGGTAGTGGAACCCCTTTTTTCTGTATTCGTTCCATAAGACGCACATACTTTCTCCCCCACTATTTGGGGGGAAAGTGCGTCTTATGGCGCAAAAAATACGGTAGTTATCATCACTGCCACAGGGATGACTTTACAGGCAGCGGCAATTTTCAGTAATTATGAACAGGCATGACTTGTTTGTTGTTGTGAAGTTGCATATTCCACCCATTCGCCTTTTATCCTTTTTCTCTGCGTTGATGGTCTATTTGGATTATGAAGCTTTGGATAGGGACTGCATTTTGGCCTCCTTTGATGCACTTAGTACATTTTGAGCTCTATATAATTATAATTAGTGTTACCTTGTTTTTCTAGGAAAATGGCTCCCCTGAAGAACATGGCATTTATATATGGGACCACTTTATCTCCCAGTCAGCAGCTGAAAATGTTTTTTTTGTTGCTCACAGTTATGGTGGGCTTGCATTTGTGGAATTGGTAAGTGTTATAATACTTTATTTTTATGTATAGATATATAATGGACTTGACACTGTCTTTCCTTTGTGTGCTGTAAATTAATTCACCACACAGAATCCCTTCTTTGCTTTTGTATAATGGTTTGCTCTATGAGTAGCTGGAATTGTGTTGAATTTGCAGAAGTAGGTGTTTTGTCCTTGCTCAAGCAGAAATCCATTTGTTTTCAATGGCGTGAATTCCGCTTGCACAGTAGCAAGCGAGAGATCATACCTGGATAGAATATAGTGTTTAAACATGATTTTTTTTTTGTCTGGCTGACCTTGCCCCCTTTGCTACCTGATGAAATATTGTGATCAAGTCAAATTTAACTTTTGGCAACCCTTCCAGGGCTTTCTAGGTACAAAGTACATACAAATGGTTTATCAGTCCCTCTTACTGGTGACTTTTTTAGGAGTGTGCAGATTGCCCAAGATCACACAAGTGGCAGCGTATATAACTCCATCAGTCATACATTCTCCCAATGATCTCATTTGACCCCTTTCCTGGGAAGCACAGTGAGGATTCCCAGCCCCTCACAGACTCAGGCTCTGCAACTCATTGAGCTATATCTAGAAAGCTTCAGTGGTTCTGTTAAGTGGAGAGATCAGATAATTTCTTCACTAATTCCCTGCTGCAAGCTTGAGCTCCATATGGACAAAGAGTTTCCCATTAATGGTATATGGGAGACTACTGAAGAGGTTTTATAGATTGAACTGTATGTTGATTTTTATTCTACTTTCCCCCCAGTGCTGGGAATCCAGTAGCTTACAACAATATTGCATAGAGGTACAGTTAAAAAACAGATAAAAGCAAGATACCAATAAAACATACAGAAGGTTATAATACTAAAACACAGTTAAGCAATTTTAATATTAAATCAGTATCAAATTAAAAACATATTTTAGTATGGGACAGAGAAATGCAGCTCTATTTTGGGCCATCTTTCCTGGGGAATCCTGTGTTTAAATTAAATATTAACTCTGCTAGTTGTGCTAGACAAGAGATTCTATTAGTTTTCCTTGGTAAAATCTTCCAGTTTTCAGTACCATTGAACATGGTATCTTTTTCTATTGTCTCTGTGGGACAGGACTTTGGAAGGACTGTGTTTCACTGTCCACGCTACTTCCTAGGGCAGCGAAGGTGAACCTATGACATGCGTGCCACAGCTGGCATGCAGAGCCCTCTCTGCCGGCACGCGAGCCATAAGTTGCCACATGGCTACGCTGGGCAGCCAAACCTGAGGAGGTGGCTGCAGCTGCGGTGCTAGCAACCCAAAAGCCAGAATCTGGAGCAACTGGTGCTGGTGGGGGTTGGGCACGATTGGAGGCAGATCTGGAGTGTGGTCTGGAGGCACCTCCGTGCCCAGGATTCCCCCTTCCACCGTCACTTCCGTTTCAGCCACTGCCTGCCATGTTTTTTTCCCCAGTTTGGGCACTTGGGCTCCTAAAGGTTAGCCATCACTGCCCTAGAGGAATGGCCTAAACGTTGGTGTTCTAAGACTTTGATTCACCCTCTGCAGCGCAGCTACTAATAGTTGGCCGTTTCAAGGTTCTGTGTTCATTATTTATTTATTTATTTATGCGATTTTTACCCCGCCCCTCTAGACTACGTCTAATCTACTATTTTATTTGTTTCTGTTCTTCCTTTCTCCTAAAACGGAACCCTTACCCAGAGGTTTGATCTTTGTCATCTATATGTTTCTGCTCCTCTTTGCTCTGGCTAATTCCGCAGAAGTGACTGAAGTGCATAATATGTGGAGTGTCCTTGGAAACTGAATACTGTATGACCATATTATGCCATATAATGATGACATAATATGGTACCCAATTTGGAGTGGTGCTTTTAACATCTAAAGTCTTAAATTGCATGGGAAGAGGTTACCTGAAGAAGCTTCAGCACCTTTATTTACATGCCTGAACTGTAAAGTCATTATGCAAGGTCTTCTTTTGTATATACCTGTAAAATGAGACCAGGCAGATGGTTACATTATATACCTTATCATAGAATATTATCTTTTATTAAGAGGACAACAGATCTTTCCAGGACGCACAGAGGCTTATAAAAGCAGTGATTAAAAAGGAGAGTATGTGATATGAAAATGAGATTATACCATCCTGTGGGAGTGTTTCACACTTTCAATTACTTTCTAAAATAGTATAGAATGTTCTACATTATTTGTTCTATTTCAGACCATTTGAATACATTTATTGCTTCTAATAATTTAAACCATTTAGAGACAAATAAATTTCTACACTAATCCTACAGTTAACTATAGGCACAATTGCAAGTCTAAAAGCATTAGTTTTATGTCCAGAAACCAACTGCAAATGTAACCTCAGAAGTCATTTTCGTTTTGGTCACATAATGGAAGTTGTTAACGTTATGGATTTTACATGTTTTGTTTTTGTACTGACTATGATACATGCAATGAAGATAATAGAAAACAGATACTCCTACTATGCTCATTTGATAGACTTTTTGAGAAAAGTAAATACCTGGCAAAATAAGCAGCGAACAATAAAAACTTTGTCATATGATTTTTTTCTGCATTGGAGCAGATTTTCCTTTTCAAAGACCAAAATGTTGATTGCGATGTTGCTTCACTTTTACTCCAACTGTGTATTATGAGTTGTGGGTAGAATTCACAAATATTTGACTAGCATATCCACTTGTATTTTTTAAAAAAATGTTATCTTTAAGTGGAATGTGAGAAGATATTGTCAATTGTTCCTTCTTATATGTAGGGAATGAAATTTCTGTTTTTGTTTTTTTTTGTGGACTGTTATTTGGAGAACACTTTTAAAGGTACCAGGAAATCTGTCAGAAAGGAGTATAAAGCCTTGAATTTGTTAACTTAAATTTATAGACTTTTAAAATTGTTTATTTTTAATTTAAAAATAAAATGATTGCCTGGAGGATTAAGATTCAAAGTAGTTTTGCATGAATGCTTCTTCCCTTCTCCACCATCCCTTTTCAGTCAGTGACTTGAGATAGCATGGCTAACAGATGACCAATGTGTCATTCCCATTTTGCTTGTTTCTCTTGTCATGCTGGTGGAGATTTCTTCACTTTTGTTCTACTTTAATATGAAGCACACAGATGTTTCAGAACACAATTTGACTTCTGACCTTGGGTCTTTTAGGGTCAGGGTACTCAGGGCCTGTGAAATTATCACAAGCAGAGCTAAAGTTTTTCTCCATCGCAGGAAGTAAGCAGTAAGTAAGAAGTTAAAAAGGAGCTTTGTCAGATAGACAAGATGGTCTCAGTAAGGGTCAGCTTCTGTAGTCTGCTGTCTCTGCAGGAGGTTGGGCTGTGAGGAAGAATATAATATATAGTGTTGGCATATCACATATCTATCACACGTGCAAAACTAGATCTGAAGAATATGTTTAATAGAAGATTGGAACTATACATGCCATGAAAGAGACCTTTGTCAGAATGATTAATTCATTTATTTGCTGTAGTATGTAGATAAATGTTATGCATATGTTGAACTAAATAGTTTCCAAATTAGTCACTGAAATCTTTCTTTTTTAAGATATTAACTATTTTTCTACATACTTAAAATACTAATGTTTTTGCTGAATAAGCATGTTTATTTAGCAGCAGCAGCTACAACAACAACAAAAAGCCCTCAAAACCCTGGATTGATTTTAAAATAATTCATTTCCCGAATAAAGACGTTGTCTTGTAGTATTTAGGTGCTAGGTAAGAAGTGCAGACTTTTTTCTCCATAGCAGTCTATCTTTTAATTTAAAAAAAAAAAACATTAATCTGTATAGTATAGCGTTAAATACAACTTTAAATACAAAAGAGAGAGAGAGTATTTTTAAAACCATATAAAATCAAACAACATATTATTAAACTGGCTTCAGTTTCAGGTTTTCTTTGTGTCTCATTCAGTTTTTTGTAATACTGTTTTATGTCTTTCCAATTTTTTGGTGTTTTCTCTGTAATCCACACAGCTGATTTGAGGAAATAATAAAATCTATAAAAGATTGTAATGTCTCATATAATACCCTCTCTTAAAACTACTTTGGAAAGAAAAGAGTAATCACAAAATGACTATTGAATGTGAAAACACCATGTGACAAGAGGAAGTGAGGGAACAGTTGTTTTGTATTTCTAAACTGAAGTTATCATACATAGGCCCAAAATATTACACATAAAAATTCAGGCTGTGCAACCAGTTTGTCTGAATACTGAATCACACTGGGCTGATTCTGACTGATCTGGATCAGTTCCACAGTGTATCCAGATGGGTCCAACCCTTTTTGGACCATTTGATGATTCAGATGCTGAAAGAAAACCAGACAATATATCTTTAAAACGGTGCAAAAATGTATCTTTAAAATGGTGGTGGAGAGGAGGTCATTAATACCTCTAGTTTGTAATTTCAGTGTCACCAGCACTTTGCATTCACTGTGCTTGAGGGAGGAAGTGTTTTATGCTACAGAATATGCTATATGTTCATTTGAGTAGAAGTCTTAGTATTGTGCGTGAATCTTAAGTAGTATCTGCCTATTATCCACCTGCCACTCTAGCTTCCAGTCTGGACAGGGCAAGAATGTCCTCAATGCTCACTGGTTGCAATTACGAAAGACCTTTGTTGAGGTTTGCTATTTCAGTCTCCTTCTCCACCTCTTCTTTCCTGAAGTATCATTTCAGAGCAAACTTTCTGGTACTCAGAATTTCCAGATTTTTGTAACCTCTCTTTTAGGTTGGGACAGCATTTGCCTGTTTTCAGTTATGTGCCATTTCACCTGTTCTTCAAGTTTTCTCAAAAATGGCAGATGCAGATTTTAAGAGGATATCAAACAGGTCCTTCTGAACCCATCAATGCAATTTCACTGGCTGTAAAAACTCACTTATAGCATTTCTGCTATATGTCCAAATAAGCTCCTAGGAAGTGGCTTCAGGTTATTCACATGGTCCTTTTTTCTCCCTGTATGGTCCATTCTTGTTGAATCCAAATAAGAAAACTGCTGACCAAATATGTGTAAACCTTTAGTCTGTTGAACAACGCCATTGATACAGTTGAAGACAAATCTAGTGAAACAGATTTGTATGGTAAGAACTATGTCATGTAAGGTTATAGGAATCAGGCAAATTAGAGTTGTCATTGAGGGAGTACAGTGGTGCCCCACTTGACAACAATAATCTGTTCCAGCAAAATCACTGTAGAACGAAATCATCGTCAAGCGGGAGAAAAACCATTGAAACACATTAAAAACTGGTTAATGCATTCCAATGGGCGAAATGCCTCATCGTCCAGCAAAGATCCTCCATAGGGCGGCCATTTTCTGGTGCCTGTAAATCGAAATATCAGTCCTGAAAACGGGGGAGCCATTTTGCACAGCAGGAAGCCATTTTGAAACCCAACAATCAGCTGTTTTTAGATCATCGTAAAGCGAAAAATCGGTTCCTAGAGCAGGGAACTGATCGTTGTCAAGCGATTTTTTCTTATTTAAACATTGTTTTGTGATGGCAAAAGCGATCGCAAAAACATCATCATGGAGCGGGGTAATCGTTAAGCGGGGCACCACTGTACATGATAAGAGTTTTACCAAAAACTGTAAAGTATGGCCAGGATTCCATTTTGTACATCTGCTCATGGAAAAAGCCTCTTCATTGGCTCTAAGAAGGACTGCTCCATATGCTGCCCCTGCATGGCTGACAACAGACCATTCTCCTTCTCCCTCTTCCCTCTATGTCTCTGGAGCAGGATTTCCCAGCCTTCTGAAAAATATATTGAGGACATGTGCAAGATGTATATTTTTGGGGAGTCCTCATGGGTAGATGTGGGCAACTGGATCATCGCTGTACTGTTGAGTGTTTTTTTTAAAAGATTAGTTCAAAGTAAATGGATAGTATTGGACATTGATTAGCTTTTTGAGAAAAAAGGGAAATAGAGTGAAAAGATAATGTAACCTTAATATTTTGGCCATACCATTCCTTTGCACTTGATGCAGATTAGTATCAGTTAGTATCATGAGCTAACAGAAATCACAGGAAATTAATCAAATTTTCAAAAAACATATATGCTAATTCTGTCTGAATATATAAATACACCAAAGACCCTGTACCTTACTTCAACTGCCTAGCTATGTTAAAATATTGAGTAGTTTAGATTTGACCTATGTGTTATCTAACAATTAACATAATTATAAAGACACTTAGTATAAATCCTTAAATGCTGACTTGATAAACCTATTACATAAGAAGCTGAATTAGTTACCATACTGTCTGTGCTGTGCTTTTATACCTAATCCTCTACTGAGAAGTCTTTTATGGCATAGGCTTGGGGAAGGGATTAATGTAGTTCTGATAAAACTGGACTATATTCTGTTAATATGAAAGTGTAAGAGAATGGAACCTCTATTTTTAGTATAACTTCCGAATATTATGTAATTCATATCAAAAGAAAAGGAAACGACTATTTTAGATTGTTTCATCCTCCGGTTTTATTTGTCCATTTGTGTGGAGCGTGCATTACATAAGGTGTGCATGGATATCCCATTCACAGCAGGGTTCCTTTAGAGTGCTTTTGTGTGTTCATGGGGTATGAGAAGGAAAACTAAATTAAGTCTTGTAAGATTTTTCTGTGTGTGACTATTCTGCCTGCTGCCCCTTGGACTGGGCTTAAGAGGATCCATTTATACTGATTTTCTGTTCGTAATACATTGATATTCTCCTAGTTGCCTTGATGGCTTTTGATACCATTCAGCATGGTATTCTGAACTTCCTTATCAGTAATGGGCTACCCTTACCTTAGTTATGTTAAGCTTGTCCAGATATAAAAGCAGTAGTTAGGATTCCTCACATGGAAGGGAAACACTGATTGTTTAAACTATGCTTTGTGACATGACATGGTCTGGCCTCGTGACATGCAAGAATCTTCTGTCAGATGAATTGTTGTTGGTCTCATGTTCAATACAAATGGAGAACACCAGTTACTCAGATTTTTAGCCACACCTTTTAGTTTATCACAGTAGTGAGGCTTTCAGATTGATGCAGTTTTATACAAGTAGATGGAGAGACGGATGATTTTTGTGGGTTTTTCGGGCTCTGATCCCTATATCATATTAAAGGATATACAATATAATTGTCTCATAAAAATGAATGAAATATTAAACATATTAAAGCAATATTACAATAAAAATCATCCAATATAATCAAATAGTAACACAATAAAACAAGGATGAAACAACAAAATGTTTCCTTAAGTCACTTAGCTTACTTTGTAGTCACTAACTAGATTGGCGATCAAGCAAGTAAAGTTTCAATTAAATAAAACATCCAGCACCAGAAGCCTGCCTCATCTCAATGCGGCTACAATTCTATGTGATAGGCACCACATTGGAGATGGCCTCCTACATCTGAGTTCCCGTTTCTAGGTCCCTGACAAAATTTACTATTTGCAAACAATGTTAAAACAAGAGTCTCTCCATCTGTATTCTCGAAGGCTTTCACAGCCTGGATCTGATGGTTGTGGGTCTTTTGGGCTCTTTGGCCGTGTTCTGAAGGTTGTTCTTCCGGATGTTTCGCCAGTCTCTGTGGCCGGCATCTTCAGAGGATTGGAGTAGGAACTCTGTCCGTGCTCTGTTGTTGTTTGTTGGATAGTTGAGTATTTATAGCTGTGGGAACAGCTTTTGTTCTTTTCAGGAGATAGGGTGATAGGGTGTTTTTGTCGTGATAAGGGGGAGAGAGAATATCTGTCACTGTGATTGATGGATGTCATTAGCTGGTCTTTTTTGTGCAATGATCCCTAGTCCTTGTGTTTGGGTAGAGTTCATTGACCTTTTGCAGGTTGTATTTTTCCGTATTGGGAGCCAGGCCGTGTTTCGTTTTAGGCCTTCTTCTTTTTTGTTGAAGTTCTATTGATGTTTATGGATTTCAATGGCTTTCCTGTGCAGTCTAACATAATGATTGCTGTTGCTGTCCAGTACTTCAGTATTTTGAAATAGAATTTCATGTCCAGCTTGTTTTAGGGCATGTTCAGCTGCTGCTGATTTTTCCGTTTGTTTTATTCTGCAGTGTCTCTCATGTTCTTTGATTCTGGTGTGAATGCTGCGTTTTGTGATTCCAGTATATACCTGTCCACAACTGCAAGGTATCTTGTATACTGCTGCAGTGGTGAGGGGGTCTCTTTTGTCCTTTGCTGACCATAACATTTGTTGTATTTTTGTCGTGTGTCTGAATACTGTTTGTAGGTTGTGTTTTTTCAAAAGTTTCCCTGTGACCCCTTTGATGTATGGCAGAAATACAGTTGTGCCTCGCTAGACGAGCGCTTCGTTTTACGATGAAATCGCATAACAATGAAGTTTTTGCAATCGTAAAAGCGATTGCAAAACGATTTTTCCTATGGTTTTTTTTTTGCTTTGCGATGATCGGTTCTCTGCTTCGCTAACCGATTATCACAAAACGACGATTTTCACACAGCTGATCGGTGGTTTCAAAATGGCCGGCGGGTAAAAAAAAAGGCCACCCACTGTTTTCTGGGACGGATTCCTTGCTACATGGGCAGCGAAAATGGCCATGCTATGGAGGATCTTTGCTGGACGGCGACTTTCAAGCCCATAGGAATGCATTAATCGAGTTTTAATGCGTTTCTATGGGCTTTTAAATTTCGGTTTATGATGTTTTTGTTCTACAGCGATTTCGCTGGAACAAATTAACATCGTAATGCGAGGCACCGCTGTGCTTGATTTGTGGGTGACTGTTTCTCCTCTTCAGTTTGATGTTGTTTTCTTGGTTTGATGGCTCTTTTGATTTCATTCTTGGAGTAGCCATTTTCCTGTAGGGCCCAATTCAGGCAGCTGAGTTCGGTGCTGAGAAATTGAGCTTCACAGTTCCGATTTTCACGATCTACCAGTGTTTTGATTATGCCTCTTTTCTGTCGTGGGTGGTGGTTGGAGTTTTTGTGTAGGTGTGGGTGGGTTTTCTGTGTGGGTGGGTTTTCTGTAGACCTTTTGTCCCAATAGCAGGTTAGTTTTTCATATGACCATGACATCTAAGAAAGGGAGCTGGCCCTCTATTTCTTTTTCCATGGTGAATTGAATATTTGGGTGGATGCTGTTTAGATGGTTTAGAAATTCTTCCAGTTTTTCTTCACCGTGGTTTCAAATTGCAAAGGTATCATCCACGTATTGGAACCAGACTGTGGGTGTGAAGGGTGCTGAATCACAGTGACAGAAAATCTCTCCCCCTATCACAACAAAAACACCCTATCACCCTATCTCCTGAAAAGGACAAAAGCTGTTTCACAGCTATAAATACTCAACTATCCAACAAACAGCAACAGAGCACAGACAGAGTCCCTACTCCAATCCTCTGAAGATGCCGGCCACAGAGACTGGCGAAACATCCGGAAGAACAACCTTCAGAACACGGCCAAAGAGCCCAAAAGACCCACAACCATCAGATCCAGGCTGTGAAAGCCTTCGAGAATACAGATGGAGAGACTCTTGTTTTAACATTGTTTGCAAATAGTAAATTTTGTCAGGGACCTAGAAACGGGAACTCAGATGTAGGAGGCCATCTCCAATGTGGTGCCTACCACATAGAATTGTAGCCGCATTGAGATGAGGCAGGCTTCTGGTGCTGGATGTTTTATTTAATTGAAACTTTACTTGCTTGATCGCCAATCTAGTTAGTGACTACAAAGTAAGCTAAGTGACTTAAGGAAACATTTTGTTGTTTCATCCTTGTTTTATTGTGTTACTATTTGATTATATTGGATGATTTTTATTGTAATATTGCTTTGGTAATTTTGGAAAGTAAAGCTATGTGGAAATGTATTAATACATAAATGTTTAATATTTCATTCATTTTTATGAGACAATTATATTGTATATCCTTTAATATGATATAGGGATCAGTGGCATTTGAGTACACACTGATTAATTTAAATTTGCATAATATATGTTGTGTAATATTTGTAGCCAGAATGATTCCATTATACGAAAATGCATGTGTTTCATTCATTCACCTCCTTAAAAATAATCTATCTGGAATATAACACATTTTACATATTTCTTCAGTCATTTCCCTGTTTCCAGATTTCCTGTGCATTAGGAATTAAGTTCTGATAGTAGGGAGTGTTGTGTGGGGTTTAGTTTGTGCTCCATTAAGTGAAATGTTGGCCAAAGGACTGTGCTAGACTGGTGGTACCCAGGGGTTTTTAGACCAGAACTCCCAGAAGCCTTTGCTACTAGCTGTGCTGGCCAGGATTTCTGGGAATTGCAGTCCAGGAACATCTGGAGACTCAGGGTTGGGATCCACTGCACTAGACAACACTGAGCTTCCAAAAGCTGCTTCAAATTCAGCAGGTCAGAGTTAGTCCTTTTAGTAAGCCTAACTTTTGAGAAGCATCTTGCTCCTGTCTTTGGCTGTGCAATGAAAGGGTCCTAGTTTTTTCTGGATTCCTGCCACTGTATTATTTGTGCCTCACCTGATGATTATTCCTAGTTTTACAAGTTAGAGAGAGTGGGGGAAAGATTCCTGCTTTGAGCAGGGGTTGGATTCAGTGACCTTATAGGTCCCTTCCACTCCATGATTCTATTAGTCATTTTATTTGCTTGTGGTGACTGCTGTTTTTTTGCCAGATCTGGTTGTTGCTGTGAGAAGTTTTATATTTCTCTTTGGTGAACTTTAGAGATGATGTTGATTCCACAAAGTAAGTTTTAGGGAAACACCCTCCTCCGCAACATATAAGAAATGACAATTTGGAAGAATATACACAGCTGTATTTCTTAGTATTTCTTCTTTTCAAGAACCTGTGCTGTTAATTTTTGCATTGATACAGCACTGTGTATGACATTAAGTCCAGTTTTACAAATAGTTTTGTAAATCGTGCCACATTAAATATCTTACACCGAAGGAAAACCAACCTTTTCATATAATGCAGTTTGCTGGACAAGCCCTTCATAATGGGTTACAAATAAATTACAGGGTATATTTCCAATATCAGAATTCTGATTTTTTTTAAAGAAATCTAGTCTAGATGGTAATTATTAATTCATTCAGTAAGTAGAGAGAAGTGTGTAAAAAGGCAGAAATATTCTTTTAAAATCATTATTCTTTTAAAATGTTTTATTATTTTCAAATCAGTTTTGCTGAAATAAAGATTTTAATTCCTTATTATTTCTAAAGCTAAAATAGTATTCTTACTTATAACAATGAAGTAAGAATACTATTTTAGCTTTAGAAATAATAAGGAATTATTTTAAAGCTATACTCTAGTCTCCCATCTTGTGCTACTTTTAGATGTAGATCCCCAGTAATTTTCAACTAGTTGTTGAAAATAACCTAGTTTAAGAGTTCATCTGAGAACGTGAGGGATTCATCATTATATATTTACTGTCTGAGGCTGATATAGCTGTAAGGTTTTTCAGATCCCATTGATCTATTGCGCATGTTCCCTCCCTAGGTTGCAGGACGTGCTTCTATTTGCATAAGGCCCTGGGCAAGGTTCTTTCTTGCATTGATTGGCCTGTCCAAGGGAGGCTGATGTGTTCTTGCATTGATCACTTTGTCTTTTCTGGGAAGTCAGTGTTACACTGAGTTCATCTCAAACATTCTAGGGAGAAGGTAAAACTTTACTGCAGATGTCTCAATTTTATTCAGATGTTCCTTTGAGTGCAGGTTTTTTTCCAGGACATATCTCTCTTTCTTTTTACATTTGGAGATTTTGTATTTGATACACTGTAGCTTGCATTATGTTAAAAATTTGTGTGAAATATAGTTGCCATTATGTATACCATTTTTTCATACTATTTTGATTCAAAATAATGCATTTTGCTTCTAGCAAAATAATAATAATTACTTTTCTTAAAGATTTAGAAAGCTATGCACACATTAACTCCAATGTCTCTTCTTAGGGATTTTACTCACTTTCTGACTCCTTAGTTTGAAACATTATTTGTATTTAGGTTGCTTGTAGCATACAGTGAAAGCTGGATACCAATCTCAGTATAATATTTCACAGGACTATAGAGCCAAAGTGAAATTAATCAGTTACATTCTGATAAGTGAGTGCTATCAAATCCTTCTGTAAAACTGAAGTCTTAACCCAGGTGGCATAAATTGGAAGTCTTAACCCAGGATAAAAATGACAGAAACAGGACTTGAAACACTGTTGAAACACTGTTTTGAAACTATTTACTTTAGAGTAATCCTACTATACTCAGTCAAACCTTTTTTGAAGGATTAACTGAATATAGCACTGATTTTATGTGTTAGTACTTGGTGAATATTTTATACATAAGCATTTAAGACAAGTTTAATAGATGAGAGTGTTTACTCAAAAGAATCATGGTTCCTGCTGGAACTTTCTTTATTTTAGCACAGCAGTTTTTGCTGCTGAAGAAACAAGCCACTACTAGGTTTAAATCATCAGTTCTGGGAACAGCTGCATCAAATGCTGCAGCCAAATTCTCTAGTTTGCATGCATGGTTGTCCCTTCTTTATGAAGATTATTGCTCTGAATTCCAGTCTTATCATAAATGTTCCCATTTCAAAAAATTATGCCTTCAAAGCACCTAGATTATGTAGGAAACTTAATTAGTCACATGAGCTTTTGTATCCTGTTGTGGACTGTAAGTTCCTTCCCGTTCAGTTATGGAATCAACTAAAATGAGTATGTTGTGAAGATAAAGCACAATCAATGAAGATCATCCCTCGGTTTTAGTTTTTCTACAAGAAAATGATGTTTTCAATGACTTTTGAAATATTTTGACTGTAGTATGGATTTAATTGCTTGAAAGAAGACATTGGAGAACCACAATGGCTGTCATTAAAATAGCTACCAATAACATACCATATAACTTCTATAGGTTGTGATGCAGCTATAATTAAGTGCAGTTTTAAAACATTTGTTTCAATTGAAAGATTTTAAGTATTAATTGAATTTGATTCTCTTTCATTATGAGAATCAGCTTAATCTTGACTCATTCCTGTGTATTGCCCTTTGGATTCTAATTTGGGTCTTCTTTGTGAGTACTGGAGTTTATTTTAGTTAAGGAAGACCTTATTATAGGAAAAGGGGGATTAATAAGGAATGCTTGTCATTCCCTATTTACATAAAATTTGGATAATTGCAATCCAGTCCTTATATATAAAATACCTGAATTATTATTCTAATACTCCATGAGCATAACATTTCCCAATATGTCATCTGGCTATTAGTATCTAGCTTCTCCAAGTCATAAAGCTCATATTCCTCAAGATAGCAATATAATTCCTTTAAAAGTGTCTGTCCTTCTTTCTGTATGAATAATGAATGCAATAGGAAAAACCATTATTAAAGTGGGAGAATACATTGACCTGTGAGTTGTATGTGAAAACTGATGCTACTTTTTATATTTTTCGTGGCTGCTGACAGTTCTGTTGTATTGGTAAGTGAGTATGCAACAATATCTTTACTATTCTGAAATAAGAGGGGTATCAATAATGTTACTGTTAAAAATATTTAACACAGTGAACATATTGATTGAATATTTGTGTTAAAAGCTATATAACCTGTTTTTATAGCAACCTATTAATATTATAATTGGCACAATGCATTAATTTTTTACATGTTCAATTTTTATTTGTCAGATTTATTAAACACAAAATAATGTCATGAAATGGGAAGTTATGTTTCTAAAGGGGAATGCATCCTTTGCAACAATTTAATCCTGATTCAGAAATGTGCTTTTAGGTGCCTGGGAGAATTATTGATGCCCCACTATCAGGAATAAGACCATATTGATATATAGCACTACAGAAAATCTGTTTGAAGAATTAAATAAACAACAACAACACACTGAATGAAGTAATGTTGGGAAAATATTTGTGGTTTTTCTGTTTTGTGTACTCGCCATGTAGATTATGCTAATGTGCTTTAAGGATATGTATGAAATTAGCTATTTGGTAAGTGAAGTAAGTGGAGTGAAGAAATATAGTATGTGGATATCACTTTACCTAACTAATAAATTCTTGTGGATTATGTTGATTTTATATTCCATTCATGTTCTACAATTAAGAATAAGGAAATCCTGCAAAATACTTTAAAATATGCATTAAAACTTAGAGGTGTGGAGATGTTTGCTTTGTTTTTTTTTTTCAAATTGATAAGGACAGTACAGTGTAATGCTGTTGATTCTTGAATCATGGTTAACAAATGCTGAGAGGGGCATGAAACAGTATGCTCCTTTCCCACTACAATCCACAGACAATTTGTTCCACACTTTGCTAAGTATCCTATTGAGCCCAAACTTGAGAACAATGAATACTAACTATATTAACCTTCTTAATCAAGCTGCTAACCATCTTCAAATTTCAGCTGAAAAGGCGTCACATTAAGTAGTTCACAGTACGCACAATACTGGAATGACACCTAACTATGGTTTGAGATGGGTGGATTGTGATGGCCAGTTCACACAGGGGAGGAGCTAGAATAAGGAACTCACTGTGGTTCACATTAGAAAGGTTGCCACTTGTATTGCAATTCTGCAGTCCACATAAAAATGTAAGATTAAGTGAGCACTTGTGATACATTTGTTCCTATCCATAAAGGGTGATTACAGGGACCACTAACCCTCGTGTCTGTTTTTACATTACGTTACCATGTACAACATCTAGCATTTTATAGAGAATATGTTTTTGTGTCTGTTGTGACACAGGGAAAAATGGATACATTTCTGCATTTGTAATATTATTAACTTAGTCAAAAGTTAAAGAGTGATCCATACCTCGCAGTACATCAGTCATGGCTGATTGTCATGTTGCCATAAATATATCTAATGCATTGGACCTGCAAGCAGTTGCAATGTCAATCATATTCAATGTTATATTTAGATTAATATAAACTGAAATTAATGGGAATAAGTCTGGGGATTTTGATAATAGTCTTGCAGTCACAGTTGCATCATAGGGTACTCTCATGTGTTGCTTGAGGAAATGTTATATTACTTTTGATTTAATTTTTTTAATATATAAGCACCACCTAGATTATACAGTATTGTTCTCAAATGTTTTATTAATTCTGATTTGTTATATACTTATTTTAAATGTTACTCTTAACACATAGAGCTTCACAGTTTAAATTATTATTATATTATACTTGTTACAATATAAAGTGTCTGCATCCTATGGCTATGGTTTTTATATCCTAGAAATATCATAAATCTCAAAACATGCTTGCATTATTAAAGTAAAGCAGACAGTTCAGTGTTATCATGAGTTGTATTTCACATATAGCATGCACAGTTTTGTGCTGTTGAAACATTTCATTTAACAGGTTTGTTCCAGTTTAATTATGACCACGGTATTTTGAATGAGAGAGAGGCAACTTCATAATTGCTTAACTATGTGGTAGATTTGCATAATTCTGGTAGTAACTGATAGCGCACACGTACATCTATATTGCTGGTGTGAAAGATGAAAATTTATGTATGGAATATAACTTGAAAGATGCCTTATTCCAAAATTGTGTTAATTTTCTTCTTGCTAATATGAAATAAACTTGCAACAATGTTCTTGCATTTTAGTATTGAGCAGTGTTTGAACTGCTTAAAAATTATTAGGATTTTATAAACAATTATTAAATGCATTGTTTAACATTTACTTCCTGCCACCAACTTTGTACAGCATCTATTTCTGAATATGTACAGACCTGCCTTCAGCATGCTGTGGGTCCATATGTGAGAAATTTCTCAAATTCCTAAACGATTGTGCCACAGTCATTGTTATAACATCAAAGGGCCATTGATGCTATAAATGCAGGAGGTGTCTTTGCCTATTTCTGCCTGACCTTTACACCCCAGTTTCAATAATTCCAGCTACATCCTAGTGAAACTTTATGTTCATGACCGTCAGCAGCCAGTGAACCCCTCCTGTACATTCTTGCAGGATGATTTGCTCAAATTTCTCATCCACCTAGAACATAAAATGCAAAGTAGTTTATGAAAAAATCACAGATAAGCTTGATCAGCCTCAAAGGGATATCTTTCATTTGCACTTTAACTCTTATCATGTACCGAATAATGCTTGATGTGTCATGTATTGAATTTTGGATTGTTCCAGTTTCTCATTATTACAAATAAAAACAATTGCATATTTTATCTAATATGTAAAACTAAGGAAAATATCAAATACTTCTTATTCTCTAGTTACTGGAAGCTGTTTACTTCCTTGTTTATCTAGCTGAAGTTACCAAAACAACATTATATCTTAATGGGATAATCCATAAAACCAGGGCAGTCCTTAGCAAGAACTGCATGTACGTTCTAGATTCCATTCAGCTGCAGCAGAGCAATATTTTGAAGCAAATAATAGACTTCACCATCAAGATTGAGACAAGAGCCAACCATATAGAGCTTACTGCCACAGTAATAATATATTCAGATGCCTAGTTTCTTTAAATATTTCTTTTAGATACTTTCTCAAGCCTGGGACACAACATGCATACATCCTTTCTGGGATAGCTATCAGTCTGTACATACGAGCTTGGATGCAGAAGAGAAACTGCTTTATGTCCCTAACACAAATGACCACTTATGTTTACCTCACTGTACTTATATAGGTTAAATATATTTGGAGATTTAGGGTAAAGATGTAAAAAAGCTATAAATTGGACTATATTTACAGAACATATCTTAAGGGAGTCACATAGAAATTATAACAGTACTGGTTGTACAGAGGGGCAATGGAAAAGGCAATGTTTACTTTATGACAATAATTTGGCTAAAATGTTATTGATTTAAAAATGAATGACCAAGACTTAGGTATATATATATTTTATGTTTGATGAAAGCTTCACATAAAGCATGTCTGCAATATTTTTTTCCATGAAGCAGATACTCATAGAGGAACTCTGCAGGAAGATGCCTATTTATTTTATGTTTCCAAACACCTGTTTGTCATATATATATATGCACTGCATATTTACACACTGCATATTGATGTCTATAAGAATATCTTAAAAACTAATAGTGCTAAGATACAGTTCCTTCCGTATATAAGTGTATAATATTTATTTATATTATAAATATATAAATATATAAAACATCCAGGTCTTTCATTTAGTAAGGATTTAATGAATCTTAACAAATTAAAGTTTCATTTGCAATTTTACTTAATTATTATTTTAAAGGGTGTGTATACACAAGTGCTGTCACTTTGAGCATTCACATCTACCATTTTATCTAATGCACTATATGTCTCTTTGACTTTAAATATTAATTTAAATGCACATTGTAATCTTTCATAAAAGGATAATTATGTCTTTTGTTTCCCAAAATGCAAGAATAAGAATGAACGTTAAATGAATGGAAAGCAGACTACAAATCCATGTTGTAAATTCATTTTAAAAAGTGATTAGCACTTTTAATGCAAAGAGAGCAGCAATTTCTATAAATATTTAGCACCTTTGAAAAACAGTTGATTTAATAACTTATGGCCAACTTCTGTTGTACTCTTGTAGCTATCAGAAATGGTTCTTATCAGAAATAGCTTTCCACTATAGTTTGTTTTTATGGGCCTTTGTACTTGAAAATATTTGCATCAGTTTTTGTCATTTGCATTATCTTCTGTCTCCAGAAATAAATACTAAGGGTTATTCTACGTTTACAGTATAATTTGTCCATGTACCTGAAAATGTACATTTTTTATAGTTTAGACATGGTTACCTTCTTATATGACATTAGAGTCATTATGACGTTTCTCAAGCTACTTGTGGTATATTTTTTAAAATGGGCTATAACATAACTTCTGTAACCACTGAACGATTACTGAGACCTTTTGCTAGAAGGTATCAAAATTAAATTATAAAATTGGTGACATTATATGCCAGCAACATCTAAATAGGGCTAACCGCCAATTAATAAAAGAAAGAGAGAAAAGTCATAACATCCATTATAGGTTTAATTGTAATATATGGTTGATTCAAACCCTTCTCACTATGTTCTGGCCATTCCAATTTAGTCATTCAGTCCATGCTGCCTGTATTGTGTATTCAGCAATCCTTATTAGACATCTTCACAGTTAGTGATTCTGCTGGGCTTTCTGACACCCGCTTTCATGCATGGCCTGCTATGCTGTGTGGAAATGTTTTTCCTGAGCTGACTGGAACATTAAAGGCATCTTGGCCATGTCAGACTCCTGAGTTTGTGTGTGCCTGTGTGTGCGTGCTCATGTGTGCTCTGTATTTGCATACCATGTGTATGTATCAGACAGAAAATATAGAGTGATATGATGTGTGTGCTAAAATGTCTATGTTTGAATATATATTTACAATGAATCTACTGTATATAAATATATTTAGAATATCTTTCAATTAGAGATCCCAGTGAATGGTACTTTCCTTTATTCAGACTTTTTCTCTGTTGTAAGTGACACTAGAGGGCACTGCTTATCCTCTGTTGCAGATGTCTTCTGGGACTATGAGGAGAAACTCAGCTGATTTCTGTAATCTTAGTTTAATTAACAATGGTATTCTTATTAAAAATCCAGACAGTTTAATTCATTGCTGTTTTTGTTTCTAGCGCAGTGTCTAATCTAGTGTAGTGTCTAAATGCAATCTTAATACAAAGGATGGAGCTATTTGCACTTAAACATGGAATCAGATCTCCCCCCCCCCAAACAGTGGGTTTTTTCATTTGAAATGTCATTCTTGGCAAAGCCAGAAGGCTAACTTTGCCCTGTTATGAGGTTTAGATCCCTTGCCAGCTGTGCTTCTTGCTAGCAAGTGTGATTGAATGGCTTTACAGAGCAAGTGAGAAGGAATCACTGAAGAGTTACTGTAATTCCATTGAACAAAGGTCAAGAGAAGGATAGGCTCAGAACAGATCTTACAAGTTTAAAAGCATATTTCTTTTTTTTTTTTACAAAAGAATATATCAAACATATTTTCTTCATTGCATAATTAGAATTTAGCTATTTTATCTTGAAAATATCTCCATCAATACATGTTTAAACTTGAGACTAGAAACAAAGTAACAAAAATTCTGTTTCTATAATTCTGCAACATTAATAATAAATTAATATTTTTCTCCAAATTACAAAGGCCATGGCAACTAAATAGCGAAATAGCAATTGAGCAGCATACGTAGTGCTTTTAAAGGCATGCTAAAATAGTGATTATATTTGCACACCTTTGAAATCCTATTTAGTTGTTAGATTGGTTATTTATGAACTGCATATCTTTCATTTAGAAACATGCTAGCTATTCCTGTTTATATTTTCAAGACGACTGTAAAATTTTAACTTGAGATATCTATAGCAAACTTCTGTGGATTTTATTTCTCCTCTGGCAGGTCCCCACCCTATTCAGCAGGTAGAAAAAGATATGACATTAAGTCGTTACCTAATATTATTTATTTATTTATTTATTGGATTTCTATCCCGCCCATCTAGACCAAAGGTCTCTTCTGGGCAGTAATATATTTCAGAGAGTGGAGGAAATGAAACAATGAATAATTTGTGGTTTTTTTTTTAAAGTACTGAAAAAATTCCAGCAAGTGGTGTCTTTTTCCAATCTGATGCTCTCCAAATGCATTCCCATCATCCCCAGCCAACATGAGCATCTGTTGCACAAATGCTTGTATATAAAAAGCAATTGCATTGTCGTGGAAAAAATAATCAAACAGGCTACTGAACATCTAAAATAATTAATAGTGCAGTCCCCATATACAGTATATCTGTTTCGTCCCACTGAGTTCAGAAGGTAAATCAGTAAGTGGGAACAGGACTGCAGCCAAAATAGTCTACATTCATTAAACTGCAATTTCCAGTATTTAAACATGCATTTATACATTTTAAGAAGTTAATTGATTTGTAATGATTATTTACAGTACTAATCACAGTTGTTATGTGGTATAGGCAAACTAAAATTTTTACATATGGTAAAAATGGGAAGACACAGTGAACACTTAATTTTGATTGCGTATCAGAAACATTCAATGTTGGTGTCCATCATTTAATGAGACTAGGCAACTTGTACTTCTGTCCTAATGATTCATAAACAGAATGCTGATTAATAAGTAGTGTAGTTTTTTTGTATTAAGGTATTTTATTGTTTAAAAGTGTACCTTCTTGCTGTTGATGGTCTTTCTTATCTGTTCTATAAGTTACCTCATTCCTGGCAGGTAATTTTGCTCTGATAAAAAATGTTAATGCCAAATTGTGATATAGTTGTATTCAATTTAAGTCATTGCCTGTGTCCATTCTTGCAAAGAGTAACTTGAAAGTTTACATTTTGCTGTAGCTAATTGTTTATTACCTCAAGCCAAAGGAAGCAGTGTTCATGTGCAGGCCAAAATGTCTAGAGAGAAGTAGGAAAGTGACAGGTAAGGTCTTCAAGATTTCCTCCTGAGGCTCTTGAAAGGAAGGCCAAGGCAAGAAAGAAACAGCAGCAGCATCTTGTCATATAATATCATTTTCAAGTTCAGCATCTTTTAAATGGACATTGCCACGTTTGCAAGCTCAGGGTAGCACAATAAGGCCATCAAACCGCCATAGAACTTTAAAAAAATCTGTTGTGATATCTGTTCTAGCAAATCCTTATTTAGGATTTTAGTGAACTGTTTACTCACAGACCCTAGTTGTATATTTAATTGTAATAACTTTGTACTGTATAGAATATTTGTTAACTTGTTTTTATGTTTTCTTTTTATTTGAAAGTAAGCAAAAGGCAGCATTCTTTGTGGAAGTGGCTTATCAGGACTTCTAACAATTAACAAGTGCTTCAGTATAAATCTTGATAAGAAAAAGCATTTGAGCAAACTTTTATACTGATATATTTATTTTGAAATTAATAGGAGAAAGCAATATAGAAGCAATGCTCAAAATGGCTTATAAGTGTGCCCATGAGAGCTTGCTTTTAAAGTACTAAATGAAAGCTTTTGCTTTGCTAAAAGACTACAAAAGTTGCTAAGGTAATAAGATTCTCTCTTATCAGTAAAAATGAAAGAGGGAAGGACTGCATAGCTCAAAAGATTGGTAATCAGATTACAAAGTCTTTCACTTCTAGGTCACTGGTTCAGCTCTGCCTCCTGTTTAGTAGTGACGAAGAGCTGTTCCCAGCTGATGGCTTTTCAGTGGCTTTTGTTAAATGCATCAGTTTTTTCTGCCCAGTGCCCAGTAAAGTTGAAATTAGCACATATGTTGGAATTCTCACTTGAGTATCTTTCTGTAAATGAGATGAAATGACCTCCTTGTGTGCATGAAGAGTTTCTTCAGAAAGAGGATAGAGAATGTTGATTAACAAACTTTCTCTGTCTATTCTATGTTTTGGTTTTAAGAATAAAAGAAATATTTCCTTTATACTTGTCATTTTCTAGAAGCTCAGTTTTAAAAAATTGAAGTAATTCCTCTGTGTTTTTCCTAGATGAAATAATTTGAATTATAAATGGTTCATATAAGGTAAAAGTTATAACATTTGAAAATATGTGTACCATTGCATAAGATATTGTTCCCTTCCTCATCAAAAATCTACCTAGGATGACTATATGTCTCCCAGAGAGCTGCAAACTGTTATGGGTCAAACCACTATCATACTGAATAAAGCAGCAAGAAATTAGAAGATAGAGGAGGGCAGTGGAAGTAGCAAGGGAATGATGGTATAAGAGCAACAATGAAAGATGTTAATTTCAAAAGAGTATACTGTTGGGATCTAGCTTCAAAAGGTGAGGAAAAGGATGTGAATATTATTATAACTGCAGATGTATATTTAGCAATGGGTTTAGCAGTTGGAGTAATGTTCTGTGTTTGTGCAGAAAGCAGAAATAATATTCCAAGGCTAAGCAAGTAACAAAAGAGTTACGGATTTGGCTACATAGTGTAATAACTGGTGACTAGACTGGTGATTGAAGTAAGGGCTAAATGTACATCCATCCTATACAAAAATGTCACATGCAGTTATAAGTTTTTTTAAATAACTTAAGGAAATAGAATTTTTAAAATCTCAACAGCACAGTTGTGTTTGTAGTAAACTGACATTTCTCGTGTGTGTTATATAGATGATACAGGGTGAGAGGTTTTACTAATGTTAAGTAGAATTGTTTGTGGGTTTTCCTAGGTGACGTCAATAATGTCATTGAGCTATTTTTATGTGCAGGCACTTTTTGTTGACCAGAAATTATATAGATTTTACTGTTTTATCAATACCTTAGTCACTAGGAAAGTAAATCAAATACAGTTTAGGTGTAATAGACTAGATCCCTTCAGTTATCTCTTAACAGACATCCATGTAATGTGTGCAACCTAGTGTTTGTTTCCCAACAGTACACTACATGTTTGTTAAACAGCCTCTTGAGGATTAGAAATCACTCCTTCAAGGGGAGTATACATACCATTGAAAGAGGTCAGGTAATGTTTAGGAATATAAGTTACAATACCTTTTCTTAAAGTCAAATGACAGCCAAATGACCGTTCTCTTCACAATCAAAGACTGTCTCTGAATCCACATGAATCTAGATCCTGAAAATAGAAATTACTGTATGCATCAAAGTGTTTTCCACCAACTTCACCTAATAAAATTTCCAGTCCTTTGTGATGACTAAGATTTAGTAACTATCATTAATGCATTTTATTCTGTTTCTGACAGAATCTGTATTGCATTAGATATGGAGTACCTTACTGTTACATACCTTACTGTGTCAACACCAGACTTAATCTGTTACCTTTAGCACACACATCATGATGCCAAGTTTGACTTGAAAATTCCTAAAGGACCCAAACTGCAAAGATTGTCTTTTCCCCCCTTCCATTATAAATGCCATCCTTATGCCATGAACAAACAGCAAAGCATGTGGCTACACACATGCACCCTCACACACAGACACATTTTTCCTTTTAAATTTTTGCTATTGCAATAGAGGTGATTGTGTTGAAATATGTACTAGATCTGGCTTTGAACTTGGTTCTTCTTGCTGTAAGGAAGAAAGAGGTTGAACCTGCATCAGCCGAGAAACCTTTTAAGCTGGTTAGTCTTATCCTCATTCATCAGCCTGATTTGCTAATTCATGTTTGCCTCTTATATTTTAACATTCTGGTTCCTCTTGGCTTTTTCTCAGTGCAATAAGTCCTCTTGCTTTGCTCCTGACCCCACACCTCATCTGCCTGGCCTGTTATTTTTGCCTGCTCATTTGTTCCAAACTCTAAAACTAGCCCCATTCTTGTTTTTTCCTGTCTTCCAGGGCTTATCCTTTAGGTATTTTATGACTCCAACACCATTCAGTCTTTCCATATAGAAATGTCTGATGCTCCAGTTATTATATCCCTTCCGTAGTATCTGCTTTGGACTTTTTCTGTTCAAGAGCTTTCATTTTTCTTGTCTGACCATTATGTTCATTATGGGTCTTATGTTCATTCACAGACACATTTGTAACTCTCTGAGCTAAATAGCAAATAGATGGGCAACCTGATCAACTGATGTCAGTTGAAATCATTTATGGTACAGTTCATGTTCCTGTTTCAAGGCCAAGTCACCATAAAGATCCTTCCAAACATCAGATCAGGCTTTTTCTTCCAGTTATCAGAAATAGCAGTTCTGATGGAAATGACCTCTTCCTCTTTCTCCTTGTGAGAAGACTTAGTGGAACTCATAGCACCACCTTTGACTTTTTTCCTGAACATAATGCACTTCTTTCTATCCTTGAACTCTCTGTTCTTCTTCGTGGCCTCTGTGAATACACACATATGGGTTTAGTCTGCGCCTGCGCTGACATTCTCGGAGCATTCCAGAGCTAAAAGTAACAATTTTATGGTATGATCCCCCATGAGGCACAAGCTCCTCCCACCCAAGATTCCCCTCAGTTCCTTTTTTCCGCCGTGCTGTAAAGTTCTACAGAGCATAGAGCTATTTCCACAGGGGTTTTTCCCCTTAGCTTATTGATCAATTCCCTCTAAATTGGATTCTTTCCCTTCTCAATTATCTAATCTGTGATCCCCCGTGAGTTGTTTTCTTTTTTGCTTGCCAGCTACTTGGCTTACCCCCCCCCCCCCACACACACACTTCAACTGTTTGCTTCTTTCTCCTTTCCTGCCTTTTTCGGCCTACTCATTTTGACTCTCAAATGATTTTCTGCCTGAGTAAGCTGCATCTTACCCAGATAGATGCAGGCCGCAGTAGGGGACCCGACAATGCCAAGGAGTCCTTAAAATCTAAGTCTACATCAACAGAGGAACCCTCAACGGAGGCTAGCGAATTTGCCTCTGAGGAGACGACGTGCCAGCTCTACCTGCACAGACTTCGGGATCGCCTGATAGCCTCTGCTCCAACTGGCCATTCAGTGACTGCGCTACCGTCCAGTCCGGCCATGGCCCTTTTAGCCCTACATGAGGGCGGGCATTTGACGTTCCTGAGTTGGAGCTCGAGTCTCTTCCTCTATCTTACGAGGAGAGGAGAGTGAAAAGGAGGCATGTCTCACCACACCCTCTCTCTGAGCAACCATGAGAGAGACTGGTGAATCATCGATGGATGATTGTTTCAAGGGGCTTGTTCAAGGGACCCCGCAGGAGTTAGGGCTCTGTCGCCCTGTCCCTTGGAGAAGAAGGGCCTCCTGTTGCCCCGGTCACCTTCCCTGACTGTCAGTTATTCCTCCTGACATGGGAAGCGCCTCTGTGTGTGAGTGCTGCACACCAACCCTCCTTCGTGTGCCTGCTCATGTAGCTGCGACTTCTGGAGGGAACTGCACGCCGAGGCTGCAGATGTGCCTGCGACATAAGGTAAGGCCTGGGTTTCCCTTTGGGGATGCAATGGGCCCCTTCAGCTCCTGCTGCTAGCCCTGCATGTCAGTGCTTTGCCTGTCTGGGGTAATGCCCTTGGGTGTTTGGCATATTGGGCCTGATTTATCAGAGGCCTTGTTCACGTGGCTGCTATTTCCAAAACCAAGTGCCGAGGCGAAAGCTTTCTGGCAGCATTTGACAGCCCTAGTTTGCCTCTGGAAGAGGGGCCTGCAACTCCCACCACTAGCCCTGCTAGTCGGTGATATTCCTGCCTGGGGTAGCACCTGCTGGTGGCTGTTAATTTGGCACAAAACAGCCCTCTTTAGCAATGGGCTGGCTCACAAAGTAGCCTGCGGCCCTGTCTCAGCTGCCAGTGCCCGCATAGGCTCATAAGGAAAGGACTCACAAGGGTCCACCCGAGAACCCTGCCTCTGTCAGGTAAGTCTGGAGAATTTTCCTCAGGTAGGTTCTGTCACGCTGACAAGGTTGCGTAGGACCAGTCCCTTTTGTTTGGGATAGGAGCTATGAGCTCTTGGCCACCATCACCATCCCGCTCTACCTGGCATCGTTCTGACCCATGGGCTGTGGAGTGCTTTATGCCTCCACATAGGCTTCACAGGTGTAGTGCTCCCTCAAACTCGGTAGCACAATGTTCACAACTTTGACCGAACCTGCTGTTAATCCATTCGGCCCTCTCCGTTCTATGACTGTTGAGCCTGTGCTTGGTCAGGCTCGTGCTAGGTCAGTCTTCTCCCCTGTTCATCAGGAGGGTTTTCCTTATTCAGGATTGGGACTTACATGAGTCACAGGGGGGGGGAAGAGTTTCCAACCAATCTTCCTATACCCCTCTTGGTTGTTGCAGATGGTCGCACTCTTTTACTGTTAACAGATGAGGAGTTCTTTAATTGGCGTTGTTACTTGTTTTAGGGTGCCATGTAGCCATTTACTCCTCTGCCATGGGGGATTATCATCACCACTTATGGAGTTTGGTGGTGCCAACCCTGTGGGTAGCTCCTGTGCACCCTTATAATTCAGGCCTCCCACATCACTAGGAGGCACTGTTGCAGGTGCATCACAAGTGCACTGCTGCTCAATATGCCTGAAAACCAGTGTCTAAGCAACTGACAGGTTAGGACCTGCCATTTGTTGGTGTATGGCTTTTTAGCCAGAAAAAAAGTTGTTATTCTTTATAACCTGCTCAAGCTCTAGAAGGCGACACAGTCATTGCACTGTAACATCTGCAAGAGCCTGAAGATGTTCCCATCCGCCTATGGCATTCCGGGAACATTAAAAGCCTCAACCCCAAAGTTACCAGCTGCCGCCCCTAGACATGTGGGAGGCAGTGCCTTGACCGGCAGAACTGCAGGTAGGACTGCAAAACTGAGCGGTCTTTTTACTTCTCTGTTGTTGACTAATCAATCTATTTGACTCATTTCTATTATAGGTACCAGCTTTGCCACGATCTTCGATTTATGTTGAATCCATTAGGATCGACCTCAACATGGAGAAGATTTTTGTTCTTGTTTTTTCTCTACCATATCTACACTTCGGCAGGAAAAGATGCTTTCCAAATTCCAATCCATCTCGTGTCGAGGCCCATTATGATCAAGCACGACTGGTCCCGGCTTCGAATTGACTATCTGCCAATTCTGGGCATAAGCTCGGATCTCACTCCTTGAACAAATCTCCATCCAATATGATGTGATCCGTTATCATCCTCTGTCACCTTCAGTGTGCTTCTTTTCATTTGCACAGGTCACTTCTCGGTTCACCGCATCCCGTCGATTGGGAATGTAGGAACCGCCTTTTCCAGACCTGGCCATCACTTAGCTGAGCACTTACACTTCAATCACTTCTGCTCCATGTGGCCAACTATCAATCACGATAGGCGCCTACCTAGAGCAATTATGGTCTAAGATTCTACCTCACTTGGAATCCATTAAAACAGCTAAATTATATACGGGCCAACAGCCCTTTTGTCCTTCTTTCGGTTCTACCCATAGTCCATTCAACTATATCTGGAGTTTCAGCCTCCCAGACATTCCGGTTCATAAAAAATGTCACCACATCTCTCAAGTTTACATTATATAATTGTCTTTGTTCCTCTTTGAGTAACGTTAGACTTACTCTTTTGTCTATATCCTCCAGGAAGAGACCTCTGCCTCCTGAACAAACGCCATATTCCAAGTTCCTACATCTGGCTTGTGCAATGGCTTCTACTTCTGTGCTATTATATACATAGAAAGGACAGAGGCATCCGTCCCGTCCTTGGTCTCAGAAATCTTTTCATGTGTATTCTACCGTAGGTTTCAGATTCCACCCTCAACACTATTATCTAATCAGTAATTCCTAAGGTTTCACTACCATTTGATTTTTCAACAGCTGCAAGGTCTTTCCGATGGTACAGGGCATCAGTTTGATAATAACCTTCCCCTGCAAAATAGGGACATCTACCTGTACTGGTACTATGGCGTATATTTTTCTTTAAAAAAAAAAACTAGCAAACATCTCCCCAGATTTATGACCTCCACGGCTTCAGTGCTAAAGCAATACAGACTCAGCCTCGAACCACTCCAGTAGTGGTATCTTTTGCTGTTTGACCAAGTAGAGGATCCCTAATCCAAGTAACTGCAAGTTCGGTTCTGTCACCGTTGGGAAGTACCGACCTTCGATGTATTCACTGGGATCCGTATGCCAACTACAGGTTTTATTGCTCCTGTGCAGGTGCGGATGGAAACACTGTCGGGGACATTTTCATATGGCAGTGGACAGGGAATCTGCCATAACTCTTCCCTCCGATACCTTTTATTCTACGGATTTTCCATCACCATAATTCCTAATCAAACATGATCCAAATACCTCTTTGATGACCAAGGTAGTCCTAGTTCGCCTGTCTCAGATAGATATAGACAGGCACATGTGAGTTCCCTCTGGTGACTTACCTCCTATCTTTGGAGGGAAGGATGGTCTACCATCTGCATCTATCGGCCATGAACTTGCCAACCTGGAAAATACTCCCACTTTGGCATCAGTGCTCGATCGAGCTCGAAAACCATAAACTCGATGTCGATTTGTAAATAAATGAAATCTTTATTAAATATAATGAAACAAAGAACTACCTTACCAACTTTCTTTGAAACTGTTGCCTACTTGGCTTTCTATTTATGCTTTAAAATGTTATATATCTGCTACTGCTGCCCATTAACCAGATGATTCTGGTACGTAGGACTTTTGTCTCATTCTAGGGTCAAACATCTTTTCACAGGACTCAGTACCACCTGTCCTCCATGTAAACGCATTGTTCCTCAATGGTCTATAGATCATTCTAAATTCACTCATGTGCCCGCCATTCGAGCCCATTTTCTCTTCAAATGCGAAATTACTTACTTTGAACAGCCTTCCTAGTGGCTGTCATATCTGCCAAGGGAACATGCGAAATAGCTGGATTGTGATTCGATCCACCAGCATTTTGTCTGGACACTGCCAGAGCTTCTAAACAGATGACAGGCTCTTTTTATGCTTTCATTCTTTTAATTTCGAAAGTCCAGTTTCATCCTATCCATCTCTAGATTGATGGTCCACACTGTATCTATGGCTTGCCAGTGGTCAGACGAGTCACCGTCTAATCAGCTTTAGCCTCGCTCCATGGAGTGCTGTCTACCTTAGCTGCATCCAGAGTAGAATTGAGATTCTTGACATTACCGTGCAGCAATATGATCCATGCCATCTACCTTTGTGGGGCACTACTGGCTACATGTAGGTACACGCAGTAACACTGGATTTGGCAGAAATGTGTTGGCATCCTTCCTACCGTGACGTCCCACCTGCCAATAAGTAAGCTTGCCAGTCACCCATATGTGTGTATTCACAGAGGCCACGAAGAAGAAAGAAAGGTTACTTACCTGTAACCATGGTTCTTTGAGTGGGCCTCTGTGAATTCACACTACCCGCCCATCCTCCCCTCTGTCCTTCACGGGCATCTTATTGTTGTATAACTCTCGTGCCCGGCGGACAAATTGCAGGAACTGATTGCAAACAAATTGCAGACTAAACCTATATGTGTGAATTCACAGAGATCCACTCGAAGAACCATGGTTACAGGTAAGTAACCTTTCTTTCCATTGGCAGCACCCACTCAGGCTATGTTACTATCTCAAATGGTTCTTTAGGCACACCACATCAATATCTACTGCACCATCATCACCAATTTCCATGTAATTGCTGCTGTTTGTCTGGAACATGCCAGATAATTCAAGGCCCATCCACAGATTGGAGGGTTTTGTTTTGTTTTGTTCTGCTGCTGCTTCTTAATTTCATCAGCATCTTATTCCATCTTCTAAAAAAGACAAATGTTTTTTCTTCTGTCATTTAACAATTCTGAAAAACAATATCAGTTTACACCCCCATTTTAGATCTCAAGGCTATAAACAAATATATTCATCCAAAAGTATTCTGAAATGTGACTATTGCATCAGTCCTGCAATTTCTACAGAGGAGATGATAGTTTGTAATCATTAATTTGGAAGATTTGTAATTTTAATATTTTGTGCCACAGTAATTCCACAAAAGCCACAGCAAACTATGGCCAGTTCTTAAAGTAATGGGGGTGCCTGCCCACCTTATCTACCTCCTGAGAAATCTATATTTGAGTCAGGAAGCAACAGTTAGAACTGGATATCGAAGAATTGATTAGTTCAAAATTGGGAAAGGAGTACGACAAGGCTGTATATTGTCTCCCTGTTTATTTAACTTATATGCAGAATACATCATGCGAAAGCAGGACTGGATGAATCCCAAACTGGATTTAAGATTGCCAGAAGAAATATTAACAGCCTCAGATATGCAGATGATAACACTCTGATGGCAGAAAGTGAGGAGGAATGAAAGAACCTCTTAATGAGGGTGAAAGAGGAGAGTGCAAAAATGGTCTGAAGCTCAACATTAAAAAAAACCTAAGATCATGGCCACTGGCCCCATCACCTCATGGCAAATAGAAGGGAAAGATATGGAGGCAGTGACAGATATTACGTTCTTGGGCTCTATGATCACTGCAGATGGGGACAGCAGCCACAAAATTAAAAGATGCCTGCTTCTTGAGGGGACAAACCTAGACAACATCTGAAAAAGCAGAGACATCTATTTAATTATTTATTTAATTAATTAATTAGCTAATTAATTAATTAATTAATTAGCTAATTAATTAATTAATTAATTTTATTTATATCCCGCCTATCTGGTCAAACAACGACCTTGCCGACAAAGGTCCGCATAGTCAGCTATGGTTTTTCCTGTAGTGATGTATGGAAGTGAGAGCTGGACCATAAAGAAAGCTGACCGCTGAATAATTGATGCCGTTGAATTGCGGTGCTGGAGGAGTCTCTTGAGAGTCGCCTGGACTACAAGGAGAACAGACCTATACATTTTTGAAGGAAAGCAACCCTGAGTGCTCACTGGAAGGACAGATCCTAAAGCTGAGGCTCCAATACTTTGGCCATTTCATGAGAAGAGAAGAGTCCTTGGAAAAAACCTTGATGCTGGGAAAGTGTGAAGGCAAGAGGAGAAGAGGACGACAGAAGACGAGATGGTTGGACATTGTCATCGAAGCTACCAACATGAACTTGACCCAACTCCGGGAGGCAGTGGAAGACAGGAGGGCCTGGCGTGCTCTGGTCCATGGGGTCATGAAGAGTCGGACACGAATTAATGACTAAACAACAACAATTCCACAGTCATCCATCACATTGATTCAAATCTGAATCCCATAGTAACCTGTGCATGTTTGCCAAAGTACTGAGCAATGAAGCTTTTGTTATCTCTCTCAAGGTGATCAGACATTTTTTGCCACAGTTCATACTCTGCAAAGATTTTGGGAAATGATGACTTCTGCTACAGAAGTCATACATCCACTACAGAAGTCACACTGTCTACATAAAACATATGTGACCTGTTCAGTATTGGCTTCTCGCAAACTTTGACTACCAGAGAGACTGTGTGTGGAAAAAAACTACCCCTCCTATTTCAGTTAGATTGCAACTAATATGGTGCTCCTCCTCCTCCAAACTGTGCATGGAATTACATTTTAGTCTTTCTCAACCAATAGTGGCTTTAACAACAGACACTTTATTGGTCGTCTGGGGAGCTCACTGCTGTGTACACCAAGCACATGCCAGATGATTTTAAATAGAGCACCTTTTCCACATCAGTGTTGTCAAGCTCCCAGGAATGTTCAGGCCTCTGCAAGTGTTCAAAAGATTCCTTTTACAGAGTGTGGTCCAAGTAGCAATGGACAACTACTTAATACTGTATTAAAATATCTGATTCTTTTGCAAATGTCAGCTTTGGGAGTGGTTCTTACAAGAATGTAAATCTGATCATAGTCTGAGAGGTTGGGGTGTCAACACATTGCTAACTTTCTCATTTGCAACAACAACAACTGACTCACAATTGGGAGCAATCCCAATCTGTTTTTCACCTCCTTGCTGAGTTTTGGGTATACCCAAACATTGAACTATTCTACAGAGTAAGGGTATGTCACTGAAAGCTCATTAGGGACATCTGTATGATATACTATGGTATTCCGATCACTAGGATAGATATAGAAATCGGACAGCGAAAAAAAATTCCACACACAGTGACATGAAAAAGTATTCAGTATGCGACTTTATGGATACCAAGGACCCCCACAAAGAAAAATAATAGATCAGTGCTGAGTAATAAATAAATCAAGCGTGATCACTCTCTAAAAGTGAAAATGATTAAAATTGATTGTCATACTTTGGGCACATTATAAGAAGACAAGACTTACTGAAAAATACATTAATTTTATGAAATTTGAATGTGTGGCGATCTACCTTTGTTGGCCCTATTTATTTGGCCCTCACAAGGGATTACACCCATCTTCCTTCATGCTGCCGCCAGGTATTCTCCTAATACCAATTATGTTATACCCGTGTGCTGCCAAAACTAAGGGTTGTAGAACTTAGGAATCAGAGGTTTAATTAAATATTCTTTTATTATCAAACAAATCATAAAGGTAAATCACATAAGATCACTTAAGAACTGTATCACGTTTTAACATGGATTGGATTATGTATGCAATCACTTTTATTCCAACTACAGTGGTGCCTTGCATAACGAGCGCAGCGTTTAACGACGAATTCGCATAGCAATCCGTTTTTTGGGATCGCTAATGTGATCACATACCAATGCTTTCTATGGCTGAAAATTGCTTTGCAACGATCAGTAAGCGTTTCGCTTACCGATTTTCGCATAGCGATTTTTTTAAAAAATGGCCGCCGGACGCCCAAAATGGCCACACACAGCGTTTTAGCGCCCTGCCCTCACTTACCGAGGGCGCGAAAATGGCGTCCGGATGGGGGAAACATTGCAGAACGGTGAGTTTTGGGCCCCATTGGAACACATTAAACGAAGTTTAATGCATTCCAATGGGTTTTTCCGTTCCGTATAGCGATGTTTCCCCATAGCGACAGTTAATCCGGAACGGATTAACCTCACTATGCGGGGCACCACTGTGCTATGTACTTTCAATCAGTATCTCTCTGGTAGTACTAGTAACTTCGTTCTTGCTTGTTCAAATTTTTTTATCTCAATTCCCTCTCCTAATACTCTCAGCTCAAATCACTAACCCTCCCCTTCTCTCTCCTAAACCCGAACTGCCATTCCACACCTCCCAACTGTCTCTCTAACTCCACCCCTCCTGCCCTATCCTTGGTTCCTCCCTCTTAAGCTTCTGTGATGGACAGGCAGGAATGACATCGCTGGTTGGCATTTCGCTACAGAGTGCAACAGGAAAGCTGGAAGACTCTTGTCCACGTGCTCGTAATCTCGAGACTAGACCATTGTAATGCACTCTACATGGGGCTGCCTTTGAGATTAATGCAGAAACTTCAAATGGTGCAAAATGCGGCAGCCAGGCTTCTTAGTGGGGTGAGAAAACAGCATATCTCCCCCACCCTGGCTGCTTTGCACCCATTTATTTCCACATTGATTTGAAAGTGCTAATGCTGACGTATAAAGCCCTAAACGGTTTGGGACCTCAATACTTGGCAGGTCTGCCTGAATCACTCGGCAAAGCCAGCAGGGATGGCTGAGGGGCCTAACACTGAGAGAGGCCCGGAAGGAAAGAACAAGAAACCAGGCCTTCTCGGCAGTGGCCCCTTGACTATGGAATAGCCTGCCTATGGAAATCCGTCTGTCTCCCTTGCTGGGTGTTTTTAGAAGCCATTTAAAAACCTGGCTCTTTAGGCAGGCCTTTCCCCCAGTCAATTAACTCATTTTCTGTTTCTTTTAATCTCCCCATCTTGGCAATGTATACTGTGGTGCCTCGCTAGATGATTGCCTCGCAAAACAAGGAATTCGCTAGACAGTGACTTTTTTTGAGCAGTGCTGTGCTTCACAAAATGATTGTTCCTATGGGCAATTTTTGCTGGACGATGTTTGGGTCCTTGCCTCGCAAGACAGATTTTTTTGGACCCTGTTTCGCAAGACGGTTTCCCACCCAATTGGAGCACATTAATTACATAAGACCTACTTTTTTATCCCAAAAAAGTGGGGGAGAAAGTGTATGCTGCTGGCTTTCCAGGAAAAACAGCAGCATACACTTTCTCCCCCACTTTTTTGGGATAAAAAAAGTAGGTCTTATGTAATTAATGTGCTTCAATGTGGGGAAAACCATCTTGGAAAGCATCACCAATGGCTGTAAATTTAAATAGTAGAGGATGGTGAAAACAGCCAGGAACCAAAGGGTAAAGAGATTGTAAAAAAAAAAAAAAATCACAAGCATAATGCCCCCACTAACACAAATTAGGTAGTTGAGTTCCCCACATTTGGGGAGATCACAGGGGTCAACAGCACACCCAAAGTGCAATGGATGAGCTTCTCCCTGGGAAAACCATTTTTACAACATGGTATTTCCCCTACAAGCTATTGAGTAAGAATGGCCCTTTCATCTCCTACCCCCTTATGTCCCCTAACCCCCCCGAAGTTATGGTGACCCCCTGGCTGCACCTCCCACTTAGTACAGGGATGCACAGCCCCAGTCCTGCCAGAGGCCAAGAGAGCTCCTCAGTGTTTTGGGGTGCCCTGTGGGACCCCCATCAGGGGCTAAGTGTTCCTCCCACAATCCTCTGGTGCACAGGTATTAGTATATGCTAATACCTTATGCTAATACCTGTGCACTAGAGGATTGTGGGAGAAACACCTAGCCCCTGATGGGGGTCCCGCAGGGCACCTCAAACACTCTCTTGGCCTCTGGCAGAACTGGGGTTGTGCAGCCCTGTACTGAGTGGGAGGTGCAGCCAGGCGGTCACCATGACTTGGGGGGTCAGGAGACAGAAGGGGGTTTGACTCCTTTTACCCTCTTTCTCCAGTAATGAAGAAACTCTTTCTTTGTTGCTGGAGAGAGAGAAAGAGGGGGAAGGCTATCTGAGAACCATTGAAATTCCGAAGGCAGTGCAGGTGAGGGGATTGCTTTCCCCCGGGATGGTATGGGGAACTGTGTTTTGCAAGAGGATGTTTGTGGACATTTTGGACAATTGTTGCAAGACAGTGATTTTTTCCCCAATTGGAACGCATTAAATGGATTTTAATGTATTCCAATGGGGAACTGGGTTTCACAAGACGATGTTTTTGCAAGACAGCGATTTCCATGGAATGAATTAAAATCATCTTGCGAGGCACCACTGTATAGTTTTCACAGTTTTGGCTCTTAGTGACTAGAACCGGTTAGTTTTGGAGCGAACATTCTACATGACTTTTGGGAACACTTAGAATATTGTTAAAACAAAATATGTTATGCTCCAGTTAATATGTTCCCTTTAAAATTCATAACTTTTTAATGTAGCCTTGATTAGCCAATGAAATTCTGTAACTTGCACTTACTTTTACTAACAATTTATTTGGAGTTATAAACCCTAAGGGCAGTATTTCCTCAAGTAACATTTTTCAAATTTGTTAGCCTCTTTCAGGATGATCCATGAACCAATTTCATTCACATTAAACTCTCGGATTGTCTATGATCTTTCTATAACCATATCAGAGTATTGCTCAATTTAAAATTGTGGACATATATGAAATACAGTGGTGCCCTGCATAGCGACGTTAATCCGTTCTGGATTAATCGTTGCTATGAGGAAACATCGCTAAACGAAATGGAAAAAGCCATAGGAATGCATTAAACTTCGTTTAATGCGTTCCTATGGGGCCCAAACTCACCGTTCAGCGAAGTTCCTCCATAGTGCCACCATTTTCGCACCCTCGGTAAGCGAGGGCAGGGCGTGAAAACACTTGCGGCGGCCATTTTGGGCGCCCGGTGGCCATTTTGGAACCACCGATCAGCTGTTCAAAACACATCGCAATGCGAAGATCGGTAAGCGAAATGCTTACCGATCATCGCAGTGCGATGTTTTACCCATTAAAACATTGCAATGTGATCGCATTAGCAGTCTAAAAAAATAGATCGCTAAGCAGATTCGTCGGTAAACGGTGCACTCGTTATGCAAGGCACCAATGTATAGGTAAAATTAAAAATAAAATGTTAAGAAATTAGGTTATTTTTCATCAGAAGCTTCAATAACTTTGTTTTGGCCATTTGCTCGATGTTGGTTTGTATCTTTGGTGGGGCATAAATTGCATGCACATAAGTGCTGTGTTTATCTAATTTCTCCACAGTCACAGAACATTTATCCTATAGCCAAGTAACCCATTTTACCTTATTACTCTTTAATCTTCCTACTTCACTTCAAAATCTATTAAGTCACTTCCAGACGGTCTATTTAGAGTCTAGTCCTGAAGACACTCTTCAGCCTTCATACGTTTGGCAGGATGTGTTGTTTTTGTTCTCCATAGGTTTAGCCTAGCTCCTTCTGGTTTAATATTTAAACCTTTAGAGGGTGCAGAAAATGTTCCTTCATTTTAGCCACAGTCTAGGGGTTGGTGTCTAGGAAGTGGATGAATGTGGTGTTGTATTATCTTATTTCACTCATTATTTGCTAGCACCTCTTGATGTGCTTCTGGAAGGGCAATGCCAGCCAAATAATAGACTTTTTAAATGGGGGTACGTTCCAGGCAGCTATGGTTCATGGTTCATTAAGAGCTATATCCTCTTGATTGGCATGTGCTGATTTATACCATTCAGATTAGCATATTCTGTTGTGGAGCAGCACAGGGACAGAGCTGCTGTTCTTTTTGTTTGTAGGTGTGCACCCCAGTCTGACTCAGCCAGTTTCCCAAGCATGTTAATTATGGTGACAACTATCTGTTTGGTGTTTAGACAGTGTGTTTTGTAGGTCGGAGTTCAATCCAGAGTGACATTGAAATACTTTGGGATAGGGCAGTGTTCAAAAATTTTGCCTTCCAGGCTAACTTACAGCTTCTTCACTTCTTTGTTCTTTAAATGAAAGGCATAGACCTGTGCTTTAAAGGGTTAGTTTCAGATGGTTGCTTTTAATGAGAATAATCTTGGAATACTCTTAGAACTACAGAGCTAGAAGTTACCTTATGTATCATCAAATCCAGCCCCTGTTAAATAGGCATAATGCAGAATTGAACTCCCAGCCTCTGGCTGTGGAGCCAGATACCTAAAGCACTGAGCTATCCAGCAGTTATACAGTGGTGCCTCGCATGACAACATTAATTCGTCCCAGCAAAATCGCTGTCGAACGAAAACATTGTAATGCGATATTAAAAAACCCATAGAAATGCATTAAAACCCAATTAATGTGTTGCTATGGGCTTCAAACTCACCGTCCAGCGAAGATCCTCCATAGCGCGGCCATTTTCACTGCCTGTGCAGCGAGGAATCCGTCCCAGAAAACGGGGGCGGCCATGTTTTTCACCCAGCGGCCATTTTGAAACCGCCGATCAGCTGTGCGAAAATCATCGCTTTGCGATGATCGGTTACTGAACCAGGGAACCCGATCATCGCAAAGCGAAATTCCCCCATAGGGAACATCATTTTGCGATCGCAAAACATCAACATCATGCAATTTCGTCATCAAACGGAGCGCTCGTAAAGCGAGGCACCACTGTATAAGGAAATATCTTCTAATGCAGAAGTTAGCTGGTGCTTGATGGCTTCAAAGGTTTCCTCCTAAACTGTCAAGGCCAGATCATCTGCACACAGGAAGCTCCTGGAGTATCTGCACACAGGAAACTCCTGGAATATGGGAATGTTGGTTGATCATTTGTGTGAATATTAAAAACTAATGGTGCTGGGACAATAACCTGGGGGAGACAGTTCCTTTGATTTTTTTCCAGCAATTTCTCAGTGCGTCCTTACATAATCAACAAAGAATCTTTGGTTTTGAAGTAGAATGACAAATATTTCTGTTAGTCTATCATCTTTAGTAAGGAGGCAGTGATTTGAAGGGTTCCTGTCAAGGAAAATTACAGGCCTGAGCAGAATAGAGTGTATTAATGAGAATCCATAATGATCAGGTGTGTTAAAGCTGAGTCAGGATGACTCAGCAGTGCTGATGCAACTCAGGGATGATGCAATGTGTGATCTGATTGGTCCTGTATATGTATATATGTATGAATTGTACAGTCAGTTGTATCTTCTTCCTGCTTGAAGATCACTTCTACATGTTATGCTACCAGACTGATGTAAAAACTGCTGTAAATACACGTTGCTAAAGGAAATGCTGCTGGACTGTGTGTGAGTTATTTCTGGACTGCCTGGACCGCGAATTACTCTGCTAAAACCGTGATTTGCGTTAAGAAACGCTGACAGTTCCCAATGTGATGTAGTGGATGGAACAGTGGACCATAACTCTGGAGAACAGGGTTTGAATCCCTGCTCAGCTATGGAGACTGACAGGGGAGTAGAACTAGGAACACATGCCCTTGAATATCTCACCTTGAAATACCTATTAGGGTCACTATTAGTTGGTTTTGACTTGATGACACAGAACACACAGTGATTTTTGAGTATCAGTTCACGGTGAACAGTCGAGTAGACCAGATAGGTGGGGTATAAATCAAATAAATAAGTAAATAAATAAAAAAAATGCTGTGAAGATTCTCTGTCATCCAGGTGAGCTTAACTTGAAGCTGAGTCATGGCAATTAGACATCTTTTTAGGTTGAAACGTTTCACTAATCCAAATAGCTTCTTCAGGCTGAGGTGAATTAGTAGGAGACCCCTGATATACTGTATCCACCACATTGGTTTCACTTCCCCCTGGTCTGAATAGGCTCATTAGATGGACAAAGGACGGGGGTGGGTGTGGGTGTTGAGTGAAAATCCCACCTTTGCAGTCTTTCTCCGCCCACTGTCATGGATTGTTAACAGTGGTCTTTCTGGTGTGTGTGGTCTTGATCTTTCTGGAGAGGGATGAAAGGACAGTATGATAAATAGGAGGCAGATTGTATCTAAGTCCTCCACCCCTGTTGAGTGAGGGATTTCCTATATGCACATGTATGGCCTCCCTGACTCTTATCATGCTGCCCTTTATCCATCCTCAGAAAAGTCAGGACCACACCCACCAGAAAGACCACTGTTAATGACCCATGACAGTGGGCGGAGAAAGACTCTAAAGGTGGGATTTTTCACAGACAGACAGACAGACAGACACACACACACACATCCTTTGTCCATCTAAAGAGCCTATTCAGACCAGGGGGAAGTGAAACCAAGGTGGAGGTTATATCTGGGGTCTTCTACCAACTCTCCTCAAACTGAAAAAGCTACTTGGATGAGTAGCGAAACGTTTCAACTTAATAGGAAAAAAGTCCAGTTGCCATGACTCAACTTCCACTATCATATGCTGTTTTAAAGTTGACAAATGCTGCTCTGGTTATTTTATGTGTCTCAAAACCATCTTCTATATGCTGGGTTAGATTTAAGAGCTAAGCATTGCTGATTACCCATGATAATGAATATTAATTATGGTGTCATAGAAGATCTGGGTGTGACCCTTTGAATAAATAATAAAATGTCAGAAAAGTGAAAGTATTTTTCCATATTTATTTTATGTGTATTTTATAATATTTGTGTGAGAGTTTCTAGCTGCTGTGAAAATTTGGAACTTCTGTTTTCTAAAATGTGTGTGTCTTAGAAAAATTTAATAGCAAGCAAAATCTGAATTAAAATCAGTTGTCTTTTCTGAAGGCATTGAATTTTTTTTCCTTCATGGTCACAGTGTGCTCAGACATATGGGATGTGACAGTGGAGCATGCTGAACTTAGATTATCTGTCCTGTCACAGTGAAATTTACAGTACCTGGAAAATATCTACTGTAGATGGAAACAGAAAGCAGATTTTAAATGACTGATAGCTTATTTACAGCCATTTCATACTGGAGGTGGACACGAATTAATTTATGTTATGCAGCCTCCTTAGCATCTGATACTAGAGGGTTTGAGTGCTTCCCTAAGTGTTTTCCCTGTGTGTCCCCAGGTCTAACAAATATTAGTTGGAAGTGAAGGTTGGAGGTGGGTGGGTGGAGCCAAGTGTGTCACTCTGTATATGTAATTAAAATGAGGCTATTAAAATACTTATTAAAAACGAAGCCAATATAGTAATTGACTTTTACATTTGCAAGCCAGTGTGAGGAGGGTTAAGGAAGTGAACATGTTATCCGGAAGAAATAAGGGATTGTAAATGATAATAATTCAATTGCATCAAGAAAAATCGATAGAAAGCTTGACCTAAGCACCTTAAGATCCAGAAGCCCATAAAAAGGGGAAGGTAGTCTACCATATGGAAGTATTTATTTATTTATTTTATTTATTTGATTTATATCCCGCTCATCTGGTCAATCTATACCACTCTGAGCGGCTAACAAGAACATATATACAATTATAATAAAATAAATTAAAAATCAATTAACAGAAAATGACAAAAATCATAGATAATTGCAAATAATAAATAGATAAAGGAGAGAAAAATAAATTAAGTTAGATTAGGTGCTGGCAGGAGGGAAGGCCTTGACATACAGCCATGTTTTCAGTTGAGTTTTGAATGTACCCAGCGTAGGGGCTGCGCGAATCTCAGGAGGGAGATTGTTCCAAAGGCGAGGAGCCACTGCCGAGAAGGCCCGGTTTCGTGTCTTCTCCCTCCGGGCCTCCCTCGGCGTCAGGCTCCTCAGCCTCACCTCCTGGGTCGCGCGGGTGGTCCGGGTAGAGCTTGGTGGGTGAAGGCGTTCCGCCAAGTATCGAGGTCCCAAACCGTTTAGGGCCTTATAAGTGAGCATTAAAACTTTGAAGTCAATACGGAAACGAATGGGCAGCCAATGCAGTCTAGCCAGGGTAGGAGAAATGTGATGGAATTTTCTCCCTCCGGTAAGGAGTCTGGCTGCTGCATTCTGCACCATCTGGAGTTTCCGTATCAGCCTCAAAGGTAGCCCCACGTAGAGCGCGTTGCAGTGATCTAATCTTGAGATTACGAGCGCGTGTACTAAGGTGGTGAGCGCCCCCGAGTCAAGATAGGGCCGCAGCCGGGCAATCCGCCAAAGGTGGAAAAAGGCGGAGCGGACAACCGACGCCACCTGTGTTTCCATGGTGAGCGTCGGGTCCAAATGTATGCCCAAGCTGCGGACCCCACTCACCGGAGCCAGGGTGGCCCCCCCAAACGAGAGAGAGCCAACCAAGCCACCAACCACGGGGGGGCCCACCCTCAGGACTTCCGTCTTGTCCGGGTTCAGCCGCAGGCCATTTTCCTGCATCCATTCCAGTACAGTCCCCAGGCAGCGTTGAAGGGACAGGACGGCATCACCTGCTGTTGGTAAAAAGGAGATGTAGAGCTGGGTGTCATCAGCATACTGATGACACAGCGCTCCACACCCCCTGATGACCCCCGCTAGTGGCCTCATATAGATGTTAAATAGCATTGGGGAGATAATCGACCCCTGTGGAACCCCACAGTTGGAGTTCCACGGGGCCGAGACACTCTCCCCAAGCTGAACTCTCTGGGGACGGTCCTCCAAGAAGGAACGGAGCCAGGCTAACGCCAGGCCACCGATTCCCAACTCGGAGAGCCTCCCCAGGAGGATACCGTGGTCGACGGTATCAAAGGCCGCCGAAATATCGAGGAGGACCAGCAGAGACGTTTTGCCCCTGTCGGCCTCCCTCAGAAGGTCATCATACAGGGCGACCAATGCCGTCTCTGTCCCGTGGCGCGGCCTGAAGCCCGACTGGAATGGATCCAGGGCATCTGTTTCATCCAGGAGTGCCTGAAGCTGGTCTGCCACCACCCTCTCCACCACTTTGCTCATGAAAGAAATATTGGCGACGGGCCTGTAATTGCCAATTTCGTCCGCCGCCAAACTAGATTTCTTTCGTATGGGCCTAATGAGTGTCTCCTTGAGGGCAGATGGGAATCTGCCCTCAAGGAAAGACCCATTTATTATTGCTGTGGCCCATTCAGTTGTTTTCGGCCTGGCTGCTTTGATTAGCCAGGCCGGGCAAGGGTCCAAGGAGGAGGTGGTGGCCCGACAGCGGTCAAGCACCCTGGCCACAGAATCAGGCGTTACTGGCTGGAAAGAGTCGAAAATAACCGGGCAAGACGGAGCGCTGGACATCTCAGCTCGATTCACTGCATTTAAAAAAGGAGAGAGCTCCCGGCGGATGGCCTCCACTTTAGATTTAAAAAATGCCACAAATTGGTCAGGTGAAAAACTAGGGGGAGGCCCATCACCCGGACCAACTCCGGATAGGTCGCGCACTATACGGAAAAGCTCCGCCTGCTGGTTGGACGCTTCGCTTATCCGGTTAGCGAAGAATGATCTACATGCAGCCTTCACCTTATTCAGGTAAAGGTTAGTTGCGACCTTGACAGCTATCCAGTTGTTGTCCGTCGGGTTCTTCCTCCATCTACGCTCTAGCCTTCTCCTAATTCGCTTCATCGCCCGGAGCTCCAGGTTGAACCAGGGAGTAAGGTTTCTTTAGTTAAACTAAGCAGATATAGTTGAGATACAGTAAGCAAGGCCAGTATCCTGCATTACTGAAGATGCCCCTGTGGTCTAAGCAAACTTACACAGTGACCAAAATGACTGGCAAATAAAATCAACTGTATCTAAGTGTATTCGCGAAGGCTTTCACGGCCGGGATCTAATGGTTGTTGTGGGTTTTTCGGGCTCATTGGCCGTGTTCTGAAGGTTGTTCTTCCTAACATTTCGCCAGTCTCTGTGGCTGGCATCTTCAGAGGACAGCAAACTCAGTTTGCTGTCCTCTGAAGATGCCAGCCACAGAGACTGGCGAAACGTTAGGAAGAACAACCTTCAGAACACGACCAAAGAGCCTGAAAAACCCACAACAACCATGTATCTAAGTGATTTGCAACAACCAGAGCCAATAAATTACTCAACGTAGTTGGTCAGGACACTCATTGTGAAAGGGGTATGCGAGTACCAATTTATTTAGAAACAGCAGTTGGCTAAAGAACACTTTCCTGGGGGCACCTGAGCCATAGCGGGAGTAAAGAAATTACACATTTAAATTGGCTGGAAAGTGAGAATAAGATTTGCAAGTTAAGACTATATAGAATTGGTGCATTTTCCCTGATCTGCAGCAACTCAAAACTAGTTGTCACAAGTATCTTTTAAAGAACCATATGCCAGTTTCCTGCAGCATAGAAATAACAACTTAAAACATTTTAAAGATACCCACAGATAAATTCTGACACAATGATTTTTTTAAAAAATTATGGTAGGATTATAAATTTGTGAAAAATCCGAATGTGGAATTGTTGTGTGAGTTTCAAACTTAAATATTTCTGTTTTAAGACATTATTGGATTTGCATTTTCCATAGATGATTCAACGAGAGGCAGAAGTAAAAAATAAAGTTACTGCTGTGGCCCTAACAGACTCGGTTCACAATGTGTGGCATCAGGAAGCTGGCAAAACTATTCGAGAATGGATGCGAGAGGTAAGTTTGAATTCCAGTTTGCAAGTGCAGGAACTGAAAAAAAATACATTTCCCTTCTTTTTATCAATCTGTTTTTATCAGTTCTACTTAATGCCTGAAATCCTATTGCTTAGCATAATAAGCTGCATCTATAGTAGATCTATTGCATGAGTAGAACATATGGAGGAGTTAACTTACCAGATTCCACAGATTCAGTGGGCCACTCTAGTTGTGCAGTTCTGTGACTGATTAAGTTGCAACAGGGTTTCAGCCATAGTTGGAAATTTTACATGCTGTTCTATTTGTGTCTCCACTACACAAATAAACTTGTATTTCTGTCATTCTGTTCTAATATAATCTGATTTACTTAAACTTAAATGCAGCAAACATGCAAGCATAACCTTAGGTTTTGAGATCCCATGACTGGACCCCTATTAGATCCTTTTAGTGGAAGAATGGGGAGGGCATTTTTACTCATTTCATTTTAAAGTGTCACTCTCCCGATCTTCCCCACAAAGTTCAGGATCTTCTAGAAGAACATCGAAGATAGTTTGAGAGACAAATACAGGAATCTTCAAAAACGGCCTCTCTTGCTTTCTTTTATTGGATGAAAGGCCCTGCTGTGCACAGAAAGAGCCCTTTAGCTTCATACAACTCAAGACCTATTGGTTTTTAGAAGTATTTTACTAGAATCATTTCACAACTCCTTAGGTTTTTTTTTCCTTATTCTGGCACCAAAAAAAAAAAAATTCCTTAAGTTTTTAATAGCTTTTTAAGCAGAAATTTACTTATTTTTTTGGGGGGGGTGGAAGTATGAGACAGAATCCTATTTGGGATTTACACTGTTTAAGGGGGTGCAAGTGCGCACCCCTAGCGAGCCAACTAGCCCCAGGGCACAAGGATCAGGCAGCTGGGAGGAGGGTAAGTTTTCTCTGGATCAAGCCAGCAGGAGAGAGTCCACACAGCTGAAGGAGAGACAGTTCCCAATTGAGGAACATCTGGAGGAGGCAAGGCCAAGGAGAATAAAAGGGCAAGACTGGGAAGGCAGGGGGTCATTGCCTATCTCCAAAGAAGTGGATGTGTGGGAGGATGTAACAGAAGAGAATGGTGAAAGATGTCTACCCTCACCCTGCTTGCTTGTGGCAGGAGTCAGACATCAGAGACTCCAGCCACATGGTTGACCAAGGCTGTTAGCCTGGACTCCACCACAGCTTTGAAGAGGGAAGAGATTGGTAGGGGTGAGCTTCTGAGCCTGACTTCTTTTGCTCATCTGCCCCTAAAAGGTTTAAGCTGTCCTGGGCCCAAGGGTTAAGAGACTATAATTCAGCTCTGTGAGACTGGGGGGGGGGGAGGCAGGGGGAAGTGACACTGTACCACTAATAAAAGCTGTTCTTGTCAAGTCAGGACTAAATCCAATGTGATGCTAGCACTCGGCCATCAGCATGATGCAACTTCTTCCCTTTCCCTCTCCTTTAGCCCTCTACATCACATCAAAAATTGTCTCTAGATGATTTGTGAGTGCTCTGGAGCAACAAGCTGGGGGGGGGGGGCTGCTGGAGGAAGGGAGCACTGGCTCTCCCAGTTAGCTGACAAAAAAGCTTCTGTCAGCAGAAGGAGCTTATTGGCTCCTGCTCAATATGTGCTGCTGCTTTGTAGTCTCAGATTCATACCTATGGGCTACTTTGTCTGTGCAGTGATATTCTGGAATGTTCTATAGCTGAGCGCCCATAACTAAGGAGGTAGAATCTACTTCTTAACTTCATCAGCATCCTCAGTCCTATTGGTAGCAACTACACCTAACTTGGCTTTGTCCCTGATAGGTCTAAGCAACCAATCCATTCTGCTAAGTTGAAGAGGCCACTACCTGTCGCAGCAAGAGAGCCAAAAAAATAAAGAAGAAAAACAAAAGGAAAAAGCATGACAACTTTGGGGGAGCACCACCCTCTATACAGGTTGTAACTCCTGTAGCGGATGATGAGCGGCCTCTGGCCCCACCATCAGTAGTACCATCACATCATAACTTAAACATGAGACTCCACAGAGCACCAAGAGGGCAGTGAAACATCTTGCCATCAGAGGGTGAGATATTTGAGAAATACACCTCTGCAGAAAATGACCATCAGAGGCTCTCTCTTTGCCAACCCCCACAAACTGTGGTGCCCATCCTTGATATCCTCACCAAGGTAAAACCCCTATGATTAATCTCACTTATCAAGACATAAAGGGACCCATTTGAGATCAAGGGACTACTTTCCGGCTTCAGCATATAGTGGTGCCCCGCTTGATGATTACCTCGTTGTATGACGAATCGGCTGTACGATTAGTTTTTTGCGCTTGCTATTGCGATCGCAGAACAATGTTTCAATGGGGTTTTTCCGTTTGACAACGATCAGTTCCCTGCTTCGGGAACCGATTTTTTGCTTTATGACCTCTTAATGAGGGTGAAAGAGGAGAGTGCAAAAATGGTCTGAAGCTCAACATTAAAAAAAACCTAAGATCATGGCCACTGGCCCCATCATCTCATGGCAAATAGAAGGGAAAGATATGGAGGCAGTGACAGATATTACCTTCTTGGGCTCCATGATCACTGCAGATGGGACAGCAGCCACAAAATTAAAAGATGCCTGCTTCTTGGGAGGAAAGTAATGACAAACCTAGACAACATCTTAAAAACCAGAGACATCACCTTGCTGACAAAGGTCCACATAGTCAGCTATGGTTTTTCCTGTAGTGATGTATGGAAGTGAGAGCTGGACCATAAAGAAGGCTGACCACCGAAGAATTGATGCTTTTGAATTGTGGTGCTGGAGGAGACTCTTGAGAGTCCCCTAGACTGCAAGGAGAACAGACCTATCCATTATGAAGGAAATCAACCCTGAGTGCTCACTTGAAGGACAGATCCTGAAGCTGAGGCTCCAGTACTTTGGCCATCTCATGAGAAGAGGAGACTCCCTGGAAAAGACCTTGATGTTAGGAAAGTGTGAAGACAAGAGGAGAAGGGGATGTGAGAGGGCAAGATTGTTGGACAGTGTAATCGAAGCTACCAACATGAATTTGACCCAACTCTGGGAGGCAATGGAAGGCAGGAGGGCCTGATGTGCTCTGGTCCATGGGGTCACAAAGATTCAGACACAGCTAAACAACTAAAGAACAACAACAACCTCAGACATGTTGGTACTGAAAATTATTTCCTCTAGCTATGCCATAGAATTCCAATCTCTATCTTCTGTAGGTATCATCACAACCTCTCAACCATCTACTTCACTGGGGATTGAAATTGCCACTCTCCGCACAAAGGGAACAGTTGGGCTTGTTGATGAAGAGCTTGTCTTCAAGGTATTTTACCATTCTAAAGAAAAATGATAAACTACATTTATCCATTTGGGACTCATGGTGAAGACAGCAAAATTCTACCTCTTAACAACTCAGTCAGTTGAATTTATAGGAACCCATTTAAATTCCAAAGTTTTGAAAGCTATCCTGCCCACAAAGTGGGTCGTGGGACATCCAGTTCCTCCTAGGACTAATGGTGCCATTCTTCACAGTGCTGCTTCTCATTTGCTTGAACATAAGACTAGTTTGAATATAAGAATTACAACTCTCATTCATCAGGGAATTTCTAAACAATCAGTATGTAGTTCTGATGTTATCAGAGGCAATCGGTTCTTCCCTCCATTGGTGAGTCTTCCTTAGCAATCTCCAACAAAGCACAGAGTCCACTCCGAAAAGCCCCTCCATAGTACTTACAACCAATGCCTCAGTATCAGGCTGGTATGCCCACCTCCTTCAGCATGAGATTTAGAAACAGAGACTAGACTACACATAAATGTCCTAGAAATGCTGGCAGCTCAGAAGGCCCTTATAGCCTTCAACTAAATGGGATTATCTGATAATAGTGGATTTTGTCAACAGACAAAGAGATGTAAATTATCATCCATTAGTGCAGTTCGCCATAGACTTCTGGATCTGGTTCTAACACAGAGAAATCTCACCCATCACATTCCCTATGTGAAAATATACAAGCAGATACACTCAGCAGGAGATCAACAGCATGCTACAGGTAGTGCTGGCGTAAAAAAGTTATTATATTGCATCTTTTGCAAGTGTGGATTACCAAAGGTTAACCTCTTTGCCTCTTCTCTCATAGCTCAATACATCCTATTTTGTTCCTGTCCTTGACTTGGCTAATCCATCTTTGGAGATGGCTCCCTATACTTGGTCACCAAGTCTTTTCTACACCTTTCCCTTTAATCACCAAGATGCTAGAGAAATTAAGGAAAGGCAACTTGAACTGCATTCTTGTGACTCTACCATAGCTATGTTAACTGCTTTGCCCCCACCTTAATCCTTTTCAGTAGGCATCCTTCAGTCTCGAGAGACGATGGTAATGTGCTCTGAATAGTCTAATGTGCCTGAGAAGACCAATTTGAGAGTAACAATCCCTTCCACACAATCCTTTTATCCTACTAGGATTTTCTCCATCTATGTCCTTTGCCAGACTTGCTCACAGTGGTGGATGGCACAGAGATCCACACACTTCATCTAACAGCATGGTGTATAAAACCATCTTGACATAAGTTGTTCCAGTACTGCAGATACTACAGGCTTCCTGCAGACAGATTTGCCATTTGATTCTACCAAGGTAAATGGACTGCCTTACTGATATTTGTTGTCTAATAAACAGAGAACAAACGCTCCATATCTATCCCTATTGTATTTGATTTTGTCCTAGCACTTAAGAAAAAAAGGTTTGGTCCTGGCTTTCATCAAAGCATATCTAGATGCTATTTTGGCCACCTCAAACTTTTTCACCTACTCTTTCTTGGTTCTCACACCCAGACATCAAACAGTTCTTCAAAGGATTTAACAATGGTTTTCCTCTGCTTCATCAAATCACTGCTTCTGGGAGTCTCTCTCACCCTTTCAATGCTTTCAGGCAACCCTTTTGAATCATTAGTGTCTACTGATCTTAGATTCTTGTTACTGAAAACAACCTTCCTTGTTATGATAACCTTAGCTAGGAGAGCAAGTGAACTCTGTGCATTGTGTGTTAATCTGCTCTACTTTGTTTTTTATAAACACAAAGTTCTACTTAAGCCAGAACTTACTTTCCTCCTGAAGGTTTTTCATTTGTCCCAGGATATTGTTGTTCTGACTTTTCATCTTAATCCAACACCACCCCTGGAGAGGATGCTCCATAACTTGGATGTGTGATGAATTCTCTCCTTCTGTTTATCATAAAGAGCATCCTTCTGTTTATCATAAAGAGCATCTTATCATTACACCTAGGGCCTATGCCAGGGAGGCTCAACGATGGAGTCTCATTTTGAAACTCTGAAAGTTGGCATTAGACATGTTAAACCTTTGTGTACATTAAAATATATGTGGTTTGTGATTTACATAAATTTATGTAATTGTTAGGGTCAAAATGTTAAGTGAACATAAGGAATTTGTAATTTAAGGTCTCCGAAAATCTTTTCTCCCATTTGATTTTAATGAAGTCCAAGTAAAAATAAAATATTTGTGGACAATACACTTTCAGATCGAGGGCTGCTTTGATTCACAATTAGAAGGCATTAGGATTTAGTCCTTTTTTCCTGGTAACATGTTTTCCCATTTCCTCAGATAAGAAAAAAATATAGAAGAACCAGTAGAAAAGCTATGAGTTGTAAATAATTACATCCAGATTCCCGTAAACATACATAAATGAAACTTTGTGATTGCACGATAAAAGCCTTGTTTGGAAGCACTCTTACTGTTTTTGCATTAGTCTTATGGTTCTGTAGGTCACACCTCATCAGAGCAAGGGATCACCTGCAGCATAGGCTGACAACTCAACCCTGAATGATACAGAAATACTAAGGTCATTGTCAGAAAAATTTTCAGTTTCTTTAGTCAAAACATTAAGTATATTTTACAAGGGGGAAATTTAAATTTCAAGTCTCTCATTTGGATTCTAATGAACAATTTCTTTCTGAGTACCTCTGTGCCTGAGAAGTTCAGTACAGTATTTTGTTTTTGTTGTTGTTTTGTGACATCAAGTCAGAACAGACATATAGCAACCCTGATAGGGTTTCATGGTAAGTGAGGTATTTAAAGAGTGGTTCTACCAGCTCCATACACACACTCTGTGAGTTTCCATGGCAGAGGTGGGGAACTGAACCTAGGTCTCTTGAGTCCCAGTCCATTACTCTATCAGTACACCACACTGGTACCCACTCTTATTTAAGAAAGTAGTTTTTAGTGAATAGTTGTGGTTAGTGAACTATTACGAGTGCAAATTGTTAAAGAATCTCATATAAACAATATTTTTTAAAATTTACTATATAAGCCTTAAACCTACAGAATAATACCTGTGTATTATAGTTAATAATAGTTAAAATCTTCTCTTCGTTGCTTTCTGTTTATAGCACTAATTGCTATCATTGAAAGAATTAATAGTTCAGATATTAATTCATCATTGGATGCAGCTACCCTACATCATGGGGTGCTTATTTTTAGCACCAACAAAAGAAAAAAAATTATTGCGCATTGTGATGGCTGATGAAACAAATCTTCCACTTTCCTGCCTCCACTGGCCATTTGAGAATATGTAATCTTACAGTCAAGTGGCACATTACACATAAAACTAGTTAATTGTGTCTAAATCCTATGTATTACCTCAAATTATCTGATGTAATGTTCTCTCATTAGTGATACTAATTTTACTTATATATAATGAATAAAATACTCCATAAAAATGCTACTGTTTTTGTAATTTGCTATACTCTTACAATTCTGTGATCCATCTTTAATTAAAACCTGGCATTCAAATATGCCTCTTAAACCTTGTGAAATATAGAAGTATTTCTGTCTCACCCGTTTTGATGAAAAGATAACAAATACTGTAGCCAGTTATATTTTAAAATGTTTTATGGGTTTTTCACACAGTTCAGTAGTTTCACTGATCTACTGTTTCTTACAAAAATCTGCCATGCTTTGTGAACTTCACTTTCTAATCTCATACAGCAGCCCTTCCTTTATGTTGTTCTTGCTCTCCCTGGTCCCAGAACAGTAGGGTTGCCTTGACAAATCTATTCAAAAGCCATTCCTCTGCCTTTATTGGTGGGGACTGGAGCCTTTGAAATTCTCTCCTCACTGCAATACAGCTGACATCTTCTTCCAGACAGAATGAATTAAGGAACTACAATAAGACACTTGATCTACCAGTCAGGGATCTTTCCACAGTGAGGACAGATTCCATGGTGCACAACTAGGGCAGCAAGCATCTAAAAATATACAATACATGCTTGTTTGGCAGAAGAACCATCTGCTATTTTGAAACAATTATTAATAAGATTTTGGAATAAGTTTGTTTTTAAAAACAAATGCTTATATATGCCTTTATCCATTTCTTTGAGGTGTGTGCATCAGAAACATGATTGTTTTCGCCTCTTCATTTCTGAATATCGTTTATGAAATGAGTACTTAAGATTTTTAGTAGTTTACTTAATATACTGGAGAGGAAATTGTAAATATAAAACTAACATATTTCTATAAAGGGTGATATTTAATCTTTTAACTTGTCTTTATCAATATGCAAATACGGGGGGGGGTTAACTTGCAGCTTCTTTGCAGCCATTTTCACAGCATATTTGAACCCTCCTAGAAAACTGTGATGGGTATAAATTTAAGTAAGAAATAAGTTGCTCTTGGTTAATAGCTAGCTAGTACAGTGGGGTCTCGACTTACGAACGACCCGACTTGCGAACAATTCGAGTTACGAACCTGCCCTATAGGGAAAGTAAGGACTCGACATGCGAACTTCCCTCGAGTTAGGAACAGGGAAAAAAGTCCCCCCTCCCTCCCCTTAGAGGCTTCTGGAGGGGGTAAAAGGGTCAGAAACTTAAAAATAAATACTGTACTATTAAATAAAGTCACTTACCAGGCCTTGGTAGCCCCCAAACCACAAGAAAAAGAGCAGGAAAGAGCTAAAAGCCGACACCCAGAAAGAGCCTGGCAGCCATTTTGTGGTTTTCCCCGCTCCTCTCCCCGCCTAACAGCTGATCGGCTGGCTCTGAGCAGGCTTCCGGAGGCTTGCTCAGCACCTAAAAAGCCTGCCTGAGTGCCTATGTGCTGAAAAAATCAGCACAACATGCTTTAAAACATTATTTAAAATTGGCTTCGTTTTTTTAAAAAAAAAGAGTTCTAAAGTGCTGCCTTTAGTGTTCCCTGCCTTCCCTGAACCTAAGGGGAAAAAAGAAAGAAAATATCCCCCTCTAGTGGCAGAAGGCAGAATAGCAGCTTCCCATTAGTTTCTATGGACAGAAAAGAGCAGATACGGATTAAATGGTTTTCAATGCATTCCTATGGGAAATGCAGATTCGACTTAAGAACTTTTCGACTTGAGAACCACCTTCCAATACGAATTAAGTTCTTAAGTCGAGACCCCACTGTAATGGAAATGTGTTAGCTTTTATGCTGTGTTATATCTAACCAAGATCTGATTCATACGGTTTCCTGCAGTCCTTTTCACATCTTTCACTACTCTCAGCAGGCCAATATGTATGAGCCACACCTTTTTTAGGAAAGTGGTAGCCATGACACTACGATCATCTAATTCAATGAGATTATATGTAAGAATAAACATGTATCTAATTGGGGTTTATATGTGGATTTAATGCAGTTGTTTTGATTTCACCATCAAAACATTAATTTATCTTACGGTAGTTACTTATCTTTGATCCACACAGTCACGAAGAGTCGGACATGACTTAATGACTAAACATCAACGTTACTTATCTAGCAGCCATCAGGTTCCTTTACTGGCCATCATCATTACTCCAGTTGATTGAGAAGTCTCATCTGATGTTTTTATTTTATTTTATTTCCATTTCTATATAGTGCCAAAACATCTGTCTGTGATACACATGTTTTGCAATGCCCAACACTTGTGTTGAGGCATGGGTTTTGTAATTTGCCCTGAGATCCTTTGAATGTTTACATTTGTAAAAAAATTACGCAGATACAGCAGACCTGATGGTTGCTTCTGTTCAAGAGTGAGTTCAGATCTCATGTAACTTTCCTCTAGCTTTAGGACTCTTATAATTGATCCTTGAGAGATTAAGGCATATGATGATTTCATTCAGATTTCTCTCTCTCTCTCTTTTTTCCCAATTACAGAATTGTTGTAATTGGGTGTCCAGTTCGGAGCCTTTGGATACATCAGTAGAGTCCATGTTACCTGACTGCCCACGAGTCTCTGCAGGTATGTCAGTAGCTGTCTAGAAATAATTATTGTCTTGAATTGTAGTGATTGGGAGTTTTTCACTCCTGCATTTTTTCTGAGCCTTCAGTGAAACTTAAAGGATTGAATTATTCAATATTTCTGTTATTTTTCAACCAATTGGTTTTGCTGTCTGTAAGACACATATATTCAGATTCTGTTGATTTCTACTATTTTACAGGGTATGCATCTTCTTGTTCAATTACTGTATGGGTTCTATAGCATGGAAGCAAACAAAACATTGTTAAAGCATGAGGGAAAATTGTAAGGTTGAATTTAGCAGGAGTTGTATAAACATGGAAATTACTATTACAGTTTCTTAGTGAGTGTGTTGTTTGAAATGTAAACTGTAGAATACTGAACAACAACAAAAAAGGAGAAGTTGAGTCCTACCTACAATAAATGAAAAGTATTCAGGTGGTAATAGCATCACAATATGAAGCTACTGGAATTCTACTGTTGATTATAAAATATTTGTTTTTCATTAGCAAGTTTAATACACTGTAAGAACAAGAGCCAAAGAACTAGCATGCATATAATACAGCAAAAAGTTTTGTCACATTAAAAACAGGAGAGTTTTTGAAAGTTGTAATGTAACATGAGGGATTGCTGTTCGTAAAAACTGGGTAGTGCTTCCAGGAGCCTCAACACTCTTCCTCTCTCTCTGAACATCAAATGAAAGGTACAAATACCAGTGCTTCATACCCTGTTTATAAGCTTCCCAAAGGCTTTTTCTCTGATTACCTTTGCAAACAGTGTTAACTAGATGAAGGCATGATTAATCTAAGCCATAGAATGAATGCAAAACCAACACTGCTTTGAGCCCTCATTTTACTGCTGCAGCAGGGCATCCCTTTCACGGGAGGCTACCCCATTTCTCGTCCTTAATAGCTCTGGGTCAGTTCCCGCATCAGTTAACAGACTGGAGAAGAGATTATGAAAGGGAGACATAATAACTGTCTTCCAAGAACTGCATGGTTTTAATACAAAAACCAGGGCATTATATTCCTCTTGTTCAGGGGGACAATATATAATACAGTCCTTGAGTAGCTGCAACTCTTATCATCCTAGGGAATGTAAGTAATGGTGATGAATGCTGTGAGTATTTGTCTTCCACCTCTGCCACCTTCTTCCACACAGCAACTTCTGCTGTTGAAACTCCAAGTCGAAGCTACCGTATTTGTCCGTGTATAAGATGACACTTCTTCAACGTGGTTCTCTATGAATCCACACTGGTGGGTTAAACAGCGCCTGCGCTGGTTCCCCTCGGAATTTTCTAGAGCTATGAGGAAAAAGATACAAAGTTTGAGTTGCCCAGCACTGCGCAAGTGCAGCCCGCCAAAAATCCCCAGTTCCATTTATCCGCCCGCGGAGTTGGAACCTCTCGGATAGAGCTCTTGAGATTTTTCTCTCTTTTCGCTATTTTGAGTATTTTCGGCTTGACCTGGCTTGTCTTTCTCGTCTGCCGTCACTCCGTTGCCCTGAAATTGGACTGGCTGACCTTTCTTTGCCTCTGGCGCTTGATTGCAAGTACTTTCGCTTACCGCTTGATCTTAATTGCGCCCTATTACCTCCTGCTGAGGCGCCACGCACCTGCAGGATTTCTTCAATTACCGATTTTCTCTGTTGTATCTCACCGCCTGGCTTATGTCAGCGAAGAAAGGACCTTTTCGCCGCTGTTCTGCCTGCTCTGGGAAACTTCCCTTCCAGGATCACCATTCGCTCTGTCTTTTCTGTCTAGGCGAGACCCATTCGCCTACGAATTGCAGGCATTGCAAAGAATTCACCAAAGCCACCCTAAAATCCCGTCAGCAATGTCTCAAGTATTTTCTTTGGAATCGGACTCTGTCTGCTTCCCAACCGTCAGACATGGAATCGGTCCAGTCCGTCTCCACCGTCCGTTCTGAGGTGACTTTAGTTTCCTCTTCACCTCCTTCGACATCCAAGGAGGTGCCCAAGAAGACTTCAAAAGGAAAATCCAAGAAGATACCGGCAGGAAAAAAGGCATCCACCGATATTCTGGCTTCTTCGGCCTCAGGACCGACTAAGAAGGCACCATCTACGGCTGCGGTGAAAGTCAAGTCGAAGACCAAAGAGATCACTTTGGTGGTCCCGCCGGTTTCGACGTCGTTGCCTTCTCCCTTCCTCGAGGATTCCAATCGGGACCGGGATTCGATCTCCGATTTAGGCGCCCCCATTCCGCCTCGTCAACCGCCACCGGTGGACTTGGGAAGGTCGCCTACGGTTAGCCAGCTCGACAAGCTCGTTGCCGGCGCCGAGAGTGTTCCGCTCAGCCCGATACTTACCGGGCGAACAACCCGATCTCCTTCGCTCCTCTCAGAGTCGGGGCGTTCCAGGTCTCCTCCCCCACCATAGGGTCGACCTACCAAGCCGCTTGAGGAACCAGTCCCTCGGCGCCCAGTTTCTCACTCCACTGACGATGAACCATCGGCCAAGAAGTGCCGTCACCGACGGAGGCACCGACGAGGCCACCGACGCTGAAGGGACTCCTCACCGTCCGACTCAGATTACAGTCGGGGTCGGAAGAGGTCCCACCGGAGAAGGCGAAGAAGGGATTCTTCTACCGAGTCCTCTTCGACCTCAAGAGAAAGGAGACATAGGAGAAAGAGATCTAAGTACTCCTACTCGTCCTCCTCTCGGTCACATTCTCTGCGTCGAAGCCCGTCCCCGAATAGACCATCGGACATGGGCTCCAGCAAACCCACGGCACCGAAGGATGTCCCCACTGTGCCTCCTGTTTTTCCACCTCGGCAGCCTGCAGAGGAGTCTCCTCCGGCCCTGAAAAAGACGGCTAAATCATACTCAGTGCAACCTGCACCTAGGCAATCCAAACCTCAGTGGCATCCAAAGTACACCACCCAGCCTTACCAGCAACCATCCACCAGCAAGCATACACCAGGTGTATACGTCTGCGATAGTTACCTTTCACCCCAGGGAGTCACAGTCGTCCAAATGGTTTTCCCACCCGACTGTAAAAGCTTTTTTCAGAGGTCTATCCAACATGAGACCCCCTGTAAGACGACCTTTGCCCCAGTGGTCATTACAGACTGTGCTACACTCATTGGTTCGTCCACCTTTTGAACCAGTGGCTACTTGTGACTTAAAGTTTCTTTCCCTAAAGACTTTATTCCTTGTAGCAATCACCTCTGCCCGTAGGGCTAGTGAATTGGCTGCTCTCCGGGCTGATTCTCCTTACCTCCAATTCTTCAAGGATAAGGTGGTGTTACACCCAGATGTTTCTTTCCTCCCCAAGGTTGTATCGGATTTCCATGTCAATCAGTCCCTGTTGTTACCTACTCTCTTTTCTGAACCTTCTTCAGATGTTGAACGCACGCTCCACTGTTTGGATGTTCGTCGTGCATTATCCTTTTATGTTTCTAGGACCAAGGACTTTAGAAAGGTCCAAAGACTGTTCTTATGCTACTATGGCCAACGCAAAGGGACTGCTGCTTCGACGTCGACTTTGTCCAGATGGCTGGTTTCCACCATCTCTTTGGCCTATGAGTTGCAGCATAAACCTCTCCCTGAAAACCTGCGTGCTCATTCTACTAGAGCTGTTGCCACATCCACGGCCCTGCTGAGAGGGGTAGACGTCCCCGACATATGTAGAGCAGCTACCTGGTCCAGTGCGTCGACCTTCATCAAGCACTACAGACTGGACCTTAGGGCCAAGAATGAGACCAGATTTGGGAGGGCTGTCCTTACATCACTGCTGCAGTGACGGCCCACCATCCTGTAAGTAGCTTGGTAGTCACCCACCAGTGTGGATTCATAGAGAACCACGTTGAAGAAGAACAGGTTACTTACCTGTAAACATGGTTCTTCAAGTGGATTCTCTATGAATACACACGACCCGCCCAACCTCCCCACGTGTCCGTCACTGCTGGTTGAGTTCCAACTCTCTCTATGTGCGGGCACATGGAACTGGGGATTTTTGGCGGGCTGCACTTGCGCAGTGCAGGGCAACTCAAACTTTGTATCTTTTTCCTCATAGCTCTAGAAAATTCCGAGGGGAACCAGCGCAGGCGCTGTTTAACCCACCAGTGTGTATTCATAGAGAATCCACTTGAAGAACCATGTTTACAGGTAAGTAACCTGTTCTTTTCCTAAAATCATTGCAGGAATAATTGAGGCTTGTCTTTTACACAGAGAAAACCGCACGGTAGCAAAACTGCCTACCCTATGCTGGTCAGTGGGGTCTGGAGGTACCTCCATGCTGCGATCCACCTCCCTCCGTTTGTTTCTGCTGACCTGAAGCAGCTCCTCCTTGCCTGCAAGCCCATCTGGAGTGGGGCATGTATGCACCTCCCTGCCCGGGATTCACCCATCTCCTCCCACCCTCTCTGTTTGCGCTTCTTCTACGTAGCCTCTATGAATCCACACAATAGGATTAAACTGCATTTGTGCTGGATCCTCGGAACATTCTAGAGCTTAAAGAGAGAAACATAGTAGTACGTTGCCCTCATCCCGCATGCTCCGCCTGCCCAAACTTCAATTCCTTTTTGCCTCTGTCACGACTGGAACCTCTTTGCTAGAGCTCTTATTATTCTGATTTTTCGGACTGTTTTCTCTGTGTTTTTGACCTGATTACTTTGTTGATTATTCCTGTGCATTGCTCCTTACTGGATTTGGACTGATCTGATCTCTCCCCCCCTTACGGACAGATTTCCCCCTCGATTCGGCTTGTTCATCAACCTTTCTTTTACTGACGGACTTGAGCGAACTGTTTGGGTTTCTCCCTCCCTTCTATCGGACGGATCTCACGTCATGGCTTAGCTTGTTTCTCGATTACGCTTATTTTATTGTGAACTTATCCTGTTACCTCATGATTTATGACTGATTGGACTGGCCTTAGACTCTTCTACAGTGAGTAATTGCTGTTTTGTTGCTACCACGGGGTCGGACTTTTATGGCCTCCACAGGTCTCTTCAAACGCTGCGTGTCCTGTGCTGCCAAAATCCCCTTTACTGACTGTCACCAGCACTGTTTATTCTGCCTTGGGGAGAGTCATCCACCAAGTTCCTGCCCACATTGTAAGAATATTTCCAAACCTGCATTAAAATCTCGTGAACAGAGGCTTAAAGCTTACCTTTGGAACAAATCACTTTCTTCAACCAAATTGGCCATGGATTCAGGTGCACCTCAGCAGTCCATTCCTCGCCCTGATCCATCAACAACAGCCACGGCTTCAGCGCTGAAGGTCCCCTCGGTATCATCAAAAAAAGGCTCTGGTTCGAGTTCAAAGGAGTCATCGACCCCGACTGCGCCAAAACGCTTGTCCACTGTCAGTTTAAAAAAATAACAGAAGAAAGTTAAAACCTCTTCTAAGGATAGACACCGTGATTTGCCACCAATCTCTGAGTCACTGCCTTCGGCTATTTTGGAGGAATCCTCCAGGGACGTACATGACACCGAGTCTGTTTCAGGCAGCGGAACTCCTGCCCGTCCACCAAGCCGTTCCCCGAGGCCATGCCAAATACAGGCTGAGATTGCTTCCAGCCAGGCTTCTGCCCATTCTAGCCCTGTTAACACCGGGCGGGCGATTATTTTACAGCGTTCAGACTCTGATGATTCTAGAGGGCATGCTTCTCCTAGAAAAAAGACTGCTAAACAGAGACATGCCTCATCTCCCTCCTGACTATCTTCACATCAGGAAGTGGTTGTGATTTTGAAAGGCTCCCTACATCGAGTGTCGCCTGAGTCTGATGAGTTTGTTTATGTGGAAGTACAACACAAGTCTGACAGGCGTCGATGTCGAGATGACTTCAAAACCAAGCAATATTATGAGATTGACAGTCAGGGCAAACAGAGAATTAAATACATATATGACTCCTCCTCATCTCCATCACCTTCTCCACCTCGACGTCGACATTGTTCAGATTTTGACATGGAAGCCTCGACATCGAAGGTTGTTAGAAATCTGTATAAGAAATCTGTGGTACTATCAGCATCGACATCAAAGAAGACCCATTCATCTCTCACTGCTTCTAATCCATCCTTTTCATCGACAAGTAAACACCAAAAGGTTGTTTTCCCAAGTAATCAAATTCCTAAAGACCCTGTTCCGGTCTGCTGTTCTAAAACACATCGCAGATCACCTTCCCCCTCACCATCTTTTGAAGGTGACCCATCTGTATCCTCTGCCTCTGAGGTGGAATAAGAAATGATGCTTCTGAGGATGCTCCACTGAATGTGAATACACCTGATTCTGATGTGGGAGACTTGAGACCACCTTCTCCCTCACGAGACTTCACATCTTATTCACAGATGGTGTCTAGAATGGCCAAGGCACTGAAACTTGATGTTGAGCAGCCTCCACCCCCAAAGGAAGACTTGGTTTTTGATGACATTAACCAAGAAAGAACACATCCTTTAAGTTTTGCCTTTATCCCATCCTTAATGGAGAACATTAAAGAAGCATGGGATCTTCAGCCTGCTTCCCTACAGATATCAAGGAGAATGGAAGGACACTACAAAACCCATGGGTCTGATACTCTATTTCTCTCTAATCACCCAGCGCCAAATTCCATAATTGTGCAGGCAAATATTTCCAAAACGGGAAGTAGATCCAAGGTTACTCCCACGAACCATGAAGGACGCAAATTAGATGTACTGGGTCGCAGAATCTACTACTATGCCTCCTTTCTCCTTAGAGTCTCTAATTACCAGACTGCATCAGGTGCATATCAGAGACAACTTTGGGCCAAGGTTTTACCAACACTCCAATCTGCGCCAGAGGAGGTTAAAACAGAGCTCCTCAATGCTCATTCTGAGGCGTCTACTGTTGCTAAACACCAAAGACTAGTGGCTCAACATACAGCTGAGGTTGCTTCCAAATCTTTAACTTCAGCTATTTCTCTAAGATGTCATGCTTGGCTAAGGTCTTCAGGTATAGTGGAAGACGCAAAGGCACGTATAGAGGAGCTAGCCTTTGATGGGAATGGTTTGTTTAATGAGAAAACTGTGAAGATTATGGAATCCTTTCACAAGAGCAAGAAAACTGCTAGATCATATACTATTCAGCAGCAATCCAGAATACAGAGGTACCAATGGTGCAAACAGTTTGGACAGCAGCAAGGTCATCAAAACTACCATCAGTCTTACCGTTCATATAGACCTTCGTCTCAGGGAAGGTTGGTACAGGCTTCTTCTACCAGCAATACTTTCAAACAGTCTTCATCCCAGCATCGCCAACCCTACCACCAATCTGTGAAGAAAAACAAGCAGTACCTTTGAGTTCACCAAGAACCACATCAACCTTGCAAACATACCTCCCGTTCCTCTTCCACTAAAGTTATTAGTTACTCCTATGCCCAGATTGGCCCCGTTCTTCAAAAACTGGAGTCTGATCACCAAGGACTCTTGAGTACTTTCCATCATTCGATTTGGGTAACAGTTGGAGTTCATGAAAATTCCTCCCACAGGGCACATAAAAGTTACACCTTACTCTCAAGTTCTCAAAAAAGAAATTTCATCCCTCATAAGAAAGCAGGCTATCCAGCAAGTTCCCTTTCACTTCGTTCCAAAGGGATTCCAGTACCCAAAAAAGACCTATTGTAGATCTCAGACACTTAAATGCTTACCTTCACACCAGACGATTCCGCATGGTCACTCTGGAATCCTGTTAAAGGAAAATGACTGGTTTGTGGCTATAGATCTAAAAGATGCATACTTCCATATTTCCATTCACCCACATTATCAAAAATACCTACATTTTTTTCTTCGAAGGTACTGCATTTCAATTCTGCGCGCTACCATTCGGCTTATCCACCGCGCCAAGAATATTTACCAAGTGCATGGCTCCGGTAGCAGCCTACCTTCGTCTTCAGGCTATTACAATCTTTCCATATATAGACAATTGGTTAGTAGTGGCTACCTCCTATTGAAAGGCTCTTTGAGACACGACATTTGTTCTCCGGACTTTGGCAGCACTGGATTTAAGAGTCAACAAAGAAAAATGCTCCCTTCAACCCACTCAAATCATAGACTGCATTGGCGCTCAGTTGGACTCTCTCAAAGCAAGAGTGTTTCTCATACCAGAACAGATCAACAAACTGATACGAGGCATTTGTCCTTTTCGTCCATACGCCAAGGTGTCTGCACACCACGCTCAACATCTACTAGGTCTAATGGCGTCGACTACATCCACTCTTCCTCATGCAAGACTAAAGATGAGATCTTTATAGGCTTGGTTCTTGTTCTTGTCCCTATTTGACGCAACCACAGACAATCCCTCAAAGCATCTTCAAGTCACACTGGAGTTGTCACAACAGCTAAAGTGGTGGACACTCATTCCGAATCTCTTAATGGGTTGCCTATTTTGACCATTACAACTCACAATTCAAGTCACATCGGACGCAAGCCCTACCGGGTGGGGAGCACATTGTGGTCCTCACAATATTAATGCTCTCTGGTCCAAAAAAGAAAGTTGATAACACATAAGCCATTTAGAGTTACGGGCGATAATCAAAGCCTTTTGCGCATTTCGCCCTCTGATAGCAGGTCGTGGTATGCAAGTGGTCACCGACAACACCACGACCATGTATTATATCAACAAGCAAGGGAGCACGCGCTCAATGTCACTCGTGTACCTAGCAGTTCATCTATGGGAGTGGTGCTATCTACATCAAGTATTTCCTATATCCATTCATGTGTCCACAGAAGACAATGAAGTGGCGGACAATTTCAGTTGTTTTAAAGCCCAAACGCACGAGTGGCAGTTGGACCAAGAGGTGTTTATGATGATTTGCGACAAATGGGGGTTTCTAGGGGTGGACATGTTTGCTACTCATCTCAACACCAAATGTAGTGTATTCTGCTCCCGAGCAGAGATGGACAAAGCATCGATCGGAGATGCCTTCATGGTAGATTGGATGGACTACCTTCAGTACTTATTCCCTCCCATACTTTTAATTCAGAGAACTCTAATCAAGATTCTTCAAGTTCATGCCGATGCCATTCTGATCGGTCCATAGTGGCCTCAGTAACCAGGGTTTACCACTCTCAAAATGATGGTGTCAGAATTCATCAGACTCCAACCATACTGCATCTTCTAACACAGGATGCAGGCAAGATCTGTCACTCAGACCTAGCTTCTCTGCATTTAACGGCTTGGAGGATTATCCCATGATTAAGGAAGTTTTAGATAGGGCCAGAGTGCCCTCTACAAAACTCTTATTATGCTTGCAAGTGGTCCAACTTTATAAAGTTTGCTAATTTGAACAATTTGCAATCTATATCTGTATCCCTTGACACCATGCTGATATATTTATGTTATTTGTTTGACCAAGGTTTGGCTTTTTCTACTCTGAAATTCTATATTTCTACCATCGTCTCCTATTAGCCACCTGGATCTCATGCCTCTCAGCTGTTCTCACATCCTACCCTCAAGATGTTTTTGAAGGGTTTACAAATATGCAACCACCTGTTCGTCCTCCTTTACCTCAATGGTCCCTACAGATTGTTCTCCAAGCTCTTTCACATCAACCTTTTGAACCCATGGCGTCTACTGATCTTCGGCTTCTGTCCTTCAAAACACTATTCTTGGTAGCAATCACCTCTGCTAGAAGAGCAAGCGAACTGGCTGCTCTCCGAGCTGATTCTCCTTACCTTCAATTCTTTCCAGATAAGGTAATTTTATAGCCGGATATCTTCTTTCTCCCTAAGGTTTCTCACATTTTCACGTTAATCGTTGTTAGCAAAGCCAATTTCCTAAGAAATTGCTCAGCCACGGGCAGAGAGGTTCCAAAGTAAATCGCTCCTTTACCAGGCAAAACAGGGTCCGTAAATTTTGCCTTAGGGCAGCTAAAATTTACTCTGGCACCAAGTCTGACCGATTTCATTGAGAACCAAGCCACACACGTGAGTACCAGGGAATTCCATCCTTCCAGCACTCATAAATCAGTTGGACCCAAATTGGTAGCGTTAAGTATACGTGGCCTTGTAAAATGCATCAATTTAGATAAGCCAATTATTTATAACAGCTTGTGTCTATTCAAGAAGCTAACTTCCAGATCATAGGCATATTTACTTTTGTTAGAAAAATATAGTTCTGAGAGAAATCAGTTTAAGCAAAGCATAGCAAAGCATATTTACATATTTCCAATCCCATCCCCATTGACAAGAGATTGAATTCCTCTAGAAAAAATGAAAATAATAAAACAGCTAATTAACAAAAAGAAGGGGAAGGTGGACCTCCCCTCCAACTTCAGCAAAATCTACATTTTAAAGCAAAACTGTAGATTCCATAGTCCATTATATAAACAACAATACATCAGGTGTCTGGAAATCCAAAAATATGTTTGCTCAATAGGAAAAGCTCAGTCTTACTGTCCTTAGAATTATATAGTCCATCCCGAGTCCTTGTTGGCATCCATCTTCTTGCTTCCCTCGTGTTGGAATTCTCCTCCCTTTCTTCTTCCCATGAGGCTTAAGGAAAACTTGTTGAGTCTTCCTCATCCTGTACTAGCCAGGTTGCTTAGTTAGCCACGCTGGACTGTACAGAGGCGCAACTAGGAATCAACTTTGGAAATTTCCACTCTCAACTCACACACAGAAACCAAGATGAATTCATTTTCGCTAACTTTGTGATTACAAATCCCATCAGTAAATTATTTTATGAACTTTCATAACCAAGCTTATCACAATCATTAACTCTACCTATGATGTTTCCTAAACCCTCTTTGGATGTTGATCGCATGCTCCACTCGTTAGATGTTCGCCGTGCTTTGGTCTTTTATACGTCCAGGACTAAAGAATTCCGTACCTCTCCCCAGTTGTTTGTCTGCTTCCACAGTTCTCACAAAGGCTGTCTTGCAACTTCACAGACTATTTCACGATGGATTGTGTCTACAATTTTTTTTGGCCTATGAACTGTCGGGTAAGGCCCCGCCTGAGGCTTTGAAGGCACATTCTACCAGGTCTGTGGTGACTTCAAGGGCCCTGATGCGTGTATTGACATTTCTGATATCTGCAAAGCAGCCACATGGTCCACCCCATCTACCTTTGTGTCTCATTATCAGTTGGACCTCAGAGCTAAGAAGGAAGCTGCAGAGAGACAGTTTGGACCTCCTCCCACTGAGTGTATAATCAGAAAGTGGAGAAAACAGGAAGAACAACTTAAGATGCCAAAAAAGAAAAAAGCCTTCAGAGGAAAAAATCAGCAAAATGGCCAAACTTGGAGCAGAGGCTCAAGACTTGAATTCTGGAGCAGCACCAGAGTGGGATATGTGTATCAACCAAGCTTATTCTACATCAGACAAGAATGTTTGCAAGTGAAATGAAGATGGTTGATTTTTCAGGAAAGGCAAAATGGTACTTCAATTTCATGAGGAGAGAAGGGTTGGCCATGAGAGCACGAACAAAGTTAGCACAGAAAATGCCACCTGCTTATGAGGATAAAATCCAGCAGTTTCACTCCTATGTCATTCAACTTCGGAAAAAATATGATTTTGAACCAAGTCAGATTGCAAACATGGATGAGGTGCCTCTCAATTTTGATGTGCCTTCCAACAGAACAGTTGATGTGAAAGGAATCAAAACAGTGGCAATCAAAACAAGTGGCCATGAAAAGATGCACTATACCAGTGGTCCCCAACCTTGGGCCTCCAGATGTTCTTGGACTTCAACTCCCAGAAATCCTGGCCAGCAGAGGTGGTGGTGAAGGCTTCTGGGAGTTGTAGTCCAAGAACATCTGGAGGCCCAACGTTGGGGACCACTGCACTATACTGCTGTGCTTTCATGCTGTGCAGATGGTACTAAACTGCCTCCTATGCTTATTTTTAAGAGGAAAACCTATCCTAAAGAGATCATACCACGTGGCATTATTGTTCAAGTCATGAGAAGAGATGGATGAATGAAGATATCATGGACATTTGGTTTGCAAAGGTTTGGTCCAGAAGACCTGGAGGGCTCTTAAAGAAGCCAACTCTACTTGTCTTTGATCAGTTCCGATCACATTTAGCAGAAAAGACAAAAAAGGTTGCATCGGATTTGCGAACACATCTAGCAGTTATTCCTGGTGGACTTACATGTCAGTTACAGCCACTAGATGTTTCAATCAACAAGCCATTTAAAGTCCTGATGAGAGAAGAATGGAATAGATGGATTCAAAAAGCAGGTGGTAACTTGACATCGACAGGAAACCAACCATTACTGAGGATAGCAATTGGTATGGCATAAAAAAGAGGTGATTGTGAAGTCCTTCAAGAAATGTGGAATCAGCAATGCCATGGATGGAACTGAGGATGATCTCAAATATATAGACAGTGACTCAGAAGACAGCAGTGATGCAATAGAAGCTGAAGAAACTGATATGTTTGAAACTACTAATAGTGATGAAGAAGAAAGCAGTGGTGCAAACAGAAGCTGAATGAAGTGATTTGCTCAGCTAAAGGTGATGCATAATATAGTACTAGCTTGTAAATGTTGCTTAATTACTAAATAAAAATAAAAATGTGTTCCTTTCTAACATTTAAAATATTGATTTCTGAATTTTGGGGTTAGAAAATTGGGGGCGTCTTGTACATGGGGCATTTTGTACATGGGGCGTCTTATACACGGAAAAATATGGTAATTTTTTTTTTAGTCTCCTTTAAATTATATCTGTCTTATATATACAACATATTTGATTATCAAATTCACAGTATACCTGATAAAATCATATTTCTTGAACTTCAGAATAGGGATATAAGCTTGCCTATTCCTAACTAGGATGTTTCCTGCTGCTTCTGTTGTTGTTATGTGCTGTCGAATTGCTTTTGAAATGGGACAACCATATGAATTAGTTGCCTCAAAAAGGCCTTGTTAAGAGCCTTACCCAGGATATGCAAATTAAAAGCCATGGTTTCTTTTATTGAGTCAATCCTGTTCAGTCTCTAGTAAGTCTACTTAACATAGATCCACTGGCCCAAATTCTCTTACATAAATATGTAAATGGCATAACTTTTAGAGGCATTTGCCCCAAGTTAAGACATCATGACAGGCATTATCAGGCTTCGACAGTTGCATACTAAGTCTCACACCTTAGTAATCAAGGACCAAAATTCTGTTGCTTAGAGTGGTAAATTGCACTAGAGCAGACCTACTGAATCAATGGAGCTTGTCTGACTGCAACTAACTATGCTAAAGTAAGTTGTAGTTAAAAGTAAATATGTTTGAATCGGCGGAACTTCTTGACAAAGTGTTATATACACCTATTTCTCTGAAAGTTTAAGTAGACTCTAGAGCAGTTTACTAAAATAAGCAACAGGACTTTGGTTAGTGCCTATGGTGATATCTTAACTTGAAGCAATTCACTTCCAAAAGTTATGCCAATTGTGTTATGCCAGTATAAATAGGGAAGAAGATTTGGGCAACTGAATGTCAACCCAACACCATTGTCTTGAGGATTTTATTCTGGGAACAAAAATCATTTGCTACAATTTCTGTTCGTTTGTTACAGGCATTTTATCTGAGCACAAACTGCAGTTCCTTTGAGAGAAATAGGTGTATTAACACATTGTCAAGAAATATATAATTTGTTCCTGAGCGCTGTCTTTCCCATTGTATCCTGTGTGAGTTTGCAGTACCGGTGCTCAACCATTGCAATCTACACTGCAAGAGTCGGTCACTTGAAGTGACTGTTACATCCCTAGATACACTGTATTTTCTTCCAGAGAAAATATGACAGTAGAGATATTAAGTGGCCCTTTTAGCTGCATCTTTAAATGGGTTATGGGGCAGAAGACCAGAAGTGTAGAGGAGGATCTACATGCAAGGGATGGCACCATGGGTTAACTTTCACTTCATTAATGAAGTGCAAATTGCTAAGGATTAGGGGACAATTACTCTTGAGCAGCTGGGTTCACACTTCATCTGAAGATAGATTAGAGGACTGGTAAACTGCAAGTGTGAATTAGCTTTATGTCTCTTGAGCTGCGAGAAATCATTATTAGAATGTGAGGAGGATTCTTCCTTAGAAATGCCAGGTACAGTTTCTGTAGAGATTTTAGAGATCTTTCTTTTAAGTCTGTATGCTGTAGCTTAAAATATGAAGAGAAGTTACTTCATTTGAAAGGCCTGATACATTTGGTGAAAGTTGTGTCAGTGCTGTCACTTCTTTTTAGCTAGTGTTGTCAACCAATCTTATTCTATTAATGTGGAAGGACATACAAGTGCCTTGCCTTTATTTCCCAACAGTTGTGCTGTGTTTATGAAAAGAAAAAAAGACTACTTGCTTCTAATACAGAGATAATAATTATGGAAATGCCATTCTTTAAGAACTTTGGCAGAATTGCAGTATGAAAAATGAAGATATATCTAAGATTAATTTGTTTTTAATTCATGGTGTTACTGATAAAGTTTTGTAAAGAAAAAAACTAAAAGAACTGACCAAATGCAATTCATATATTTTGTAACAGAAACAAGAATTCTAGGATTAATAAGATGGTATAGATCTCAAAAAAGTGGAGATTTCAGACTTCCTGATTTAAGGCTATATTATATTGCAAATCATCATCATTATTAATATTATATTGCTATTAGCTTCTTTCCAAATCTAATTATCACCTACCGTACTTTTAAACATACTTAAAAATTTTAAAATGTATTGTCTATCTTATGTTTATTTTGAAGTTTTCGTTACATTGTGTTGTGTTATGGTTAGTATTGTTTTTTTCATGTTGTAAACCGCCCAGCATGGCCTTTGGCCAGATGGGCGGTATACAAATTTCATCCATACATATGTATTTCAGATGTTAGTACATCCTAATGTACTAATTTGGTTAAACATGGAAACTCAAGAATTCTAGATGAATTCAGTAAATATTCTCTTCAGACAAGTTAATACAAATACAGTAAAAAAATTAAATTCCTTCCTTAGAAACATGTTAAAAACCTGGAATAGATATAGAAAACTAGTTATTCCACCAGTTTCCCATAATGAATTCCCAGGAATTCCCAGAAAATTTTAAAATATTGAATGAAAGTTTGTTAATAAAGAAAAAAGATTTTAGAATAAAGGATTGGTTAGAAAAAATAAAGAAAAAAGAACAAATAAAGTTCTAGGTCAAGATGAAGTATCTTGGCATCATATTAGAGCAATGAACAAAGAATTGGATAAAAAGAAATGGTAATTATATGGAACTTATTAAATATGCAGAAGTTATATTGCAGAAGGAAAGTGAAGATGCTAACAAGATAGTGAACCGTATACTAACCATAATTTACTCAAATCATTATGGGAATTTGATATGGGAAAATAAATAAGTTTTGGTGGTTGAAAAAAACATGGAATAGTAGAATACTGAAATCATTGTCAATAAGGATAAAAAAAATTATTTCATAAGTTAGTTGGAGATGGTACTTATCTCCAGATTCTTAGGCATCCTTCAGTCTTGAAAAACCATGGTAACACACTCTGTATGAGTGTCCTCTCCAGAGCACGAAGCCTGGGTAGAATAATATGGAGGATAAGCTGTTACCCAAGCAGCAAATCCCCCTCTCCACGTTGCTGAAATAGTCCATTGGAAAGGCAAGAGCCAATACAACTGGTTCCAGCAACGTCGCAGGAGTTGCCAGCACGACACGAACTGCCTCCGAGACTCCGGCTCCAGATTTTGCCTCGAGGTTTACTCCTGAAGCCTTTTCCATCAGTGGATATAGCCACAAGGCAGTGGAGGTTTGAAATTGGAGTTTTCCTTCTAGAGGGGCTGCCTTCCAAGGCTGATGAGCCCCACCTACCCAGTTTAACTCCAGATAAAATTAATCAAATACAGTAGATGGCAATTACTCTAAGATAGGCTATAGAGTTTGCCAGAAAACAGGTATATACTTTCATATGTGGTGGGAGTGCAAGTATATTCTGAAATTTTGGCAATTGGTTTTAAGGAAATAAATTAAATAAGGAATTTAAATTGAGCAGTATGTCATAAAATAGCACTTTTATCTATACAGTGGTGCCCCACATAGCGAGGTTAATCCGTTCCGGATTAACCGTCGCTATGGTGAAACATCGCTATACGGAACGGAAAAACCCATTGGAATGCATTAAACTTTGTTTAATGCGTTCCAATGGGGCCCAAAACTCACAGTTCTGCGATGTTTCCCCATCCGGCCGCCATTTTTGCGCCCTCGGTAAGCAAGGGCAGGGCGTGAAAACGCTGCACGTGGCCATTTTGGGCATCTGGTGGCCATTTTGGAACCGCCAATCAGCTGTTTAAAAAAATCGCTATGCGAAAATCGGTAAGCGAAACGCTTACCGATCGTCGCAAAGCAATTTCTGGCCATAGAAAGCATCAGTATGCGATCACATTAGCGATCCAAAAAAACGGATCGCTATGCGAATTCGTCGTTAAACGGTGCGCTCGTTATACGAGGCACCACTGTAATTGCAAAGCCAGTAGGTAATTGGACAACCGGAGAATGAGTTTCCAGTCTGCTAATATCTGTGAGATTGATTATTGCTAGAAAATTTTAAATGGGTCATCATATTTCATTACGTGAATGGTATAGGGAAGTCTGGGACACGATAAATTTACATGTCATATAAAAATTAAGAGGGAGCAATTGGCAGATATGTGTTTGTAGACATATGGGGAGAATTTATTGATTTTTTATTAATAAAGAAGGGACAAAGCTCAACTCAAGACTGTACAGTTTTGGAAGAGGAAGAGGCTCCACAAAGTTAAATGGTATTATTATTATTATTATTATTATTATTATTATTATTATTATTATTATTATTATTATTATTATTATTATTATTATTATTATTATTATTATTATTATTATTATTATTATTATTATTATCATCATCATCATCATCACCATCACCATCACCATCACCATCATCATCATCATCATCATCATCATCATCATCATCAATGGTTTAATTAGATGTTTAAATGTTTTTAGATGTGTTATTTTGTGATTGTTTTTAAAAAATATTTCAACAAAGATTTAGGGTTTTTTTATATAGTTACAACAAGTGGATATCTGAAAATTGAGTCACAGCAACTGGACTTCTTTCTTATTAGATTGAAATGTTTCACTACTCATACAAGTAGCTTCTTCAGTCTAAAGAAGCTACTTGGATGAGTAGCAAAATGTTTCAACCTAATAAGAAAGAAGTCCAGTTGCCGTGACTCAACATCCGGATAACCTCACATGGATGGTTGAGAATCTTCACAGATAAACAAGTGGATATGTTCATTCACTCAGATAAAGCTTCTATCATCTTTTATAGGAAATGAACAGACCTAGGCTTTTGCAAATGAGTATGAAGCAGAAGAGCTAAAGGCAGAAAAGCTTGATTGCATGCTTTCATTCAGTGATCACTTCCTCCTTCTAGATAGGAGAAAAGCCTGGTTTCAGTGCTTCCCTTCACATCACCATTTCTTGTTAGTCAGAAAGACATGGTCTGCATAAAAGTATCCCTCCCTGAATTTCCCAGTGGGCTGGCACTTTGACTTATAAAGGTACATCCAGATGCAAATCCTGTATTGTTCAAAGATCTCTAGTGCTTTAAAAATATTTAGAATTTTGGCCTTAATATACTTGAGAGGAATGCTCTAAACCAGTGGTCCCCAACCTTGGGCCTCCAGATGTTCTTGGCCTACAACTCCCAGAAGCCTACACCACCACCTCTTCTGGCCAGGATTTCTGGGAGCTGAAGTCCAAGAACATCTGGAGGCCCAAGGTTGAGGACCACTGCTCTAAACTATTCCTCTTCATGTGCATGCACAGGTGTAGGTACTCACTTTTCTGGTTGTTATGTTGAGACAAGTTGTTGGGGTGTGTTTGTTCCACAGCAACCTGTTGTGTTGCTTCCATAGATAAACCACAGATTAATATATGAAAACCCCTTTTTGGGTGAATTGAGGCAAATGAAATGGGCCATGGGTTTTCAGTCATTCTTACAGTTGTTAATATTTGCCAGTTTATCTTCTGATTAAGAAATTACATTGCAGGTCATAATTTTGTGGGTATGGTGTTTTTATTAATGTCAACTAGCAAAGGTTCGTAACATCCAGTTATATCCATGAGGGGTTGCACTTGAGCTCACTGAGGTCACTCTCCCACTTGTGCATAAAGAAAAGCAAGATACAGAAATATCAGAAATTACTTGGCTTCATTCCCAGTCTCTATTAAGAACATTATCAGCATTCACTTTAATAAAAATAGTTATGAGGAGAAAATATTATTTTACCATTTGAAAACCTATAATTGTGAAATCTGAAAAATAATGTAACCTTGTTTACAATTTTGATTTTTCTTTCTTTTCTTTTCCACTACATTAGCAATGGGCTCCATATTAATATTTCCTCTTTTTTTCATTTATATAGTACAGACAATATAATTTCTTTCAATAATTGAAGCATCTAGCCTGAAATACCTGGCTGAGTTAAAGTACCTTATAAAGAAAAATAATGAAGGAGCAATTACCAGTTGCAAAAGATTGTCTCAGAAATGTGAACTAATGTAAACCTGTGCAGTGATGCATACTCATTTCTGTAGGCAGCTTAAAACAACAGTTTTAAATGGTTTAAACTGCCACATTAATTTCGTTTAATGCTCTGTGTATATCTTTGTGCCTATAGGATCTGGCATTTTTCCTGATTTAGACAATGTGTTCGTAGTCTGTGAACTGTTTCTTGTAACAGTTGAATTTCAACCAGGAAAACAGTGTGTACTAGCTTTCCAAAGTATTTCTGCATTTTAAAAATACAAAATGTATTAGTTTATTTTGCTGAAGAGTAATAGGTAACAGCCAGATTGTGTGTTTTTAAAAGGAATGGGAGGTTAGGGTTTTTTTTAAAAAAAATCCTAGAGTCCTATTTGTAACTTAATGCCTCTAGTACCTAACACTGACTAATTAATTCAGTCTCTATTTTGATACTAGCATCTCCAACATTCGTTTCGTTTAGTCGTGTCCGACTCTTCGTGACCCCATGGACCAGAGCACGCCAGGCCCTCCTATCTTCCACTGCCTCCCGGAGTTGGGTCAGATTCATGTTGGTTGCTTCGATGACACTGTCCAACCATTTCATCCTTTGTCGTCCCCTTCTCCTCTTGCCTTCACACTTGCCCAACATTAAGGTCTTTTCCAGGGAGTCCTCTCTTCTCATGAGATGGCCAAACTATTGGAGCCTCAGCTTCAGGATCTGTCCTTCCAGTGAGCACTCAGGGTTGATTTCATTTAGAATTGTCTGTTCTCAAGAGTCTCCTCCAGCACCACAATTCAAAGGCATCAATTCTTCGGCGGTCAGCTTTCTTTATGGTCCAGCTCTCACTTCCATACATCACGACAGGAAAAACCATAGCTTTGACTATTCGGACTTTTGTTGGCAAGGTGATGTCTCTGCTTTTTAAGATACTGTCAAGGTTTGTCATCGCTTTCCTCCCAAGAAGAAGGCGTCTTTTAATTTCGTGGGTGCTGTCTCCATCTGCAGTGATTACGGAGCCCAAGAAAGTAAAATCTGTCACTGCCTCCATATATTCCCCTTCTATTTGCCAGGAGGTGATGGGACCAGTGGCCATGATCTTAGTTTTTTTGATGCTGAGTTTCAGACCGTTTTTTGCACTCTCCTCTTTCACCCTCATTACAAGGTTCTTTAGTTCCTCCTCACTTTCTGCCATCAGAGTGGTATCATCCGCATATCAGAGGTTGTTGATATTTCTTCCGGCAATCTTAATTCCGGCTTGGGATTCCTCCAGTCCAGCCTTCCGCATGATGTATTCTGCATATAAATTAAATAAGCCGGGGGACAATATACAGCCTTGTCGTACTCCTTTCCCAATTTTGAACCAATCAGTTGTTCCATATCCAGTTCTAACTGTTGCTTCCTGTCCCACATATAGGTTTCTCAGGAGATGGATGAGGTGGTCAGGCAGTCCCACTTCTTTAAGGACTTGCCATAGTTTGCTGTGGTCCACACAGTCAAAGGCTTTTGCATAGTCAATGAAGGAGAAGTAGATGTTTTTCTGGAACTCTCTGGCTTTGTCCATAATCCAGCACATGTTAGCAATTTGGTCACTAGTTCCTCTGCCCCTTCAAAATCCAGCTTGTATTTCTGGAAGTTCTCGGTCCATATACTGCTGAAGCCTACCTTGCAGGATTTTGAGGATAACCTTGCTAGCGTGTGAAATGAGTGCAATTGTGCGGTAGTTGGAGCATTCTTTGGCACTGCCTTTCTTTGGAATTGGGATGTGAACTGATCTTTTCCAGTCCTCTGGCCATTGTTGAGTTTTCCAAACTTGCTGGCATATTGAATGTAGCACCTTAACAACATCATCTTTTAAGACTTTAAACAGTTCAACTGGAATGCCATCACCTCCACTGGTCTTGTTGTTAGCCAAGCTTACTAAGGCCCACTCTCCAGGATGTCTGGCTCAAGGTCAGCAACCACGTTATCTGGGTTGTCTGGGATATCCAAATCTTTCTGGTATAATTTCTCTGTGTTTTCTTGCCACCTCTTTTTGATGTCTTCTGCTTCTGTTAGGTCCCTCCCATTTTTGTCCTTTATCATGTCCATCTTTGCACAAAATGTTCCTTTAATATCTCCAATTTTCCTGAACAGATCTCTGGTTTTTCCTTTTCTATTATTTTCCTCTATTTCTTTGCATTGTTCATTTAAGAAGGCCCTCTTGTCTCTCCTTGCTATTCTTTGGAAGTCTGCATTCAATTTTCTGTAACTTTCCCTATCTCTCTTGCATTTTGTTACTGTTCTCTTCTCTGCTATTTGTAAGGCCTCGCTGGACAGCCACTTTGCTTTCTTGCATTTCCTTTTCTTTGGGATGGTTTTTGTTGCTGCCTCCTATACAGTGTTATGAGCCTTTATCCAAGGTTCTTCAGGCACTCTCTCCACCAAATTGAGTTCCTTAAATCTATTCTTCACTTCCACTGTGTATTCATAAGGGATTTGATTTAGAGCAGGGGTCTCAAACTCAATTTACCTGGGGGCTGCTGGAGGCAAAGTCTGGGTGAGGCTGGGCCACATCAGATTTTCCGCCAAGCAGAGCAAGAGCCTGAGGAAGCCACCCAGGATGTTCCTTAGCCCGGTTGGGGCTCTGATGATGATGAGGGGCGCATGAGTCCTTGTTGCTGGCCATGACCCCCTCCGGCTCCTTCTTCAGTACCACTACCACCACCAGCAGCAGGACGAAGAAGTGGAGAAGCGAGGAGCGCCGGCAACCGCAAGGGCACAACATAATTTTTTTAAAAACCCTCACACAATTGCCTTGCCAAAGGAGAAAAGCCTCCATCAGTACCCGTAAAATTAAACACAACAGGATGGGGCCCCCCACACGTCCGGCAACCTTCCTCTGAGGGCCTCCCCTCAAAAAATGCACACTCAGCAGCAGCAGCTACCCCCACCACAACAGAGAAGCAAACTGCAAGGCGAGCCCAGGCAGCCTCCAGAGCCAAGGCGGCTGAAGCAGGTTGAAGAGGAGGAGGAAGCACTGCTGGGTTCTGAGGCGGCCGCTGGCCGGGCTGGTGCTGGGGGTGCCGAGAGAGAAAGAGGGCCAGAGAGCCGCTTCCCTGGAAGAGGTGGCGGCAGCTACTGTTGGAGGCACTCTTTGAGGAGTGGCTGGGAGCGAGCTCTGCTTTCAGGCATCGCTCGGTGGCGGCTCGGGCAGGTTGGCTGGCAGGCTGCAGTTCCAGATAGAGGGTGCAAGAGGCGCTGTCTTGGGAGAGAGCCGGCGAGTGAACTGAGGCTTTTTTTGACTCTTGACAGCAGAGGATGTGTGGGCGCTTCAGGGAGGCAGGCAAGGTGGGGGCCACAAACTATCATCCGGCGGGCCACAAATGGCCCCTTGGCCACATGTTTGAGACCCCTGATTTAGAGTATACCTGACTAGCCCAGTGGTTTTACCTAGTCTCTTCAGTTTAAACTTGAATTTTGTTATGAGAAGCTGATGATCAGAGCCACAATCAGCTCCAGGTCTTGTTTTTGCTGACTGTATAGAGCTTCTCCATCTTTGGCTGCAGAGAATAAAATCAATCTGATTTCGGTATTGCCCATATGGTGATGTCCATGTGTAGAGTCGCCTCTTGTGTTGTTGGAAAAGAGTGTTTGTGATGACCAGCTTGTTCTTTTGACAAAACTCTATTAGCCTTTGCCCTGCTTCATTTTGAACTTGAATGGCAAACTTCCCTGTTGTTCCTTTTATCTCTTCACTCCCTACTTTAGCATTCCAATCCCCTATAATGAGAAAAACATCTTTCGTTGGTGTCAGTTCTAAAAGGTGTTGTAAGTCTTCATAAAATTGTTCAGTTTCAGTCTCCTCAACATTGGTGGTTGGTGCATAAACTTGGATTATTGTGATGTTGAAAGGTCTGCCTTGGATTCGTATTGAAATCATTTTGTCATTTTTGAGATTATATCCCATTACAGCTTTTCCCACTCTTTTGTTGACTATGAGGGCTACGCCATTCCTTTTACGGGATTCTTGCCCACAATAGTAGATGTGATAATTGTCACCATTCCTGTCCATTTTAGTTCACTGACACTCAGGATGTCAATGTTTATTCTTGCCATCTCCTGTTTGACCACATCCAGCTTACCAAGGTTCATAGATCTTACATTCCAGGTTCCTATGCAGTATTTTTCTTTGCAGCATCAGACTTTCCTTTCACTTCCAGGCATGTCCACAGCTGAGCGTTCTTTCGGCTTTCTCCCAACCACTTCATTAGCTCTGGAGCTACTTGTCCTTGTCCTCCACTCTTTGTCAGTAAAATGTTGGACAAAATATTAGTATGCCAGTGTCCAAAAGCTGGTGGGAGTGCAAAATTGAAAACAGAGAAGTCAAAATATTATGGGACCTTCAAAGTTAAATTGATTATCATCTGGCTCAAAGTATACCTGATTTGACAATTGTTGAAAGAAAGCAGGTCTGAATAGTAGATGTGGTAATACCTGAGGATGCTAGAATCAAATAGAAGGAATTTGAAAAAAACAAAGAAAAATGCAAAATCTTACAAATTTAGATCCAACAATTATGCCAAAAGAAGAGTAAGATTGTTTTGGTTGTGATTCGTATTTTAGGTGCAATACCAAAAATATCTAGAAACCATTTGTGCACTCTTGGAGCAGCACATATTTTAAAGGAAATACCTGTGAGGTCTTTCCTTAGTAATGACCTGAAATTCAAGGAACTAATCGAGCCAACATCTGGTGGACTCTGTATAGTAGTAGTAGTAACAGTAATAGTAATTGAGGCTGAATGAGGGATCCATGTGCAAAATCCCAAACCATGTTATTTGCACTAGATACTATCAGAAAATAATTATGAAGATTATTAAGCAAGGCATAAGTGATTTGCATAGGACTTGTCACAAATCTAAATTAAAAGTTCATCATGCCATTGCTGGATGCCCTAAACTATTATCAACAAATGATATGAGCAGTTGTAGCCAATTTGCAAAAACTACTTTCCAACACTTGGGAAAATCTTATGGCTTGCTCACAACTTTTATTCCATGTTATAAATTTCAATCAGCTCCAGCTATAGAAAACAGAACCCGGAGCAACAAAGTTACCACAGATAAAACAGCTGATTATAATAAGATGGATATCATATTTCTAGATAAGCAATAAAGAAAAATATACCTTATTAGTAGTCCATGAACAAGCAACCTCAAAGAAGTGCAGGAAGCACAAAAATTGTAAAGTACCAAATGCTGAGCCATTTGTCCACTTCACTATTTACTTTTAATAGGTCTCAAAATGTTAAATGGTTACTTAGTAGGGTTATTCATCCAAAGATTTTATCACAAATGAAAAATTGCCCCTTTGTGCCTTTGTTGCTATCCTATAAGCAAAAGCTCTGAGAACAACTGGAAAAAAATAGAACTGGACACCCTATATACTGTATAAGCACAAGCTTCCCCTTTCCATAATCAAATCTGATTGCCAGACTTTTTTAACCATGCTAGTTTGAACCCTGAGCCAACATTAGTTTGCCTTACATGTGGAATCTCAGACTCTTATTGTAATAATAATAACACACAAACTCTTTTGAAATAAGTTACCAGAATTGTAGACAGCCACATGTGTGAGAGGTTAAAAACATGCACATAATAAGCAGTGTTTCTACTTTCTTAAATGTAGTTGATCATTATATATGATGGGTCTAGTTTTGTGTTGTAGGACTTGCATGTCTGCTGAGCAAATTGTTATAGTAAAAACCTCTTGAACAGCTCAAACTGTACATGTGTTCCTCACTCATTACTGGCTTTGTGGCACTTTATCTGGTGTCATTGATGGGCCATCAATGGTGTACTCATGTAAGGCCATTCACAAAGTGATTCTGCAACTCTCCACCCTCACCCCTCCAGCTCCCCATGGTCCTGCAAGCCTCTTTGGAAAATCATAAACTCCAGGAAAGGACTCAGGAGGTCAGGTATGGGGTTACAGTGAATATAGAGCTTCCACTCATTCAAGCTGCTTTTATTGACGGAGGGATCCCTGCAGTCATTTGTCCCACATCCCAAGCCTTTCCTAAGTGTCTCCTAACCCTCAAAATACATTTTCCAGAGGCTGCAGTGAGGATAAATCCAGAAACAATAATATATTCAAACCTGAACTTTCTGCAAGAGTGATGTTGTTTTTCTTAAAGCCACTGCTGTAGCTCTGATGTGTTAATGTTTCATAGTCTCAAAATTGATTTAAGTATTATAAATGATTGTTCTTTCTACAAAAGCTAAGTTCCTTGCATTTCTAAATTGCAAGTTATCCTGCACTGAAAATAAACTTTTGCCTTCATCACCATTTGCCTCCAAAATCTGAGTTTTTACTTTAAGACCAGTTTGTTCTGGTTCATGGATTTTCTGTAGCAAGACATGCACACATGACCCAAAGTTACACAATGCTATTGATGTATTTCCTATTGTTGTCTATAGAAGTTTACAAGGACTATTGTAAATTGGGGGTAAGTGCTTGTGATGTGCACGCTGCAATTTGGCTGGAGCAGTCACCATCTTTCTGATATGCTTTCACTAGATGGATTTAGAAAAAAAGTTGTCTGGCACCAGGATACTATTAGGCTGTAATTAGTGTAACTAACAACTAATATGAAAGAGCAGAATAGAGGTCACTATAAGACTTCAAAGGTCTTAACAGGTTAAGGTTGGAGGGCAATCTGTCTCCTTGCTTAATCTGTTGCCATATCTGGTGAGATTTGTTGAAATCTTCAGCGACCTCTAACCTTGAGGTGTTGCTCTCTCATAATTTACTGGTCACATGCCATGTTCTTTATTCCTGTCTGTTTAGATGAGCATAAGACTTTGTGAATGGCAGCTTCATTTTAGAGTTCATGTACAAATGTGCACAGATTATCAGCCCTTCACTGCAACACTATGGTTTAAGTCCTTTAACATTCTTGTCCGACCAACAGTGGAGTAAGAGTAGCAGTTCTTTTCTCCACTGTGCAGTCTGATTTGTATAGGACATTTCTGATTAATACAGAAAAATCTGCAGTAAATTATTAGTCATAATTGAATTGTGTTATAGTCCCTGGCAATTCAGCCCTATTTAGTTGCTTAATGCTGATGTTGTTTATTTGCACTAAAAAGTAATGCTGCTTTCTGATACTTATAAGACTTACAAATGCCTTTGATTTATTATTATTTTTTGCAACACATCTTGACTGTTGTCTATTTCATGTATTTCCATTGCTTTTTCTATTGTAATGTGCCTTAGTCCAAGTACAAAGCTAAGTTGTTGTTCCATTAATTCTTTTCTGCATAAAATATTCTATTTTTAAGATGTGTTTTACTGACATATTAGGGACCTCTTCAGGACAGAAGGGAGAAGGAGTATGTGCAAAAAAATTACTGCCCCGTTATCTTGTCATACTAATGTTCTCGGTAATATATTCTCTGAACGTGTCTGTACGCTGTAGGCCTACTCTGGACAAATCCCTTCACAAAGTAATAACACATCTAGGTAAATAAGGCTTTGTTTTAATTATAATTTTTAAAAGTCATTTTTAAAGTATGAGAATGAAAGAGGAGAATGCAGTCTGAGGCCAGATTTGAAGATGGCTTTAAAAAAATCATCCGAAGGCTTCTGAAGCAGTGGCACTAAGAATAGTTTTTGGAAAGTCTTTACTTTCAAGACTATCTTGCGATTAAGTAGAGGAGTACTACATCAAAGCTATACTGACTTCAAAGCTCAGAACCACTTACAGCTTCCAGCTATTACTGAAATCTACCACTTCACCATGCCAACAACTCATCTTAGCAGCTTCACTAAGTTATAGCCATCTACCTCCTATCCTCTGTTTAGAGTGGGGGGAACTAAAAATGCAGTTTGAATTAAATATTATTTCAGGTGTTAAAAACTTTTTAAAAAGCTATACAAGCAAGATAGTATGCAGGGATTTTTCTGTATTATAAGAGGCATGTTATTGTTTCTTTACACATTTGCCTTTTCATCTGTCTCCTCTAATGAAACATCTTATGATAAGTATCAGTTCAGCATTCCAATTAAAATTAGCCCTCAAATGGCACAATCAATTTCCTTTTGATAGTCAATGGCTGAAATCCTGTTATACAGTTTATACGCAAGTGGTGTAACTTTTAAACATGAATTGTCATAAATTAAGAAATCTCTGTAGGCATTGTCTCTGCGATGCCAAATCATTTGATTCGGTATGCAAAATACAATGTTTATTGAGATTTCTTAACATAAAAACAATTTGTGTCTAAAAGTTATACCATTTCTGTAACTGAACAGCAGGATTTATGTATTATTAAATATATAACATTAAATACATTACCAGAGAATTTGTATTTGCAACAATCTTTCATTAATATAATTAAAACCATTAATAATTTGGTAAAAGAATTGAATTGTATTGTTCTTACGCATCCATTCACTCTTCCTCTTTCACACATTGCACACTGTCTGTCTGTCTGTCTGTCTGTCTGTCTGTCTGTCTGTCTGTCTGTCTGTCTGTCTGTCTGTCTGTCTGTCTAATGTTTATAATTTTTGGTGGAAATGTTTGCTAGGAATTTATTTTGAAAGAGAAGTAGTAACATGTACACAAGTCTTGAATGCAGTCACTGATAATAACTTGTTGCTGTATTTTTCCCTCTTCACCAGTTGTAACTATGAACTGATTATTATATAATATTAATATTATATAATATTATATATTATTTTACACTTTTTAATTATTTTATAATAATCTCCTGATTATTACTTTGTTTTTCAAATTAATTATTTGGCTTTTACATAATGCTGTTCATTCTTAACATTTAAATAAAGTTAAATACTTCATGTGCATAATACAAGTATGAACAATTCCACCAAGAAAACCTGGTGGAAGATAGCAAGAAAGACGAATGGACCTTCACAAAAAGCTCAAAGGGGATGTCAAAATAAAAGAGGACACATATAGGAAATGGAAGGAAGACCAGGCCACAAAGAAAAGGGTACAGACAAATAGCAAAAGAATTGCAAAGATTGTATTTGGAAGGCAAAAGCAGAGAATCTGCTATGGGTAGCAAGAGACACTAAGGGCAACAAAAAAGCATTCTTCAAGTACATGTATAGCAAAAGACAGAATACAGAAAGGGTAGGTCAGGTACTCAGTGGGAATGAAAAAATAATAAAAGATGACAATGAAAAAGCAAAATTCCTACTTTAGCTTGGTCTTTTCCCAAAAGATAGCCTGACCTGTCATGTAAATGTGAAGTACAAGTGGGGGAAGGGCACAGGATTACAGCTTGAAAGTTACCAGATGAGGCATACTTGGCTCGGTAATACTATCAGTTAGAGGTATCTTGGAATTGTTGTAGATCACAAGCTGAATATGAGTCAACAATATGATGTGGCTGCAAAAACAGCCAAATACTGTTTCAGGTCGCATTAATAGAAGTATAGTCTCTCAATCATGTGAAGTACCAGTTCCACTGGTATAGTGCCTAACCAATGCACTATTCAGCATTGGTTAGGCCTCATCAACCATATTTGTTTCTGGGCACCACATTTTAAGAAAGACTGGGGCAAGTTCAGAATAGGGTAACAAGGATGATCAGGGGACTGGAAAGCGAGCCCTCTGTGAAAAGACTGAAATAACTGGCATGTTTAACCTTCCAAAAATAAGAGTGAAGGCAGATATGATATTACTCTTCTAATACTTGAACGGTTGTTATACAAAGGAGGGGCAGGATCTCAATCTTTCCAGAGTTCAGGACTTGAAATAAAATGCTACAGGTAAAAGGAAGCCTCATTTCAGTTGAATATCAGGAAAAAACTTCCTTACTGGAATCAGTTTAGGTGGTGAGCTCCCTGACACTGGATGCATTCAAGAGAAAGTTAAACAACCATCTTGTCAGATATCTTTGATTTGGATTTCTGCATTGAGCAGGAGGTTGGACTCAGTGGCCTTATTAAGCCCCTTACAAGTTCATTATTTTATGATTCTATAAGCTAGTGAAAGGACTTTTTTGGGATACTGGAAGGAAGACCATTCTGTCAAGTATAAAATAGCTTTAAAAATAATACTGGAACCTACAAGTATATGCAAAAAAGGGAGAAGCTAGCACTAAGATAATTAATTTTTCATTAAATTTGACAAGGAGGGGGGAGGAAGTTGATATATTTGTATGAACTGCATAGGGGCAGGCCTTCAAGAGACCAAGAGTTTTTACTTATGCATTAATCTGTAATTACATTTAGTTCATTAACTTCACTGATTAATTGATGGAACTTTTCAGTGTTATATAAATACATTCATTCATGTGCAGTACTGTAGAAGTGGCCTTTATCCTCTTTAGAGCAATAAGGAGGTGAACGTGTACTGAAGTGGTAATTTACTGGGGTGTTAATATTAGTCTGCATTTAACAGAGAGATGTTATTATTTTCTAATGGGGATTATTTTATGCTTGGATTTCTGAAAGCGGTACATCAATCTTGAAATAAAATATGTCTTATAAATGATATAGTAATAGAAAGTTAGAAACAACTAAAATACTTCAAGTGTGTTTCATAGGACAGTTTATATGTTCAGTAGAGATCTGTGACATGCTCTTGAGCTGTGCCATTAATCCATTTATAGCCAGTTGTTGCAATGAAGAGAACTTGCTAGCGAAAGGAGAGATAATACATTGGGGATGTCTTTTGCTTCACTTTTGCTCTTTTATTTCCAGTTTGCAAATATAGTTGGCACTCTAGCAACTGAATCTGAATCTAGAAACTAAATCTGAAAGAATGTGGCAACAGTCAGCAATTCTGAGCCTCTTGGCTTGCATCCGACCAGCTACTTGTTTGGCCACACTTAGTTCCACATCATTGAATTTAGAAGCCAGAAGTGGCCTAGTTCTGTTCTGACCTATTGGCCATGACCACTCCTACCTCATTTGAAGGCTTTTACATCCTAATCTTCTTGCACACATAATTAAGGTATAAAGTAATAAATGGAGATCTATAGCACTGAAACATACTGGCTGTTGACTTTTTCAGATGAATGATCTGTAATAGGTGTAAATGGATAAATAAAATTCAGTTGAAAAATAGATTGACTCTTAAGACTTTACATGTAAAAAGTGCAGAAAAGCATAGTTAAGTTACTACTACATCTAAAATATATCCAACAAGTATTATCTTTCATTGAAGGAATATTTTTTGTTTCTTTTAGAAAGCAAGAAAAGAGCTGGCTGATTGTATACAATAAAAATGTCAGTATGTTTGGAATATGTACTTAGAGTCATGTGCCACATCATCTTTGAATGTATATCCCCCCACTTCTTAAGGAATTTCTGACTTAATATAATCCATGCTTTGCAATAAATTGGATGTTGTATGAAGAGCAGAATCATTTGAAACTCACCAAAAATAGAGCAGCAGTGTATTTCCTATCTCTGTTTAAACCTATTGCTTTTCCATATAGGATTCAACAGAAAAAATTTATGTGTGGCTGTTGCAAGGGAGGCCATGTCTGAATACTCCTGTGTTAGTAGCAACAATCCTTATTACTTAAAATAGTCCAGTATTAATATTTTATTTCTATTCATGTCGCAGTGAATCACATTTATATTATTTGGTTTCTGTGATTCTAAGCTGTAGCTATAAAACAAGCCGGAGTTGAAACATCTGTTTTCACATTTGTGCTTAAAGATTTTTGAGATATATTCCTAAATTTTGTTTAAAAGTTTCAATATCTTTCCTTTATGCATATGTATTTGTTTAATCTTATATCTTTCATGACATATTACAATGACTACAATTAAATGTAGTCTCCATTGTTCCTCTGCACAATACTAGGCATCTAACATAACGTCACTGTAAAAGGAGAGAACTGTAACTATCTAAAAACAAAAACAAAATCCAAAAACCAACTCCCACAAAAATGTACTGTGACACCTTTAAAACTAATGTATTTATTTCAGTGTGTGAACTTTTATGCATTATAATCTGTATCACAATATTTTGTTCTCCTTTTCCTTTTTGTGTTGTTTTTCTTAAATCAAAATAACATTCCTGCATTTCTGAAAATTATCTCAAGTAGCTTAGCCACATTTGGTTAAAAATGACAAGAGGATTATGTTTCATGTTCTTACGATTCTTCTTTGGCTTCTTGGTGAGGGGAAAGAAATAAAGAAAATTCTTTCCAGAAAGAAAATATTTGTGATAGGTCACATCAATGATTGTGGCTGTGCATCATTACAGGAATTCAGCTGGTAATTCAGAGATGTTATTCCAGTTTGACAGGTGGAAATATCATTACAGGAATTCAGCCAGTAATTCAGAGATGTTATTCCAGTTTGACAGAAGTTTAGGATCTGCTACCAACATTTTTGTCACAGTAAAAAGCTGTTTAATAGGGGGCGGGGGGAGCAGCAGCATTTAGCTGCATTACTTGTAAAAATCATTTAGATTGAAGTTTCTGCTATGAGAGTTTATTAGAATTTATAAGATAAAGCCTACCTTTCACTGATAAAGGTCAAAGTAAAAAAGTAAGTGCCAGTGGTTTGTGTTAGGTGACACTGTGCCCTCCCTGTCTAATTTGATTACACAGAGCCACCAAAGCCGCAGGGAAAGCTGATTTTAGTTATAATCAGCTTCTTAACCTTTTGAGAACTAACATAAACACTACCTACCAGTGGCTAATTATGTTGTTCTATTTCACAGAGCAAAGTGCAAAGTTAAATATGTGGAACTAGAGTAACATGGGTTGTGTTAAACTATATAGCAATTCTCAACATTTCACCAGATTACAACAGTTTATATTCTACCTATATTTTATTTTTTAAAGGGATGGAACCTATATTCACATAGACAGTTCAGGAGACAGGAATTCAGACGAGCTTATGCCAATGATCTAAAGAGAATAATATTTTACTAATTCAAACGATATAGCAATGCATGACTATCATGTTATTTTTGTGCAAAAAGGTTAGAAATTGCATGTTTTCCCTACTGCTTTCTGGAAGTATTTCTCGGCTTGATTTATTAATACAAACTTTGGCATGAAAGTAGGTCAATTGACCTATGTGGTTGTTAAACATATGCAATATTTCCAGCACTTTTGCATTCTCACAGTAGAAATCTTTAACAAAGGTTTCTGTCTTATCTCTGAAAGCTTCCAGACGATTCTTGGCTACATGTCTTGCCTGACTTGGTATAAGGTAGTTTATATTTAGGGGGAAATACTATCATGCTCATTATACAGAAGGTTCCAAATTCAATATCTTGTATCTTCATTTTAAAAAGACAGCAGGACTGGGAATAACCTCTGTCTTGAGATAATGGAGATGCTCTCAAGTCACTATAGATATTCAACATGACTAGGTCCATAAGTTCAGATGTTTGAATCACTTTTTAACCTTTCCATCTCTTTTTCAAAAAGGGCTTTATTGACTTCACCAGTCATAACTGCCAAGGCAGTTACAACTAAGACTGAGGAGTAGAACAAGTGCTATGATGTACACAGGGAGATTATTTCATCAAATGAATTCAAGATCCATGGTTATGATATTTTGAACTCCTTGAAAATGTAAGACATCAAGTCAAATTGTCATATCATCCTTAGGAAGGTAATCAAACCAAGCTGAATGACATTTGGTAAGATGAAAATTTGAATTACACTGTGGTTTAAGAAGGTATGAGGGAGAAAATAATTGAAGGCAAGAGTCTAGTACAGTGGTTCTTAACCTTTTTGAAAGAAACGTCCCCTTGACCCATTGAGGAAGTTAGCATCGCCCCCCTCCCCGCAATGATTTATTTATTTATTTATTTATTTATTTATTTATTTATTTATTTATTTATTTATTTATTTATTTATTTATTTATTTATTTATTTATTTATTTATTTATTTATTTATTTATTTATTTATTTATTTATGACACTTAAATCCAATGACCCCTGAAAACAAAATTAAATTCCAAGAAAATGAAATGCCCCCCAAAAAGTAACATTTAATGATTTAGTTGCAAGTGAATATTAAGACTCAAAAAGAAATATAAAAAGGGCATAAAAACAAATGCAGGAACTAAAAATTTCAAGACAAAAAGTCTGAAACTAAATTAAAATTGGAGGAAAATATATATTCATGCACACTGTAAAAAGGCTGCAGCCATCTTCATAGGTTTGGCTTGCTCCAGTGCCCCCCTACCGCCCCCCTTTTGCTCCAGCGCCCCCACGCCACCCCTTTTCATTCTACCGCCCCCCTGAAAAATGAAATTGCCCTCTGGGGGGCATTATCGCCCACGTTAAGAACCACTGGTCTAGTACAAATGGGTGGTAGAGAGTGAACAGAAAAGATGTTACTGTAGACGTAATAGACAGCAAAAAGTAACATCGCTGAGATCCAATGGCTTAAATAAAAGTACAAGAAAGCAGCTAATTAAAAACCATTTCTTGTTAAAAATGAATCCAGAAAATCCATAACTTCAGTCCCAGTTGACATAAATCATTACTAAGGCTAGAACAGTTAAATTTAAGGAAGAATTATGCTTCCTAGGTGGTTTAATCATAAATAAATAAATAAATAAAGTTGCAAACAGGTGGTCTGTTTATAAAAATACTAACATATGCCATGTTATTTGAAGACCTACTTATGCTAATATGATTTTGCCTAGTCCTTAGTATCAGCCTCAGAGGCTCTGCTTTCCATGCTACCTGTAAGGCAAGCACTAGGGCACTTTTGAACTTCTCCTCCTGCAAAACTCTGCTTCACTCTTCTCTTGCAGCATTTGGGTTTACTGCAAATGCTGCAAAACCTGCCACTGATTTTACTGCTGATTTATTTTTCTGATGTTGTTTTTAATATGACGTTCATTATGTTTTGCTTTTAACTGATTCATTGCAAACAACCATAAAATACAGGGTAAAAATAAAAGCTTGATAATTCAGGAAAAAATCAGCATATTTTCTAACAGGAAAGTCTTGCAAAATTAGTTACAAAAATTGTTACTTACAATTATTTTTTTCAATAACTAAGTAATTAAGTTACACTGTAAATACAATTTTACAAGCAGTTGGACACTTCTTTTCCCATATAGCTAACTTTATTTATTTGACTCCTAGCTGGCTGTTTAGCTCAGTGATTTGGCTACCTAAGTGTGGAGCCACATGTTGGGAGTTCCATTCAGTTGAAATCACTGACCAAAGAATGTTAACCACTCAGAAGTATTAATTAATATATTTGTTGTTAGTTTTTGATTGTTGTTTAACAGAATACCATAAAAGAAATATATGAGGGGATGTTCTTTTCAGCCTGAACCGTTGTAGAGTCAGGGAGGATGAGTACTAAGGACTGTCTTCAAAATGGCATTCTTCTGTGATTACAGTGGACCCTTGACTTACAGACGGCTTGACTTACAGACTTTTTGAGTTACAGACTTCTCTGGCCGCAAAATTTAGGTTTGACTTGCAGACTGAGATTTGACTTACAGACCAGAAAAAAACCAAAATGGAACAAAAATGGCCTGTTACGGGATTAATCGGTTTTCAATGCACTGTAGGTCAATGGAGACTTGACTTACAGACTTTTTGACTTGAGAACCGCCTTCCAATACGGATTAAGTTCTCAAGTCAAGACCCCACTGTACTCCTGTTAGTGTGATACTTGCAATTGTGTTTGCCTAAGTTAATTTCCCAGGAAAGGGAGTTATTTTACCATGGTATTCACAAATTAATTCTAACAGCATGTTGTAACCTTCTTATTATGATTAATAAACAAATTTTAATTCGCATTAAAACAACAGCCATGGTCTAGTGGTTTGCTTAGCATTCACCATTCTAATAGTCTTCAGTGAGGAGAGGAGAAATAAACCCTTAAGAAATACGAAGGCAGTAAAAGGAACTGAAAAGTTATAGACATTTGGTAGGGATGTCCTCTACCTCTTAGGAAGAATTTTGAAAGAATTAATAATTCTTATTTCATTGGGGACAGAGACTTAGGAAACAATCATGCCCTTTTTCTCAAGCTGAAAGGCAGAAATACCAGTTGCACACAAGGAATATTCAGACCATTTCAATGGGACAGCATAGAAAGGCAGGCAGTGTGACTGGTGAGAGTTGATGGGAACAGCACAGAAGTTATCCAAGCAGTGACTGCATAAAAGACAACATGGGTGGGGAGTTGTTCTTTAAAATCTTCCTTGCCTCCTCCGACATTAAAAAGGTTCAGAGATAGATCTTGGCTTGGGTGAAGTCCCTTATTACAAAGAAGGTCAAATAAGCTGTCCTCTGAAACACGGAAAAAACAATCCAGCTGTTCTTGCTCCTCCTTGTTCCACAAAAATCATGCAATAAGCAGATTCATGAGTCATTCCAGTTGCTAGTCTAATGTAAGTGTCACAAAAGGAGCCATACAATTCTGCTCAATTAACATAGGTCCAGTCAAGATTCTTGGAGTTCCAGTAGCAGTTCAGTTTCCCTGAATAGGCACATGCAGCATTTGAACAAGGACATGATAAAAGAACAGCAAGCCCCACAAAGGATAAGTTGTCTTTACAAAGACTCTTGAGGAGCACTGACAGTAAACACTTGAGTTGCAATGGTCAGGGATTCTTCTCCAGTGTTTTCAAAACAGTCAGCTTGCAACCTACTCCTTCCGGGAAAGATGATAAATTTTAAGAAGGTGTGAACTCAGGTATGGATGTTACCACCATGGCCTATATGTTGATTGTTATTTGTTAGTTGTTTCCCAAGTTTCTTTCTAAAACAAATACAGTTAATCCTGCATACACTTGGCTATAAAAAGCCATGTCCTTCAATTGGCAGATTGAGGGTAGTTTGAAAAACCTGTTTTCCGCAGACTTCTATCAGAGGAGCAGTATGAGAAGGTGATTGAGATAATTTACCACATCAGCTTTTCAGCATGGATGTATCTTCTAGTATTTATTTATTTATTGAATTTATACCCCACCCATCTAGTCGACTGACTACAGAGGTAACTCTTGGGTATGATAGTGTCTTGCTAGGAAGCAGTAGAGTAGTCCAGATTCCATGCCAAGCTTCTCTAATACCTTCTTCTGCATTTACAAAACAAGATTGTCAAACGGGAACACAGGTTCCTTTGGATAACAAGAATATTGAAGGACTCCCTGACTTAGTAGTTGGACAGAGACTTCATCATCATGGAAGCTAGTCTATACATACAAACATTAACATCTGTACCCTTTCTAGCATTTTTCGAAGAGTACACATATCCATAAATTATTGTGAAGTGGTTGTACTGTGCAGTGTTTGGATGGCAGAAAGAAGAGTTTTCTCTGCTATGCAGAATTCAGGTTCCAGAAAGAATTCTTTAGTGCTCAAAAATTTAAAATCTTAACTTTTGCCAATGTATTTTCTCTGTTTTGTGCAATATGCTGCTATATTGTATCCTAACATATATCAACTGCAGTCGTGCACTTTCTCAGAGAGAATTGTCATGTTATATATACTGAAATTTCTGTTATTGAAGAAATCAAGGAACCATCTCCCATCTCTGTAGCATTTGGAAAAACTGACTTTTCATTCTGTATATAATCATGGCCAGGTCTGCTAGGATATAATCCTTCTACCTCTATATCTGAACATAGTTTTAGATATATTTATTGTTTATGCTCTAGCTGGCATGCACATATTACTCCCCCCAATCTTCTGTTGTTAACTTATTTTTCTTGGGTTTCTACATTTTTTCCATTTAAGTCTGGAGAAGGTAACAGATCTTACTCAAAGACGAGTCAGCAAACAAATTCTTTTTCCTAGCTAGTGGAAGAGGTTATTGCAGGGCTAGTGGTCCCCCCCCCCCCCCGTATAGAAATGTAGAGAAAGCTTAAAATTTCCATTTGACCTTAAGCCCATTCCATTCCATAAGCCCATTCAGTCATGTCTGGCTTGGCCATAACTTGTCAAAAAGCTGAGAAAAGAGGGGATGATGATTTTAGTTGCCATTGAAACTCAAGCTTATTAACTTGTCCTTGTAGCAGCTAATTAAGAGAACTGCTTTCAGCTGAAAAGAAGGGAGGGGGAAAGAGTGAAGTTACTTTGGAATAATTACTCTTTCCTTCTGGAAGATTGGGGGCAACTCAGATATTGGTGATTTGCCCTCAAAAGGTCTAGAAAGGTGGGTGATGAGTATAAAAATGGCATGGAGAATTTGCTTAGTTTATCCTAGTTTCTCTGAGGAGAATTCTACATTTGCTTGCTGTCTTGCTATCTGATTTCTACTCTGCATATGCTGTAGAACTATGCTGAAGGTCTGCTTCAATGTAAGTTTAGGATAGCTAGCTTTTTTATTTTCTTTGGGAATTGTTCTGAACTTGCCCTTGCCTCAAACCTTTTTTGAATGTGTATTTGCTCTACAACTTTTGATTGTTTTGAATTTACTTTTTGAAACCGCTTGGAACTTTTATTTCTTTTTTATTTTTGCAACTTCTTTAATAAAATAAAATGTTGTAGCAGTTTGGTTATTTTAGGAATAGTGGGTTGATTGGTACTAAATAAAGTCCTTACCTTGTGCCACTACTTGATCCTTTATATTTGTGGGTATTTTGGTATTCCTACCTGACAGAGATGATATGCAAGTTAAAGCAACCTTGTAAATTTTAGTCAACTCACAGGAGCACTGAGGAGTCAGGGTGACTCCCAGTGTTGGGAGTGGAACCCAGCAGAAAGATTCCCCCACCAACCATCAGCACATAGACTCCTTGGAGTTTACCCACATCAGGAAAGTCTGGGTAGTGTTGCTCAATGGTTTGCACAGGCCTCTTTGTTCTGTCTATAATTTTAACACTTGTACTTACGATTTTAGTATTAATCTCATATGATTGATATGGCAGTATTCATTGTTTAGTTTGCTTTTAGACAACTTTCATTGTCATTTAGAAAATAAGTGTATTAAAGAATGATTTTTATGGATATTAATCATGGCTTTACTGTATATTAGAACCATTATCTTATTAATTGAAGCAAAAATGTTCAGCTGGAGTGATCAAAACCAATCCACAACATTTTTAACCTTTGTAAAGGTTAAACTCTGTACACTCCTGCAAATTTTGACAGTGGGGTTGCTTTAGAAAATGTGTGGTGATGGAACTGTCTGATTGAAGGTTTCTTAAAGTGCTGCTGTCCAAAATCACCAGCCATGCTTGAAAGTAGTAATCCTTGATAGATCTTAATACTCTCAATTGACTTACAGCTGCAGGTGTCAAGCTACCGCTTTTGTATCAAAAAGCTTTGCTTTCTAACTGCTTATATTATTTTTAGTTACAAGATATTTTTCTCTCTTTAATGTCTGGATTATGCAAAGGAATCCCAGCTGGAGAATAGTAACCAGGATTTGTAATCTTCTAGATTATTCACTTGGTTTTATGTGCATATATTGTTAGGGATCTACCCTTAAAAAGAGCCTGAAAATAATTTTGAATCACAAGATAAGCTGTGTCACAAGGCAAGCTGTAAGACGTTTTAAAATGGGGAGGTTTTTTTTTCCTGAGCGAGTTACGAGATTCACACGGGACTGTCTGCATGCTTCAAATAAAAGCAGCGTGAGAATACTAGAATATAGCTTTGCTATTTCTACCTTGGTATCTTAACTGCCTTACACGTTTTTGGAAAGTACATATTTTTAAAACTTTGCTATTAAGGAATCTTGCAGAAAAACTGCTGAGGGATTACTACTCTGGAAGGGGTTTTTTTAATGTAAAGACTAACACAAATATCTTCAAAGAACTTGCATTCAGCCTTGTAATTATTATAAATTTAATTATTAATGAATTAGTTTTCACCTTAAGGTTACCTATACACTCTCAGCATGGATTTGATGATCCACCCTTGTATGATGGAACCAGACGTTTTCGTCTTGCTTAGATCTGTTTATGATTCAAGTTGCTGAAACAATCATTCCCATAAGTTCTTGACCAGCACATACCGTAGCACTGTGTTCGCTTCCTTGGGGGTTAAGACAGAGAAATGACATGTCAGCGTCTTCGGCCCCTTGTGCATTACATTTGGACATTGAACCTTTTAAGAGGTTCAATGCAATCCACTGCAATCAGTGGAGCCATGATTATACAGTAGTTGAAATCCTGTTGCTTAGAGGAGTCATTTGGAACTAGAGTAGGCCCCTTAAATCAGTGGAATTTATGAAGGAGCTGACTTACCAAATCCAACATGATTCAGTGGACTCAGCTAGTTGTGATTTACTATACTACCAGTTACACAGGTGGCCAGTGCGTTTCCTGGCCCAGTTCAAAGTACTGTACTACTTCAAAGCTGTTGATAGTTTGGGGCCTGGATGTTTGTACCCATTCAAATTAGCCTGTGCTTTAAGTTCAGTGTTGAAAGTCCTGCTGTTTGATCCACCCTTAAGACCAGTCAGATTGGAAGGCACTAGAAACTAGGTCTTCTCAATAGTGGCCTCCTAAGGAATGTGTATATGGCCTCCACAATTATAGCATCAGAAATAACTTGGGTGTGGGGGGACTGTTTTAAATAGCTTTTAATTTCTTCGTTCTTGCTTCTACTTCATTGATGGCTTTTTATGTTAATTACAATCAAACATATTCTTAGATTTATGTATTGCTGGAGTTTTATATAACATTTGAGATAAAGTTGTTGTTGGTTAGCATAAATTCCATTGATTCAAATGGGCCTATTCTAACTGCAGTTTACTATGCTAAAGTAAGTCACAGCTAGAGTGTGCTCATTTGAATCAATGGAATTTACAGAGGATTGATTCGCCAAATCTCCATTGATTCAATGAGCCTACTCCAGTGCAATTTATGATAAGCAACACAATTTTGGCTATTACATTGTTAAAAAATCTATTTTTCTACTTGCATTTGTTGCTGTTAGCAAACTACATATTCAGAAATATAACATAGTAATTCCATTCAATGAAGAGCATAATTCTGAATGCCTTCCCACATCAAAAGTTCCTGTAAGTCTAGCATGTTCAATTAAAAGGTTTATGGCCTAATATTTTTTCTAGCATGATAATTTTCTGCATGTGGGAGGTTTTGGCCTAGCTGGAAATTTCACCAAGTCATCTTCCATTTATAGTCTGAATTAGATCTATCCATGATGGTTAATGTTGTGTACTTTTGCTGAAAAGTTGTTTGTCTCCAAGCCCTTTGAACCCATTTAGTGTTGGTAATGTTTAAGATCATTCCTTAAATCAGTATATAAGAATAAAAGAGGGAAAACAAATTCATCTCCATTAGCCTTATTCTTTCAATTAATAATGTATAACAAACCAGAGATTACAAGGTAGCTGTAAATAATCCCTGAAATGGAACGTGAAGTAATTATGTGTACATTTTACTAATGTGCACCGTTTCAAAATTCCTCTGCCTTTTCAATATTCTGCATATGTAAATATTATCTAATCTTTATAATAAAATATAAATTTGTTCAGCATAACTGGTTTGTTCATTTTGGCCTCTAAAACCTTGTCCTTCAGTTTGACTCAGGTCTACAGTTGTAAAATTTCTAAACAGTTAATTCACATTTAATTTATTAATCATAAAATTGAAATTGCCTGGTATATTATATTTATTCTTAATTACTATAGCCATACTTCCATTTATTGTAAAATAATTTTTGAAATTTGATTTTCAACACTGAACAAAAATAAATCTTTTAGTGTTTGAAGTATGTATCAAACCCAGTTCAAATTCAGAATTAATGGATTGACCACTTGCAGAAACCACTGTATGGCGTTCCCATCTTCATCAGAGTTATTTCAGCAGTTGCTGTACTGTTAATGTGACATTTGAATCATGTCTCAGTGAAGCCCATTTCCAGATAATACATGTAATGTTCAACACATACAGGGAAAGTTCATGCAACTCAACAAGGTTGGTATGTTTGTCTTAAGTAGAATTGAGAAGGACACTGCTGTCAGAAGGCATGTGTCGCACTGGAAGGGGGTTAAACACTGGGGGTTAAACTTCTGATATGGTGGATGACATTGTTGGATGTTGTGACAGTGCCATCAGTATAGATTTGGTGACCAGGAAAGACTGTTCGCTATTAACTGTTCCTTGTGTCTTTTTCTCTTTTGGTATGATCTTCTTGCCAGCAGTGAATAGTTGTTAGGTGTAGGTGCTGTCTGAAGGTCTGCGGTAAAACTTGTAAAGTTTTGTTGTCCAGGATCAATTATTTGGTTGGTTACTTTTAGCTGGGATCTGTAGGTGACAAGGTGGTGTTCTGTTTCCCCCCCCCCCCTTGGGTGGTATGGGACTGTCTTGTATTTGTTTACTTACAACACTTTATGTGTCAGATGAAATGGGCTGCACTCCAGAAGACTTACACTGTTAGTGATCATTCTTTAAAGTGCCATTAAACTCTTCATTATTTGTGACACAAAAAACTAGAGTGGCACTGTACATCCACATTCTGAGACCTTTGAGTAGCTTTTAGGCATCAGTTGTCATGGAGATGAAGCTTTTCTCCTATGATGTAGATCTCTTTTTATGTCTGTTGAACTAAATAACTGGTTAGTTATTTTGGTTGTCTTTGAGATCTGCTTACAGTGTAAGGGGGAGGTGTCTTTAGCTTCCCAAACACTCTTCAGACCTCCAGTTTCATAGTCTGTAACTAGCCACCCAACTGTACAAAAAGTTCCTAAGCTTAACATTTTTACAAAAAAGAAAAAAGAAGAAGACAGCAAAAGCATAAAGCATAAATTAGATGAAAGATAGCACCAATCATTCTTGGGAACTGTTTGGGGCATAATAGCAAGGACTAATCCTTTATTTTATTTATTTATTTATTCATTTATTTACAAGATTTTTAGCCATGTCATTACCAATGGTCTGTGAGCGGCGTACAACAATATTAAAACTTAAAAACATTTAAACCATTAAAAATAGGCAATATTATAATATCCTACATTAAAAACAATCATTAAAAAATTAATACAGTATTAATAAATCCTGCTCGGCATATGCCAGCTAAAGAATACTATTTAATTAAAACGCTGGCTAAACAGAAAGGTCTTTGCCTGGTGCCAAAAAGCCAACAGTGTTAGAGCCAGGCGGATCTCTATAGGGAGGGTGTTCCAAAGTTGGGGGGCAAAAGCCAAGAAGGCCCTATTTCGACATGTCATCCCCCTCACCTCTTTCAGGGATGGCACCTTCAGAAGGGCCTCCTGGCCTGATCTTAGGGGATGGTAGGCTCATATGGAAGAAGGTGGTCCTTTAGGTAACCAGGTCCTAAGCCATTTAGGGCTTTATTTGTCAAAGCAAGCACTTTGAATTGGGCCTGAACAGCAACTGGCAGCCAGTGTAAATTTTTCAGAACCGGCATGATATGAGTCCATGCAGTGGCACCACTTACCAGCCTCACAGCCCGGTTCTGTGCCAGTTGCAGTCGCTGGACCATCTTCAAAGGCTGCTCCACGTATAGCACATTGTAGTAGTCCAGTCTGGTTGTTACCAGTGCATGTGTGACTGTTGCCAGGGTCCGCTCATCCAAGTAAAAGTGAAGTTGATATATTCTCTGCAGCTGTAAGAAGGCACCCCTGGACACTAAGTCTGCCTGAGCTTCCAAGGTCAGAGCCAGGTCAAGAAGCACCCCCAAGCTGTGGACCCTGTCCTTTAAGGGGAGTGTAACCCTGTCTAAGGCAGGGAAATGGCCCTTTAACCTATCTGGCAGAGCACCTACCAACAACACTTCCAACTTGTCCGGATTGCACCTCACTTTATTGACCCTCATCCAATTATCGAGTCCAGGCATGAGTTCAGAAGGACGACTGCCACACCTGGATTGGTAGAGAATGAGAGGTAGAGCCGGGTGTCATCAGCATATTGCTGACTCCTTAACCCAAACCTCCTAACGAGCTTCTCCAGTGGTTTCATGTAGATACTGAATATCGTGGGGGACAGTATAGAGCCCCGAGGAACCCCATGACGCAACTGCCATGGATCAGAGTTACTGCCCCCCAGCACCACCTTCTGGACTTAATCAGCTAGGTAGATGTGGAACCATCATAAAACGGTGCCTCCCATTCCCATCCCAGCCAATCTATCCAGAAGGACACCATGGTCAATGGTGTCAAAAGCCACTGAGAGGTTCAAGAGAATCAACAAGAATGCATTTTCCCTGTCTTTCTCCCAACAAAGGTCGTCAAACAGGGTGACCAAGGCAGTCTCCATCCCATAACCTGGCCTGAAACCTGATTGAATGTATCTAGATACAGTGGTGCCTTGCATTACAACGTTAATTCATTCCAGTGAAATTGCTGTAGAACGAAAATGTCGTAAAGCGAAAATAAACCTATTGAAATGCATTAAAACCCGTTTAATGCATTCCAATGGGCTAAAAACTCACCGTCCAGCGAAGATCTTCCATAGGACGGCCATTTTCGGTGGCTGTCTTGCAGGGAATCTGTCCCAGAAAACCATTTTATTTACCCAGTGGCCATTTTGAAACCGCCAATCAGCTGTAGGAAAATCGTCGTTTTGCAAAGAATCGGTTCCCGAAGTAGGGAACCGATCGTTGCAAAGCGAAAAGCGATCGCAAAAACATCGTAATGTGGTTTCGTCGTAATGCGGGGCAATTGTTAAGTGGGGCACAACTGTTATCCATTTCATCCAGGAGAGCCTGGAGCTGCTCAGCCACCACACGTTCCAACACCTTGCCCAGAAAAGGGAGGTTCGCTACTGGTCACTAGACTTGTTGGACCAAGTACCCAGAGGGACACAACTGAGATAGAGGAACTCCTTCATCTCCCACCCAGGTCTCAGTAATGCATGCAGGAATGCTGATCTGGTTATTATTCTTTGATGATAATGTCTAAAAGAACAAAAAAGAAATTTATTTATTTATTTATTTATTTTATTTATTTATTTATTTTATTTATTTATTTATTTATTTATTTATTTATTTATCTATTTTTTTATTTATTTATTTAGCTTGCCATGTACTCCAACCGTACAACTACCCTCTAGGCAGTTCACAACTTAGTCATAATAAACTGCAGTAAAATAATAATCCAATATAATATTCAAAAAGATATCATAAAATAGATAAAAGTACTGTAACTAACTAAACGTATCTTAAGTAAATAAACAAATTAACAAGAAGACAACACAAAAATGCATCTCGGGAAGCTTGAGGCTGAACATTATGACATTTTCAAAGGAAATGCAGATGTGCTGCAAAGTTGATTGTATAAGATACAGTACTTTAATATTTACAGATAGATATTTACTGTTGTGCTTGTTTTGTGGCAGACAAGTAAAGCACATGATACACTTTAAACAGTAAAATAGTCAATTTTTTAAAAAAATCTATAATTTTAATCAAAACTTTGTTTCAGTCATTGAAATTCTGTTATTGCTGCTTACAAACATTAAAGTCAATCAAAACATCAGTAGGTTGTGAAATCAATATTTTTAATATGTTTGCATTGCAGTGCTGCAGATTTTGGGCTAATAGATTGCACCCATATTGATTTCCATGGGAAATGTTAGTCTGATACTGAAATAATTTTTAAAAAGCACCAGGGATTATTGGTTTGGAATTTTGAAGGAGTTAGAAGTATAAAAATTGGTTATTGACCAAATTGCTTAGGGTGAATGAACCTTTGGCATATGCAATAAGCTTGTAGCGCTGAGTCATTAGTCCCTTAAACTTAAAGTCAGTCAATAACCTATTATAACAATGCAAATTGTGATAAAGTAACATATGGGGCATATTAGTGTACTAGTCTCTAAAATCAAGAGGGTAGTCATAAGTATAATTCTGCTACTAATCTGATTAAATGTGAAAATGTAGTAACTAATTTACATATAATAATAATAAATTTAAGGGCAAACAGCATGTTATAAGTATTTCTAGCTCACAGTGTTTTGGCCGCATCCTGTTGTTTAGAAATATTAACCAGGCTAGCTTGGTGTTACTTGATTTGGACTACAGAGGAAAGGGACTTCATTCTTTCCCACATACTGTTTTTTTTTTTTTTCTGGAAAGAGTTTACATCATTATGAGGCTATTGGCTTCCTCATCACAAGTGATGTTCATCGAGATCACTGTTGCCTCCCCAGTACAGTTATCTTGGAAGTCAAAGTCAAGGAACAATGTTCCTTGCCTCCCTGCAGCCTTGCTGAATCTAAAAAGTGTTCAGTGTGAGAGTGGTGCAAATTTTTCAGATTCTCATATGTATAGCAAAGCTTCCCAATGAACTTCAGTCATTTTGTGACCTTCTCACTATTTCTTTTGGTGCTGCACTAAATAGTTGAGTTGTGCTATGGGAAAAGGCCGGGCTGAATTGATCTGAGCAGGCCTTTGCAATGCAGCATTTCTGCATATCCCCCTACTGGTAGCTGCAGGTTAGCTTTCCTCTGATGAAATTTGTGTGCTGCTCTAGACACCAACTGTTTTTATGGCACTGTTTATTAAAATGTCTAGCCTTCTTCTTATTCTCATCCAGTATGTGCTACTGTAGGTTGCAGAAAAAAGGCTAGTGCTACTCACCAAGCCCCTTTACCACCTTTTCATTAGGGAAAAAACATTTCCTCTGCTACAATGTTACAGCACTAGATGCTAAACAAACTTAGAAATCCAACCTTAGCTGTATGTAGCTATACATAAGAGGCCAAGAGCAGTTTTGGCACCAAAATATGTCACCATTATGCTCAGTTACAAAACACACCACACAAAACACATCACATGTTATACATCTAGAGCAAGTAACTGTTTAAGTGATCACCTTCCAGGCCTTGGGGTTTACTACAGAGTCAGTCAACTAACTATTGATTATGGAAAGTCTAAGGTGCTGTTTTTGTTTTGTTTTGTTGTTTTTTTAAAGTGGAAGAACACAGTTGGAAGACAGAGGGTAATTCAGTTGATCAGGTTGAGTCCTATACGTACTTGGGTGTTTACATCCGTACGTCTACAAAATGGGTGGTGCAATTTCAGCTATGACTGAACTTGTGCAAAACTGCTATTTTGTTTCTTTGTCATGAAAGGAGGTACAGCTTCTTTCTTCCAGTTGTGGTCTCTAAAACAAGACTAAACTTGCAATTCTTACATGGAATTCCAGTGTGGGTTACAATTTTCTGCTCTTCCATCAAAAGGATTCAAGCCTCATGCCCTTATGCGCACTAACAAGACAAACTTGGAGCCGTCCCTTTGCTACTGGAACTGTATTTGCTACCATGATTATGTGTATTCTTATGCTTATTTAACACCCAGTGGTTGAAATCCAGTCATAAGTTGCAACTAAAGCAAACTCATTGAATCAATAGAACGTACATAGGTGTTGACTCGCCAAATTTCCCCTAATTCAAGGAGCATGTTGTAGTTGTGAGTCACTACTGGATTTCAGTCATATATCTCCTTTTAGAGAAAAGCTGTGACCCAAAAGGTCCCTGTACTCGGCTTCTCCATAGAAGAGCTCTGCAGGAAAAATGTTTGTATAAGATATTTTTTTAAAAAAAATTGTGGATTCAGGGTTCTGGCAGGCAGCATTCATTAGCAGTGTCCAATAGATCATGTTCCCCTACTACATTAGGTTTAAACATCCGGCCTAGTAATGTGTGTACTCTCTACCTGAGCAAATTGTCAGTGTCCAAGCATAGAAGAACCTTTCGTTCTCTGTGTGTTATGTGGCATCAACTTGAAACTGACATAGTATTTGTAGTAGGACTTTCAAACCTATTATTTAAGGAGTGTTTTTCCCAGTTCCACACATATACCATGAATTTCTGTTGGAGGTTTTTTTTTAACCAATCTCACATGCTGCCTGTGGTTGAGTGACTGGCAAGGACCTTTCTGAGCTGGGTGACTGTCAATCTATCCAGCACTAATCAGTTGTTTCTTCCCATCACTGAGTTTAAAAAAAGCTCCACCTCTTTGTTCAGTGCTTTTTACCCCTCACTTTAGTCTGTTAGAAGTTGTGTTGTTTGCTGTCGATCTGTTCGCAACTTTATTTATTTTATTTATTTATTGAATTTATATCCCGCCTATCTAGTCAGTTACGACCACTCTAGGCGGCATACAGCATAAAATACATAAATACATGAATTATTATAAATAAACAGCTACAACAAGATGGGAAGCAGAGTGACTCACAGTAAAGAGAGAAGAGGAAAACGTCAGGATTGACTGGAAGGAATTAGCTGGGATTGGCTGAAGGGAAGGCCTGCCGAAACATCCACGTTTTCAGTTGTTTCTTAAAGATGCCCAGCGAGGGAGCCGTGCAAATCTCAGGAAGCAAGTTGATCCAGAGGCGAGGAGCCACCGCCGAGAAGGCCCGGTTTCTTGTTTTTTCCTTCCGGGCCTCCCTCGGCGTCAGGATCCTCAGCCTCACCTCCTGGCTCACACGAGTGACACGGGTAGAACTTGGTGGGAGTAGGCGTTCCGCCAAGTATCGAGGCCCTAAACCGTTTAGGGCTTTATATGTAAGCATCAGAACTTTGAAGTCAACGCGGAATTGAATGGGCAGCCAATGCACCGCGGCCAGAATAGGAGAAATATGATGGAATTTTGTCGCTCCGCTAAGGAGTCTGGCCGCTGCATTCTGCACCACTTGGAGTTTCCGCGTCAACTTCAAAGGTAGCCCCATATAGAGCGTGTTACAGTGGTCTGATCTAGAGATTACGAGCGCATGCACCAAGGTAGTGAGTGCCCCCGTGTCGAGATAAGGTCGCAGCCGGGCTATCCGCCAAAGATGGAAGAAGGCAGAGCGGACCACCGTCGCCACCTGTGTTTCCAGATGGATGCCCAGGCTATGAACCCCACTCTTTGCGGCAAGGGTGACCCCCCAAATGAGAGGGAGTCACCCAAGCCACCAATAGTGGGAGCCCCCACCCTCAGTACCTCCGTCTTGTCCGGGTTCAGCTGCAGCCCGTTCTCCTGCATCCATTGTAGTACAGTCCCCAGGCAGCGCTGAAGGGACAGAATGGCATCTCCTGCGGTTGGAGAAAAGGAGATGTAGAGCTGGGTGTCATCAGCGTACTGATGACACGATGCTCCACACCCCCTGATGACCCCTCCCAGCGGCCTCATATAGATATTAAACAGCATTGGGGATATAATCGACCTCTGTGAAACCCCACAATTGAGACTCCACGGGGCTGAAACACTCTCCCCAAGCTGAACTCTCTGGGGACGGTCCTCCAAGAAGGAATGGAGCCAGGCCAATGCCAGGCCACCGATTCCCAGCTCAGAGAGCCTCCCCAGGAGGATACCGTGGTCAATGTTATCAAAGGCCGCTGAGATGTCGAGGAGGACCAGCAGAGACACTTTGCCCCTGTCGGCCTCCCTCAACAGGTCATCACACAGGGCAACCAATGCCGTTTCTGTACCATGGCGCGGCCTGAAGCCTGACTGAAATGGATCCAGGCCATCCGTTTCATCCAGGTGTGCCTGGAGCTGGTCGGCCACCATCCTCTCGACCACCTTGCTTAAGAAAGAAACATTGGCGATGGGCCTATAATTGCCAATTTCGTCCACTGCCAAACTTGGTTTCTTCCTAATGGGCCTAATGAGTGTCTCCTTGAGGGCGGATGGAAATCTGCCCTTAAGGAAAGACCCATTAATTATTAGTGTGGCCCATTCCGTTGTTAAAGGCCTGGCTGCTTTGATTAGCCAGGCCGGGCAAGGGTCAAGGGAGGAGGTGGTGGCACGGCAGCAATCAAGCGTCCTGGCCACGGAATCAGGCGTGACCGGCTGAAAGGAGTCAAAAGTTACTGGGCAAGACGGAGTGCTGGACATCTCTGCTCAACTCACTGTATTCATAAAAGGAGAGAGGTCCCGGCGGATGGCCTCCACTTTAGATTTTTAAAATGCTACAAATTGGTCCGGTGAAAAACTAGGGGGAGGCCCGTCACTCAGACCAATTCCGGATAGGTTACGCACTATACGGAATAATTCCGCCTGCTGATTGGACGCTTCGCTTATCCGGTTAGCGAAGTATGCTCGACTAGCAGCCTTTACCTTAGCCAGGTAAAGGTTAGTGGAGACCTTGACAGCTATCCAATTATAATCCATCGGGTCCTTTCTCCACTTGCGCTCTAGCCGTCTCCTAAACCACTTCAACGCCCGGAGATCCTGGTTAAACCAGGGCACCTGGCGGGCTCTGTATTGGAGAGGGCGTTTAGGTGCGATCATGTCTACAGCGCTAGCAGCGGCGGCGAACCAGCCGTCAACCAGGGCCTCGACAGGAGCGCCAGCCAGGTCAGTCGTAACACCTCTCATGGCGTCCTGGAAACAAGCTGGATCCAGTAGCCTTCGAGGGTGGACCATAACAATAGATCCCTGTTCCTGCAAGGGGGGAGAGCCATTTTGAGGGTGCATTTTATTAGGTGGTGATCCGACCATGACAAGGGGACCGACTCGAGGTCAGTCACCATCGGACCACTCTCGCTCCAACTGGAGGAAAAAACCAGGTTGAATGTGTGGCCGCCCACGTGGGTGGGGCCGTTGACATGTTGGGACATGTTCAAGAAGGCCATGGTCTCCAAGAACTCAAGAGCTGGCCAGGAAGCCTCCGCCTCCGCGTGCACGTTGAAATCACCCAAAACCAATAGCTTCGGGGATCCCAACAGTGCCGCAGAGACGGAGTCCACCAGCTCCGGTAGGGAAATGGCTGGGTCGCGGGGAACACGGTAACCCAGCAAGATCCCAGTACCATCCCTGGCCCCAATCGACATGTGGAGAGCCTCTAGACCCGGCTTTACCACCGAGGAGCGCCTAGTAACCGCCAAGATGGATTTGTAAACAATGGCTACTCCCCCCCCCGCCCCTCCAGTCTACCCTGGTGTTGAACAGCATAACCGGGCGGACAGATGAGTGGTGGGGGGGACCCCCCTCTCCGCCAATCCATGTTTCGGTTATGCATGCCAGGTCTGCATCTTCCTCCAGGATAAGATCGTAAATTACCTGGGCCTTATTTGCTACAGACCTGGCATTCAACAACAGCAGGCGTAGAGTGGAGGGCTGGCTTACTTACTTACAACTGTAAGTAATGAAACATTTTAATTCTTCTACACATGTCTCAGAGTGAGTTATTGAGACTAAGTGCCAGTTAATGAGAAAGAGGTGGACTTTCTGGGGAACTTGAAGCTATTGTCTTCTGTGAGTTTCCGTAGTACTTCTACTGCACATCACAAAGAATTTTACCAGAAATTCTCAACTCCGCACCAGTTTCCATGGTCAAGTGGAGTTCAGACCCAAGTCCCTAAGTCACTCTATCTACTACACAACAGTGGCTGTGCCTTCTTTCTAGCAACCATTAATGCCATACCCTCAACAAAGATAGAAAGCCTATTCAACGTCATATTCTGTGATCAGAGATTATGCCCATGTGGCATCGGAGCTGTTGAGACAATAGCACATATGTTTCTGCACTGTAATTTTTACAAGTGTTCAAGGGGTAGAATATTGTGCCCCATCCTGCAGTGGTTCATGGACAGGACTATGCAGATGTACTAAAAGTGTGTTTAAATGAGATTTTGGATTTAATGTTAATTTTTTTAACATTGTGATTGACACTACACCCTGAATGTTGGAAGACCTGCAGTCATCTGAGAGTCTAGTGATGTAATGATTTTTTTCCTGTTAAATATTTGTATGATTGCTATGTCAATAAACTCACTCACTCTGTCTCTATCTCTCCATGTAATATAAAGAAATATAAAACACAGAGTTTCCCCTTATCCTCATATCTAGTACAATACCTAATTCAATAAAACCTTATGGTTATACACCTCAGTTGGTGGGAGGAAAATAGAGAGCAAACAAAACTTGGCAGGATGAAAGTAATCTAGAAATGATGAGCCTGTGGCGAACCCCCATTGCCATCTGTTGAGCAAGACTTGCATCTTATCAGTGCCAAGTAACTACCACAAGAGCATCTAGGGTTTGCCACAAGCAGACGTTTTATAGCCAGGGTTCCTGGTAAAGCAGAGTCAACTAAAAACAGGTTTACGTAAGCAGAGTCAAGTAAGGCAAGGAAGAACAAAATCCAGTTTTTGGTGAAACAAAGTAAGTTAAAATAAAGCAAGGCATAGTAATAAAGGTATGCTTTCAATTGAGATAAATCCTAGATCTACAAGGAGTGGGCTAAAATGTAATTGATATATAGAGGCAGCTGTAAATGCTTTAAGTTTATTATGAAAAGTTTATGCTGGGTTGTAAAGTCTTACAGTTAGGCTATAATTCCACTCAAATTTGCCTTTTGCGTAATTTTTGTATTATTTTGGAGATGGATTTTTATCTTAAAAGAATTAGTAAAGAAGAATTGAAAAACATACCTAACTGGAAAGATTAAGAATCAGAAAGCAGATACAAAAAATTCCTTGTATTATTAATGCAAGTCTCCACATGTCTGCAGGTTTACTTGGTGTTATCTAGGCATGGGTTGGCAGCACTGATGCAGTGGATTATAGAAGCCAGAAGATGTTCAAATGATTGTTCGTGGTAAAAAAAATTTGAAACAATTCCAGTGGTTGGGAACCTATTCAGTACCATTACTAAATAAAAAAAAACACAACAAAAATAAGAGAGATACTGTAGTTAATTAGAAATAGGTTTCTGTCCTAAATTAAAGCCTCTGACCTAAGCATATTTATGTGAATGTGCCATATTGGAATTGCTGTAATTTCTGAATAAATATATATAGATTTAAGGTGTTAAGCCTGCAAAAGAGTTGGACTTTCTTATGATTATGCTTAAAATAACATTCTTCCAAGTATAGATATTTAATGGCATTGCATTATTTTGTGATATTTATTTTCTTCTATAATGGGAAGAAATTGGTATCAAATGTGTTGTCTTGACCCCCTACTCCATACATGTTAGTGCCTAACCTTAAATGATGTTTCTCCGGTGTTGGCTGTATTTACAGTAATTATATGCATAATGTAGCATATTATTGCCTGGATTTCCTGTTTAATCAGTACTGAGCTTCTTACAAGTGCAGCTGAAAAGGGCAAACAAAATTAAAGCTTTATATACCAAAACAAGTTTGATTTGCTAAGCTCCCAGCATTCCAAAGTACACAAATTTGTTCCACTAAGTTTTCCGATGGCTTGCAGATGGGCAATGATTAATCAGAGAGCTAACTGAAGTAGTTTGCAATTAAACTGGAAAGCTCTGAAGCATGCTAATTGAATCAGAAAATTAGAGGCACTGAACAGTAATTGGCTATTTCTCATGCAGCAGGTGCCAGGCCACTCATCTGTGGAACAAGGTATTTAAGGCACATTAGCACTAGTAAAAATACTTCTTGATATGGAACAGCTAGATTTTCTGCTCATTTTCGCCATGGATGCCAAAACATACAGCTGGGATATCTAGTGCTTCAATTCATGTTAGTTTCTGTAAGATAAACACGTACAAAGCTACTGTCGTGCAACCTGCACAGACACCATGAAGATTTTGTAAGTGACACTAATGTACAGGGGGAAAAAGTAAGATATCTTTATTGGGTTAGATTCTATTGCTAATCAAGAATGAAGGCATGGAACTCTTCACTGGGCAATGCATGCCTGTTACAGCAGACATTGGCCTACTAAAAATGATTTACTTTATGTGCTGTGGATGTTTTGGTTTCTGAGCAAATGCAACCAGTCTACCCTTAAGTGTCATCAAGATTGACCACAATTTTTCAAGTCTGAAATAGATGGAACTTCTGAGTTGCAACTCTTGGAATTATAGGAAAGAAAGGGAAACACACTGTATGTAAAATTTGTCCTTTTCTTTTTCCTAGTATTTTACTAATCACAATATGCGTAGAATATTGTGGGTGATTTTAATCCATAAAGCTTGCTATGTAAGACAGGAAGCTTACATTTATGTCTTGAAACAGAGAGTGCTCTCTATGCAAAGCTAAAGATACAATCAGTAGAAAAAGTGAGAATCTCTTAGGGAAAATGACAGCTTAGTTTTAGTGGTGGAATGTCCAGAGATATCATGCATGCACAAGTCCTCATACTGAAATCTCAAAACTATTTATTAGTGTAGTATACTAGTGGACTTCTTTAAAAGTGCATGGGTTATTTACTGCAGTGGTCCCCAACCTTGGGCCTCCAGATGTTCTTGGAGTACAACTTCCAGAAGTCTTCACCACAACCTCTGCTGGCCAGGATTTCTGAGAGTTGAAGTCCAGTAACATCTGGAGGCCCAAGGGTGGGGACCACTGGTTTACTGTACTGTTTTTGTTGCAGACTTTTGAATGTCTGGTAAAAAAATTATTTTTCCTACGCAGTACAAATACATTGATCCACAGAGGAGAGTAGCTACAAGTTCCCCAGAGTCCACCTCTTTCTCATTAACTGGTACTTAGTAATAGTAGTAGTTCAAGTTTATTATACAGTGGGGTCTTGACTTGAGAACTTAATCCGTATTGGAAGGCGGTTCTCAAGTCAAAAAGTTCTCAGGTCAAATCTGCATTTCCCATAGGAATGCATTGAAAACCATTTGATCCGTATCTGCTCTTTTCCATCCATAGAAACTAATGGGAAGCTGCTATTCTGCCTTCGACCACTAGAGGGGGATATTTTGTTTCTTTTTTTCTTAGGTCAAGAAAGGTTCAGGGAATGCAGGGAAAATACAGTCCAGGCAGTCTGAAGACTCCCAATCCACTCTCTAAACGCTGGGAGGAGTGAGGAAGCAGACAGGCACCCTTTTCACTGCCCAACAGTTAACTGAAAGTTCAAATTTTGCACTTTCCCTGTCTCCCACGTGGTTTTTTTTCCAGTTCTTAACTCAAATCTAAGTATGTAAGTCAAGTCAATATTTTCCTGTGAGAGTGGTTCTTAAGTCAAAACGTACTTAACTCAAGCTGTTCTTAAGTCAAGACCCCACTGTATTAGCTAAAAGCCGTCACGTTTAAAATACAGATATGGTCAAATGAAATCACGATAAAATCACAAACATATAAAATAATAAGAGACCCTTCATATCTGGAATCACCCACACAATTGATCGCAATGGCTTTCAGAAAATTAGCTTGAATATTTCTTTTGCGAATAGCACTGTTCTATATGTAAAATAAGGGTCACAGTCTAAGAGTAACCTGACCACTTTTATCATTAACTGGTACTTATAGTGAGCTCCCATTGCTTACCCTAGCTCATGCCAACCTAGCAGTTCGGAAACATGTAAAAATGCAAGTACAGTGGTGCCTCGGAGGACAATGTTAATTCATTCCACAAAAATCGCTGTCTTGCGAAAACATCATCTTGCGAAATGCGGTTCCCCATCGGAATGCATTGAAATCTATTTAATTTGTTCCAATGGGGAAAAAATGGTTGTCTTGCGAAAATCGTCCATAGAAAACATCGTCTTGCGAAATGCGGTTCCCCATTGCACTCCAATGGGGGGAAAACCATCTTGCGAATGCATTCCAATGTGGGGAAAACCATCTTGCGAAGGATCGGTCTTTAAAAAAACCCACCTTGCGAAACGCGGTTCCCCATTGGAATGCACTGAAATCTATTTAATGCATTCCAATGGGGGGAACCGTCTAGCAAAGCATCGGTCTAAAAAAACCCCATCTTGCGAAGCATAGACCCAAACATTGTCTTGCGAAAATCGTCCATAGGAAAAACCGTCTTGGGAAGCGCAACAGTGATCGCAAAAAATCATCTCTTGCAGATTAATCGTCCCGCGAGGCAATCGTCTTGCGAGGCACCCCTGTAAATAAATACGTACCACCACAGTGGGAAGGTAACAGTGTTTCGTGTCTAGTCGCACTGGCCATGTCACCACAGAAACTATATACGGACAAATGCTGGATCTACGGCTTGGAAACGGGGATGAGCACCGCTCCCTAGAGTTAGACACGACTAAACTAAATGTCAAGGGGAACTTTTACCTTTACCTAAAGTCTCAATAACTCATTGAGAAAGAATAAAAATCAGTTATTTATTTACAGATGCTTGACATTACAGATTTGTATATACTGCATTCTTTACTGTATACATACTTAGCATTCAGCTGAAGAGATCAATAGCAAACAAACAACTGCCTCCAACAGAAGGGAGAGAAAAAGATACTCAGCAGAGAGGGGGTCTCTCTTTGAATTCAAAAGCTGAAGGAATGATTGGTTAGTGCTGGATAGATAGACAATTACCCCAGCCAAGAAAAATCACTCAAACTACAGACATCATGCAAGGTTGCTGTCACGATCCCCTCTGAAGTCCCTATTCCCTCGGGCCTTCACGAGGTTCTCGCTCTTCTTTCTTCTTCGCTGCCACCAGATATTAATGCGTTAATATCAATTGAGTAATGAGACACGTGTGTTATCAAAACATAAGTCCTTTATTTAACTCGTCGTCGTTTAGTCGTGTCCGACTCTTCGTGACCCCATGGACCAGAGCACGCCAGGGCCTCCTGTCTTCTACTGCCTCCCGGAGTTGTGTCAAATTCATGTTGGTTGCTTCGCAGACACTGTCCAGCCATCTCATCCTCGGTCGTCCCCTTCTCCTCTTGCCATCACACTTTCCCAACATCAGGGTCTTTTCCAGGGAATCTTTTCTTCTCATGAGATGGCCAAAGTACTGGAGCCTCAGCTTCAGGATCTGTCCTTCCAGTGAGCACTCAGGTTTGATTTCCTTTAGAATTGATAGGTTTGTTCTCCTTGCAGTCCAGGGGACTCTCAAGAGCCTCCTCCAGCACCACAATTCAAAGGCATCAATTCTTCGGCGGTCTGCTTTCTTTATGGTCCAGCTCTCACTTCCATACATCACGACAGGAAAAACCATAGCTTTGACTATTCGGACTTTTGTTGGCAAGGTGATGTCTCTGCTTTTTAAGATGCTGTCAAGGTCTGTCATCGCTTTCCTCCCAAGAAGCAGGCGTCTTTTAATTTCGTGGCTGCTGTCTCCATCTGCAGTGATCATGGAGACCAGGAAAATAAAATCTGTCACTGCCTCCATATCTTCCCCTTCTATTTCCCAGGAGGTGATGGGACCAGTGACCATGATCTTAGTTTTTTTGATGTTGAGTTTCAGACCGTTTTTTGCACTCTCCTCTTTCACCCTCATTACAAGGTTCTTTAATTCCTCCTCACTTTCTGCCATCAGAGTGGTGTCATCCGCATATCGGAGGTTGTTGATATTTCTTCCGTCAATCTTAATTCCGGCTTGGGATTCCTCCAGTCCAGCCTTCCGCATGATGTATTCTGCATATAAGTTCAATAAGCTGGGGGACAATATACAGCCTTGTCGTACTCCTTTCCCAATTTTGAACCAATCAGTTGTTCCATATCCAGTTCTAACTGTTGCTTCCTGTCCCACATATAGGTTTCTCAGTAGATAGATAAGGTGGTCAGGCACTCCCATTTCTTTAAGAACTTGCCATAGTTTGTTGTGGTCCACACAGTCAAAGGCTTTTGCATAGTCAATGAAGCAGAAGTAGATATTTTTCTGGAACTCTCTGGCTTTCTCCATAATCCAGCACAAGTTAGCAATTTGGTCTCGAGTGCCTCTGCCTCTTCGGAATCCAGCTTGTACTTCTGGCAGTTCTTGGTCCATATACTGCTGAAGCCTACCTTGTAGGATTTTGAGCATAACCTTGCTAGCGTGTGAAATGAGTGCAATTGTGCGGTAGTTGGAGCATTCTTTGGCACTGCCTTTCTTTGGGATTGGGATGTAGAGCGATCTTTTCCAATCCTCTGGCCACTGTTGGCTTTTCCAAACTTGCTGGCATATTGAATGTAGCACCTTAACAGTATCATCTTTCAAGATTTTAAATAGTTCAACTGGAATGCCATCACCTCCACTGGCCTTGTTGTTAGCCAGGCTTTCTAAGGCCCACTTGACCACTCTCCAGGATGTCTGGCTCAAGGTCAGCAACTACATTGTCTGGGTTGTCCGGGATATCCACATCTTTCTGATATAATTCCTCTGTGTATTCTTGCCAGCTCTTCTTGATGTCTTCTGCTTCTGTTAGGTCCCTCCCATTTTTGTCTTTGATCATGTTCATATTTGCGCAAAATATTCCTCTATCTCCAATTTTCCTGAACAGATCTCTGGTTTTTCCTTTTCTGTTATTTTCCTCTATTTCGTTGCATTGTTCATTTAAGAAGGCCCTCTTGTCTCTCCTTGCTATTCTTTGGAAGTCTGCATTCAATTTTCTGTAACTTTCCCTATCTCCCTTGCATTTTGCTTCCCTTCTCCTCTCTGCTATTTCTAAGGCCTCGTTGGACAGCCACTTTGCTTTCTTGCATTTCCTTTTCTTTGGGATGGTTTTCGTTGCTGCCTCCTGGACAATTTTACGAGCCTCTATCCAAAGTTCTTCAGGCACTCTGTCCACCAAATCTAGTTCCTTAAATCTGTTCTTTACTTCCGCTGTGTACTCATAGGGGATTTGGTTTAGATTATACCTGAGTGTCCCAGTGGTTTTTCCTACTCTCTTCAGTCTAAGCTTAAATTTTGCTATGAGAAGCTGATGATCAGAGCCGCAATCAGCTCCAGGTCTTCTTTTTGCTGACTGTATAGAGCTTCTCCATCTTTGGCTGCAGAGAATATAATCAATCTGATTTCGATATTGCCCATCTGGTGATTTCCATGTATAGAGTCGCCTCTTGTGTTGTTGGAAAAGAGTGTTTGTGATGACCAGCTTATTCTCTTGACAAAACTCTATTAGCCTTTTCGTTCTGAACTCCAAGGCCAAACTTCCCTGTTGTTCCTTTTATCTCTTGGCTCCCTACTTTAGCATTCCAATCCCCTAGAATGAGAAGAACATTTTTCTTTGCTGTCAGTTCTAGAAGGTGTTGTAAATCTTAATAAAATTGTTCAATTTCAGTCTCCTCAGCAATGGTGGTTGGTGCATAAACTTGGATTATTGTGATGTTGAAAGGTCTGCCTTGGATTCGTATTGACATCATTCTATCATTTTTGAGATTTTATCCCATTACAGCTTTTCCCACTCTTTTGTTGACTATGAGGGCCACTCCATTCCTTCTACGGGATTCTTGCCCACAATAGTAGATATGATAATCATCTGAGCTGAATTCGCCCATTCCTGTCCATTTTAGTTCACTGATGCCCAGGATGTCGATGTTTATTCTTGCCATCTCCTGTTTGACCACCTCCAGCTCCCCAAGGTTCATAGATCTTACATTCCAGGTTCCTATGCAGTATTTTTCTTTACAGCATTGGATTTTCCTTTCACTTCCAGGCACGTCCACAGCTAAGCGTCCTTTCGGCTTTGGCCCAACCACTTCATTAGCTCTGGAGCTACTTGTACTTGTCCTCCGCTCTTTCTCAGTAGCATGTTGGACGCCTTCCGACCTGAGGGTCCCACCTTCCAGCGTCATATCTTTTAGCCTTTTGTTTCTGATCATGGGGCATTCTTGGCAAATATACTGGAGTGGCATTGCCAGTTCCTACTTCAGGTGGATTGCGTTTAGTCGGAACTCTCCACTATGTCCTGTCCGTCTTGGGTGTGCCTGCACGGCATAGCCCGTAGCTTTTCTGAGTTACTCAAGCCCCTTTGCCACGACAAGGCAGCAATCCATGAAGGAGTTTATTTAACTAGGGAAGTTGATAATCAATAAATCTTTGTGGGGTAAATCACAGGTTGCTTTCAATTGAATCAGTTTGGATATTATTTCAAAACTCTCTTAACCTTCTACTTTAATCTACCCTCTTACAGTCCTCTAACTCACTCTTCTCTCACTTTTTAAGCCACACACAGTCTCTCTCTCTTCTCTCAGACTCCATCCACCAGTCTTTATATCTAGCTCCCTCCTGCCTTACGTTCACTTATTGGCTCCTGCGTCAAGGTTGCGCAGTGACAGGCAGGTGATGGCAGGGCTGTTCACTACAGTTGCCAACAAAATTTCAACTTTTTTTTGTATCAAGAAGAGATCCATTAAGCTTGTCAACTAGGAGCAATGTTCCAGTAAAATCAATGCAGATTGTTTACTTCTAAGACAATGTCTTTAAAGTTGTATGACTTCAGATAGCTCACTTTTTTCCCAGTTCTGTAAAGCAAGTAGGCTCTGCTATGAAGCATGTGAAACATGGATATAAGCATCATAGTCCTCATATGGAAACTGCTGCAAAATGCTTCCTCAAGGCTGTTTCCCCACTTCAGATCCAAAATGTTTTAAAATAACCATTAAATAGATTAAATGCACTCCCATTCTGCCGACCAGTGACTGCTAGGATACAGAATTAGCACAAAGACTGTAGCAATTGGAAGTGTTCGTGTGCCAAACTGTTTTGCAGTTTTATGTGACACTAGAAGCCTTCATCTGTAAAAATAAATAAGTAAATAAATACTTTTCTAGAAATCACTGTAACCTGAAGTCACTTGTCATGCCAGGTTATTTGTGGTGTCGTCAACACTGTTTGATGAATTGATCTGAAACAATTGCACAAATAACTTTTTTTTAAAAAAAGCGTGATTTAAAACTACTTAAAAACACAGCCTCAGTTCAGAATGTACAGCATCCCATAATGGTCCTTACTTTGCCAGGTCTTTGCCTGCTAGTAGACAAGCAAGAGGGACCCAGCCTGGCTTTCCAGGGAAGTACCTTTCATAGCCTGGGAGTAACCACAGAAAAGACCCTTTCGTATCATCACCTAAAGAGTTTGTGAGGGTGATGGGACGAAGAGAAAGGCCTCCCAAAAAGACCTTAAAAGCCAGGGAGGCTCATATGGGGTGTCACAGTCTTTCAAATAGTTGGAACCCAAACCCATTAGAACTTTGTAGATCATAACCAGGCTTTAATTTAGTCACATTTAAACATTATAGAGTGATCCTGTAAATACTTAGTAGTAAGTCTCTCTGTGTTCTGTGGAGCTTAGATCATAGTAGAACCTTCCCCCAACCTGGTGCATTGTAGAGGTTTCAAGTTACAATATATAGCAGTCCCAGCTAGGATGGCTAATAACCAGGAATTGTGGAAAATGTGGATACAAAGTATCTGGAAGCAATTATATTTTAATGTGTATGATTTGTCATATTTGATCTGGTCTTCTGGCCACAATAAACTATGCTTGTACACTCGTCCATAAAAACTAACTGGGGGTAATAGTTCATGCATTCAGGGCTAGACTCTAACCTGCAAAATGTTGATTTTTTAAAAAAAGTCTTTGATGTGTCTCAGGAGTCATCATTTTCCCTGCAGTAGAATAGCACAGTGGTTAAACCGCTGTACTGCAGCTTCGACCCAGGGTTCAATCCCAGGTATCCGGCTCAAGGTTGACTCAGCCTTCTGTCCTTCCGAGGTCGGTAAAATGAGTACCCAGCTCACTGGGGGGGGGGGCAATGTGTAGCCTGCATAATTAACTTGTAAACTGCCCAGAGAGTGCTTGAAGTGCTATGGGGCGGTATATAAACAGCACACTTTTCTTTTATATCTCTGGAAAAAGTAGAACTTAGTGCCATATGCTTACTTTGACCCAGTGGCAGTGAATCACTATGCACTGAACATCTTTCTCTTTCCTGGATAATCAGCAGTGTTGTAATACTGGTTGTCCAAAAGTCACAGAAGAGGGTGTGGGGACCAAATGTAAATCTGCCTTCCTTCCTCTCATCTAGCAGGTGGCCAGAACTGGCAGAACGGTTAGACAGGGTGGTATAGAAGTGTAGCAACAGGCTGTGTGACTGCAGTGGCTTCCAGTTTTCTGGATCCAAATGGGCAGATTGACTAATTTCTCCCCATGCTATTTGACACCTGCTCATTCTTCTGCAGAAAAATCAAGTATCTTCAGTTGTGTAGGGTTTTTTCCACTGCAGCATTCCAGTGCTAAAATGTTTGCAGAAAATGTGTAAAAATGAGTCTCTTTGAGTGGAAAAAGGAGTTAAATATGCAAATTACTTAAGTATACCTTAGTGAAATTTGATTGGATAACATTGAGAAATTAAATTAATTTTACCTTATTTCTGGATGGTTTTGAAATGTAGTGGGGCATTAGGGGAATAGCTACATATTAGTTGGAGATGTTGGCACTAAAAATCTAATACTGCTGTGAGTTTAGTCGATGAATAAAGCCAATTCATATTATGTCTCTGCATGAGTTTATATCTTCTAATTAGTCCCACCATTTTATGGAGAACACATGCTATGAAAGTTTGTCATGTCAACAGAAACCAGAGGACATACATTAGTTCTCTACTAAAATGAGAGGGCTGTAGGGGAATAAATGAGAATTGTAACCCAAGAATAAAAATGCTATTGTGGAGAGTATTTGTAGAGTTATATCTTTTATATAATAAACATGGGTACTGCTATTATATGTTTTTCTCATTATTAATTAAACCTAACTAAACTACTTTTCTTGAAAAAGTGAAAATATGAAAAGCTGAAAACCTTGTTTTTACAAACTAAAATAGTATAATAATTTAATGCTAATCATATCACTTAGCAGATGACTGGAGAATGTAGTGTATTTCAAATAGAGACATGAATTATAAATAGTAAACAGTGCATAGGGGATATGTTATAACTGTGTCTCATTTAAATTAAGACAGGGAGCTTTCTCTGAAACAGATTATGTGACTTCATTAAGTTTTAAAATCCCCCTTATAATGTTTTATTAAGATCTGTTGGCAACAGGCTACAAAACACCCATGTTACAGCACTGCATAGTTGTATAAAAACTTGAGCTGTAGCTCAGGAGAACATTCATATATTCTGAATGTGATATTGTTTCCATATTTCTCAGTACTGCTCTGGTAAATATGCTGCTCTAATGCTCCCTTCCTTGCCTGCAAATATACTTTTACTTTTTAATACTAAAAAATAAATAAATAAAAAGCTCAAACATTTACATGATCAATGTTTTTTGCTTGAGGGATAAAGTTTGCTCTTCCATGGACAAGTGAGAACATATTGATCATTTTATTCTATTTGCTATTTCTAAATTCAATATACCTCTTGAGTCGATAAGCGAGATCGAGAGCATATTCTTTTTTGTGTGTGCCTGCTTGTAGCTTGTTCTCAAGATTCAAGATACATTTTTGATTAATCACAAATGCTCTGGGGTCATGGAGAGCAAATGTGTTTGTGGAGTGTCAGCTGATGCTGTCAGATAAATGTCTTAAGCTTAGCCAGGGTTCATGCCCCAGCTTTAGGCTGTGCCAAATGTCTCCCCTTGTTGAGGAAGATAACAGCTACACTGGAGGCGACTGAGCTGTTTGTTCACTGAAAGGGCTGACCTTGCCATATGGGGCTACAATCAGGTGAAAGAAATAGTGTATATGTTTTAATTGAAACTTTTAAGAAAAACTTTACTCTTCTTAATTTTGCTTATATTTAATGCAGATGAACTCATTGTTTTTCAATGCCGTACTAACGTATCATCTTCATTTCTTTTTATGCTTTCTTAATCTAAATATTACTTTATAAATTCCCGGTAGTTATACCTTTCCATATTAGTATCCACTTAGCCTTGTCATTATGCTGGGAAAAACAGACAAAGTCACTTAAAAGAGTACTTCTGACAATTATTTTTCTATTCCCATTGCCAGAGGGGGCGAATTCTCAATACAAACTAGAACTAAAGTTCCAGCTGTGAGATTGCAATGGGTTGTTCAACATTTTTATTTCATATTTTTCTCAAAAAGATAGTTCCAAGCCTACAGAAAAGGTCATACAAGGTAACCCACAACCATGTTCCCCTTTTTGACATCTGAAGACCTGTTTAATCACATTTGTGTCACCTATAGCAATTTGTCTTCTATTACTAGACAGTACATAAATAAGAAATAATGGCACAGTTGGTCTGTTAACACCTGGAGAACATTTTGTATCAAGCCTGTCTATGATTTGTAATGCTACAGGCAAAAGGCTGTATCATATGGTGGTGCATAAATAAGTGAAAGCTCTCTGGGCTACTTGAGGACTTTGTTGTAAAACACCTAAAATCAGAGCTTTTTCTTCTTGTTATCATAAATTGTTCTCTGCTTCAGATACAATAATCTACCCCCACCCCCTTAAGTTCATACTGTCATGGGTAAATCAACAGGGCTAATTAGACACAATAATGTCACTTAAAATGGAGGGGGGAAATAACACATCTGTCATGAACTCCCTCTTGGAAGTGAAACATTTTAAATATTTTATGTTGCACACAAAATATCTTCAGGAAATGATTTTATATATTCTGTATCCCAAAACAGCTTTGTGTGGTATGAGCGATTATGCTTTACAGTAATATAGTTTTTTTAAAAAAAAAAAACCTCTCATTTGTTGTTCTCTATAGATAAAAGGATATATGCTACGTACAACATTTCATTCCAGATCACATATTTTGAAAGTTTTGTCACTTTGGCACATTGTCCTCGTTGCGTCAGTGCATAGGGGAAACATAATTTTTTCTTGACAATTATTTATTTTCAACCAACATTTAAATCAAATTAAATGTAAATAATGTTGCTCTTTAAACTAACTGTAATTGTATCTATTGAAGTTATTAAGCATAATTGTATATGGTTTTCTGTGATGTGAAATATTTTCCTGTTTTCAGCTTGCATAATTTGTTGTTGAAAATAGTGTGGTGTGTGGATTTGTGAGATTGAATTAAAATGTTTTAAACTATTTGGATAAGTGGAAGAGTAATGACAAAGGCTAACTAAAAACCAGTAGTCTTACATGGTAGAATTACACAAATCCCATAGCTGTGTGTTTATTAATTTCCAAGTCATATTTTTAAAACATATGGCCAAGGACTCATTCCTTGCTATGCCTTTTAATCCTCATTAAGGATAGAAATATTTCCTACTAGAGAGCTTTGAAAGTTTTTCTCCATGAGGACCATTCTGTCTCTTCCATGGAAACTTGTATTTCATCTTCGATAACTGTTTCATGGCACTTGGTGTTACTGTTGGTGCATGCGGAACTTCTTTCTTTCTTCCTGTTTCCCTAGGACAGCTGCTAACTGCAGTTGACCCTGCTGTGTTTTTCAGCTTCAGTACATCTTATAAAATAAAGTAGTGTTGTCATGCTGAAAACATATTTGAGGAAATAATTCATGATTGTAGTTCACCAGACTGAAAGGGAGGCTCTGCATGATGTAGAAATTATCTTCTGGTTTCTGAGTGAATGGTGACAACCAAACCATTTCATAAGGACCAGTTCAAGAAGAAGATGGGTGTGAACTTCAATGAATATTATCTTTACTATACTCAGACTAAGCATAGCTGCTAAGGCAGAGTAATAAACAAGTATGATAAGTATCAGAGTAAGGAAATTTCCCAAAAATATGTCATCCGTTGTTCTTATTTCTTAATTTCATTTCTGAGTCAGCCTGTAAACAGCAATATAATAAAATCAACAAAGATCATTTAAAAATCAAAAACAGCAGTAAAAACAATGTATTAAAATTTCAAAAGACAAAGATCAAAGCAGCATGGAGAAGGATAGTTGTAAAAGACAGTTTTAAAATGATATAGTGGCCACAATACTGTTGCTTAGCATAGTAGATTGCACTAGAGTAGGCCAACTGAATCAACATGGATCAACTCCTCCATAAGTTTTATTGATTCAAATGAGCCTTCTCTATGACATATTTTAGCATAGTAAGTGGCAGTTAGAGTAGACTTTTTTGAATCAATGTACTGTAACTTATAGAGGAGTTGACTTCTCCAATGAGAAGTAAACAAGAATCAAATTGAAAATAAAAGGAAGAGGTGGAGGAGGATTTAACAGACCTATAAGAATCAATTTTGTTAAAGAGTCTTTGCCTGGCACCAGAATGTCAACAAGTTCTGCTCCAGCCAGATATTGATAGGGAATGCACTTCACAGTATAGGAGGCCATGAAAGAGCCATTCACAAGTGGCTAGTTGCTGATTTTCAGAGTGTAGCAGTGCTTGGAGCAGAGCCTCTGTGGATGATCCCAGGATGACTACGTGAATGTATTGTTTACATTTGTTGATTCTACTTAGGAAAAGAACTTGAATATTTGAAGTCACATTCTATAACATGCATTCTGTTTTTCTCTTTATTTCTACTTACAAATGTGTTCTGTATGTGCAAAATTCTCTATCTAATGGCTGAAATCCTCTTATCAGGTTATGCTGGTGTAACACAAATGAATTAACTTTGGAGGCAAATTATCTTAAATCAATGTAGGCATTATCTGTTGCATACTGAGTTATATGAAACTGAGTTATGTGACTTAGGGTGTAACTTTTCATGTCTATGTTAATGTCTTGGAGCAGTTTGCCTCCAATAATTAAATAATTTTCATAGTTACACAAGAGGATTTTGATGAATTTGTATATAAAATACAGCAATTCCACTTAGAAAACGTCATGTCTAAACAATCTGTTTTAGTATTCTGCAATTACAAATGCTGGATCTTCCAACTGGTCATACCGTTCTATGTGTACTTTTTCTTTTCTTTTTCTTTTTTGGTATTATCAGTTTTTTATTCTGACTTTTTCTCGTGTTTACTTTCCTGGCTCAAGCTGTGATTTATAAATTTCACTCACTAAAGACTGAAAAAGCAACAACAATACTAAAATTGATTCATGGTATATTATTCTAAAATACAAATGAAGACAAATACAGAATCACGAGTTCAGATGATAAATTATAATTCCAAATAACTTGCAAAGCAGATTAAGCTAGAAATACAACTGAAAATTGTGAGTAGGTATTATTCAAAATAAGTTAGATATGATATCTGGTTGACTCAGCAGAAGCATAAGAGGCATATGTGAACTCCCTACATAACATAATGGTTCTTAGAAGCAGTCTTTGTGCAAAACAAGAAAAGAACAGATAAATCAATAGTATTTGAGCAGATAAAGCAACGGTATGTGTTCAAAGGATAAAGAGATAAAAATATGTAGACAGGTTTCAAGAAAAGTCATCTTTGGTTTTAAATTGAAATGTTCTTTTTAACCTGTTAATAAACACAGGAAAAAAACTTGCTTTTAGAGTAAATTTTAAAAATCTGTACATTACTGGTAAATGTCAGGTGCTGAAATTCTTATTACATTTAATATAAGGATTGCATAGAAGGGATGAGAGAATATGTGTTTTGTTTCAAATTAATAATCCAATTCTAGTTAATATATGAGAGATGCTTTTTGAATTATTATTTCAATAGCCATGGTTTCACTTATTTATACTATCTTCCTATATGAACCTGCCCAGGTTTTAAGATAATCAAGGGAGCCTTTCTTTCAGTCCCACCACTCTAAAATATGGTGAGGATACAAGAAAGGGTCTTCTCTGTTCCTGTTCTCAAGCTGTGAAACCTGCCCACCACCAGGACGCCATGGTGACCTTTGCTATCATTCTGCCTTTTTCTTCAAGCAAGCTTCTTTTCAGCCTGTGAGAGGACTTAAAAATGGGGCAGGTAGATTGTCTTATTTGCTAATGTACTTTAAAAATTGTTTTAAATGTTTTTATGTAGTAATTTTAACAGCATATTGATTTGTTTTTTAATACTGCAATATCTTTTTTGTATTTTTTTTTTAGCTTTTATTGACTATTTTAATATTGTCAGCTACCTTGGGGCCTCTTGTGGAGAAGGATGGGTTACAAACAATAAAAATTAATGCTGAGGGACAGGGGAAGGAATATTATTATTAAGTTTTGTATGTGTCAGCTAGACTATTGCTGATAAGATGAATCACTTAGATTAAATTTATTTTTTTCTTTGCTTTTGTGTGAAATTCAATCAAAAACGTGGCTACATGTAGTTTCTTGATTGGCACTACACACAAGGCAAAGAAAAATGTATAACCTATGTGACTTAGTGCACCAGTGATGGTCTAGCATAGGCAAAAAAAATAATCTCACTTCCCCTGCCCTTCTGTAAAGGAGCAGAGGAAATGTTCAATTAGCAGCAGAAAGAGCTGGAGGGTCACTTGAGGCTGATATGCCATTTGGACTCAAGGATCATATGCAAGGTACATTGCTCTTTCCACAACCTCAGGCAACACTATTTAGACTGCATCAGCACATACCAAAAGGGCTTGTGTAAATGTGCCCTAAGTAACGTGTCCTAAGTAACAAGTAAGGGATCCTCAACAATGTTTGATTTCTAGAGTGGTACCCACAAATGATTGGTCATGTTAGTTTGTGTTTCTGTTTCCTAGTTGAATATTTTATTGAAGACTTAATGTTTTTATGTGAACAATATAGTGTTGGTATGATTTGGAAATAGATACAGTATCATAGGAATAGTGACTGCAATGTCTTCAAGCAGTCTTCTTTTTCTATCACTCTACAGTCTTTTTCTAAATTAAAAATTTAGTATGTTTGAGACTGAACTACTTGTATATATGGCTGTGCATCTTCTCAAAAAGCAGAACAGGATGCCATGTTTCGAATATGCTATGGGAGCAATGGACTTTCTATGTAGTTTGAATAATTAGCTGTCCATGAGGATATCAGACAGTTACAAAGATAAGCTTTGTTTGTGTTAAGAGGATAAGAAGTCTTTCAAAAGCAAAATCCTTTACACATATGGAATACATGAGTAACACTCAATTTGTCCTGTTAATTTATCCTTCATAATTATCACATAAAGCATGTAAGGCCATGCTACTGAACATCCTTTGAGATACAGCGTTGAGAAAAAATGCAACTTTAAATATTGAATTGTTAATACAATTGTGTAAATTTACCAAGTGACTGAAGTCTTTGCATGAGCAAGTTCCTATTAACAGCTTTATCAATAATGTAATAGATACAGCGTCCGATAATTTGCAATGTGAAGCAGGAGTATTTTAGTTACCTAATCTGTGTTTTTTAAAGCAGTAACTGGTCAAAAATATTCTGTCATATGTTTGCCGCCATTTATGGTGTCAGAGGCCTGGGCACCCAAAATACCATGCATAACAAAATAAGAGCAGAATAAAATTGATCACAAAATGGTTATAGCTGCCATAGCCCTGGCACTTGCATGACGAACAGGTCCCACCTGGGATTAACAATGTGGGCATACTACACTGTGTGCCCCCCCATCATTTGGGACAAAGTGTGTGGTACACTCTGGAGATGGGCGTGCACCTCTGGTTTTTGGCATGCCTAGCAAAGCTGTAACAAGGAAAAAAGAAACTCTTAGCTATAGCTGAGATCCCAAACTTATACATTAAACAATGGAAGGGTGGGTGAATGAGGCTCTGGCCAAACTGGCTGTCCAAGATATACAGGTATTTCTTGTTCATGTTCATGTATCCTTCCCAAGCAGATTGGAGGAAAAACCTTGTCCCTCTGAGTGTTCCTGCCACAACCTTTACAATTGGTTAGGGGCAGATGAGTGCAGAAAACAAGCCCATGTTCTGCCACAGAGACCACTGGGAAGAGCTCTCTGGCAACAGAAGCAAAGCAAAAATTTAAAAAAAAAACACAACAAAGTGTGTTGCTTATATACTGCCCCATAGTTTTTAAATAAATTTTTGGGTGGTTTAAATTTTTGTAATTGTACAGGCTACACATCCCCTCCCCCCGCGGGAAGTGGGTACTCATTTTAACTGACTTTGGAAGGATGGATAGCTGATTTAATCTCGAGCTGTTTTGGTATTGAATGCTGTGAGGAGAGTTTTGGCTGCAGTACTACAATATTACCACTGCACCATGAGGCTCCTGTAATCACAGAAGACAGCAGCTACCAGCTGCCTAAGCCTCCACTACCTTTGCTAGCCACCAACCCCAGACCCAGGTAAGCCTGGGACTACCACTTGTAGAAGCCCAGTCATCTTCATATTGTTGTGTGACCAAATCATTCCAGCATGGGCTATACAAATGTTGTTCTCATAACTAACAGAGAAGACAACTCACCAGTTAGCTGAAACTAGGTTTGAGTCTTCCTCTTTCGCCCCCACTGCAGCACTGTCTGAAGTGCTGAGCTGCCTGCAGGGTAGATTGAAGCAAGGAGAAGTGTCACTGATTGGAAGGACATGGGAAGAAGGTCCTGTCACATTTCATCAAGGTGGCAAAAAGCAGGGGGTGGGGTGTTTCTCCCATATAGATGAGGGTACCAGATTTATATTCCACCTGCTCAAGATGTCATTCAACAAAAGTCCTATATATGTCCTATTATAGCTATCAGAATCTGCCATATAAGCTGGTAGCTATGATGATCTTGGCATAGAAAGAGAGAGGTCTGAAGCTAAAATCTTAATGAGAAACTAAAATAGAGAATTTTGTTTGCTCTGTCTTTTTGGCTGACCAGCCTTGTTCGTACTTCAAATTAACATGCATTTATTTTCAGATAATGCATTCTTATACACAACTCTTGGCTCAAAAATTGGCTATAAAATAGAGTTGTTGGCAAGCTGTGTATAGAAGTGCATCCATTAGGAAAAGGTGCATGCAAAAACATACAACAGCAAGAAATTTTAGATGTGTATAGTTACATTTGTGGATGTCTTTAAAATTCCAGACTGATGCAGAAATTAGAAGAAACAGACTTACAATAGACTCCATGTTCAGCAAACCAGAAGTTGACTGGTCCATCTGTCGGACCAGTCAACTTGGGATAGATTCTATCTCAACCTATTTTGTCTTAAAGATATTCACTAACCACACATTCTTAATATGAAGCCCTCCTACTGGAATTCCAGAATGTATATATCTATGTCTAGAGGTGAAGCAGAAGACTTCATTGTACAATTTTGTTGTGTAAGTATTCTAATTTCTTCTTATCTTATTGTTGCCAGTTCTTAGTCAGTCAACATTGTGTGGTAGGGTCACAGACGGACATGCTGTGATAAAGTGTCTTCTTTGGAGCATTTTATGTATTTAAAGCAAACAGCCTTTTTCTGAGTTTTCCTCTGCAATCAGAGGGCGCTCAGTTTGGGGGTGGGGAAATCCACAGGGGCATTCCCAGACAACAAAATCCCAAGATGATAAATGCTTTACAAACATTTTCTGTGAAAGGTTATGTTCAGTACAGGTTGGAGAAACACAGCAATTCACACTGTTGTACTGTATGTTATGTAATCTTCTGTCAGCGTTGTATCTCCATTTCAGTTTGTAAGGCACTACCTGTTTGGAATAGGATGAAGACTCATTGTTACCCACAGTCCTGTTTCACACTAAATATTCTTCCAGTCCTTTGTGGCTGCCATTTTTATCAAGCATTCAGAACAGCTTTCCTTTGCTGATCTGCCATTTTCGAACATATCACTGTTTCACTTGTATGATTTCTGGTGAGACAAGCTCAAACCTGGTTGCTTTTCTCTCAGTAACAGAGAAAAGAAATGTCTCTGGTGCCTACTCTGTAGAGAAAGTTCATTCATGTGTAAATTATCAGTTGGCCTTTATTTGCTTGGCCTGTGGAGAGTACACATGCAGATAAAAGGCTCAGTGGGTCAGAGTTTAGTACATGCAGGTTTCTCCAGTGGCCACAATGACACTGTTAGAACTGTTGTCAAAGATTATCAGACAGGCTGGCGTGTCTTATCATTATTTACTTGCAGTTTACAGAGTTAAAATTTAGTGTAGGGTGCTTTTAGAACATTTGAACCATCAACATCATGGCTATTTATACTATGAGTAATGTCCTTCACAGGATATATATGAACATTCATGTAGAGGATGCTGGTATTTCCTCACTACTAAAATAGCAGATTATATCTTTATTAGTGAGAAGCTAAACTGTAAAATCATCTACCATCCCCACCAATAATAAGAAAGAATGGGCATTTCAATTTACATTGCAATATTTAAATAGATCGTGCTTTCTTCTTATGTACAACCACCAATGTTACATGCTGAACTGTTTGCAGTGTGCCAGAATTACGTTGTTTCACTTAAATATTTATTGTACAATTGCCTGTTCTGCAGTTATGTTCGTATTGGCATAAGAAGTAGGCAGCAGCTGCAGTCTATACAGAGGCAGCAGAAGAAAGTTGTTTGATCTGTAAGATCAGTAGCCTGATCTGTAAGATCATTGAAACAGGATCAAGAATCATTAAGGCCTATTAGCAGCTGTGTTGCAAGTTCATTTTATAATGCAGTTGTCAGAGCCCCAGTTATCTGACTAAAGTAAAGTTGTTAAGCTACAACTGTCTCTTAGTTACATGAGGTTGATCATAAATGAGATAGGATACAGGGCTTGTGAAATGGAAATTCAAGACCCATATCTATCAGGTCAGCCTCAATTTAGACATTTGGGACCACCCTGCCATTGAATGGCTGGTACCCAAGGTCACAGCTGCAAAAAAATATTATTAACATATTTGCATATCTTTGTAACGTTATCATGAAACTCCTATTTTATTTTTTCTTATATAGATTGAAAAGAATAAATTATTTCGTACTAATTTTATTCTTCCCTTTCTAAAAGTTGTATTGATATTTAACACTAGATGTTTTTATGGGCATTCGATACAGGTATTTAGTTGCTTTACTTGCTTTTATGTTTTAAAAAACTTGATCTCAAAATATTATCAGTCTTGAAAAGTTGATATTGATTTCATTTATTTCATATCTTTTTATTTTAGCAATTTAAATACCTTTCTTTACCTTTCTCAATTTAAACTACTTTCTTTAGAGAAAAAACATCATGCCATACTGTGACCAAAATTCTGTTGCATGGTTACACCAGTGGAAAGGATTTAAATGTCCAAAATCCAACAATTGATTGGTGTGAACCCAGAAACAATGCAAATGATATACAGTATTTAGTATCATTGTAATCTGATTTATTGGGAAATCTACTGAAATCCATAGCCGTGTATTTGTTAATTCTAAAATAGGTGTTTTCACACTTTCTGAGGTATGGCTAGAGACCAAAGGACTATGAAGCTCAGGATTTTTTTGATGTGTGTTTCTTTAACTGCATTCTCCCATGTTTCCTAGCAAACCTTTTTTGAAACTGAAATGAGATCAAATGCTGTTGCGATAAGGCAACAATTGGTTAGCTTTTCTAAGAAAACTTGTCATCTGAGTTACCACAAACTCCTTATATAATGCTAGCATAAACTACTAAAATAGTTTTTTTGAATCCTGTCTCTTCAAGTTTGAAGAAATAGTCATATAAGTTAAGAGATACAGTATTTCAGTTTAAGAATATCAACTTGTTTGTACAGTAACATCTCCAATATTTGGAGGCTATGTGTGAATACAAATCTGTTTCATATCTATCATTATATTACCTAGTATAGAAATACACCAGCTTCTTAGCATATTAACAACATGTTGCGGCAATTCTTCTGAAAATATATTTCATACATCTGTGGAAACAAAATGTACATGAAATAATTATATGGCAAAAATAAAAACACCACAGATAACAAGCAGATTTGTTTATGTACACAGTCATCTAATTCATTGCAACAACAAAGTTCAAATATGTGTGATTATTTATAGACAATATTTTTCTGTTTTGTTGGTCTAAAAGTATCTCTCTTGACTCCTAAAACAGTAGGGTGAAAATTATTTCTCTTGTCTGTTATGGGTATTCAATGTACTTTAAAAAGAAACTAAGTATGCTAAACCTTATAGTAGCTGTTGCAGCTAAATGTAATTCTTACAATTTGCAAGCAGCATTGTAAATTAAAGGATATATGAGACTTATATTTGGGCTCTGTGTGAAGATTTCCAGTACAGGACAGAACAAGGAAGAGAAACCAAACATTTATTTAAATTAATTGCTTAGCATTTAGTGCAACTGGTCTGGTGGACGTACAGTTCCCCTGTTCATTCTTCCATAAAGCAGGCCCTCTGGCCTCCTGAAAATGCTACACCCTGCTGAATGTAGCATACTGAGGGAAATCCTGTAAGTGAATAAAAGGTATCTTCCATGAGTAGAACCCTTCCATCTGCAGAAGGCAAATTTTGGAGACAGCCTCAGCTCCCTGACAGCCATATTACGAAGTGATCTAATCACAGTCTAATTTAAAATGAAATCCTGTAACTGCCATTGCCTAATACACAGACCTCAGTGTCACTTAGCTTCTGAGTAAATATGTGGAAGGTTGCACTTACACATTCTTACACTTGAACATCAAAACATCTTAAAAGACAATTGACTTGAGTATCTTGTATTGGGAAGTCTCTTTAACTGCTTTTATCTCATATAAAAATATATGTTTATAATTAAGATTCTCAGAACCCATCCTCCTGGCCCTTTATGAATTTTTTTTCTTCCTTCTAGAGCAGAGACATGGAAATAATGCAGCCATGCAGATATTGTTGAACTACAAGTCCCGTCAAAGCTAGTCATCATAGCCAGTGGTGAGAGAGGCTGGAAGTTGTAATCCAGTAACATCTCCAGGGCTACATTTTTGCACACTCCTGTTCTAGAAGAATGATCCTAGAACTGCTTTAGTAGGTCATTCCTACTTAGCACTAGTACCATCACTTGCCATTCTGGCATCCAGCTTGGGAACACCTGAGAAAAAAATGTATGGCTTAATGCTCCAAGCAACTGGATGGTCAAGTATGGCCACAATTTTAATGGCAACGTACACATATCTGACATGATTACCAAATACATACTAGCTATAATTTTGGAATGAGCCCTCAGGATTGATTTGCATCATCTTTGGAACTGGGAGGGAAGTAGGTAATGCACTAATTTTTGGGCAGTAGCCCTGTTTCCTGATAATTTCAGCCACTGCATCGGCTGACAGACTAAATCAGAACATGCATGGCATATCACATTTTAATGCTCAGTTCACAGCCTAAGATGAAAAAATCAATGGCCTACCAAAAATAGTGACCAGCATATGACCATCAAAAATAGTGACCATCATATAATTAGGGACTTCCATTGTCAAGCATCTTAGTTATTTTGTGGGTTGGGGAGGATATAGAAATAGATATAGGAAACTTTCTATAAACAGATAAATGGGAACTCTTTGATTCTCCTCTTAGTCAGAGATCTCTCCCACAATATTTTAAAATGTTAATTGGAAAATGAAACACTCACTGTGTAACACACTGTGATCATAACATTAAAGTTATTCTTAGACCAAAAAATGCACAGTTGCATTCTAGATGTTTTCATCAGTCTCTTCTCTTTCCTCTATAGGTTTGTAATTTTTTTATTAGCTCATTGAACAAATTATTCAACAAATTGCTCAAACTTTGCTACATACCCCTTAAGTCTTTTCACTTCTACTTCCATTGTATTGCACTGCACTACATTGCATCACATAACAGCACTTTATAAGTGAGTCTGTGCTTCTGCATCCATATCTTGGTAATTTCCCAATTCTTCTTACAGCCCCTCATTTTAATTTTTTGTTGTAACAATGTTACATAGGTTACCTTCCAGGTCACAGTGTATCAAGAAATTTTTCTAGTGGTGGTCCAATGGGCCCCATATGTGTGTTCTCTGTAAAATGTTTTCCTTCATGAAAGCTTTCCTACAGAGCATGAAAACTCTTTCCTTCATACTCTGTAGAAAGCTTTCCTTCAAGAAAGTAGGCCTCAGTAGAAGTCTATTAAGATTAATCAGATAACCGTCCCTTACTGGTTAATCAAATACAAGTAACAAATGTGCAGTTACCACTCAATTAAAAAGCAGACAGTGGAGTCTCTTGAAGATCTTGTTGGAAACAATACTTCTGTGGAGAGACAAAGTCTCAGAATGTGGAAAGTAGAAACAAACTCTTTATTCTGTATTTCTTTAAATCAGTTGTTAGAAAGCTCTGGTTCAACGCGTTTCAGTGAAGCCTTCTTCAGGAGCCGAGCATAACAGAAAGCCACACATTACATATTGAATCATTCACATTTTATTTTTATTTTTTAATTATATATATATACACCTGGCTTGGGACTCTCAACTTTATATAAATACATGCATTTATACTAAGCACATTAGGCATGATAAAATCTATTAGACAGAATATCAAACACTTACTGAGCTTCTTTATACTCTCTGCACCTTTCTTTGATCTATATCAGCTCCAAAACTGATTGAAAGTGTTCGAACATGCAGGCACTAGGAGAGGAGGCATTTGTACACAGCTGTGCAGGGTGGTGAGATAACCAGCCCAGCAGTTATCATAATAAAGGGAGAAAGTCTATTTCTTCATTTAACCCATGAGATACTAGGGTGTTCAATTTCATGATACAGTCAATTTCCCTTTTTAGTAAAGACCTTTCACAGTTTCCAGGAACTCTGTCCCTGGCCCAGAACACCAGATCTTTTATTGTATGGTTCATTTTGTAAAATGGCCAACTAGAGGACTGCCTAGTTGTTTATTTCTTAAATTACTGAGGGATTCACCCATTCGTACTTTAAGAGGTCTAGAGGTTTTTCCTATGTACAGTTTATTGCATGGGCACTTACCATTTTCTTTGTTGTCTATCACTCTAATCTGTTTATCATCTCTAATTATCTGTGCCAATAATACAATTATCATTGTAAATAATACTGGAGATAAGGGGCAACCTTGTCTTCTACCTCTGCCTAGGTATATTGTCTCAGTTATACCATCATTAACTATAACTCTGGCTGTATTCTGTGAATATAGTTGGTGGATTATCTGCCTAAAATTAGGTCCAAACCCTAAATATTTAATTAAATCTTTAAAGTACCCCATTCCACTGAGTCAAATGCTTTAAATATATCTAACAATATTACTCCGGCTTTAGAATTAGTTTCTTTAGCTAAGTGCATTAGGTTAAGTACCCATCTCATTAAGTCTGATATTTGTCTACCTTGTATAAATCTGTTTTGATCTTTTTCAATATATTTCCCCATAAAACTATTTAATCTCTTTGCCATTATTGCCGTGAATATCTTAGCATCTTGGTTTATCAGTGATATGGGTCTATATGCTTCCATATTTGTTGGATTTTTATCTGGTTTCAATATTGAATAAATGAGAGACTCTTTCCATGATTGTGGGATTTCTTCTCCCATTAGTATCTTATTAAATAGCTCTTTTAACTTTCGTATAAGAAACTTACACCAAAGTTTATTATACCGGGATTCCCTCTTCCACTGCCACTTCTGCTGCCCCCACCACCCACCCACCGCCTGCTGAGTTGTTTTCAGTTTGGGCACTCAGGATCAAAAAGGTTCGCCATCACAGATATATAGCATGGTATCTGGCTCCTTCTAGTGATCAGTCCTGGTAATACATGGTGAAAATACTTCCGGATTTTTCTTTTACCATGCTGCGTATAGTATTCACTATTATCTGCAGTTTTTATCATGGGGAGGCTTGGAACCAGTTCTCCATAGGTACAGGGGTCCTGCTACACTAGCAATTACTCAGCTGATGTTCTAATTATATCCTATTGCTATTTTACAGCAATTTTGACTAATACTGTTTCTGTTCAAACATCACGTAGTTTGGGGGGGAACTAAGGTGGAAACTATGTTTAAATTAATTATGATGAGAGAATTAATTATGATGAGAGAATTCATAGAAGTATATTTTCTCTCTCTTAGAATAACAGAACTTATAGATCACAGAAAGGAGCAAATGGGCAGCAGATTCATAAGAAACTAAAATAATTTATTTCTTCACATTTTCCATAATTAATATGAATTTTTCTGCCAAAATATATTATGGCTATTGACTTAGGTTTTGAAAATAGATGGCAAATTCTCAGAAGATCTATCTGTCAGTTATTCTGCCCATGGTACATGTCATGTGCCATCAAATCAAGTAACTTTGATGTATGACAGCCATAATAGTTTCTGAAAATATGAGAGATAATCAAGGAGCCATTTAAAGACTTGACTCTTTAGGCAGGCCTTCCCTTCTGTCAATTCTTGAATTCTAGCTTCTTGTTTTTTATCATTCCCAATCTTGAACACACCATATTATTGATTTAATTGTTTAATGTTTATGATGTTTTTATTGTATTTTATGATATTTGTAAGCTGTCCCGAGTAGACGCTGTCTAGGGGGGGTGGGGTAGAAACCTAACCAACAGACAAATAAATAAATAAACATTCCCACCTAAGCTTGAGTTTCTGTGGCCAAGTACACCTTCTCATCGGGGTCTCCTGAATCTTAGTTAGGCATTCTATACACAACACCACTTTGCTTCTCATAGCTTTGGTAGCTATAGCTAAAGTGATTTAATCTCCTAGGATTTAAATCTCCTAGGAGTAGGACTGTCAATAGAATCATAGAATGATAACCATTTCCTGAGGTAATTTGTTCCGTTGTAGTACTGCTCTAACAGTCAGGAAGTTTTTCTTGATACTCAACTGAAATCTGGCTTTCCAGCTACAGCCATGGAGTCAGAGAACACAGGGACAAATTAAATGAAGCCTTTTGCCTTCATGACTCCTATATAAAACTCCAAAAGGCCATGTGGCTGATGGTTGTGGACAACATACACTCTAATTTTCAGCACCCCAGGGTGGGGCCCTGCCTCTCATGCGTGCCTTTGCCCACCCCCCTCATGCACAGGGTTACATCACAACCAAAACCAAAGGGGTTGAAAACAATCTCTGTGTGGAAGAGGAAGAAAGCTGCGTGGAGGGAAGCGAAGTGGCATGCATTCATGCACACAGCTTAGAGGAAACCTTGGTTGTGGAAACAGAATGTTCAGCTAGATGGATCTTCAGTCTGAAAGAAATACGGATGTTAGCAATCCAGAATCTTGATTTGACATTTTTTTAAATGTACAAAAGTACATTAAACCAACACACACTCTGCAACTACATAGAAAGAAGTACAGGTAGAATAATCACTGAGATCAGTGAGATACGTAATAACAGGTTCCAGATGTGACACCAGGACCTCCTGCCCCTGTTTTGAGGAGAGCTGACTGGGCCAGCAGGCAGCTTAGCTTTCACTTAATGATGCTGCTCACTCTATAAGTTTTATAACTATAGAAACCCTATATATACAACAATAATATAAACTGGATGGGATATATATTTTCATAAACCTAATCTACATTTTAGTTTTAGTATCTCTTTTATAGCAATGGTTTTGCTTACAGTAACCCTTCAGGTTTACCAGACTGAATTTCTGCTCTTGGTTTGGACTCTGCTATTGCCCTCTTCTTCAAGCAGAGGCTGAGAGACAGGTTAGTTTTGTGGAATATCTGGTAATTTGATGGTGTTTCCTTATTGAATTGTATGTCGTTTTAGGGGCAAAGCAGTTACTTCAGAGTTTCACTTTTCATTCTGTTTGTGTTCAGACAGAAGTAATAATTTGCTTCAGTTGAAGGATTATTCTACTGTACAGTAACACATACAGTGGGGTCTCTACTTAAGAACTTGATCCGTATTGGAAGGTGGTTCTCAAGTTGAAAAGTTCTTATGTTGAATCTGCATTTCCCATAGGAATGCATTGAAAGCCATTTAATCCGTATCTGCTCTTTTCCGTCCATAGAAACTACAGTGGAACCTCTACTTAAAAACTTATTCCGTTTTGGAATGGTGTTCTTAAGTTGAAAAGTTCTTAAGTTGAAGCAAAATTTCCCATAGGAATGGACTGAAAACCAATTAATCCGTTCTGGCTGTTTTTTTGTTATGTAGAGGTGCGTTCGTACATTGAAGCATTAGTTCCCATAGGAACTAATGCAAAGCTGGTTAATACGTACTCTACCACTAGGGCGAGAAATTTTTTTTAACCTAAGATGACCTAAGGTTAAAAAAAGAGCAGGAAAGGTTTTTTTTTTCCTGTTCTTATCTTGGATTTCTGTTCTCAAGTAGAAGCAAAATTTAGCAAATGGAGCTGTTCTTAAGTTGGATTGGTCTTAAGTAGTGACGTTCTTAAGTAGAGACCCCACTGTAGCTGGCTGGATAGTTCAGTGGTTTAGGTATCTGGTTGTGGAGCCAGAAGTTGGAATTCAATTTCCCACTATGCCTCCTGTGACTAGAGACAGTCTATCTAACATTGGGCAAGCTGCACAGCCAAGATGCTCCCAGAAGATGGGAATGGTAAACCACTTCTGTGTATTCTGCACCTAGAAAACTCTGGAAAGAGTTGTCATAAGTCAGAATCGATTTCATGGCAGACACTTTCACAGAGCAACACGTAGATTTTGTTCAATCTTAAAAAAATATGAACTTTAAAGTAAGTTTTTTGTGCAGGTGTGTATATGGTATCTAATATAAGGCTAGGTGCTTTCTTAAAAGCAAATTGATGAGAAAAAGATACAGGGTGGAACATGAGGTACATTAGCTAGGAGAGCCATTGCAGGTGGTACAGAAAGGAGCCAAGCCCTTCTCTCCCTCTAGCAAATGGAGCATTGGAAGCCCCCTCCCTGTCTCTTTCTTGTCCTTTCTCCTAGGAATAACAGTTCAGTCCTTAAAAAGAATCAGTACAGGCTAAGGCCTTCTGTGTATGTCCTAAGAATATAAATGAAGGTGTACATAATGAAGTCTGCTCTGAGAGTGAACAGTTTTGTCCCTCCGTCCCCACCACCACTGGTTTTCAATACCCCTAGAATAACAGTGGTGCCTCTTTAAAAAAAAAAGAATCTGTAACAATCCTAGTGCTACTTCAGTTGACGGTATATGGATATATTAATAAACAATTTCAGCACTATGATTGCTGATTATTTTTAGAAAGGACTTGGAATCAACAGTTATACGCAATGAAAGCATGAATATGCAACCAAAATTTGGGAAAACCCTATCTCTGAAAACTGTAATTTAAATGAAATGATTGAACTTGTTCATAATGTAAACAAGTTTTGTTCTCTACTGATATATTGTTAAACTATTTCTGCACCATATTGGTTAATTTTTTTAAAAAAAGTTGAATCAGTGGCTACATGCAACAGAAGCATGAAATACATGTACAACAAAATATTTTGGTAAATCCATGTCTCCAAAACCTATAGATTGCTATCCTTTTATGTGCCAGGACAGGCAGTTGGTGCGTAACAACAAAGTCTAAAAGAGATTTTAAAGGTGGTGATAGTGGCAGAAGAGGACTGCGGTTATGGTTTGAGAATGTCTTCAGGAGAAATGTCACTAATATCGCACACTGTGAGGGCAGTTGAAATGCAGTATCTTGTGTTTTTTTTAAAAGAATTATGTGTGAATCATATGCCCAATATGATCTGGGATTATACAGCCACAGAATGTGCATTAGTGTGGAACAATCACCATGCCTGGTCATGCCCTCAGTATAGCATATTGAAGTGCTTAATGCACTGCGTAACAAAGTTAATGCTTGAACTTTGCCTTCTCTAACAAAAACATTGCTACTCTTATCAACAGTTCGTTTTTTCTCCTGTTTGTCTACTGGCCCTCAGTATCTGCCAAAGGAAATAGCCTATGTTAGAAAACTCTCTTATTTTATTTCTAACATCAGTGATTGATATTGACTGAAACTTAGGAAATGTTTCACATTTGGCTCCTCCACAAATGATTCTGCTTCTGTGGCAACATGTCATTTGGTCTATGTCTATCTGTAAAAGAGAATGAAATATTTTGTTTATGCCTATGTCTTATTAAGCACAGTGGGAGACCCAAGCACCCAACACGTACAAAAAAGGACAAATATTTGGTGGAGAGAAACAGAACTACCCTTCACAGCTGTTTTGCTAATAGAATACTTTTACTTTACAGAATATGATAAAGAATTTCTGTTCAGTAGTTATTAGGAAGTAAATGAACCATCATTGTCTGGATAGCGCAGTGAGTTAGGCCACTGGCTGTGGAACCAAAAATTTGAGAGTTTGATTCCCCCACTGTGCCTTGTGGGAGAAAGGTAAGCCTGCGTAGCCTTGGGCAAACTACAAGATCTCAATCCAGGAAAAGGGAATGGTATGGCATTTCTGAATTGGCTGTACCAAGAAAAGCCTGGAATGGGCTGCCGTAAGTTAGAATCAACTTGATACCGCTTGTTGTTGTCTTTGTTAATCACAACTTCTTTTACTGTAGTGAAACTTCTGGTTTGCAGTTAGATGTAATTTCAACATATTGATAACCATACTTTTAAGCTGCTTTACCTTTCTACAAGGGGTTTTACCTCTCTACAAAGGAATTTTTGGCACTCCTTACATTTAAGACTAGAATATTCGCTGCCCCTTATCCCTAACAAAGCAGGGTGGAAGTCCTTAAGTTCCCCATCCTTGCTGTAAATCAAGGAGGCCTACCTTCCAGCATACATATACCATGTGTACTCAGATTGTTCTGTTTCAGGTCTTCCTTTAGATTGTGGAAATACTATTGTAAGTACATACTAAAAATAGATAAATATCACCTAGTTGTCTTGGTAGGTAGCTCTTAAATATCTCAAGCTCTTAAATATCTCAAACAAGAATTTCATGTAAAATAATTAGCAATTTTTATTGTCGGGGAAATCAGAAAAAGAATTTTCATCATTTCTTCTATATTATGCAGAGTACATTATTGTAGCAAAATGCCACCAGGTGAAGTCATTCCTGCCTGTCCATCACAGAAGCTCAAGAGGGATGTGAGCAAAGGAATAAAAGTGAGCCGTCCTCACAGACATCTAAAGAAGAAGCAAATGAGGGATGTGCTGTGGGGGAATTAATCAAACTGGATGGTGATGAATGTATGACTAATAAAGCGATAGAGGTGTTTCTGGCAGAGAGGACGAAAGACGGGGGGAGGAGTCAGGAGACTGGAGATGGGATGAGGTTATAAAGGAGGAGGGAGGAGAAAGAGGGGCAGATGGAGGAAAGGAGGAAAAGAGTACACAAACAAGAGAGACAGGCGCAGAGAGAGAGAAGATCATAACATTGGTAAAGAATTTCCCGAACTTGATGAAGGAAGATGGTCTGTTGCCTCTACCAAAAGAGATAGGAAAGATTGGAGCTGGTGAGCATCCAGGGGGATGGAAACTGGGAGTGGGTTTGGCTTCTCGCCCAGCGGTGGACAGAGGGACCCTTGGTGGAGCCAGCCCTTTCCTACCCAGGCTGGAGGGTTCGGTTGTGGTCCATCCTTGCTGCAGGACTACCTGCTCGGTGCTGACTGTGTCAACTGCGAATCAGAGCGCAACCATTCATTTTGGGGGGAAGAAACAGTGAAAACCAAAGATATGGGACCTGGGGTAAAACCCAAGAAGTATAACATGTTAACAAATGAAGAGTTGCCGGATCCGTTTGGTCCAGAGTTACTTGATGGAAAAGTTAATAAAACCAATCCTTTTTTGACCGTTACATCGACTCCGGCTGTCATTCCCGCCGAATCCCTTGGCCCGCCCATCCTAGAAAAGGAACCCAATCACAAGGGAGGAGCCAAGGATAGGGCAGGAGGGGCGGAGTTAAAGAGACAGTTGGGAGATGTGGAATAGCAGTTAGGATTTAGGAGAAAGATGGAGAGGGTTAGTGAATTGAGCTGAGAGTGTTAGGAGAGAGAGTTGGAGTTAAAATATATTGATCAAGCAGGAATGACATTTTAAGTACTGTAAGAGATATTGATTACAAGTACATAGTAGTTTGAGATAAAAGTGATTGCATACATAATCCAATCCGTATTAATACCTGATACAGTTCATATGTGATTTACCGTTATGATTTACTTGACAATAAATGAAGATTTGTTAATTAAACCTCTGATTCCTAAATTCAATAACCCTTAATTTTGGCAACACATGTGTATAACATAATTGGTATTAGGAGAATACCTGGTGGCAGCGTGAAGGAAAAAGGGTGTGATCCTTTGTGAGGGCCATATAAACAGGGGCTACAAGGTTGATCGCAACAATTATATTGTTTGTTTATATTATTTATGTGCTGTCTTTCTCCCCATGGGAACCAAACAAAGCTCACAACAGCTAAAACTAATTGTTTGAATTAATAACTGTCATTCTTTAACTGTTTTAAATGTAATATTGCTTGCAACTTCTTCCCAAATCAGAAGATGACCTTGGACCAGTCACATTATGTGTCACCTGTTACGAAGATATCCCATTACTAGAATATTCAATTTCATTGCAAAAAATCACCAGGAAAACAGGCATCTTTAGCAAGCATATCTAGTGTTACTCACCTTTTAAATTCTTTATCAAATCTCAAATAAAGCATCTAAATGCTAGTATGCAATTAAAATTTTATTTTGCTTTGACAGATAAAGAATGTATCATTTACAAAACTATTAAACTCATTGCTTGACTCCAAAGATGCAAATGGATTGTGTACAACAGTGCCATTAGAACAAAACATTCTTTTAAAACTACAACTTTACTTGAATAATCCACATTTTAAAATTGTGATTACTGAATGGATTGATTATTAATTAATACAATGAATGCTTTCAGACACATGCTAATTTCCATGATAGCTGTAATGGGCACAACTCATATTTGAAAGACTTTTTGAATATACAGTGGTGCCTCGTTTAACGAGTGCCCCGGTTAACTATGAATCTGCATAGCGATGGCAAAAAAGCAATCGCTTTTGCCATCGCTTTGCGATGTTGCCTATGGGGAAAAATCGCTTTGCGATGTTTTCCCCATAGGCCCCATTTTCCCCCAGCTGAGCGGCGGGAGCCTCCAAAGGACCGCTCCTGCGGCTCAGCTGGGCGGAAATAACGGCAGTAGCCTTGGAAGGACCCTTCCGAAGGGTCGTTCCAAGGCCACCGCCGGGATTCCCCTTCGGAGGGGGCATTTTCCCCTAGCTGAGCGGGAGCCCCGCTGCTCAGCTGGGGGAAAATGCCGGTGGTAGCCTCGGAAGGACCCTTCCGAAGGGTCGCTCCAAGGCCACCGCCGGAATTCCCCTTCGGAGGGGGCATTTTCCCCAAGCTGAGCGGGAGCCCTGCCGCTCAGCTGGGGGAAAATGCCGGCAGTAGCCTCGGAAGGACCCTTCCAAAGGGTCATTCTGAGGCCACCGCCGGGATTCCCCTTCGGATGCCTGAAAGGCATCCAGACCCCTGCCGCCGCTGCCGCTTGGATCCGCCCTGCGGCCGGCTACCCCTGCCATGGTCGGACTCTCAGAGTCCGACCATGGAAGGCGAAGCCGGCCGGGGGGCAGATCCCGGCCGCCCTCCTCCCAACCCTTCACCCCCTTCTCTGCCGCCGCTGGGCTTTGGAAGCGGCTTCCAAAACCCAGCGGCGACGGCGGAGATGAGGGTGAGGGGTGGGTCGGGCAGAGGCGGGAGGAGGGGGAAGGCTCCGCCGCCACCACTCGGTCGCGCTGGCCAGCATTTTCGCGGCCAGCATGTCCAAGAGGCCTTGGGGGAAGGCTTCTCCACCGCCTCTCGGACGCGCTGGCCGGGCGCGGGGCGGCTCCAAGCGGCGGGGGCAGGGGGGTTCCGAATGGCTTCCAGTGCTTCTCCTGGAAGCCATCCAGACACCCCCTACCCTGTCCCCGCCGCCGCTGAGAGCCTTCCGAGCTCTCAAAGGGCTTTCTCCAATATGGGGGGGAAGCCCTTTGAGAGCTCGGAAGGCAAATGTCGGCGGTCAGCGGTGGCTTTGGGGTCCATCCAAAGCCAGCGCCGACTGCCGACATTTTCCCCCAGCTGAGCGGCGGGGCTTTGAAGCTCCTGCCACTCAGCTGGGGGAAAATGCCAAAGGCCCCATTTTCGGTCAGCTGGTCGGCGGTTCCAAAATGGCCGACCAGCTGTGCTGCCTCGCTTTAGAGACACCGAAAATGGCCGCCCCTATGGAGGAACATCGCTGAACGGTGAGTTTATCCCCCATAGGAACGCATTAAACAAAGTTTAATGCGTTCCTATGGGTTTTTCCGTTCCGTTTAGCGATGTTTTCGCATAGTGACGATTAATCCGGAACGGATTAACGTCGCTATGCGAGGCACCACTGTATTTCAAACTGCAGATACAGAAAACCCTTATCAATATTTGGGTTTTAAATTAGAATCAAGATGTATGGACTGTGATCCTTGTGAGAGAGTCGGATCTTGAATATGTTATTCATTTACACAGTGACAGCAGTCTATTGAAGCTGCTATTCTAGACTACAGAAATTCAGATGTTAGGGGTTTTTTTGCACATATAATATAAACTAATGATTTATTTGTAAAGCTACAATTTTTACCCAAGTTATCCAGGTTTAATCTTTGTATCAATTAGATTATAAATAGCACAGAGTTCTGTTGATTACTATTACGTTTCTGGTCAAAATCTTTCTGTTTAATATTGCCCATATATAAAATACCTTAAAAGACTTTGAGTTAAGAGAAACACTAACCCATAGCAGTAATCAGTGTCCATAAAATTGTCCACTAGATAACTGTTGTCTGCATTTTCCACTAATGTTCATTAGTGGAGACTACCAAAAAGCATTCTAATAAATCATGTGTCAGTTTAAGGTATCAGTACAAGTTTGTTTGGTTAATTTGATGATTAAGGTATCTCTCTTTTGCTGTAGCTCTAAAAGGAGCAGAACTATGTAGCTGATGTTTGTGAATATGGGGGTATTTGTCATTCTTCAAGAATTCCACCTTTCTGACTAGCAGATAGGGAAGACTGGATAGTTTCTTCTTATAGTCCACCTACTACCAATCAGCTTTCCACCATCTTCCTTCTGGTCAGAGTTTTTGATAGGGAGGAAACAGCAAAAAATAAAATAAAATACAGTGACCCAGTTCCTGAAGTATCACTGAATTTTGATCTGCAGCTGATCTGGCGAGAAGCCCATCATTTCCAGTCTTCTTTTCCCACATGCTTCTTCTACTGTATGCTAATATATGCTATGATATAAGTTCCTTTCTTCAGCCTCTTCCTTCAGGCTATGCTGCTGTCTTTACCTTCCTCATTCTCTTTGGGGCTTGAACTGACTGGCACGTTTCAACTGCCCCTGAACAGTATTGGATCTTTCTTTTTATATATTTGAGCTAGCACCTTCTGAACAATGAATTTGGCATAGAGACACAAATTTTAGAATTCTTTACTTTTGACCACATGTGAGGACATAATAGTTAAAAGTAGAGATGGGGGTATAATATCCTCACACGAGAGTCCAGGCTTGTGGGGCCGGACGGTCTACTCACCGATCTGATGCGAACGACACGATTCTGCCAGTGGCTCCGCAGCATATGATCCACTTGCTACTCTTCGACCTTGCATCAAGGCTTGTCCTCCCGCCTCCTGCCTGGAGTGGCAAGCAAATTGCACGCCGTGGAGCCATTGGTAGAATCGCGCCATCTGCAGTGGAGCAGTGAGTGGACCGTCCAGCCCCATGGGACTGGGCCCTCGTTAACGCCAACTGTGCAGGGATATTTGTATACGAATACAAATAGCCCCATCTCTAGTTAAAAGCCATATGAATACGATTTACATTAGTAATTGTATTTGTCCCCCTTTTTTACTTTTTAAAAACAACCCATGTTCTAGACTGCTACGTTTAAAAAAAAACTTCCTAATTCTCTCCAAAGAGTCCCCCCCCCCCCGAACAGTGGATGATGCCATCTTGGTATCTTGGGAGGTGATAAGAAAACTGCTGATGGTGCCATCTCAGTATACTGCAAGTTGCCTCATGATTTTGTAAATATGACACACATATTTGCAGTGCTTATATCATGACTTGCTCTGCTGTATATTGTATGATGCCATAAGGAAGATATATTTGCTTGGACTTTCGGAATGTACTCGTAATAGAAAATTGTGATTCAAAGTTTAAATTTATACAGTGGGATTAAAATGAAAACCTTCTGTTTAAAGTTTACTGAGTTTGTATTGATAGAAAATTATGCAAATGAAAGTGGCATAGAGGATTATGCAAGCAAATGTGCATTGTAAAATACGTTGTTGCTGTGATTTTGATCATCACATCCCTTCTTTAGAAAACATTAATTTTATGTCAGTTCATTTGTTTTGAACTCTTATTAACATAATGTTCTGTGCGGCCAATCTTTTCTATGTTTTACTTTGTATGGGCTGTTCTGAGTTCTTGGTTTAATAATGCTCTGTGGAGAGCACCTGTGGATTTTTGACTGTGATGACCTTTTATGAACTAGTTTGTACAATGGTACCTCGCTAGACGACGACCTTGTAAAACGACAAATCCACATGATGAGGTTTTGCGATCGCTATAGCGAATCACAAAACAGTCATTCCAGTGGGGGATTTTCGCTGGACGATGATTTGGTCCATGCTTCGCGGACCATTTGTTCGCAAGATGACGATTTCTACAGCTGATCGGCGGCTCCGCAGAATGGCTTCCCTGTGTTTTCGGGACCCATGCTTCACAAGACAGCCATTTTAACAGCTGATCGGCGCTCGCAAAATGGCTTCCCTGTGGGCAATCTTTGCTGGACAATTACTCATTTCCCCATTGGAACACATTAAACAGGTTTCAGTGCATTTCAATGGGGAAACACTTTTCGCATGACGATGATTTCGCTAAACAGCGATTTCTATGGAACGGATTATCATCATCATGTGGGGCACCACTTTTGGAGGCACTATTTTCTTCCTTTTATTGTTAGAAAGTGTGCCCCCTCAAGTTTAAAATGATGGTTAGGATTATAGGAACTAAAAATGGAGAAGAGAACTGCACATTTTATATGAAAGCAAAGAAAAGAGAGGCCAGCACAAAGAAGTGCAACGTAATGAAAGAATAAGTGCTGCCAAGTACCTTTGAAATCTCCTGTACTCACTTTGAGCCAGACTTTTGAGTTCCAGAGAGCTGACTTGTTTACTTTCTGTGACCAGCACAACTTTCTAGAGAACAGCCTCAAAGTGAACCACCAGACAGGTGGCTGCTCGAAGTCTACTTACCTGCCTGTCTTGTTTTGAGGAGCCCTTTAGACTGAATCGTTAGTAGATGTCTACTCCTGAGAGTCCATTAGTTTTTCTCCCACTGCAGCATTTGCCACAAAGAGGCTGCACAGCTTCCAAGATCATGCACCTGTGGTGTGATCTAGCCATGAGACAGCAGTAATGAGGATGTGAGATCTGTGCTGCATCACACTCTGCTGATCCCAACAGAGGACCATCCCAGAAATGTTTGGGAGAAGCTGTCAATTATGATATGTCTGATTACTTTGAGAAGCTTAATGGGACAGGGGAAAGTCTCTTTGTGGCAACCAGTTGATCATATGGGAAAAGGAAATTGGGTTTAACAAATATTCTCTACTGTGTGAGGTGTTCACCCAGAAAGATACAATGGAAAAGAGGAACAGCCTATAACATTCTGCATAATGATACCGGGGTGTGTGTGTGTTATTATTGTTGATTTAATAGAGAAAGACAACAAGGCTTTTAAAAAGTACATGTGAATACACTCTTAACATCCTGTCACAAACCCCTCAATTATGAAAGCCACAGACTTCCTCTTTATAACTCCATAAAAAGTAATATTCCCTGAGTAGCCCTGTAGCATTATTACATTCAAAGAAAATTCAAATACTGGTATGGGGGGTGGAGAGGAATTTGTTTTCAAATCTATGTGTTTATTGTTATTCAAGCATGTCCTTGATCTGCCAATTACTTATGACCTTAGCATTCATCATTGCATTTATGTTTAAATGAATTCCCCTTTGACACAGCAACTTAGGATTTCAAAACACCATCTAGTCTAATGTCCCTTTTGTACAACAGCTGCCATTCCCACGTTGTTGTCTTTGATGCTGGGTGTGTGTGTGTGTGTTCTTCCATATGTGTCAAGGAATTATTGGTTAATGCTCAGGTGGTTGCTTTAGCTGTTCTTCTGATGCTTTGCATAATTTCATTTGATTGGTGGACTTTGCAAGTAAGATATTATCTTCCCTATCTGTACTTAACATGAACTTGGGACACCAATAGTTTGATTCAATTTTGAAAATAAATGATCCGTATGGATTTATTAAGCTATAAAATGCTTACAAAAATAAATATGGTGTTTGAAAACAGAACAGCTTTAAAACCAGATGCCACAACATGGGTTGCCAGATTTTAGATTGTATCAAGTCTTCTATGCCTTTATTACCGTGTTTTCTCGAAAATAAGACTGGGTCATATTAATTTTTGCTCAAAAAAACGCATTAGGCCTTATTTTCAGGGGATGCTTTAATTTTTTTCATGTACAACAATCTACTGTACATTTATTCAAATACAGTCATGTCATCTCCATCTGGTTGCTGCACAATGGTGGAGGGCAGGGTTTCACTTAACTGGGGCTTATTTTTGGGGTAGGGCATATATTACGAGCATCCTGAAAAATAATACTAGGGCTTATTTTCAGGGAAACAGGGTATTTGCATACATGGGGAAAGCCTGTCAAATGCTGTTTTTTCCATTTCAGAGCTGCAGTAGTTAAGAGAAATAGCACCTGCTGAAGTTCTCAATTTCTGACCCATGAATTTTGTGGTCTTATCATCAACGGTCTGTTCAGACTTTAGTCTAGTGGGCCCTCCTATCAAATTATTATGCATATGATTGCAGCCTGAATTATTTAACTATCCAAAGTTTATAAGATGTTTGTAAGATCCATTAGATCTGATCTTCATAAAATCCATCATATAATGTAAGATCTGCTACAGCAAATCATGTTAGCATCCTTCAGAGTTTAAACACATTAAAGTACATTACAAAAAAAAAGTCTTCACATAGCATGTAACCATTAATCCCATACGTGAAACTAATTTTAATATATATCATAATTGTTTTACTAATTGCTCCATTGTTATTCCTTGATTAAACAGCAGACTGATCTATAAGCAAGAAAGCAATTTTTAAAGCAACTCTGGATTGCATCACAAATTACTGTAGCAAGTGTTAGGATCAGTACTGGAACAGTCTCTTTTTTTAATTGGAAAAAGGTAATCTGTGTCGTGTCCAATAGCAATTCATTCAGTTTAGTTTGCATTTTGATTGATGTTAGAGACAGGAAGTTGTGGTATTTGGTTAAATGTGCAGTTGATATTGAGGTAGGAGGTATTGTCGGTGCAAGGAAGGATCTGGTAATTAAGGCAGATGAAATAGGTTAATGAAGTGGAGTGACACAAATAAACAAAAATTGAATATGTGTAACATCATACATACATTTGGGCTGGGGCATAGTTTTCTGGCCAGAACAGTTGAGCTAGAAAATGATTCAAGATACTGGTTGTTCACAAGAAGGCATATAAATCACCTGTGTGGTATAGGTGCACACCCACTGGTGCTGATGATTTCTGAACATGTAAACCACATACCTGCTTTTCACTTAAGGCTGCAATGTGTTAGTTGATTGTTTGTTTGTTTGTTCATGTTCTACCTTTCTTTCAATGAACTCAAGATAGCATATGGGACTTGTTTCCTCCCCACTTTATCTTCACAACTTTCTAGTGAGGAAGATAACAATGAGCATGACTGGCTAAAGGATACCTCATGAGTTTCACACACAAGTGGGGTGTGAGCCCATCTCTCCTAGAATCCTAGTCCAGCATTCTAATCACTATGCCAGCACACTTTCAGGAGAATACCCTCTACCAAAATCAATGAGATTAAATTTGAGTAAATGTGTAGGATTGCATTGTAAATGTATAGTAACATAATCATCCTCTCAGTTCCCAGTTCTTAGTTGGCAGAGGTTACCATGGTGCATAGTTTATTTCTCTGTGGGTGGGAAAGGGGGCTGCAATGTAATGAAGTATTAACTGATAGAAATCCCTGAATGACAGGGCATTACAAGTGTGAGGAATTGGGACAACAACAAATGCAAAACCGGTTCTTACTCTTGAAGCCTTCTGCCTTGCCAAGCACAGGTCAGCAAGACTTTGATCTGTCACTCGGCTCCTCCCAAACCCCATTTGAAATCGTAGAATGAAGAGCTGGAAGAGTTTGCAGGGTAACTGAGTCCAGTAACATGCCAGTGCAGGAGATCTGTGGCTAAAGCATTCCTGACAGATGGGCATCCAACTTCTCTTCAGTAATTTCCAATGGAGAAGAATTCATCCCTTTCTGGGGTAGTCTGTTGTACCTCAAACAGCTTTTACTTGTAGGAAGTGCTTAACATTTTGTCAATGTATAGATTACTCTGTAGTTATATTAGATTTATTTTTCTTATTAATGTTTGTTTTCTCTTCTATTTCATGTGTATTTTCATTATTAATTTAATAAATTAATGATGAGTAATTTTATTTCAAATGATTATCTTTAATAAAGGTGATACATCCCATGATACTTAGAACTTGTTTCATTCATTATCTAGGACTGCATGTACTGCTCTCTTTGAAGCATCAGGGAAAGAAGAGATCCTGAACTGCTACATGTGTGGTATTCTGTGCTAGAATAAGTAAACATGATCTTCTAATTCTAAAATACTGCATATATTTACTATTTTAGTCTACCTGAGTACAGACAAGAAGCAGGGAAAGCTTTTTGGTCAACTAGGCTAATATTCATATGTCCTGGAAGACTTTCTTTCACTAAGAACAGCAAACAGAAAATCCATGGTAATGTTTTTGCTTATGTAGTAGGTATTCAATTTGATATAGCTATTATTGACAGGTCTGCTTCCTTTTATTCCTAAATTTCTCATTACCTTTTAAGTGTGTGTGGATTTTTTTTCCTTTTAATATTACACTGTTATTTTTCTCTGAACGGCAGTTAAATTTACCACACAATAATTTCTTCTTTAAATAATACAATAGCTGGTTCCCACCCACACCACTGCTCTGACTCCTTCCTGATTCTGCATGAGTTTTCAGAAATAATTGCCAGTAGTTCAGCAAATTCATTAACTAATTCCCTTACGACTCTGTGATGCTTGTCATCCAGACCTGCTGATTTGTATATTAATTTTTTCTGAGTATTCCCACATCTGTGTGGGTTTTCTTCCTCTAATCCAACAGCTATATTGATGAGGTCTTTGTTATTTGTCACCACTACTTCTCTTTATTATTATACTTCTGTTTAGTCTTACAATACTGTTATTAAATCTGTCTGCCATCTCACCCGTTTTAGATAATCACCTAATTTGTTTCATGCAGTAATAGATCTGTTGTTATGTGCCATCAAGTTGCATCTGACTTATGGTTAGGGCCAAGCAAGTATTTCAGCCCAGGTCTCCTGAGTTCTAGCCCAACACACAATCTGTTACCTCACACTGACTCTCTTAACAGATCTACTTTGGGAAGATCAAACATTGTATGAGATAATCAGAAGAGCCTTTCTAAATCATACCAAAGTCCTGTCTAGTCCTGTGTTTTGTTCCTACAGAGCTCAGCTAGAAATGCATGAGAAACCCCACAAACAGGGGCAGTAGAATTCTCCTCTTCTGAACAGCCACACATACAACACCTTGCTCTTTATCTCAAAGGTATCTTCTGATTTTTAAATTCATGTGTGGTGTAGTGGATACAGTGGTGAATTAGGATTTAGGAGAACTGGGTTTAAATTTGTGCTTGGCTGTGTAACCTCACAGAGGGTGGGGAAAACTGGTAAAACTACTTTTTATATATTTCACCTTGGAAGCCCTATTAGGGTCACAGCAAGTCACTTGACAGCACATTGGTTGGTTGATGTGTGCCATCCAGCCAGAAAGTCTCATAGGGCTTTCAAGGTAAGTGAGAAATTTAAGGAGTAGCTTTACCAGTTACACTCCCTCAGTGAGTTTCCGTGGCTGAGTGGGATTTGAACCCTAGTTTCCAGAGTCTTAGACAATCACTTTATCCATTAAACCACACTGGCACATTACAACACGTGTATATAGTTAATCCACTGCAGTTAAATATCCCAATATTTTGATAAGTATGCTCCTCAAGAGTAACCCTTCCAGATTCTTCTATATCAAAAGGGGTCCCCCCCCCAAAAAAAAACCACATTCCATTGGCAATGTCTCATTGTTACTATGAAGGTTGCAATTGAAATCCAGATTCAAAAGAATTTGAGTTCCATTGATTTAAGTGATCTACTCTGAGTATGACACATGGAAGCCCCATTGGTTTTGGTGGATCAGCTTTAACTATGTCTACATCAGGCTTCACCAAATGTCCTCAATTTTACATACAATATGCTGATGGCAGCCAGCTCTACATCTCCTTTTCCCCAGCAACAGTGCATGCTGTTTCGTCCCTTAAGCACTGTTTGAAGGCTGTATTGCAAGGGATGCAGGTGAATGGTCTGAAGCTGAACCCATACAAGACAGAGGTCCTGAGGGTGGGTGGCCCCGCCATTGATGGTTTAGGAAACTCCCTCTCTTTTGGGGGGGAGAGTCTAACCACAAAGAGTGAGGATCACAGCTTGGGGGGGGGTCCATCTGGATCTGACGCTTACTATGGAAACCCAGGTAGTGTCAGTGGAGCGCACTGCCTACTTCCATCTTGGTGGATTGCCCAGCTGCCTTCCTATCTTGATGTTGGGGCGCTCACCACTCTGTTCCATGTGCTTGTAGTCTCGAGATTAGATTCCTGTAATGCACTCAGTGTGGGGCTTACCTTTGAGATTGGTGCAGAAGCTTCAAATGGTGCAGAATGCGGCAGCCAGACTTCTCACTGGGGTGAGAAAGTATCATCATATCCCACCCACTCTGGCTGCCCTGCAGTGGCTGCCCATTTGTTTCCGCATTGAAAGTGTTAATGATGACATATAAAGCCCTAAACGGTTTAGGACCTCAATATCTAGCAGAATGCCTTCTCCCACCAAGATCTACCTGAATCACTTGCTTTAGCCAGGATGGGTGGCTGAGGGGCCTAATGTTGAGGGAGGCCCAGAGAGAAAAAACAAGAAATTGGGCCTTCTCGGCAGTGGCCCCTCACCTTTGGAACAATCTCCTCCAGGAAATTTGTCTGGCTCCTTTGCTGGGTCTTTTTAAGAGCAAACTCAAGACCTGGCTCTTTAGGCAGGCCTTCCTTCCTGTAAATACCTAATTTATCCATTGCCATCTCTTGTTGTATTACTGTTGTTGTGCTATTTTATATTGTTATTATTAGTACTGTTGTTAGCCGCCCAGAGTAGACTTTGGTCTAGATGGCTGGGGTATGTATGTACGTACGTACGTACGTACGTACGTATGTATGTACGTACCAACCAACCAACCAACCAACCAACCAACCAACCAACACCAGTAAAGCAGATGATACGGCAGACATGTCAGGCACCAAAACAGATGATTTCTTACGTATCAGGAGTCCTTCAGCAAGGGAAGAAAATGTTGCCTGCCTGCCTGCCTGCCTGCCTGCCTGCCTGCCTGCCTGCCTGCCTGCCTTCCTTCTCCTTTCCTTTTTTCCTTTTGTTTTAAAACAAATTGTTCTTAAACAACATTATGATTGAGAGCTGTGCATGCATGCTTCCCTGGCAGCAAAAAGCAAGTTTGCCTACCTCTTTCTCCAGCCCAGGGCCTAAAGTGATTGGATATACATCTGTTAAAATTTTGCATCTTTCCTGTCGAAAGCAATGCATCATGAAATAGACAGCCTCTGCTGTCTGTTAGATGTACATTTGACTATTTGTTGCCTGATTCAATAAATGCTACCTACTATAGGAAGCCTGCTTTCCTACATGGACTTCATGGACTACATGGGCAGGGAGGTATAAAACCGATGAGCTGTCTTCCTCTTTGTCCTGCCTCTTCCTCCCTCCCCCACACTTTGCTAAAGCTCCTGTATGTCCCTTATAAAAGTTATTTAGTGAGAAGTACAACTTCTGTAAATAGACCACATCATTATTTTGATACCTGTGTTTATGTGCAAAGCTTTCTATGTAGTTCAGTATTGTTTTGGTAAAAATTTTTAGCAGGCTATATATTTACATATTAGAAAAATTATTGTGAGAACTGCCCTGTTTATTACAAAGGATCTTACACCGGTTGAATTCTGTTGTTGCTTAGATTCATACTTTTGTTTATCTTCTCTGGCAGAATTGCTATATAATAAGAAATTCCCATCTATGGATGGCAGCCATAATCTTTTTACTCTAAAATCTTGGGAATATATGGTACTCTTTTATTCCCCAACCCCCAGCAGTAAGACTAAGAATAACTATGAGGAAAATGTGGCGTCTCCAGTGTTATGAAAGGACAGCATTTATACTTGACAAGATGAGAGGGTTAAGGTTTTAGAGCAATCCTAGTGAAGCCAAGCAACAGATCATCATAATTGTAGAAACTAAAAAGCTATTGTAGTGATTTTACCACAAGGGAAATTGTTCATCCATCAGTAAGATTGTTACAAGGTAAGAGACAATGAGGAGAGGGAGTTAAAATTGCTTTAGCCCATTGAATCATCCGTTCCCTCTAGATTCAAAAGCCTGAATTGGTTTTGGAGAGAGATGGCATGAGAGGGTTGCTACTGGAAATCTTAACAAGTTGATCATAGTCTCCGTAACAGTAGCAAGTGTAAGTATGATCTCCTGTGAGGAAAAGTGTAGGTTACATATTGAAGGAGAAAAGGATGGGAACACAATTAACACATGACTTCTCTCACTTATTTTTTTGGCCTGTGCATTTGGAAAATGGCTGCTCACAAAGGAAAATAGATATGATAAATAATATAATCTCAAAATCTCTCTGCAAGTAATAGAATGCAAATATAGGCTTTTGTTTATAAAAACAAATGTTTACAGGAACAAAAGATGGGGACTTAATAGTAACAAGTCAGGGAATTGTGGTTGTCTCATGAGTGAAGCAAATACAGAAAATGTTAGTCCAGAGCAAGATACTGGTGTGTAAAATGGAGGTGATGGGTGCATAGAAGCCATTGTTCATCATTGTGCTCTATTTAAATGAAGTCAGAAATTGGGGACAAAGAGAAAACATACAGTTGTGAGTACCTGTTTAAAAGGAAAGTGTGTGGAGTAACTGACTGTCTTTTTCATTTGAAAATAATAATCATGTCATGCTGTCAAGTCAATTCTGGGTGACCCTTTCGAGGTATAAGAGTACTCTGAAGTCATCTAACATTCTGTTCTTCTGGGTGTATTCTGTAAGTCTGTAGCTCGCTACACACTGACTTGTTTCCCAGGAGGCACTGTGGGGAATTGAACTCTCTACCTTGTGCCTCCAACTGAGTGAGGCTATATAGCCAGCTTTAAAAAAAAAAAATTATGGAACCTGTACCAAAAGTTACCAGATTTATCTGTCAAGAAGATATTTGCACCAGACACACCTCTGAGCAGGTGATGTGTTTTGCAAAGCACTGTTCATATATTTATTTGTATGACAGTGAATTCTTTATAACCGTGAAGAAAATTTCCAGCAGGTGATACAACTGGTAAGAGAGAGAAATTTAAAAATTGTGTGTGATTAATGCCTTTTATTAAACATCTATGGAGGTGTGATCATCATTTGAAGTAACCTACATTAAGAGTTAACGAGGTGTATGGGAATGTATGTGTGACTTAAATCTGAAAAGCAAGCCTCTCTGGAAGATGTGTGTGTAGTATAGAAGGGGCTTTATGTAATGGTTGCCTCTAGAGAGGGATTGCTTTGTGGAAGTAGCAAGAAAGCTGGTTTGTAAGGAAGTGGTTTCATAAATTGTCTGCTGGTATCACGCCACTGGTGTGATCCAGCAGGGGCTCAGAGTATGCTATGTTCCTATCGCGTCCATCCCAGAGACACCCAACCACCACCCGTCAGGCAAGCTCTCCTTCAGGGTAGGCCAGGGCCATCGTGTCCTTTATTGTTGTAACTCCCAGATTGTGATACTCTCACAAAACTGTTGCTAGGCAACAAATGTGGTTACCAGGTCTCTGCGAATAGCTGAAGGGGAAAGCAAAGTGTTGCACCATTGTAGAGTAACCATAGCAATGACCTACTATTACAGAGTGGAGAATTATCATTAACAATGTTAAAGTATCATAGAGGAGCCTGGGATCTGGAGGCTTCCCAGCAGCATCTCTGCATAATTGTATTATCCAGGAAGGGCTCTGAACTCTTTCAGGGCACCTGGTTGGTGGGGTGGTGGTGGGGTAATATTATTAGATGCTATTGCCGTTCAATTTATAAAAGGAATGGGCAAGGTAGTAAAAGGTTTAGGGTCTTATCTCAATTGATATGAAAAAGAAGTAAAAATCAGGAAACATAATCTTGCAGCACCCTTTACTGTTCTGATTTACGGCGCCACAGTTATTTAAACCATAGGGACAAATTGCGATATATTTCTGTTAATTGTAACTGAATAATTATCCGTGTTTTGCCATATATCTGTATTAATCTTAACCGATGAAGTGTCAACGTTTGCATGATGAAGGAAATTCTGCTACCATTAACACTTGCAATTGGTTTATTATACTGCTCAATGGAAGCTGTATGTAGGTGGGCAGAATCGTTTCAAGAACAAAAAAATAGAATTTCTTAATAACAGATCTGCTCTCCACTGGATTTCTGTCCAACATACCAACTGTTTATACAGTAATTAAGTAGCTGCAGTTTAGGCATAATAACTAGGAAAAAATATTGCTTGAAAGGAATCTCAGCCTTTCCTATTTGGCAAAAATACAAGTTGTCTAAGAAAGCCCTGCTAATCAAACTGTGCTGGAAATATTTTTTTGGTATTTCACCTTTGCCCCTATAAAAAAAGGGACTATAAAACTGAGTATATCTGGCAAGTAGGGTAACAAGATGTAAAAGAGGAGGGGTTCCTTTATTTTTCTAGTTGTAAACAAAGGTATTATGGCAAGTTCTGTTTGCCAGCATGTAGAAAAATTTTCTGCCTGAACTTCTACTAACTGCCTATTCAAGGCATAGGAACCCAGGCCACTTCTCCACCTGCATTCCCCCTTGGATTTGGACCTGCAGGGGGCTGCTTTGAGACCCTTTCCAAACAATTAGCTCCCAGACCTGGTTTCTTATCTTTAATAAATGGGGGTAAGAGTGCCTGGTGGTTGTTAGGGCAGCAAGATTCAAATTGTTAAGTAACTTGAACCCTAAAACACATGTAAATGAAACTAATTAATCCCATTGGGAAAGATCTAACTGTTTGGTGGAGGAAGAGGCAGCGAGACAGCATGCTTAGCGCTCCAACGGAGTTCTACTCCCTTATCCGTGAAAGCCCTTCTCCTCTCCCGTCTGATGCTGGCTAACCATTTTGCCCCGTCTCCCTGGGGTTTAATTTGAAGCAAAGGTTCCCAGCGCCTCTCGGAGCCAAGGATCAGCTCTGGTGAAACCGGGAAAGGAGGACCTCTTGGCAGAGGCTGTACGCTTCCCGCTCCGCTCAGGGCTCCCTTGGCCCAAGCAGCCTTTCCTTGAGGGGGTGAGAGGGCAGGCCTTGGCGGCTGGCTCGGGCACCTGCTCCGCCGAGGCCTGGTCGAGCCTCTCCCAACTCTGCCCGCATGTGGGCAGAAGGGAGAGGCGGTTTCGGGGCCCGTGGGGAAGGAGGCCTCTCCCGCGCCCAGAAGAAGCGGGCGGCAGGGCGGGTGCGTCCTCACGCTGCCCAGGCCGGCGCCGGCTCGCCCGCCTGCCAGCTCGCCCCAGCCCGTGGCGCCTAAACTTGACCCCTGGGCCTTGCCTCTTGGGGGCGGGGGCAGCGTCCGGTCGTGTCTCCCCGGCCCCACCCCCACCCCCCTTTTACGCCGCCAAAGTCGCAGTAATAAGGCGCAGCTCTTCTTTCTTTCTTCTCGTGTGTGTTTTGCAGGCACGGAGCGGCATGAGCTGACCTCGTGGAAGAGCTACCCGTCGATCTTCCGGTTCTTCCGCGAGGCCCTGGAAGCGAAGACCAGCTCGGGCAAAGCGGCTCCGACTCGGCGCTCGCAGCGGATCCGCTACGAGGACTTGTAGAGCCGGTGCCCGCCCGGCTCCGCGCAGGCGGCGCTCTGCCGGCCCAGCCCCTCATTAGATTGTTTTCTTCCTAGAGCACAGGGTCGCCGTGTATACATCTAAGTAGCGTTTTGCATTATTTCTAGATGAGTGCAACTGTCAAAGCAATATGGGTTCATTGGGTGTGCTTCCTGTGGGCTGCAGCTTGGATTGCGGGCTGCCCATCAGTGCGCAGATTAAGGCTGACAGCCGCACCGCACCGCGCAGCCTGGTGCAGCTCTAATTGCCCTGACGGAGCCCGGCACCGAGCTGATGGGAGGCCGGCGCCGGCGGCGGCGCCCTTCCCGGGTCCTAGCGGCTGCCGGCTGCCCCGGACGGCTTGCTGGCTCCCGGTCCGCCCCCCACCCGCTCGCTCGCCCGCCCCCCACCGCCGCATCGGAGCTCGCTTTATATTTTTTTTCAGCTTTTCTTTTCTCTTTTTTTTAAAAAGCAGATTTCTTGAAACCTAGCCAATCAAGTTCCCGCCCACGCGTTAGGCTTTTTAGTAATTCCCCTTATGTGATTGGGCGGCGGTATTTTTTTAAAATATATTTTAGCGTATGTGTGGTTTTACAAAAAAAAAAAAAAAAGAAAGAAAGAAAGAAAAAGAATTAAAAACAAAAATAAAAAAGCAGGGTTACGTTGCAACGATACCAGTACGGGAACGGCTGTACATTTCTATAAGACTTTAATGTAAACGCGTTTAGGATCCGCATGTGGTTTCTAATAAAAATGGCTCTACTTTATTTGTAACATGCCCTGCCAAAGGTGGGGAGAGATTGCACCACCCCGATATAATAAATTTAGCCAGTGGGTATTTTAGGTTCTTGTTAGGGAGAAAGAAACCTTGGAAGAAGACATAATTTTACAGGGAAACGCCCGGAGGGTTTTTCTTGGCAGCGCTCACTCCTCTGGGATATTTTGGGTTCCCGGAAGGGTGCGTGGCGTCGATTTTTTAAAAATTGGGACGTTGTTTTAGCGACTGATGTAATATAGAGCAAAAAATGCCGGTATTGAAAAATGTTACTTCTAGTACTTGGTTGAAACGTTTATTTTTTATTCGCATAGAAAATCTATTTTGTGACAGAGCAAATTGCTAATAACTTTTTTAAACTGCCGGAAGGTATCAAGACGCTGCATCTCCACGCTCAGCCTCTTTGCCTGGGGAGGGGGCGGTGGCACCAGGCTTTCTCTCCCCCCCCAATTATCTGCTGAAACAGGGTCCACAGTCTTTGAGGGGCAGCACCCCTTCCTTGTCATTCAGAGAGCCCTCCTCCCTTCCTTGAATTCTTGAAGCCCCTTGCCTTTACCTTAACCTGGCGACACTGTGACGTGTTAGCGGAGAAAAATCATGCCTTTCTCACTTTGCTAACCCCGTGTATTATTAAGCCCAAGTTCACGTTGTCTCATTCTTTACGTTCCTCGTCCCTTTGGATGGCTGGTGGCTCTCCGGTTCTGCCCAGATCCAAACTCTATCTTTTGAAAGCAGCCGAGGAGTCAGGTCGTGTCTGCCTTTGGGCGTCGCGCTGCTAAGACGGGAGGGTCCAAAGCCTTTCCAAACGTGGTTTTTGGAGTGAGGTGTGTGTGTAAGAGTGGAACTGATACCAGAAAACCTGCTTTTAACTGACCCCCTTCCCCCGCCCCGGCCCATGTTCTCTCTTTGCCCTTACCCAAAGCCACCGTTTCTGCGCAGGAGGAAAGCGCCCGGGGTCCCGTGGCCACCCATGAAGAGTCCGGGGAGCCTCACTCGGCGGAGAGGGTCTTGCCGGAGGCTCTCGGCCCCCTTCCGGCGGCGGCGGCGCCTGCAAGTTAAAGCCGCAACGCCTCATCGGCGCAAGAGACGCTCTTGGCCCGCGGAGTTTCTGCGGGGTTTTTGGTTCCCCCTTCGCTGTCTCCCCGCAGAAGGAAGGTCACCTGGGCGGGCCGACCTGTCCGAGGCCCCCGTCGTTTCTTCCCCGGGTGCAGCAGGGCCCGGGGGCCTCCAGAGGCGGACCGATCCCCTCTTTCCATGGAAGTTTTCCGATTTCAGAAGAGCGCGGGAGGGGGGGGGGGCGCTCGCGGGAGAGGACGTCGCCCGCCCACACTTGCCCACCTGTTGGCTTGGGGTGCCCGGACACCGGCCCTTGGGCGGCCGTGTGAACTGGAGGCGGGGAGAGAGAGGCTGAGGCCCGCTCTGGGGTCCCTCCCGGGCATCCAAGACGCGCCGGCGGGATTTCTGCGGGAAGGCCGAGACCCGCGACCAGGGGGCTCCAACCGGGTCGCTGGCACATGTTTCGTCTCCTGGCGGAGCTTGCTTTCGCCCACCTTCATTTGGGCTGCATTTCTCGAATTTATACCCTGCCTAATGGGTGAGGGGAAACCCGCAACGGGGTTTTACGAAGCGGGTGGTGGGTTGGTGGGAGCCTCACCCCGTTGTTTGATAGCATGACAGTTCCCTGTTCACAAGCCCAGGACTGGCTTCTTTTCCCACGCCCCGGCTGGTGTCACGCCCAGGGCGGTGTGTGGTGTGGTTGCCAAGATGTCTTCATCACCTGATACATGGCCTGAGTTGCCCTCCCTATTTCATCTTCCGGGTCCCCCCCTTCATCAAAGAATAAAAGAGCCTTGGGCCGCATCCTATCTCTTGGGAAAGCCTGCGAAGCTTTGCCAAGTGCCAGAACTTTTGGGGGGTCTTTTGTTTATTTTTTACAGGTCAGTTCTGAAATTTTTACTTTTAACACACGCAGCCCTGCGAGGCATTTTCCTTGTATCCTGCCCGGCCTAGCCCGGTTTGTATTCTTTCTGCTTATGGACTGAAATGTAAGGCAACAGGGAGTTGCGAAAGCTTTGTCTCTTTATGTTGTCACTGAATTAATAAAAAGATTTTTTCTCTGGAAATACGTCGATCCCACTTCATTTTGTCTCCACCTTGAACAGGCCTGGGAAGAAGTGGTGGACATCCAAGGGCGCAGAAAATTTGGTGCCGTTGAGGACCACTTTGGACTCGTCGGACCCTTAGAAGAGTACATAGCAATATAAAGATCTTTCTCCTGAGCTGATCTACGATTTGGACAAGTATTACTTCCATGGGCTGGTCATGTATAATAACAAGGTCTTACAAAAAAGCAAGAGAGGGCGGGAACTCTTCTGCTTTCCTAAAGGGGAGGGGAAGGGATTCAACCTGGAATCAGAATAGGAAAGCCTGTCCTGTACTTACAAGTAAGGGGGGGCATTTTTCTATAGAAAATGCAGAGGTTTGTATGAGCGATGGGCTGAAGCAAAGATGTTCCTTCGCCTGCTTCTCCAAACTCTTGTCTCTTGTACCGTATCATTTGTATGCCTAGTACTCTCTAGTACGGTCTCCATAGAGTAGCATTTTAAGGCTCTTGGCCTCTTGGGTTTGTATCAGCAGAGAAGAACTTGGTGGTTCGGCTCTGGTGCAAAAGTCTCTTAGCTGGGAAAGCTTCCCCCCACGCCACCCTCCGACCAGGGGGAAAACATGTTTAAGTTTGAGCGAAAAAAGCAACATCTCTCATCGTTCCCACGAACCTCTGCATTTTCCTCTGATAAAATCCACACCTTACTTGTAGTTACAGCCTCACTCTAGGACACCCTTTCCCATTCCAATGCCGGGTGCGGGGTCCCTGAGTTTGCTGGTCAACGTTAAGCGTCATTAAATTCGTGTTGGAGATAAGTCTTCGATGGGAATCAACAGGCCTGTGAAGTAATTGTTAACTATGTAAGGTTGGGAGATTCATTTCACACTGAAGACGTAACTCCCCTTTTCATCGTGATTGCATCGGCATTGGTTCTGTCGCGTTTGATGGGGATACATACACTGTACTTCTTAATGGTAAATTACAACCAACCCCCAGACTAAGATTATGTGTAGCCTCCCTTGCACTGTTACTATATTACTGCATTAGTTGACCGGAGAATATTTGCAATGAGTTACAAATAACTTCTTGCTTGTAATTAATCCCTGTTCACAGTGCCTAAGGCATAACTAAATTACACGGAGACAATGGCTTAAAGAGGGACAATGTCACTCCAACCTTCCTTGTAACCCTGATATTTTAAAGTTATTTTAATAGTTGTGGGGGATTGGGAGTGGTCACACTGAAGAGCGGAGGAGGATCATCATCAGAGGGTTCAAGGGCTGTCGGTGACTGTGCTGTACTGCCCCTTCCCCTGTTGTGGCCACAGAGCCAAGGAGATGGTGCACAGCGCCAGGGTGCCTTTTGGTAGCAGAGTCTGTGGCTTGAAGCTTTCAAATATTCTGAGAAGTAACTTAGAGTAACTATTTCACTTTTGAGAAACCTAGAATCACTTTCTGGAAAATGTACAAGTGTAACAATAACACACTACATTTCTTTGGCCTTATAACGTGTGAGCAGCTAAAAAATAAGAACTTCCCACCTACCAGCTAGTGTTGAATTCAGTAGGCCTGAGGGTGCAAGTCCCACTTCGATGGGTGCACTTCCCCTATTGATGGTCAGGATAATAAAAGAAGGAAAGTAACTTCTACAGATCGTGCTTGATCCGTGAATGTTATTTTCATAAGGTTGCAGCCCTAAGGGACATTCCGTCTGTCTGAACAACGGCATTATTTCAGAGGAAGGTTTTGTGAGATGGAAAACAGTTCGTGCCCCAACGTGGTTTTTCCTGTTCCAGGGATCAAGTATGTGGGACATTGGTAGCCCACCCGGACTTCCCGCCCTTAATGGTCACTTCCCGTCTGACTTTCTGATGTTGGCACCAAGGATTTGACTCCAAGGAGAGTGATTGGCTTGTCTTGATAGCTTTTCTAAAGGAAAGGTGGCCAAAGACGGGGGCAGCTTAAGAGACAGAAACTCACAAATAGACCGGGAAGGGGGAGGTCGCAAAAAAACTCATGGAGGAGGGACGACCTTTGGTCGCTTGCTCTGCAATCCTGCAAGCCCCGTTATTCACTCTGGCTTATGTACCATCCCCCTCATGCCAGGCCCAAGTGAGGCCACCAAAGAGGGACTAAACATTTTTCCTAGGAAGTATGGGCCTCCTTGATTTCTATCGAGGTAGCCAAGTGCAAAGCGCCTGGCAGTCCAAACGCTTGGACCGTCTCTTCCAGCAGTGCAGGAACGTTTCTCCTTCCCTTGCTCTTCTCTGCTTCTCCAGTCGATGAGATGTATGGGGTTGCGGAGGGTGAATGGATGCCCCTTCATTGCAAACTGGATCGCTTTCACTCACTCATTGCATACAGCCCAGCCGCTGAAGCTACTTGAGTGGTTTACCAAACTAAGATAAAACAGCACGAAGCGAAAGAATAGATAGTAGGATCGGCGGTGGGAAGTAGAACTATTGCAACAGCATGACCAGTGGGGCAGCAGGAAAAGGAGGAAGATCAAACGTGAAATGGATTGTCTTAAAAAAAAAAAAGAAAAAAAAAGGAAGCCAGGCCTTGAGCTTGCAAGAACCGATGGAGGGCTGTTAACCACAGGACATTTGGGAGGTCACTCTTTGACGACTTTATCGCACAAAACAAGAACAACAACAAATGGCTGGCTGGGATCTTGCCCAGATTTACTTACTATTTTCATACACGATTTACTTACGATTTTCATACACATGGACAGAAGCGCTGTGTTATATTGGCGTTAGTAAATTATCCACACCGGTCATTGTACAGGTTGCCTCCACCCCCACCCCCACCCCGAAAAAATACCTGCATGGGAGGATGCAAACCTCTTCCCTCGGCTCGGACAAAGAGCAAAACGGAGGCGCCAGGCTAACCTCCACAAATGGGGCACCACCCTTGAGAAGTCCTCTGTTCTGCAGTCAATGCCTTAGCTCATTTGCGGGGTGGTTCTCAGGCACCTCCCTCGGCATCCCTTCCTCCCCAAGTCTTCCGCGCCCCAGTAGGTTGAAGAGCAATGATTATACTGATAGCAGTCTCTATTCCGATCGTAACCTCCGGGGAGAGGAGAAAATAGCTCCAGTCTATTAACCGGGGGGGGGGGGGGAGATACCTCTTACATGTACTGCGCAACAGAAAAAAAAACACCGAAGTATCAAGGACAGAAACCACATTTTGGAGGAAAGGATGTTGGTTTAATTGATTCCTTTGGGTCGATGGCTTAAAAGACCCACACCACTGGTCTTTTCGTCTCCTGATGTCCTCTTCCTCAGCGGTAGCGAGAAGCCTGGGATAAGGCCATTCATTCCACGCAAAGTGATGCTGCGATCCATAGATCGAGGGCGGCGGATAGTGGCTGGGGATGAGGAATAAGCCTATGAGAATATAATTGGGGTTTTGGAAGTGTGTCCTGCTTTAAAACGGGACAGTGAACTACCTGGAGCAGCGCCAGCACAGGGTGCAAAGCACAGAGTGCTCCAGTTCCTTCTTCTCCACACCCCAGCTTCATCTCTCTCTCTCTCTCTCTCTCTCTCTCTCTCTCTCTCTCTCTCTCTCTCTCTCTCTCTCTCTCTCTCTCTCTCTCTCTCTCTCTCTGTGTGTGTGTGTGTGTGTGTGTGTGTGTGTGTGTGTGTGTGTGTGAGAGAGAGAGAGAGAGAGAGAGAGAGAAATAAAAATGTCTCACAAAAAGAGAAAGAGAACGCTTGTTTCTGAAGGATCGAGCAGAGTTCTAAGTTACAGGTAACTCTTCATTGGGCTGGCTAATACTGGAAATACAAAGGCAGACGACAAAAACTTTGATAATAAATCACACTAAGAAAGTGCCAAACTTTATCTAAGGTCAATACATATTAACAGGTATTTGTTCATACCATCTTTAAACTTGTGGCTGGGCCAACTTTAAAAAAAACTTACCGGTTCTGTAAGTATTTTTTTTTCTTTAGAAGACGTTCTTTTCACAGGAAACGTCCATTCTTTAATTGCACAATTACCTTGGGGTTCGTAAAATGTTCCCATTTTACAACTGGGCAGATGAGGCTTGAGTGACAGGCCACTGGCTCATATCTCCGCCATTCAAAGGTCGGTTCCAATTGTGTTTTCTGTGCGTGTTTTAAGTGGTTCTATGAATATACTACAAGGTCGTTTATACAACTCCGTGCCTTTATTCTAATAAATAAGTTGACATGGATTGCTAACCAACTAAAGTGGGACGTTTAAATATTTCTTTTCTCAAAGGAAGTGCACTGTATTATCTCCCACGGTCCTCCCGCGCACTTAGGAATCGATGCTCAGGCATAATTGAAAGCTATCATAGACGAAGACAATCTACTCTACGTGCCTGAGCCCAACTTTCCATCAGAGTGGTAGTTTAAGTTCTGTTAGTGTGAAGAGTATTTCTGTGTATAAGCTGACAGACAGACCACCGTAGTTATTGGCATCGTTCCCCCAAAATGTGAAGGAGGAGAAAACAGAACTTCGCCAAACTTCGCAAACGCTGTCATCGCTGGTAATCCCCCACATTTCCCATTTTTCTTTCCAGTTTCGGATTGTGTGTATTTGTGAGCATTTCACCAGATCAGTGACAGCTCTTTATTTGCATAATTATATGCTCTGGTCTGAAGAGAAAACTAACCCCCGAATTTCATGGGTCACTAAACTACGACAATCAATGTTTTATCACGTATGCTAAGCAAAAACAGGGATGGGGGGGTAACTAAGACGCTATATGAAGTTTCTCGAAGAGGTTTTACTCCTCAGAAAATTAAAGTTGTGGTGCCCTTTGAATAGATGCAAAATCTTTCCAAGCTCTTTGTAATTGAATTCTGTTTGAAGGGGGAAGCTGGAGATTAAGGCGTGGATCTGGCGAGAGCGAGGGTTGGGCACAGAACCTCCGGCGTTACTTCAAAGCAGATTTCCAGAAGAAGCTCCTGTGCACCTTCACACATTTCTGATGTAAATACTGCATCATCCCAAGAATATGGAGGCCTACTTAGAAATAAGTCCCATTGAGGACAAGGGGGGCTTACTCCCAGGGAAGCAGGGAAGCCGGGGAGCCGGCCCCACTCCATTCAATGGGCGATTACTTCTGAGGAGATGTGGAGAGGGTTGTCCTATAAACCGCCTTTGCCGCAAAAGCGAAACTCTGACTCACCGAGGCTTCAGCCTTTCTGGGCTTCTGGAAATTTGGAGGTGAGGCGCCCCTCCCTTGGCTCCACGCCCCATCCCTAGTTTTACCTTTCCGACATAAAACTTTTTGGTTTAAGTTTACAATCCAGGCTCTCCGTTTAACAGTTTTTGGAGTGGAGGAAGTGATGTATGTATTCTAATCTGTTGCTATACTTTCTATCTATCTATCTATCTATCTATCTATCTATCTATCTATCTATCTATCTATCTATCTATCTATCTATCTATCTATCTATCTATCTATCTATCTATCTATCTATCTATCTATCTATCTATCTATCTATCATCTATCTATCTATCTATCTATCTATCTATCTATCTATCTATCTATCTATCTATCTATCTATCTATCTATCTATCTATCTATCTATCTATCTATCGAGAGAGAGAGAGAGAGAGAGAGAGAGAGAGAGAGAGAGAGAGAGAGAGAGAGAGAGAGAGAATATTTCTCCAGTGGCGCCTCCCCGCCCTCCACCTGCAGGACAGCTGAAAAAAGGGCCGACCCCAGAGGCTGTAACGTGTAAATGGTAGCAATTCCTCTGCTAGATACCTCCCCCACACACCCCGGTCCTGATACTCCATCACCGCGGGCGGGACGGGCGGGCAGAGCAGGGAGGCAGAGCCAACAAGCCAGGGCGCTGCCCACCGGGCCCTGCCGGCACTGCAAGTGAACTGGGACTGGGGGTAAAATGCGCTGACATCGCAGCGGCGGCCTTCTCTTTTAGGCTGAAGAAGGAAGGGGGTGAGGCTGGGGACAGAGGGGGGGTTTGACAGCTGAGGGGCGCTCTTCTCTGGGTCCTCTTTGAGCAACCTGGGCGTTGTGCCACCCCGTTCCCCTCCTTTTTCTCTCTCCCCCCCCCCTTTCCTGAGGCCATTTCAAGCAAAGCTGCGCTCTGGGCAGGAGGGCTGCTGAGGCATTGTGGACCTTTCCCCCCCCCACACACACACCCTTTCTTTCGCTCTCCAGCCTCCCCCAGCGCCGGAGCCCTCTGCCGCCCACTTCTCCTCCTGGCCTGGCGTCAAGCGTTCGCCCCTGCCCCTCCGCCGGAGGTCCCGCGCTCTCGGCTGAAGGAAGAGTCGAGGGTCCTTGTCCGGACTGGGGAAACTTCAGCAGAAGCGGACAGAGAGGCTCGGGCGGAGAGACGGACAGGCAGAGGCGAACCAGCAGGCAAAGCCTCCAAGGGGACGGCCAAGAGCCGGGTCCGAGTAGGCAGGGCGCGCCCGGCTCCAGCCTTGCCTGGCCTTGCCCATCCCGTACCTCCAATCCGCCCCACTGCGGTGGGAAGGGGATCGGGTGGCTCACCTGGACGGCAGAGCTCCGGCAAGTCAGGTGAGAAAGAGTTAACGGCCTCCCCGCCTCCTGCCCTGGCCGTCGAGCTCCCCTCGAAGGCAGGTAAAGAGGCAAAGCCAGCCAGCCTTTCGGTTCTCTCCAGGCAAGGAAAGCCCCCGCTTGGCTCTTTTTTAGTCCCACTGTGTGTCTCTCTTTCTTTCTTCCACCCGGCTCTTCTGCCCACCCCATAGCACTCCAGGTGTCCCGAGGCCTAGCATCCAACTATTGTTTTCAATTTGTTTTTTGGGGGAGGGCAAGGAAAGAGGGGGCAATGAGTTACAACTCCGACCCACCTAAGACAATTTCGACTCTCTTTCCGAGTCGTCTCGAATTCCAAGTAGAAAAAATATGAGAGGCACCTGTGCTTCTAAGCAAAACATGTTCAGATTCTTTAGACACAAAAAGAGGCAGCATCATGAGGGTTTTTTTTTGGGGGGGGGGGAGTGCTGTCCCATCCACTCCTTCCTCAGACAAACTAAAGGATCACTTTGCGATTTTTAGGCTCTCTGATTAAGTGAAAATGCCTTCAGGACCTGTTTGGCGGGCTTGCCTGCCTGGACATTCTCCTTTTCACACTTTGCTGTTGTGCGTTTTTCAAAAATCAGGTTCTTTTCTCACTTATTAACTAGTTTATTACTTTCACAGTACACTTCCTCTGCTCCTTTGAAAAGTTAGCGTTTCCATTAGATCTTCTAAGCGCAGAGATTATGAGGTCTCCTTTAATCAGTATTGATAGTTTTTACCATCCTTCTGCACAAACAGAAACAAACGTTTCTTTATGATTCGGGGTGCAAACAACAACAAAAAAACCTTCTAATGGATCAGAGATAATATTTTCGTTCGTGCACCTGTTTTTGAACCTCCTGAAACCATTTGAAAGGCCACACCCTTCAAACGACTACTTATGAAATCTGGAAACTTCAAAGCCTTGATTCAACTCACAAGGATACTTCTGCTCTGCTTTCTGTCCCGAAGGGGTCTGTCTGAAAGTAGTTTTTCGTCTTAACCTGCCGAGAAAAAGTGGGCGGCTAAAAAAGACTGACATTAATGAATAAGACTGGGGACACCGACTCAGCCCTCCTCTTTATCCATGCAAACTAGAGTGCACCTCTGGTACTTGAAAGCTGGTTCCACTTCCAAAGTTGGAAAATGGAAAAGTAAGTCATTTAGAAAACTGACACATCTAGGGAGGATCAGGAGAAAGCCAGGTAGAATGACTTCATGGCAAAGTTCTGAGGGAAAGGAGCAAGGATGGGGTCCCTTGACCAACTAGCCAAGGCCGTGGCCGCCGGGATTCGGCAGGACTCTCCTATCGCTTGCCCGAGAAAGGGAAGCGAGGCTGGATCGGCTCCTTTCATTTCCTGGGCAGCACCATGGACAGCGCCTCGTTCCGCGGCCTCCCTTCGCCGCCTTAAGCGCTGGCTTCGCTTCTTGCTTTCCCAAGCCCGGAACAGGTGGGCCGGCGACGATTTCACTCAGAGAACAAAACTTTCTAAACTGTCCCCACGTTTCTTCTCATCTCATTTGCAGTAAAGGCATGTCTAACTGGGGTTTTAAAAACTGGAGGGTCACCAGTGGAGAGCTCGTTCTTTGCCCTTGGGAAAGCTGGAGAGCTGTAAATCCTCCCTCTCAGGAGTTCCTCGCCAATTACGGCTCTGGGGCGACTCCACCAGAGTGGAGTCTCCCAGACCCTTCCGATTTATTTTGCAGGTTCCAGAACCTCACTCCACCTTAAAATCCCCCTTTCCCAGATCTCCTACAATGGCCACTCTTGGCTTCCGACTTCTCCTGGTCTAAGATTTTCCCGACTCCTTCCCTGGGGTGTATGAGTCATTTCTCACCCCTCCACAAAACTTCTCTCTCTCTCTCTCTCTCTCTGTGCCAGCCATGGGCTATGGTGGAGGTGGGGGGGGACCTAGTTTCTCATGGGGGGGCGACTGCAAAGTAGATTCGCTCCACCGCTTTGATGGGCGCCTACGCTGAGCAATCCTACTCCCAGACAGCTGGTTAATTACACCCTCCGGAGAGGCACCCCAGAGCCACCGCCCAAACTAAGGCTTGGAGGGTCTGACAGTAACTCAGTTGACAGCCCTCTCTTCCCGCCCTTCTCCGTCTCTCCTCCCTCTGCCACAAGGTCGGTCAGTGGGTATGTCTCAGCACCAGAACTTTTCCTCCCAGCCACTTTCCTCTTCCAGACCCACCACCTGCTGCGATGGTCGGGACTTTAAGCCCCAGCTCTGTTCTAGCCCCCCCTCCCGTCACCCCGCATCCTTTAATTCGGGTTACACGAGGGAGGGGGGCAGAGAGAAGAAAGAATCTCTCTTTTCTTTCTCTTTGATCACGTCCCTGTCATTTTACAAACAACCTGGAGCTGCAGCCCTTGTAAAGTCAAGTTATTTATGTGTTCGCTATTTATATCCAACAAGATGCTCCACACTCATTAAAAAGCTTTGCTCAGACATTTCTGATGTGAAGAACAGGTTCCCACCCCCTCCCCCCACATAGTTCACTTACAGAATCCGTCGAAATTAAAGAATTTACAAGTAGCTTGGATAGTTAGGGATTGCCTAATTTTTTGTTGAATGCCAGCAATCCTGTTGGAACGAAAGGAACCGCACAAATTTACAAACCTCCGAATTTCTTCATGTTAAAAAACAACAACACTGAGTTATATTTAAGGCATTAACAAACTAGCTTCATCCTGCCCTGGAAAAGCAACAAGCAATTATAGCTGCAGTAGCTCATCCTGTCGTCAACCGGGTTCGCAGAAAGGATTGTTTAGTTCTACATATTAAAACGATAGTGATTATTTCTTTAAACAGCGCCTTTTATCTCTGGTGTTTGCATGAGAAATAGAGAAAACTTTGTATTTAAGAAAAATAACGGCCACGATTTCCCGGTGGAATTATTAGTTCTTGCGCAGAAACTTTCCCGGCCGTTCGTGAACCGGATTCTAACGGGTCTCTTTCACCTCTTACAGCCCCGTTTGGTCTTAAAAATGGGTCTCTCCTTTTCCCTCCCTACCTGTACCAAATTATTTTCGGTCGTCGTATTCTACGGGGTAGTTTCGAGGGCAAAGTCCTCAGTCCTGTCGTTTTGAGCTCCTGTTGCGCCCCTAAACCTCTAAGAAAGGAGAACGATTGTTTCCAAATCCGGAATAGCAGAATGAGGTCGTTTTCGTTCTTTGCAAACGGAACACCGGCGGGCAGGCACCACATGTGGCTGGAACGGAACTTTCCGGGAAAAGATCCTGCCTTTTAAGTTTCTTATTCTGAAAGCTGGACATGCTTCTTACTTTGTTGGAGGCTTTTTAAAATACCACCGGAAACGTTTCCAAAGAAACTTAATGGTGGCTTCTTTCCAGGAACCCTCCCTCCTTTAAAGCTATCATTTTGGTTGGTGCCCCCCTTAATATTAAGAAGTTATTTTGGGGAAGGGGGCAGTGAGATCCTGAGCCAATTTTTATTTCGTTTTTAAAGACAATCAGAACAATTGGTTGAGAGAATTAGCTGTTTGCATCTTGAAATCGAAGGAGAAGAAAGATTGGTATTGGGAAGCCACTCTGCTCTGAATTAAACAGATCTCTTAGATCTGTTCTAGAACACTGTCCGGTAGGGTTTGTTCCACTGACTCACCGATAATTTTTTTTGTCCATTTTACATTAAACTTTAGCATCTCCATCCCTACAAAACCATCTTTCTCTGCATTGTTTCCCTTTCCCCTATATTATTATCCCAAGCATCCCTCACAATTCAGCTAGCACAGTTTTGAATTAGTAATTTTTAAAATAACTTTTAAATGGGAGGCATTTACAAAAATGATGGAGCCTTAGAACAGAAGACAAAGCACAAGTGATTGGGCACCCAACACGATCGCACTGTCAATTATTTTCTCCTCAATTATTTTCCCGAGTTATGGTTTTCCTTGTGATTATTTTCTTTTTCTCTTATTCGTGACATGCGTGAAGAATTCTTGCTTCGGTTTCTCAGCACCTCTTGCCTCCTGTAACCCTTCAAAGTCGTTTGAAATTACTTTTCCTGTCGTTCGGCCATTTGTCAACGTCAAGAGTACCTGAGCTGTTTTGTGCCATGAAAACGTTTTGTGTATATCTTAGAGATATCAAACGATTCCTCAACAGAATTTTTCTAGAAATCAATAGTTATCCATGAATGTTCAAAGTATCTGTTGAGTATGCCTGGAGGAAAGAAGCAGGTTCTCCTGTAAGATTCTGCTATTAAGTCTCTGGATCCACTTTTTAACCTCTCGCTCTCTCTGTATGTTTTCCAGAAGATCTTCAATCTAGAGCACCTCTGAGAAGCAAAGATTTGCAAGCATTATGCTGTCTCCAGATGTTATTTTTGACTCCCTTTCCCTTTGATAACTCTCTCTTCTTCCGTATAAATTCACAATGCAGTGTATTTGAAACTTGGACAGTACGATCCTCCATAGAGCTTCTCAAAATTAAGTCCCTAAATGGTACTTACTCCCATGGAAGTGGTTAGAAGATGGCATCATCAAGGTGCCACAATTAACTACTAGCATCCATTGATATATGTATGTAATTTGTGTGTGTGCATGCAAGTGCATTATAGAAAAAAGCAAAAGAAGAGGGGGGCCTAGTATCTTTACAATAACAGGTGGAAGTTTCATTTTCCACAAGGCAGACTTTCTTCCTTTCAATAGCAGTAACCGTGTAAATGAGCAGGTAAACTCAAGACGAGTATAGGGTTACCTTATTAATAATTATAATTTTAGCCCCGAGCTAATCATATTTGGTTTTGATATCCAGCTCTCTGAAATATGTATGTCTGATGTTCTCTACTCCCCTAACATCTACTTTATTACTGAGGCTAACTCTCCTGTCTATTCCAGGTGGCACATGGCACAGAACCAACAACTCCAATCCTGGTTTTTTTTTTCTGGGCCATTTTGCTTGCCTGTAAACCAACCAACCAAACAAACAACAAAAAAAGAATCCCTGCTTTAAAGCACTGCTCCTTTGAGAAATATTCTGCCCACTAAGGGTGAAAGTTATACCTGTGTGCTTTGAATGGCTTTCAGGGCAGGAGGGCAAGCATCTGAGCAAAGCTCCTGCTAGAGCTCCATCCAGCGAAAAGGAAAACGGGCAAAGGAGAGGCAATGTTACCAAGAGGTAGAGGGACTCGTTTGTCCTGGTGCAAGGGGAGCCGTAACAAGAGACGAACTCTACACCGTTTTAAGATTTCATGATCAGCGTTCAGCCTTGAAAAACGAGAGCCGTTTGATTAACTTAATCCAGAACATCTGTTTGCAAGAGTAGCACATTTTGTACATTCATATGTGTATGTGTGTGGTTTAGAGCTGATCAAGTTGTAAATTTCCCCCCCTTAAGTTTTCAGCGCCTTTCAGTTACACTGCCTTATACTTTGAGACAGTACAAAAGCTCTTCTAAGTAGAAGAGAGTTGGGGAGATGAAATAAGAACCATGGAAATGTATGAAGAATTATGAGTCATATCACATCCCAAACTCTCCTTCCCTCATGTCAGAATTTTTTTAAAAAATATCTGGGACAGTTCCAAGGAAATTAGAGAAAAGGGAGAAACACAATTCTTTGGAGAGCAGTGACACTTTTAAACAAGATTGTATAAGATCAGTTGGTTTAAGAATTACAAACACTGTATGCTTCTTCATTTTCTGTAGCCCTAATGACGCTCACAGTCCTGCTTTAAAGAGACCTAACATGAAAGTAATATTTTAAATAATTTTACTCTGTATCAGCCACTATCAGTCAGTGCAGAACTTGGAAATTCTCCTCCACCCCACTGTGAGAGGTATAGGATTTCTTATCCTATAAGTAAGACAAAACAAGGATGCTTTTCAACTCCAAAATGGCTTTCTTAACTGAATGAAATAAATACACATAGAAAATAGAGCGTTAATTCTTCCAGAAGACAATTAAAACGTAAGGATATTGAAACAGAACATCTTCTCTAGCCCCCCCACCCCGCATCAGAGACCAAGGAAAAGAGGTTTTTTTTAAAAGTATATTTGGTTTTGTGGCATTTTCATTTAAATCGCTCTTATTTGTTCTGATCTATTCCTGACAGAGTAACAAGAATACTAACCTAGTATGACCAGCTTCTGTTTCTGCCAAAACTACAGCTCCTGAATGTGTTTGTGTCGGGTGTAACTGAAGCAAAGACGTATAAAAAAAACCCCACTGATTTATTTATTTATTTATTGGATAATTCGATCGTCACAACAGAAATTAGCTACATTTTGGTCCAGCCACCCAAAAGGGAGGGTGTGTGTGTGGAAATGCCATTAAGTAGATTAGAACATGATTACGAGATGAATTGGCAGATTAAAGAATGCGAGGGCTCATATTTTGCTCCTAGGCTGCCTTTTATTTTAATCGTGATATTTATAGGGTCTGAATAATTCTTCCCATTATTTAATAGCACTCTTTTTTGGACTGGGACTGAGCTGCCTGCTCCAGAAGGCTGGCGGCGGTGGGGAGAAAAGAACCGCTGGAGGAGACGGGAAAAGGGCCGCGTTGAGTTGCGGATCGGAAGGTCTTGAGAGAGACAGCGCCATCTAGCAAACAAATGGCGAATAAAAAGGCAAGGAACCGGGAAGGTCCTTTGGGCAGCCGGGGAAAAGGGAGAGAGAAGCGGAGAGAAGGAGCAGGAAGCCCATCCTTTCCCCCCCAGTTTCACCTGGTGGAGGAAGCACTCCCCCACCCCGTCCTAAAGCCGCCACCGGCTGAGGGCAGGGAGGGTTTCCTTTTCCAGACTGCTTCAGGGAGAACACCTCTCCTTCTCCGGCGCTTATTGGCATGTACAGGTTTCCCTTAATCAAGTCAAATAGCAGCACTGCCGGGGCGCCTAGTGTTTATACACTGAGGTGCACGCACCTGGCTGGCATTCAGTCACCTTTCCTCCTCGTTATCTTCCACTGCCACCTGCGGGGGGGGGGAGACGAAGGAAAGACAGAGAGAGGGAGGGAGGGAGGAGAGTGTTCTTGTTCACATTGTAAAGAAGGAGAGCCGCCAGATCCTTTAACTCTAGCCTTGGCTTTCCTACCCCAATAGCATAAAAGGACTGGCTCGTCTGACGAAACAGAAAGGTTTAAATGCTTCGTGAAACCAGCATGTCTTTAAAAATATATATTAAATTTAGATTTTGGTTAGAGTTGAGGTTGAAGGAAAACAACTGTCCTTCAGTACGTATGTCCCTATTTTTCTAAGAACCGCTGGTTTGGTTTTTCTCCTCTTATAGGAGCTGAAACAAGATAAATGCAGTATATTTTCAATCTTTCTATTGTTTTTTTTTATTTGATTACAATCTTTCTCTCTTTGTGTGTTTTGTGTGTATTTAAAGACATTAAGCCAAGAAAGAAAGAAAGAAAGAAAGAAAGAAAGAAAGAAAGAAAGAAAGAAAGAAAGAAAGAAAGAAAGAAAGAAAGAAAGAAAGAAAGAAAGAAAGAAAGAAAGAAAGAAAGAAAGAAAAAGGGGGGGGGGAGCAGAGAGAAAAAGCAAATAAATCACATCTCCATATTTACAAACTATGTTTACATTAGTTCTGCAAATTTAACCAAAAAAGCCATCGAATTATTTTATCGAAATAGAAACTGTAGCCACTATGCAAGCGCACTGAATATGTCATAATAAAGAAGAATAATTATAAGCCTTTTTCTGTATGTTAGGAAAGAGCCACTTAAGGCCAATAAGGCTTTTTTTTTTTTGGCCACCTGCTTGGGAAACGGTACTGCATAGGTTACAGCCAGAGGCGCAGCAGACAAAACACGCCACCGGTTGCTCTCCTAATATCGTTTTGAGGTCTCTGAGCTGTTGATCATTGCGTGGCGAGGCACATGTTCTTCCACGCAGGGGTCTTGGGCCAGTTCTCCTCTTACTTGGCCGAGTGTATTTCAAAATACACATTATAGACACACGAAATTCCATCCCCACCCCCACCCCCCGACCTTGCCTCTTCCTCCTGCTTCTACCCACTCACCAGGCAGGCAATGAAAAGCCTTGTAAGTGGCGTCACTTTGAACCAAGAGAAGGATCTCACCCCTTACGAGTTTTGCTTGGGCTCTGGGCGTCCTGTTGTGTGAAATCCCCGGAAAGTCGCCCGGACAGACGGATAAGCCAGGTCTGCCGAATGCGGCTCTCTGCAGTTGTTAAAGTCCCCTCGCAAAACTGGAAAATGTAACTCTGGAAAACACGGGAGGAGGGGGTAGGGCAAGCTGATTTCCTTGTGGCGTTGCTTCGCATCATCCAGGTTTTCTTCCTCCTGAAACCTACACCAGAATGGGGCTTCCCCAGCTGCTTAAATGAGCATTGATTTATTGCGTTTAAAAGTAAGTTTACATACACGCGCCAACATCATTCCGTTTTGTTTCCTCAGACCCTAAGATTTATTTTCTGCTTAGCGCTTGTCTGACAAAACAACGTCATTTAACTTTATTATACCTCGATGAGGGAATTTCTCTCTCTCTGTCTCTCTCCCCCCCCCCAACCGTCGAATTTATTGGTCTTGTTACCTGGTTTGTTGGAAATGGAAAGAGAAGGGGGGGGCGTGGGCGAAGAATATCCAGCGCAAACCAGAAAGAAGGGAAGGGAAGGGAAAGAAAGAAAGAAAGAAAGAAAGAAAGAAAGAAAGAAAGAAAGAAAGAAAGAAAGAAAGAAAGAAAGAAAGAAAGAAAGAAAGAAAGAACAGCCTTTAGCCTCTAAGAACCGGCTCAGGGACCAACAGGAGAAAAATTAAAGGTCCCCCCACCAGTTAGAATGTTCGAGTAATTTGTTTTAAGAGTGGGGGGGGGACTTTGCCTGCACCGCTAGAATGTCCGATGCTGTTTGCAAAAGCTCTGTTGAAACAAATCGGTTCTTGGGGACCAAAACCAAACCGAAACCAACTCAAATGCCAGCGCTTTCCCTACCACGCGCTGCCTTACCTCTGCGCAATAAAAGTCCCAATTACCCAGTCTATGGCGTGCTTGATCTCAGGGGACTGGGCTGCACTTTGAAGCAGTCCTTACGGTCCACTTCATCTAGGTTTTTGTTGTCGTTAGTTCTCATTAAAAAGGCCACTTCCTTCATCTCCCTCATAAATATACTGCCTGTCTTCTTCATTGCTCTCTCTTGAATGGGAAGGCTTTACATCCTACCAGGGAAGATGGTTCTGGGTTCGGGTTTCTTTGGTTGGAGGTTAGGGTGAGGTGCCCGGGTGAAGCAGGAGACGAGCGGGGGAGGGAGGGAGGAGGGGGGAACCCTGTAGTCGGGAATTCTGAAGAAATGTGGGTGATAGTGTGTGGTGATAGCTAGGCGCATAGGCAGACAGACAAATATATATACACACAAATACAAATAGTACGAATCTATCTATGCACATGCATACGCACCAAAGAGATCACATACATTTAGGGAAGCTCTGGAAAAGGGCTGTCCAAGAGGGACGGCGCCTTAGTCAGGCTCCGGTCTGCAAGAGTGTGTGTGTGTGTGTGTGTGTGTGTGTTCCCTTTCTTCCCCCTCTTCCCCCTTCCTCCAAGCTCAATTCTCACGGAGGCGCCTAAGAATCACTTTAGAGATGGTCGAATGAGGACACACTCTCCCTTTGCAAGCCAAAAGTGAAGATACGGCGGGGGTTTATCAGCAACAGTCGGAGGCCTCTTTTGTTAAAAAAAGAAGAAGAAAGAAAGAAAAGGCTGCCATCAAGACCCCATCTTTCAAGAAAGACCCCGTCCTGGGTCCGGGCGCGATCGCCCCTCCACCTCCCCCACCTCCCGTCCAGCCTTTCTTCCTCCCGCCCTCCCTCCCTCCCTCCCTCGCCCACGGTCTCCTCCCAGCTGGTCTCGAGCACCTAAGACAACTTTGGCGGGGAGATCAGGAGATGCCCTTCGCCAGAGCCGCTCTAGGCCCCAAGGGGAGGAAGGGACCCAACTCCCCGGAGGCTGTCCTGTTGGAGGGAGATGCCGGAGAAGCCGGGGAGGGGGCTAGGATCGGAGCCTTTTTTTATGGCAAGAACGGGGGGGGGATTCTCACTGAACACCCCGCTAAAAGCCCTTGGCACCCCAAAGGTTAGCCTGCCCTACCCACGCTTAGGAGCGAGGGAGGGCAACCTGGACGAGTCGAAGCGAAAGTGCCTGCCAGGGCCATAAACCGGCGCAATTTAAGGACAGTTTAAAATAATGCAACGGCCCGAAACCTCCTCGGCGGGGAAGCGGGCAGCCTTCGGGAAATTTAACGGGGCGTCCGTGTCAAGCGTCGGGGTTCCTCTTGGACATCCCCCATCCTTGGGGCTCCCCTTCGTCTACTCAAGGCTAAACACTGCTCCGCACCGGCTCAAGGCCGGGATTGCGGCGTGATCACGCGTGGAGGAGGGGGAAAGCGTGGCCCTCCTCTACTCCCGAGGAAGCCCCCACCCCGTTGATTTCCATGATGCTGGGCATCCACAAGGGGCAGGGGCTGGATCAAGGGAGAGCCTCTCCGCAACAAGGGCACCTGCTGGACCGCTCTGGCGACCGTGGGTTTCCCCTGCAGCCCTCTGGCTCCGTCGACTGGGAGAGCCACGTTTTATCGGCGCTCCGGGCGGGAGAAGATCGAGGGACCTGTCTGCCCTTTGAGGTGCTGGTGGTCCCTGCCTGGCTATCTCCCCAGGAAGGGGGGAAGGACAACCCCAGGGGTTTTCTCCCTCCCTCCCTCCCTCCCTCCCATCTTTGGGCCTCCAGGTCGGCTCCGCCGGCGGAGGCCTCGGTCCCCCGAGCTTGATCCTCGCCCGGAGTAACCTGGCCGTCATTCGACGCCGGATATTTTCCCAGCCCAGCCCTGATCACCTTGGATTTGGCGGGGCGAGTTCAGAGGAGGCGAATAAAGGGCATGGGGAGGATGAGGAGAGAGAGTTTCTCGTCAGATGCGACTGAGAGGGAGACCCACATGCCCACGCCCCTCCAGCTCGGCAGGAATGAGCTGTGGGGAAGCTCGGCCGAAGAGCTCTGGGCGCCCGCTGTCTGACCAAAGAGGGTAGAAAGCATTTGATCCACTCAAGGAATCTGCCAGCCCCCCTCCTCCTCCACCCCCGCCGTTGCAGCTATAATAAATAGCCGCTAATGAAACCAGTGATCTCCTCTCCCCCCCCCCGCCTTGTCCTCTGCGAGGCCAGCCCCGGGGGGGGGGGTGAAAGCCGGGCTGCCCTCTCCAAAAGGCGAGCAAACACCGAGAAACCAGGGCCGGGGTCTCCCGCTTCCTGGTGGCCATTTCCAAGGCGAGGCCGACATCAGTAGAGAAAATGGGTGAATAAAACGCCCGTTAAAATGCTATTAAACACAGCAGAAGGTGCTGGGCTGGCGCCTCGTTCCGCCTTGATATGCAATTAAATTACAGCAAATTCCTCTTTAAATAATATCGTTTGGAATCCTTCGCTAAGATTCAAGGATGTCTGAGGTTAAGTAGCTTTTAAAACGTCAGTTTTAAATGGCTTATGCGATGAATAGCTACCTTTAAATCCTAACACCATTATAAATATGCTATACATGTAGATGTCAATTTATCTCTACATATTTTTTTTCCAAACAAAGCATTCACCATCGTCATAACAACACAACTCTCCCCCATCCAAAGCTCCTTGACGTAGGTGAGTTTATAAAAACAGATGTTGATTCCACTTTTTTCTTCCAAGTTTTACGACCGACTACGTTGAAACATTCTGCTCCTTGCTCAAGGACGGGTCGCCCGGGCCCATTGTAGCTTTGGTGGCACACTCTGAATGGGAGGTTCTTGCACTAAAACAAACATCTGGGATTTCTAAATTAGCAGGCAACACATACACATACTCGTCACATCAGTGAAAAAACGGCTATGAAAATTGAGAGGTGAGGGCGGCGGGATCACAGTGGTGAGGATGGAGAACCAACGCACCTGCAGATCAGCCCCTCCCTCTACAATTTTTTTTTTAAAAAAGTCGTTTTGCTGGCGTGCTTAAAGAAAGAATGAGCCTTTTTGGGGCCTGGGCAATGACGTGTGCATTTTTGGTGAAATAAGTTTTTTTAAAAAAAAAAACAAAAACCAAACAGAATATAAGGAGTGCCGCACGGGACTGGCAGAGTACCTCCTTGCAAACGCAAAAAAAAAAAAAAAAAAAAAAAAAAAAAAAAAAAAAACCCACACACAAAACAAAACAAAACAAAAAAAGGCCTGAACCTTTTTCCCTCCTTTATGACGAAAAGTACGCAACTTTAAAAACAAACAAATAAAAGGCCCAAAACTAGACAAAGCACAAAACAAAACAGAACCTTGGACTGCTTGCTGGACACCAAATGTTTTATTCGAAAAGAGTCGTATAAGTGCTAGGAATGGCTGTATTCACCACGGTTTTCTTCAGACATCCAAACCCTTTACTTCTCAGTAATCAAGTGTAGGAATTACCATAGTTTTCCTCTCTCCCTCCCCCATTCTCTTTTCGCCCCATTAACTAATATGTTTGAGAAAGGTTCTTGTTTGCACTGAGTTACATGGGGACCGGAATATAAGGGACGGCTTAAAACACACACACACACACACACACGCGGACGGCAGAGCTTTCTCTGGCATAACAATTAATTGTATGCAATATTTATAGTCTTGCAATGTTTGCCATCAGGAAAAACCAAACGTAAAATCGGTGGAAGTTTAATAAACAGACACCCGGAGATTGATCAAATAGAATGAGTAAGCATGCTTGGATTATGCATACGTCGGTGCTTTTCACTAATAGGCGCCGATCCTATGTTAGAAATGCATTCCACCGGGGTCTGAGGAGGGGGGGGGGTTCCTATCTAGCAAGGCAGTTTGCCTCTTATTGAAGTTAATCCACCACCCACTTGCCAAAGTTCCCTTTGATTTGAAAAGGTCAGGGTTGCATCCCAGGAATACATCCAAACTCTCGGTGACAGCTCACTCCCACGTAGCGAAAATGGGCGGAGGTGTGTGTGTTTGTGTGTGTGTGTGTTTAGGGTGCGCGCGCGCACGATCTGGTGTCCTGCGAGCAGAATTCTGGCACTTGAAAAGTGAATTATTGGGTGTATCATTGCTGGCTTCGAAACCTGTTATGCAGATCAATGTCCATAAATTAGCCAAACACGAAAAAGAGGGTCGTTCGCCAAACCGGCCCTTTTAAATTGCAATAAAATCCTGCTAGATCCCCTCCTTATCTCTTTCCTCTCCGCCTCAATCTTGGTGGTTTTTTTTTTTTTAATCTTGCGGGTTTGGCCACAATGGCAAGCCACCGGATGGGGCTGAGCAGCGATCTACACTGCAGCAGACGGAGGGGTCCGCGGCTTTCTCTAAGCACCCGGGGCCCCGATCGCTTCCCCTAGCCGGACCATGGGGGATCCGAGGGAGCCTGCGAGGAAAGTGCCTCTTGGAGTAAAGGAAGCCGGAGCATCTTCTCCGGCATCCCTCTTTTCCGAGCTGGTCCAGACGGGAGGGGGAGGGGAGGGTAAAGCCCCGCCCCTTTCTCATGTCTCGTAAAGGGATAGGTGGGCTTAAGGCTTACGTCACTCTTCACCACGCAGGAGAGGAACTGGGAGAGCGAGCGAGTGGGGCGGCAGCGGGAGCTACAGCTGGTCCGCTCCTCCGAACAGTTGCGAAGTTTAGCATTGAACGGGGCGGCGGCTGCCGCCAGCCCCAGACTCCCCCTCCATGCCCCCCGCGAAGCTAACACTGTAGTCAGAGACCCCCATTTTATGCTTAGCGCGTCCTCTTCTTCCCGACCCTCACGTGTAGAGCTGGGATTTCTCTCGCCCTCCTCCAGAGCGCCCTAAAGCCTTCTCCGCCGCTACAAAGGGAGACTTAGGTTCTGGGCGAACGGCAAAGCAATCCGTCAATCCATCAGCAACCCTCTCTTCCCGCCCCCCCCCCCACGCCCGCCCACATCTAGCCACAGTGTGAAACTGACCCAGGCAGAGACCTGAAGCAGAGCAGATTTCTCACTCACATTTTCTGGCGAGAGAGAAAGTTCGGCGTCTTCTTTGCAGACCAAGTGCTCGCCCGACCTTCTCTGCGTTGGCCCCGCCTTTACGGTTCATCTCTCCTTTCCCTTTCACACTTTTTGACCCTGATCCCTATCACGAAACTCTTTTTCCCTTGAGTGTGTGGCTTGCTCTTGTCTGCCATCCCGTGTGCGTGCGTGCGTGCGTGTGTGCGACAACTCGGGACACCCTTATCTTCCCCCTCTTCCCTTTGGCATCTTGCAAGCACTTACCGTTTCTCGAGCAGGACTTCCACCTTCCTCCTTCTCCTCCTTCGCCCAGGTGGAGCCTCCCCGGGACCCCCCTGGACTTGCCGGCTCCTTGTGAGAGGACGGTGGCGCTCGGCGGAAAAACCGAACGTTGCCTCTCTCCATCTCTCTCTCTCTCTCTCTCTCTGGCGCTTCATTTCTTCCTGCTCCGACCCGACCCGACCCGATCCCCCCCCCAGGCTTTTGCCACCTTCTCTCCGGCCTGGAGCAAGCCGTTCGTCCCCAGGAGCCCTCGCCGGGGCCGCATCTGTCCGCCTCCTTCGGGGGCTGCCGGTTGTGCCGGCGTTATTTTGGCGGAGGGAGCGGCGCCCCCGAAGCGAGGCCTTTTGAGAGGAGCTCAGATTGAGACATATCGGGATCCCTATAAAAGGGTCATTGCACGAGGGAGGTTGGGCACCAAGTTTGGACTCGTGACTGGCATTCCTGAAAGGCCTGCATATTTTAAAAACAACAAAGCGAGCCCCCAAAGAAGGGCTTAGGGGGAAGAGATGAGGGGAAAAGGGGGGGGGGCTGGGAGAGAAGTTACTAAGTGACAAACATCTGTCAACACGGGCTAATTTGTAGGCTTTATGGCAGGAAGAAGCTGGCTTGTGTGAATGTACCGGCAGAGGTTCTTGTCCCCTTTCCTCCCCAATACAGGAGTGGGCATGTGAAAAAGTTTAAACCTGATCGGTTTATAAAATGTGCAGGAACGAAACAGGAGGGGGAACTTTGAACCGAAAGGTCACGCTGGCCTTCAGATTCACATCACCTCTTCTCTTCTTTCCACCTCATGTCATCCTTGTCTTCTCCCCATAGTCGCGGTGGGTGTGTGCAATCTAAATGTTTTTCAATTAAAAAGAGAAACCGGGAGAGAAAGAGACCTAAAGAACCGCAAGAACCTTGACCCCCCCCCTCCGCTCTCTCTTTCTCCCTCTCGCTCCCATGTGGTGTTTCTCTTTTTTTAATCCCGTAGCCAAAGCCCACGTTCCCACAATCACAACAAACGCTTGCGTTTTATTTGCTCCTAGAAAACTGAAGAAGAACCAAAGCAACCGCCTGGCCGTTTAGGAGAGCAAGGAAGTCCCTTTGGGGAGGGATCAAGGAAAGCGGTGGCAAGTTCGCTCCCTTCCTGCCCGACACCCCCCGCCCGCCCGCCGGCCCGGCCCTTCCAACACCCGGAGCAGATCTGAAAAAGCATGCACCAGTTTGTAAAGAGGTGGTGGTGGGAATGGGGGCATTGCCCCCCTCCCTCATGTTTAGGAGATTTGACTGAGCTGGATTGACTCCAGGGCAGGGCCGTTCGGGGTGCAGGGCCGGCCGAGAAGCCTGTTTCTCTCTCCGACAGCGGAAGACAAAAGGAGAAGAGGGCCTAGTGGTGAGCTGGATATCTCTGTTAGTTGTCAGCTCAGGTCTAGGGGCAGGCGAGGAATGCTAATCAGCCGTTGAAGGGAGGGCTGAGGGCTACAGATCTCTCAACACAGTCACGTCATCTCTCGCCCTCTTTCTCTCCCTCTCTTTCTATCTCTCTCTCTCACCCCCCCTCCCCTCGACAATTATTTCGCTCACATTCCTCAAGCATACGCTTGGCTTTGCGCTCGCCCCGTCCCCCAGCCAGGCTCCGGCTCCTTGCCTCTTCCTCACCTATACACCCCCCTCACCTTTGAGGAAGCTGGTCCGGCAGGGATTCCCCCCCTCCCAGAAAAAAGAAAAACCCCGTCGAAGGAATCCTTAAGGTTGCTCCCCGAAGGGTTTTTGGTGGGACGCCGCTTCAGCAACCGGATTAAATCGCATGGAATTCGGGGTTAATCGGTTATGAACCTGCAATCGAAGTGTAGGGCGCTTACCTAGCTGTAAATCACGCTGAATTAAATGAGGCAGGGCGCTCATTTCTGGGTAAACAGGTGTAGAAAGGAACGCAATGTATGGAATTGTGCTGTACTGGCATACCTATAAGGAGAGCTTTTGGGGAGACTTGACCCGCCCAGGAACATGGCAGGATGGCTTGGACTAGTACAGACTGCAGTACAGTATTTGAGGTTGTGCTACGTAGGTTTCCGGCTCTTTGGCCTTCCTCTGCCAAACAGAGACACACAATTTTCCTCCGCCCTCTCGAAGCAGTAGGATCGATCGCTGACCTCAAGGTTTGGCCAGTGCTTTATTTATCTGCCTGAGCAACGATATTATCAGCTTTAAACGTTATATACAGCAAATGTCTTCCTAAATCAACAGACAAGGACCGCTTCCAGCCAGTGGCCAGTTTTCTCTGCTTCCCGAGAACTCTCTCGTGGTTCAGCTGATCTCTCTCCACCGCCTCCAGTTGTATGCCTTGAAGTTTGAGACGGGATGCTCCGGTTTAATTGGGATAGAGGGAGGCCTCTGCGCCCCGCCCCCCCCCCCGAATATAGTGTATATAGTGTTATATAGCCACCATTGCTGCATGTCAGTTTGGCTAGGCTTCTTCATGTTATCCTTATTTTTCAACGATGTGTGTGGAGGGGAGAGCCAATTTCTCCCCGTCCTCTCTGTTAATTGCTTTCTTTCCTAGCAATTATATTTATAAACCGATTTGCGCCTTTCTGTGTTATAGCTTTGTGTTTCTAATGGAAACCACGTGGGTGGGGAAGGGGAGGAGGAGGAGAGAAGAGACCAGACAGCCTTTCCACCGAGTGAAATGCCTGGTTCTCTCATAACCAACAGAAGGGAGATCTCCTCGGAAAGCGGCCCTTTTCCCGAAGGAAGAAGGCCAGCTGAACTCAGCAGAAGTTACTTGGGACTGAGCCTATCTCCGACCTAAGAGTGTATTTACAGGATCGGGGCCTTTACCCTGAACATTATCAGCTCCAGAAACTCGACGTACTGGCCAGTGCTAGCTGGATGTCAAACAGAAAATGAAGACCAAAAGATACAGATCAAAGCAAACAAGCAAAAACCACCACCTAACTCTCCTCAACAGTTCGAGTGATCTCCCACTTCCTCTCTCTGCTCCCCCTGGCACAGATGCCTGCACCTTGCCCAAGAGGAACTGGGTTCCTATACACGCAAACACGGAGCAGAAGGTTGGCTTTGTAACCCTCTACACCAGGCTGTGAGCACAATTTTAGGCATCATTACTCATAAGTAACTCCCTCTGAATTCAGTATCCCACGTAAATGAGTATCGGCTTGTCGCCTCGCTGGGAATTTCTTTTCACTGAACTGGGGGAGACTTACCCCTGAGAAAGTCTGCTTTGGAGGTGCCTGCGAGGAGCAGAATCCTTCCTTTTTAATTCGGATATTTTTAAGGAACTTTCAGGCATCCAAAATAGAAATCAGACAAGGAGTGCGTGTGTGTAGAGGAAGGGGGAGTTGGAGAAAGGAGAACAGGCGAAAGAGAAGCGTTACTAACGTCACTTTGCCTCCTTCCAGCTTTACTTCAATATTTCCCTTTCCAGGTGCTTTCTGCTGGCTCTCTCTCTTGATGGACACGAAGGGTGGGTGGGTAGGGAGAGAATTATTGGACGAGAGAATTTAGGGAAAATATTTAATTCCAGAGGCGTCAAGGATTTCCCCAACTTTGAAAATAGGTTCGCTGACAAGTAAGGATAATAAACGAGGCGCGCTTTCAGATAGATATCTCAGACGTGAAATTGCGCCCAGCTGGTTGTGTAAGCAAACAAATAGGTCCATGTTCCGAGGCTCTCGACTTGCGGGTTGATGAATAGAACACGACAGAAGTAAATGACTCTTTAACTCATTTAGGAATAAAACTCTTTAACTTCCCCCGTCAAAGAGCCGGCGAACTGCACGGATCCGGAGCAAGCTCTTTAAACAAGAGTTTTATTGGTTTCCTTCCACTGGTGATCCCGTCTCTCTCCTCTCTCTGGGCACCCCTCCCCCGAAAGGTCTTGTTAAGCCACCCACTGCCTGGAAACCCTAGGCAAAGTTGGAAAAGCCGGGCTCGGGGAAACCTCGAAAATCTTCCAGGATCGTAAGGTCAGAGGAAATCTCTGGCAACCCATTCATTAAAAAATAAAAATAAAATATAATTGTACATATATATTATATATACTATATTTATACAAATATTTATATTCTATTTCTTTAATATTTTATTCATGTTAAGACCACTTTTCATTTTAAAAATCCTAATGCAGTTTACAAAGCAGAATTCAATAAATATTCCATTTAACATCTGGATGTGGTTGCTTTTTCTCTTTTCAATTACACTCAGATTCCTGGTAGCAAGGTTGATGACACAGATGAAGAGAGAACATATTTCATTCAGTCTTTTTTTTCCTTTTTGGAAGAGGAAGAAGAGGAGAAAATAAGATTTCTTTCCCTTACAAAAGCAGCAGTCAAACATGGTGGTGGTAGGATCGTCTAGAAGTCCAAAGACAGAACAGCTGAAACTCTTATTTATTTTTTCTTCCTTTTTCTTTTTTTAAAAAAGAAGATACATTTCTTTTAGGCTCCTTTAATAAAATACAATGTCGCAGTCTCAAACCACAGATCAAGGAGATTGGCTTTTAAGTAAAATATATGCACCAGACAGCAACCTTCTGAAAGGACTACTCGTTAGTTAGTTCTGAAAGGTCTACATGACTGTTTGCCCAGAATTACCAGGCGGGTCAGGGAGCTGTCAGTCGGTGGCTAATTCTTTGGGAAAATGTCTTTCTGCTTTCTCCATTGCAATTTCCCTTTTTCTTTCCCTTTTGTTTTTTTTTTAAATTTCCAAGAAAGCAGTATAAATCTTTAACACTTTCCAAACACTTCAAAGAAAGGTAAAGTTCTCACCCACTCCCTGAATGTGTTGCCTGCAAAAACTGGATCCTTTTTTACTTTCATATGGTACTTTCTAATAATTTAAAGAGAGAAATGCATGGCAAAAAGGCGGAGACTTTGGATTAAAGCCATGAATTCTATTTTCTTCTTGATGACTCAGAACTAAGAGGGGAACAACCTAGATTTGCCTTTTGCCAAGAAGGATGACCCTCTGCTTCAAAGCTCTTCACTGTGCTAAATATCTCTGTCTGAGTACAGTATTTTTACATGGACGGGACTCAGTCCACAACGTTTATTAATCTCTCACTTCTATGACATGTGGTTAGGTGTGACTCAACAAAGCTTGTCCTTTCTTTCTTTCCCTCTTGCCTAACTCAAAGCTATCAACAATTGGGCTCTTAGGTTCTTATAAACACAATTATTTGGGGATATTGTGAAAAAGATCTTGCCCTCTCATATCACTAACTTTGCAGCCCAGTGAGACAACCTTTTTGCTATAAAAACTGCTAAGGCTCTCTGTACAACCCAGTAAAGCTGAAATCCAGTCATAAATTAATCCTATGTATTTTAGGTGGAATCAAGTCCGATTGATAGAACTGACTTCCATCCACCATGCCTATGACTGGGGTGGTAGCCAATCTCTTTGACTTTTAGAGAGTACTCCATTTACAAGCCAGACCTAAGTAAAAACCATCTAGTGACTAAACATCAATTCAAAGGCCTCATTCCATTAAGTACTGTGGGTTCTAATGCAGTTTACGTTAGGTTCATCTTAAACTTTTGCTCTATAGGATTAATGCAACTGTCAGCTTGCAAGCACTTAAGTCTCTACAGTGCAAAGGCATCACCACGACCACCACCTGGTTTATTTGGGTTTGAGAAAATGTGAAGATTTATTTCCATGTAGGCCTCAAATCTGGTTCTATTAGACAATGCATCACGAGTGCAAATGTGTGCTGTGAATTCGTAGAAGGCCCAGTCAGTTTGAGAGGAAGCAAAAAGTGTGGTTGAAAGCTTATTTTAGGATTTTCTAAAGTGGCTGACATATTCTGGAGCAGCTGAGAACTGGCCATTTTAATTTTATTTTTGGAAGAAGGGCCCCTATCAATGCAACAAAGAAGAATAAAACACCCCTTAAGAAAGAGGCAGACAACATTTTGGTTTGAGACACTAAATATCATGCACTTTGCATCCATTTCAGTAGAAGTTGGGTGCTGGATGGGCTGGGGATGTGTGCGGTGACCAATTTTCAATACCTAGTGAGGACGTTTTGGCTTTTAAACAAGCATTTGGAGGGGCTTCACTGAGCCATCAGACCTCTGTCCTGGGGTCCCTTCCTGAAAGCCCAAGGGGCTGAGATGTTGCTGCTGTTGTGAGCCAAACTATTCCCAGCACAAGCATTTTCCTGAAGCAAATTGGCAAGTCTAGGACAGAGTTTTGTAGCACTTGGCAGATAAGTTTGAGGACAGAGGAAAATCCCAACTGTAGAAAAACATAGTCCTTTCCTACTGTCTATTCAGTCCTGGTTAGTTACCTCTTTCTCTTTCCCTCTCTCTTTCTCTTGCATTTTTGAAAAATAAAATCGATTTGTATTATTGTCTTCCATAAAGTTGAAAAATGAATGAAGGTGGGGAAAATGAAGAGGGTGAACTGTGAAACATGTTATTTTGAATTCCACCTCCCACCCCTGATGCTGTTGCCATGCATATACTTCTGATGGATAGAGAACACTTTGGAGGCTTCTGTTTCCCAAGCATCATCAACCCATCAGCTTTCCCAAGGACTGTCTAGTCCTAAAAGGCCTGTGATGATGCTGGCACTCTACCCTTTCTTGTCTTGAAAATTAGAGGCACCCCAGGCTTTGGCAGCGGGTCACTCAAACCCAGATTCTTCGCCAATAAAGGCCAACGTGTGCATTTTCTAGCCTGCCTATTGAAATTGAGTAGTCCATACAGACTCTGCCTGCTGGCAGTGGTGATTATGCAGCTGTAACTGCCCACCATCTAGAAATGTGCTCGCTCTCTTTCTCTCTCTCTCTCTCTCCTCCGATCTACTGCGTCTAGAATATTAAAAATACCCCAAGCGGGTTGGACTGAAGGTTCTTGTTAATGCAACACCCCCCCCCCTTTCAAAAGGCGGAGGGTTGCTGCGTAGGAGGGAGAGTGTAGACAGCAAATTAAGAGGAAAGAGGCATTGCTAGTGCCTTTTCCAATTGAAAATCCTGCCTCATCGCTGGAAACGATGGGAGGTCTAGCGAGAGACTGGAGAATGGGAGGTGTGGTGGCGGTGGGACCGCGAGTGTTATTTTTAAAGATTTGGCTTTATTAATACGTTAAGAAAGCGCTCCCTTGGCAGAGTGTGTGTTCCTACAGCTCTGTCTGAGATCCTATAAAACATTAATGTGCTGAAAGCTGTTACAGAGATCGGCAGCAACCAGCTCAAAACCTTGGGAAAGTCTTTACCTTCAAAAGGGGTTCCACTGGGAGAAAGACTGGTGCATGGGGGGGAGAGAAAGGGGGGACTTTTGAAGGAGACACAACATTAGGATTCAAGGAAAGGCCTACATGTGCCCACCGGAATAAGGGCACAGGCGTGTCCTTGGGCATGTACACATGACCAAACATCTCTCTCTCTCTCTTTCTCTCTCATTTTAACACACAGTCATAACTACCACATTTCCAACCCTTGATTTCTCTTGTAGGCACAAGTCCCTTCAGCAAAAGAGAATCATCACCCTTGCTAACTACACAGAAAAGATAAGGCATATGAGGATAGTTTACTAGTGGTAAAAGGCACTACCCTTTACAACCAGATCTTGTACCAGGATTAAAATGTCCACCTTTGACACTGGCACCCAGCCCCCCCCCCAGCATTTTGTGTGTTTCTGTGTGGGTGTGCAGGATTGGAATTAAATAAAACAGTTGAGTTAATTCAAAACTGGGAAGCGGGTGGTGGTGGTGGGGAAGACATTCCAAAGTACTGTATTGGTAAATTCTTTTCCATTTGTATCCCAGATTATGCACACAGAAGGATTGGAGACAATCAGTAGGCTAAAAGGATTCCATTCCCCAGTCCTTGCGTAGCTTTTTCTTCTGCTTTTTATCATCAAACTCACATAAACACCAGACAGCCTGGGAATGCCAAGAGATACGTACACCTCACCAGCACCGTGGCCAGTGTATTTATTTGTTTGGGGAAAAAAACATTCCCACCCCTTAAAGTTCTGGTGAAACCTACAAAAAGACTCAGTGTAGGGAGTAAAAAACCTGACCATTTGCCCAGAAACTCGAACAGTGGGTCCTGCTTCAAGGAACAGAAACTCATGGACCCACATGGCATTTTGTTGTTCATGGTGTGTTTGGGGCTCTTATTTTTTTTTTTTTGCTAAATTCTTTTATTTTTATGTTTAAATTCTCACTTCAATTTTAATTCTTGAAGAACAGCTTCAACAACATATATCGCACTCATTTATAAGAAGCAAAGGGTTATATCAAAAATTATTAGTATAGAATCACAGGAAGCCTGGTTTGGAACCAGAAAAAAAAATACAAAACAGATATAGATACATACACACAGAACAATTCCTTGGTTTTTTTTAATAAGTATTTGGAAAATGTTATTTCCTCCCCCGCCCCAATTCTTGTTTTGTTTCTTGTGGTTTTTTTTCCTTCTCCTTTATGAGCATATTATATTTTAAATTTTACAAAAAAAGTGAAAATAAAGCCTAATATTTTACAAAATGAAGAACAATGTTTGTGGTAAGTGTTTGCCTGTGGGTCCCCCTCCCGTTCCCGCCCCTTCCCTGCACCAGTCAATTCGACTTCAGTTCTGCATTTGTTTTTGTTTTAAACTGTGTGTTTTGTTTGCTGTACAGACGATCTCCACCTCAGTCCATCATAAATCCAAGAAAATCCGTTCTATTCTTCTTTTGGGGGTGGTGGGGGGTTTATATTAAAATTCCTTAGGTCTTTTCTTTTTTTAAAACAAATTGTTCAGAGTTCCCCGTCTCAGGCTTGCTCCACACACAGGAGGTGTTCATTGCGCCATTCCGCCTCTCAGCCAGGGGTTTGATCCTAAGCGAGTCCATCCAATTCAAGGGTTTCTGAGATAACACACATCTCTCTGTGTCTCTGTCTCTCTTCGCACCCTCTTTTCTTTCTTTCTTTCTTTCTTTCCTCCCTTTCCTTTTCGCTCCCTCTCCCTCTCCCTCTCCCTCTTTTCTTTCTTTCTTTCTTTCTCACTCTCTCTCTCGGGACACCCCACCCCACCCAGCTGTGTGCGCGCCCCCGGGGTGGACTGGGCCGGTCTATGGCGCCGCTGGAGGCCTGTCCGCCGGGTCTCTAGGCGAGGGAGGCCCCGAGGCGTCGTGCTCTAGGAACACTGGATGGACATGTAAGGCCAGTTGAAGCTGCTGCCGGAGAGCAGCATGTCTCGGATGAGCGTCTCGATGGGGGTTTTACCTACCAAGCGGACGAAGAAGAGCTGCTCGATGACCGACGAGGAGACGGTGCGCAGCGAAGGCAGCCGGAGGAGCAGTTTCCCGAAGCGGCTGGGCTGATTGGGGTACTGGCTCCGCACGTATTCCTCCAGGGCGCACTGGGATTTCTCCTGCAGGCTTTCGATGTGCGCCGCGTCCGACAGGCCACAGGCATCTGCCCGGGGGGAGGCGGCGGCGGCGGCGGCGGCGAGGAGCCCGGGGGGGGGGGGGAGAGAAAGAAAGGGAGAGAGACGCACGCACACACACACAAGAGGGGCGACACGGTTAGCGAGTGGTGGCCACGGCACCGAGCCAGCAGCCCCGCAGATCTCTCTCCCCCCCCCCGCCTCTACAGCGAGCAGACAGGAGCAGCCGAGCAGCCGCGACCCCAGACGCCCCCTCCCGCCCCCTCCCACTCTCTTTGTGTTGCTTCCTTCACCTTGCAAATAAATAATGGAAGACGCAGAAAGGCAGCCGGGAGGGGAACCGGAGCCATCTTTCCCCAGCCAGGCAGGCAGGCAAGCAGCAACCTGGCCCCAACCAGGGACGGATGCTGCTTGCTCGCTAGAACTACAGCCTATTCTTATCATCCGGCACACACGCACACACACACACGTATACAAACACAATCTCGGCCTCTTCTCCTCCGCACCTTTTGCAAGACAGACGGGCAGTCAAACACAGACACCAGTGCCCCCCCCTCTTCCTTCTCCCCCTCTCTTTAAGTCTTCCTAGCCCGCCATTCCGCCCCCCCCCCCGCACCATCAGCTAGAGGAAAAGGCTTCGGGGTGGAAAAAATGGGGCCAAGCAGGCGCGTGCAGAAATGAGCTCCGAGCCAGGCGAGGATTTGGAGTCGCTCGCACGAAAGGCTCCTATTTCCATTTCCGACACACACACAGAGAGAAAGAGAGACGCGCGCGGGGATGGGGGTGGGGGCTTGCTTTGTCTCGTCGGGATCTCAGAGATCGAGTAATTGAACATTGGTCACATCTCTGTAAGCTGTATAATCATTGCCAGGAAGATAGCTCAGTTCTCTCCCTCTCCTCGCCCCCCCCCATCCCCGCGCCTCAAGCCTGTGCTAAGCTGGCGTCTGCAGCTGCTCTCGCTCGCTCGCTCGCTTGCACGCACAAAGCTGCGCCGGCTGCACAGCTTGAACTGGCGGGGCTAAAGCTCCCTCGGAAAAGAAGGCCAGGCCGCCATGGGCTCATGGAGGTGCCCGGCTCACCTCCACCTCCAACAGAACGTCTCCTGCTTGGCAGGACAACTGCGTCATAAGACGCACCCACCCCGACAGAAAAAATATGACCCTCTTCTTCTTCTTCTTCCTCTCTCTCTCTCTCTGTCTTTCTTTCTCCGCCTCCCTTCTGCCTTTCCGTCTAGGTCACAGCAGAAAGAGTTGAGGGGCAATCCTTTACTTCTCCCCCATTTTAAAAAAATCGAGCTATCTAAATCTCCATGCAATATTATGGTGGGAGCCAGGAGGAGAAAGTGGAAGTCACACAGAGTGGATTATTTCAGGACTAGAAACCTTAGGGCGGTTGTCTCCTCCCTCGTTCAAATACAAGATCTGTTTTCTTACATTAATAATAAATACTTCAAAACACCCGGATCACAAGCTAGCAGTCAGAGAGTAAGACGGTTTAGCGCAGATCAAAGGCAGCCTTTTCTAATATCGAGATCTATATATGAATTAATCGCTGCGTAATGGCCCCCAAAAGGACGTTGCAGCACTGCAAATGCAAAATGATGACCGTAAAGAATCACTGCAAATGTATTCAAACACTGGGGGTGCGGCATGTGGGCGCGCATGCACACAGGTTTGCCTTGCCTGTCTGTATATGTAATATACAGCATATTATATATCATTTATTTTTGTGCTTCACTATATGGTTTATTTTTGCTTTTGAGCGGTGGGGGTGTCTTCCCCTTTTCAGACCTGGCTTCAGAATAATTGCCAAATACCTTCACATCCACACTGTTTTCCTCAAGTGCAAACTGAAAACAAAACAAAAACCCCCCAAAACTCCTAAACTGTAATCCATGGGCTTCTGAGGATCCAAGCTGCAGACCACAGAGCACTTAGATCTACAATTACCCACACCTGACTGTTGTGCTAATCCATATTTTTGCCATAAATGCAGCGATCATTTGCAACAGCTAAAGTGGTGGTGGGGATGGAGGTGAAGGGGTTCGGCGGGCAAGGAAACAGGTTGCCAAGCACACCTGCACCTGCAGAGAAGGCAGCCTGGCCCCATTTGTGGTCAGCAGAGGGAAGTCTCTGGTGTCTGTCAAAGATTATTTCCTGCCCCTACACCCAACTTCTAGCTTCATACAGTATTTGATGTTTATGATAAAGAACTGCCAACCCAGCTTTTAGAAACAACCAGTAGAAAGGGTCCTGAAGGCTTCCTAATTGGCCTGTTTTGGTGGAGGTTCCCGTACCTCATTTCCTAGGATGGTGAATTATTTTATCCCCCCCCCTTTTTTTTTTTACCTCCAGCCCAAGGCCAGAGAACAAAAATGCACAGGAAGCACCTCTCTTCCTTTATAATTTATAAAATGTTTCTTCAACCTGTTGTACCGTAGCTTTTTTTCACCCACTTCTTCCAGGTGTCTAAAACAGTAGCCTGAAATTTTATTTGGCATCTCTTACACAAAGTATGATTCTGTTCAGAGGGACTTAATCCTCACCTCCAAATTCCCAGGCAAAGGGAATTGGAGGATGCTTTCAACTCCTGCTGCATAACAAGAGGATCTGAAAATTAATTAAACAATCTATGCTATCTGATCGATTAGCTGATTGAGTTAAGATGAAATAGACCAAAGAAGGATAGCAATGCATATTCACCTTCTGTGAATTACATCTCTGTGAGGATGAAGGAAGTGAGGGTTGTGAAAGGAAGAGAAAAGAGGGGTGTCGTTGAGGTGGAAATTCTGCATGCCCCATTTTTTAAGATGGTCATATTTCTTCCTGCAGTAATTATTTCTCAATATTTCTTCCTCCAGTCTATGACAAAGAAATGATGTAAATAAATAATCATTACTGTTCGGCACACGCCAACCTGGGCCTTTGTACTGCAGGGAATATATTTCATGTAACGCATCCAGGAGAGTTTAGTGCTCAGAAAATATAGTTGTAATCAACTCTCATATAACAAGAAATCAAAGTTGTTATGGTGCAGCAGATAGATTTATTGATCTGATCTGATCTAATCTGATCTTATCCTAGGAGAGTTTATCTGTGGAAGGGTGTGTGTATGTGAAGGGAAAATGAGGAGGGCTTTCTTTCATGGAGTTTGCATGTATGTGTGTGGCAAACCCCAAAGCCAAGACTGTTTTCAAGGCCTTGTTGACTCATGGGGACAGCCTCTAAACTATTGCCAGGAAAAATAATGTCCCAAGTTCAACCGTGGCCTTGGTAGCAAGCTGGAGAAAGGTAAAAACTGAATCACTTCTAAGCTATTTAAAACATTGATCCTTCATCTTAAACACCACTGATTTGGATACAAGACTCACTTTACGGTAAGGGTTGGGTTACTGTGTTAAAGCCTGAGGGACGAGGTGGCTGAACATGGCTTTCCTATCCATCAAAATTTACTTTAAAAGTTGGATGACTTGGCGAAACGCTTGTCATAAATTACCGTCTGGCTAGAGATCAAAACAAGATTAGGCCTAAGTAGAAATAGGTTTATATGGAATTTGAGAGAAAGGGGTCAGAGTAGGGTATAGAGGAAGGGAGAAAGGCCTTACCCCTCAGTTTCAGTAACATTTCTGGGCACCCGCGCTATATCCACTGAAACACTGGGAAATGTGTTTATTTCTCTTGTTCTCCTGTTGATTTCTCTTTAGTGTCAGTTGCTGCGGTCTTGATTAAAAGGTGCAGGATGTGCAATTAAATATATCGTCAGTCCCTGATGTGAAAAGACCCAACACAGTGTTTTTACCAAGTCATCCAAGGAAAGGCCAGGCCAGGATTTGAGAAAAGGGAAAAAACGGTGCCTCTTTGGAGGTCAGCCCTTTTTTAGCCAGGGGTCTTTGGTGGTGACTAAAGCAGCCCTGCCTTCTCTTCTTTCTTTCAGGCCTCTTTGGCCTCCTGAAAGCTGGATTTTTTCTGTCTCCAAGCCTTTGGCCAGTTGTTCATTCTAACTGCCCCCCCCCACCCCTAGATGAATAAATGGGTTAACAAGAAAGCATGTGGGACTCCAGGAGGACCTTCCCAGTTAAATCACCCTGAAAAATGCCAACAGGGTCTCTTTCTCTCAATTGTGGAAACGAAACAAAACAAAAACATGCTTTGGCCTGAAAAGGCTGTAAGATAAAACACACCCAAATGTCTGTTCCGTAAATCTCCCATTTGTCTTAAGACCTGCGTTTGATCCTCTGCAAAGAATAGAACCCTCATCCTTCTTTCCTCCCACCCTCTTTGCCACGGCTGGCCACCACCACAACTACCCTTGAGCCGGGCTTGCATTTGCAGCCAGAAGGACGAGGGGGGGCAGTCATAGTCCACAGCTACCAACATCTCGCATCACAATGAGATCCCCCTGTCTAAATAAATTATCCAATGTTCAAATCGATATTAATACTACATTTGCTACAGTACAATACTGTGCAAATTTAAGAGCCATTTGACTACAATGTAAATACTATTCCTCATGCATGAAAGGCAACAAATATTGATGGATTCTACTTCCCAGCTAAAGGCCTCTCAGCTGCCTCCACCAGCTTTATTCCCGAAACCTTTGCCTATCATCTGGGCTCCCTGTTTACCGGACCAGAACCCTGAAGGGAAAATATATTTTTTCCGCCCAGAAAAGTTTCCCTCCCCCCCCCCCCCTTAAGGGGCTAGATTCTCTCTCATGCACCCAAGGAGTCCCAAAGACTACCGACAAACCTCCTTATTTTTCTTTCTAATTCTTTGCTCTTTGATGTTTATATATATCAGTAGAGAGGTTAAAAATAAATAAAAATAAAGGGTGTCTTGTATTCTTTTAGGCTCCAATTGGAGCACTTCAAAGTCAATATTAATGCACTCACCTACAAAGTTAATTTGAACCATCTATCATAAGCAAAATGGCTAACGTGCACGTTATCCACGCCTACCCTTAATTTGACATTTTTGGAGGCAATCTGTGACATTTCCCATTAATAGGCCTGGCTTTGGTTGTTTTTAAGAGGAAAAGGAGAGGAAATGTGTCTCCAGGTTGGTCCAACCCTGAGGACGGATCTAGTTCTCTTTCTTTTAGTAGGGAGGAAAAAAGTCCTATTTTTGGCACTGGAACTGATCTGAGGGAGCCCCCAACTACCCCAGCAACTGCAAATATTAATGGTTTCCGATGGGGGGGAGGGAATCAGAGAGCAGAAGAGCAGCATTATTTATGATTCATTTGTGCTTCTGCCTTCCTTAGTTGTACAAGAGCTGCAGAGCAAACCTTTCAACAAGGCCTTAAAACACCTTCTTTCCTTGTTCTTTCTTCTCTCTCATACACACACATGACAGGAAAAGGTGTGCACGAGATTTAGCCTTTCAGTCCAAACAGATGCAGACACAGGTACACGACCACAGACACACAGGTGGGAAGTCCCCGGGGGGAAAAAAGCAGTCTTCCACCAGGCAACACCTCAGCTTCACCAAAGTCATTCCAGGCCTACAGGAAGCTACCTCCAACCACATCCGCCTCTCTAACGCGGTGAACACAGGGGGACTGGGTCGGTGCTTTATCCTACAGGATCCCTTCTTCTGCCGAAGACGGAGGTCCTGCAGGAAGCTCTACAATTCGGCTTGCGTTGGGCACATAGATCTCCCCTAGTAGAATGTGGACAAGGATCCGGGAACGGTGGGAAGGGCGGGTTGTCTCCATGGCAGGGGGTGTCCCTCCTGTTCTGAACTAACCCCATGGGGAAAGGGGACAGGATAGGTTTGCCGCTCGGCTGTGGGTGCTGCTCTGGCCTGCCGCCGCCCGCCCGAGTTCTGTGCCCACCTCAACCTCACCCCCCCCAGCACTCCCCTGGGGGACTGACCTGACGTGAAGAGGACGATGGCTTTGAGGCAGCTGTACTCGGCGGAGTCGACGTGCAGCGCCTTCAGCTTCTCCACTTGCTCCTGGAAGATGCGGATGTGGTCCATGAAGGCCACCACGCGGTCGGCGGACATGGGCGAGGCGTGGAGGCCGGCGGCGGCCAGGAGCGGGGCCACGTGCAGGGGCATGGAGCACTGGGCGGCGTTGAGGACGAAGAGCTCGCTCCAGGTGAGGCGCAGCAGGGCCACCTGGTCGGTGATCTGCAGGTCCGGGAAGAAAGGGATGTTGCGGGCCCACTCGACGGCGCTGAAGAGCAGCCGCGCCGCCAGCTCGCAGATGTTCTCGATGCCCATGATGTTGTTGGGCTGCATGCACTGGCTCCCGTAGCGGGACGTCGGGTAAGGCTCGGCCCGCAGCAGCAGCGAGATGTAACCCGACAGGTAGCAGTGCCCGTTCAAGGGGTCGCCGTTGGTCAGCGCGTACTGGCCCGGGTTCGGCTGACTCGGAGGCATCCTTCCTCGCTGAACCGCTGACGAAAAGAGGGAGAGAGAGAGAAAAGGAGAGGAAATGTGCATCCAGCCGCTTTGGCGAAGCCCAGCCTGCCCGCCCGCCCGCCCGCCGCCCGCAAGGCAAAGCCTGCTTCCCCCAGCAAAAGGCAGACACGCGGACGCACGCACACAGGCACAGGGCGCGCGGCTCTCTCGCTCTCTCTCGCTCTCTCTGCTTCTCACACACAAATCCGGGTGGGGAGGACGGTGGCAGGCGCGCCAAACGCAAGTCCTCCCCCCCATCTCGCAACGCTTGTATTGTTGTGCAAATGAGGACACGAATACTCTCCTGCAAGGTGTCCCTTCGTGAAATGCTACTACTGCTAAAATAATAATAATAATAATAATAATAATAATAATAATAATAATAATAATAATAATAATAATAATAATAATAATAATAATAATAATAATAATAATAATAATAATAATAATCGCTAGCAGCCTCCACCTCCACCCCGGAATGCAAAGCAGAATCCCCCACTTCCACGTTGCTCGGTCGTCCTATTTCCAGAGAGCCAAGCAGCCATAGTCAGCAGCCAAGGCACCGCTCAAAGTTGAGGGAATTCCGAAAGGCCATCGAGCAAAGCCACTCCTTTATTTATCAGTCCGGAGTCCCACTTAGCAAGTTAGCAAACACACACACACATACACACACACACACACACACACACACACACACACACACACACACACACACACACACACACCCTGTTTAGAAGGGAGGTGGGGTTGGTTGAGAGCTTCCCCTAGTCCCCCTACCTATTTCTGCTTCAATAACCAGGACCCAGCTTCGCTTCTCTATGTACATCCTTCCAACCGCTCAATATATAAATATATCTCAATATCCCTACGGTTGTGAATATCTGGACGTGTAGATATCAATACAGATAGATAAGTTATCCGTATCTCTCTGTAGGTGTGTGTATAGGCATGTCTAATTTTCAATGAAAAACTCCTCTGTTCCAAGGGGAGGAGGCAAAAGAAAGCAGGTCTTGTGTTTATGAAAAGGTTGGCATTAAAATTAAGATTGGGACTTACAGAATCCAAACATGAGTGGCAAAGGAGAGAAGGATACGCTTAAGTCCTTTCCGCCTAGTTGCAGATGCAAAAATTCTGCCCACTGCTTTGGCGAGTGAAGGCACACACTTGTGACTGTAGGAACACACACACACACCACACCAAGCCAAAACGTAAGCATGCTTGGAGTTCTCAGAGCTGAGCAAAGTTTGTGTGCTTGCCTGTGAGTGTTTACATATTAAAAACCAGGGATTGAAAAGCACGGGATGTAAACAAAGGTAACTTAAGGCAAAGAGGTGGTCACTACGAGTTATTTCGAACCTCTAGTAAATTAATAGTTTCCATTTTACAAGATTTTCCTATTGTTAGTCATACTATACTTTGGATAGGGAAGGGGAATCTAATACAGTATTTTCATTAACCTGTCAGAATCTCTCCTTCCTGCACCCCCCTTGCAAAATTATATTTCCAGACCTGGCAGTTGGGTGTTTCAGTTAAATACACACACAGTTCAAAGACAGTGAGGAGATTATCTGCTCCGACATATCTTTCTACGACTATTCCCCTCCCTCTGTTTGTCCCCGACCCCTATCCTACCAACAGCTCTCTGAAGCGACAAATGAAGTTGTCAGTGGCTAATTTTTTTTAAAAAAACTTTCCTTTTGGCAGAAGGGTGAGAATATTTCCAAAACATTCAAACTTAACTCTCCTGCACAAATTTGAGGGTTTGGCTCATTTAACTCTTATGACATAATTTAATCAGAGTCAGGAAGTTGATTTTTAAGTAATAAACAGATTTGGAGATCGTGGTGGTTAAGGGCTCTACAGGCACCACCGCAATTAAGTCTTGGCACAGGGAAAGAGATTTTTAAAAATAAAATAAAAAGCAGATTAGGAAGGAAGCGTGAAAAATAAAACCACTTTTACTTTGAAAGAAGGCTCTCGATATTAGAACGCTGAAGGCGTTCATTTTGTTTTCAAACGGCGGGAATCACATTCCAGAAACAGGCTGTCTTATGCTAAAATGTAATAGTAATAATAGCAGTGAGGATGAAGATGATAAAAAGAATAAGAAGAAATATAGGGATGCAATATTTAAAGAGATGCTGGTGTTCGATGTCGAAAGAAAAGGAACAACATGCAGAGGTTGGCTTTCGTGGTGGGAAATGGCAGAACTGTAAAAGCACTGATACTGTATTTCACAAACTTTCCTTTGGAAGCACGAGGAAGTCAAAACAAGGCCAGCTCTTGCGGGGTAGAGGTACGGGGTGGGGTGGGTGGGGAGGAGAGGCGCGACAAAGCCTAGCAGACCGAGAAGGTGCAAGAAACCAAAAACACAAGAAGCATAATACACATTCCCCCTTTCCAGTGCTTCCCCACCATCACCACCTCCACACATGGCGTTCACTTTTCAGCAGACTGGGGAAGAGTGAGATTACTGGAGCGACAGGAACTGGGGTTCCTACCACCCTGCTTTGAATGGAGAGAAGGAACAGAAAAGGAAACAGAAGAAGGGGAACCCGAGAGAGAGAGAGAGAGAGAGAGAGAGAGAGAGAGAGAACACGGTTTGTCTATATGCCCTCTCTTTATCTTTCACTAGCTCGAAGATGACAAAAGAAGAGGCAGCTTCCTTGGTAGGAAGTAAGGGTAGAAGATTCATTAGATGTTTGGTGGAGGCATCATTGATAATAATGATGACGATAATGATGATAATAATAATAATAATAGTCGTAGTGATAACACTAATAATAATAACAACAGCGATCTCTCGGACGAAATCAAGAGATGGAGGGTGGTGGTGGTGGTGATGGGGGGCTCAGAGGAGAGGGAGGGGGCGACCACAGCCTTCCTCCCCCCCCTCCTTCCCTCCTTCTCTCCCCCTCCCCGCCCCCCATCTGCTCTGGACAAACACACACACAAGCTGGGGGAGTAGAATAGGGAAGAAATCATATTCACCTTCCCGCCTCATGCCCACTTTGAGGCACTTCTTGAGGCGGCAGTATTGGCACTGGTTGCGGTGGTGCTGGTCGATGGGACAGTTCCGGTTGGCCCGGCAAGTGTACGTTAAGTTCCTGCGGACGCTCCGCTTGAAGAAACTTTTGCAGCCCTCGCAGGTGAACTGCCCGTAGTGTTTGCCGCTGGATTTGTCCCCGCACACCACGCACTCGATGTGCTGCTGCTGCTGCCCGCTCTGGCCGGAGCCCTGCTGCGGCTGGCCCTTGTCGCCCGGCGTGGAGGGGGCACCGGGCTGGTTCGGCGTCTGGGGCGTGTGGGGCGCCGCCGAGGCCCCTTGCTGCGGATCCCGGCCCGGCTGAGCTGCTCCGGTGGGGCCGCCCCCGGCCACGTCCTCTTGCGCATCTCGCCAGCTGCTAACTACCATTGCCATATCTCGGGCCCACGGAGGAAAAAAAAAACGGGGGGGGGCTGCCTGCCGGGAAGAGGCCAGGAGAGGAGGGGGTGGGGTGGGGGTCGGGGTGGGGAGGGGATGGGGTGGGGTGGGAGAAGGGGGGCCGCCGGGGTTTGGGGGGGCAGAGGCGAGGGATCGGGGCTCCTCCCGCCTCTCTGGGGCTGCTGCTTCTGCTGCTACCGCCGCCTCTTCGCTGCCTTCGCCTTCGCCGCCGCCGCCGATCCCTTTCTGCTCCTTTGCCCTGCCCTGCCCCCCGCCTGTCCTCCTTGCTCGCTGGCTGGCTGGCTGGCTGGCTTCCTCCTTCTAGCTCTTTCCCCTCGTCCTAATGTTTCTTTAAAGTCCGGACTTGGTGGTGGCAGTGGTGGGGAGGAAGCGAAGGAATTCCAGAGGGGTTTCAGCCCCCCTCCTCTGGCTCCAAACCCCCCACCCCCGGCCCCGCGGTGGTGTTTTCTCGCCTCCTCCGCCTGGTCCCTTCCTTGCCTGGGCGCCTCTTCCTCGCCTCCCTCCCTGCGTCCAGAAGGTGTCCTGGGTCTTCAAGTTGCAAAAGCAGGCAGGGCAACGCGGGCTGGGGGGAAAGGCATTCAGGAGGGTCACCCCGGGGAGGGCAGGGAGAAGGGGAAGGGGAAGGGGAGAGGGAGCCGCGGGGGAAAGGAGGAGGAGGAGGAGGAGGAAGAGGAGGAGGAGGAGGAGGAGGAGGAGGAGGGAACGGAGGAAGAGAAGGAGGCGATCGGCTGGTCGGACTCCCGCCCGGGCCAGCCAGCCCAGCCCCGTCCGGGGGCTAGCAAGGCGCCCGGCACGCAGGCGAGCAGGAAGGACAAGAAGCCAGGAAGACGAAAGGGAGACCCCGAAGCTCCGAACCGCCGCCGCCGCCGCCGCCGCCGCCGCTGCAGTTAAAGCTGCCGGTGCTGCTGCGGCCGCCGCCGCCGCCGCTGCTTCTGCTGCTAGCCGCCGGGGCCCGGCCGGGGGAGCCGCCGCCGCCGCCGCTGCCGCTGGATCGCGCCCGTGTCGCGGCCGCAAGGCGAGGAGTGGAGCAGGAGCGAGGCCGGCGAGGCAGCGGCCGAGGCGCCGCCGCTTAGGGCGCGCGAGTGTCCGGGGGCCAAGTCCGAGGCAGCGACGCGCAGTCAGCCATTCAGGAGAGGCGCTTCGGGAAGCTCCGGCGACGAGGAGGGCTCGAGAGGCGAGTTGAGGAGACACTTTGGGGGGCTTTTGCCGCTGTCGCCGCCGCCGCCGTTGTTCTCTACGGCTCCTCGGCTCGGGCTCCTGCCGCCGCCGCCGCCGCCGCCGCCGCCGCCTCTCGCCTTCTGCCTCTCGCCAGTCTTAATTTCGGTGGGAAACGTACAAAGGCGAAGGAGCCCCGGCGGCCGCCTCGCTTTCGCCCAGCAGACGGAGGATCCCCCGCCAAGTGCCCGAGGAAAAAGCGAACATGGAGCGGAGCGAATGTCACACACGCGAAGGGGAGGGAAAAAGCCAAAGGAGAGAGCGAGCGAGAGAGCGAGAGGGAGCGCGCGCCAGAGAGATCCAAAGTAGGTCGAATAAATAAACCCTCTTCGCCTCGCGCCTTCTTCCTCGCTCGCGCTTCTTGCTGGCTGGCTGGCTTCTTCCGTGCTGCTGGTGGGAATAATCACTGGAGATCGCCCGAGCGAAGCGTTTTGTCTTTCTTTTTTTTGAAAAAAGAAAAAAATTCGGAGGAAAACATACACACACACACACACAAAAAAACCCTCTCGCAGCCGAGACCAAAACCCTCCCCTAAATTAAAAAAAAGTGTTAAAATTGACGATATGAAGATGTTTAAAAGGCGTTCCTTTTGCTCTTTTCTTTCCTTTTCTTTGCGGTCCTTTTTTTCCCCTCCTCTCTTTTCTTTTCTTTTCTTTTCTTTCTTTTTCCCCTTTTAAGTTTTCCCTCTCTCTCTCGTCTCAGGGAGGAAGGAAGCGAAAGGCAGAGAAGGGAAAGAAGGGTGGAAAAAGAGAGGAAGAAGGAGATAAAGAAAAAAAAATCCTTCAACTAATATAATATGCAAGAAAGGAGAGAGAGAGAGAGAGAGGGAGAGAGAGAGGAAGAGAGAGAGAGGGAGAGGGAGAGAGAGAGAGAGAGAGAGAGAACCAAAAAATGAATGCGTTTAAACGGGAAGACTAGCAGAGCAATGTTTCCGAAAAGGGGATCTGCGCGAATGTCTGTATATAGTGAACTTTGACACTACTATTGAAACTGACACGTTTCTATGGAGATCGCTGCCTTATATGGAGCTCATGTCAAGGAGCCAAGAGAGGGGCTGCTGGCAACTGATAATCAAAGGCGACTGACTGGTCAGAGCCCTGAATTGGGGGGAGAGAATATGGGAGGCTAAGGTTAGCCAAGCCTCCTTCCCTCCATTGGCTGAGGTCTCTTCTCCCTCTCTCCCTCTCTCCCTCTCTTTCTCTCTCGCGCTCTCGCGCTCCCCCCTCTCCGCCTTTATTCTTTGCTACCTACTGACTGAGATGGGAAGAAGCGGGGGGGGGGGCGAGGAAAGGATTGGGAGGGGGAAGGAGGGGTCGGGGGAGGGAGGGAGGGAGAGAGAGAGAGAGAGACAGAGGGGAAGAAGAGGGAGGGGGGGTTTCTCCTGACAAGCACAATTTACATTGAGATCGCCCTGCTCTGCTATTTACTTTGAGACCTGATTAGTATGGGTCGTCTATGGTCACACACACAGACACACACGCACGAGAAGAGAAAGGAGGAAAGGCGGCGCGCGCGGGGGGGGGGAGATGCATTGCGATAGGGGGAAAGGGGAATTAAAAGGAAATTATTTTGGCTCGTTCTGAAAAGTTTTTTTTTAAATTAGATTTCTCTGCATATCTTTGGGGGTCCCTGCTTTTCTACCTAAAATACCCTGATTAGGAATTACAATACTTGGATTGGAATTCATTGTTTAATGACTGGAAGTAGATGGCTAAGGAGATTCCATAAGGAATGTAAGTATTTATAAATACATTTATGGTTCCATATGTTAGAGCTCAACACGCCCCCTCTTTTCTCCTCCCAACGCGCTGCCTTCCTTTCTTCTTCTTCTTCTATTATCCCGGTTTTGTGGTGTGTGCGTGCGTGTGTTTTTAAAAAAATAACGTTTCATTGCCGTCACTCCTACGGTGGAATTTGCCTGGTCAGAAAGCAATACCCTATTTTATTTGGTTATTCCCCGACTCTCCGCGTGTATTTGTGTGAGACAAAAAGCGAGAGAATATATTTCTAACGATGTATCTATACACACACACACACACACAATTTACGCGTCCCTCCACCTATTTTCTTCTTCCCAGAATGTTTTTAAACAGCCTAAGTCATGATTAATTTATAACAAAAGTAAGCAATCGTTTTTACTGTCTATGCGAGAGGATCAATGCTTGCACAGGAAAGTTCAAGTGAGAGGGGAAGAGAGAATGCGAGGCTGGAGGAGTGTATGCTGGGAACCGGGTGAGAGTGTGCGCTGGGGGCGACCAATGATTCCCCTCTGCCAGTGCTAGTGGAAATCGCTGGATCGTGCTGCCATCTAGCGGACAGGAAGAGGGCGGTGAAATGGCAGTTTGTCTGGCTCCCCCTTCCTTCTGCTCCCTGTATGTGTGTATGGGAGGGGGGGCAAGCTAGTGCTTCTGGTAAAGGAGCATGAAGATACTTAAAAAAAAACCGTGAATGGGCATTTTCCTTACTTGCTTCGCCCTCCACAAAACCGTGCTTTTATGAATGGGTAACCGATTTGAAAGATTTCCTATTAGCTGCTAGGTCTTCTCTCTCGTTTCTCCAAACTTTTCTTGCTTACAGTACTATTTCCCTATGTGAGCTTGACCAACTTTATCAAAGTTTCCACACAACAGAGTATGGGGGCCCTGGGGGGGGGGACGGAAAGGCTATTCTTGTATATTCCTGATTCTTTAAGAGAAGCAGAGGGGGAAAAATCGTGTGTCTGGCTCGGGGTTTCTCTACCTTTCCCTCTTTTCTCTCGATCTGGTTTCTAAAAACCTCCAGAGCCCAGCTGGAGGCGAGACTCGTAGATCTGAAGACACGGCTTGCGATTTGGCGGTGAAATAATGAAGGGTGTTCTCTCTCTCTCTCTTCTCCCTCTCTCTCCCCCCCCCATCAGTTTTCACTGCCAAGCCGCCTCTATTGTAGATTGCATTGATAAAAAGGATGTTATTGACTATGCAACAGTGAGCTCCCGCGCTTGCTCCTCTCTCTCTTTCTTTCCCAATATACTCTCGGTGCTGTCTTCTGGTGGTCAATGAAAAGGTGAAACGAATAAGATTAAATCACACACACACACTCACACACACACGCACGCACAGAAGGACCAGCTCTGTATGTATATCATCTCAGACTTTACTCCCGGACTGTAGAGAGCCAGGGAGAGAGGGGGGGAAAAACCCTAGAGCCAGAGCAAAAGAAAGAAAGAGAGAGAGAGAGAGAGAGAGAGAGAAGAGGGAGGGAGGGAGAGAGAGAGAGAGAGAAGAGAGAGAGAGAGAGAGAGAGAGCCTGGGAGAAGGTACACAGCGAGGCACCAGCTTCTTGACAAGGTTGCTTCGGAAACCGGGATCTGCTCAACTTAGAACAGCAACGCCTCGTCCAAAGGCAAGTAATGTATTTTGCTTTCTGTAGCTCCTGCAAGTGACTTAGAAACAGCCTCTTTTTGCTTAAGCTTCTGGACCCCCTTCCCCCCCCCCCGCACGCCTCCTCCAACCTCCTGAACTCTTGAGTTGTTCCAACAAAGCTGCTTCTTGGCCAGGATAACTTTCTTTTCTTTTCTTTTGCAAAATACAACTCCCCTCACGGGTTGCACAAACATCCCCACCCCCGATTCTGCTCCTTCCCGTTCCCCGCTTCCTTCCAAGATCTCCTCCTGGGTTTGCCTGGGACTGCCTGAGAGGACTCCATTCGGGCCTGGCTGGGATTTCCCAACCACGTTTGCTCTGAAGAGCTGGCAGGAAGGGGTGGGCGGGGGGGGTGGGGTGGGGGGGAGAGGGGGAGAAACCCCGGGCGTCCGCTGACGATCGCCTTGAGATGGACCAAGTGAACAGGCAGAGGCTGAAGTTGCAGCCACATAAATAAACGAGTGAGTAAACGAACGAATGTAGACGTGTTCACAGACAGCCGCTCATTCTCTCACTCATTCATCTATCCATCCACTGGCCCATTTATTCATTTATTCGGCTGCTATTTCTATATATGTGATGGCCTCGGCCTCAGAATGTCTTGACAAGTGTCCCTGATGTCCAAGGTCCGTTTTGGGTCTGGAAGACTCTTCTGTTCCTCTGGGGTGGGACGAGCTTTGCTGGGAAACAGCTTCGGGTGGGAAACTCAGCTCCTGACCGTGCAGGAGTGAGCTGAGATCCAAAGCTGAGTCCTTGGCTCCTTGGTCTCTCCTAGCGAGGAAGAGGTTAACAGATCCGTCCCGAGGAGCTGTGTGTATTTCTTTTGCCATGGCATTTCCTCTCTTAAAGAAGGATGGTGTCCGGGTGTGCTTGCAGAAGTCAGCGTGCTGGTACTAGTTGCCTTTCACCTGCTCTGTTTGTTATTTGATCACCTAATGAAAAGATCGATTACAGTCTGTTTATTTGGGAGTGGGGGGAGTGTCAACGGATTAAAGGGACGACGGCCAGACCCACTCAACGGAGGGGAAGCGAGACAGACAGACATCACAGAAAAGAAAAGGCCATACATGGAACGTAATTAATAGATGAACTCTCGAGTCCAATTATGTTCATCTCTTCCCCCAGAAATCATTCTTTCTCTAATGCTAAACTTCCACCACAATTTTAGGAAAGGCTTGTAAGTCAGCTCCGGTGCAGTGTCTATTTTATTGATTTACGGAAGAGAAGGTATGGAACAATCGTTTTGGTGTCTCTTCAGTGAGATCCCAGTGTTAGAAAACTGGGAGACGAGTAACAGTACAGGCCTGGAGAAATCAGATCCTTCACTTCGAAGGAATATAAAAACTCTCCAAAAGGAGATGTATTATTTAATTCAGGGTAACCAATCTTTTGTCTTAAAGGAGCTGATGCGGACGCTCAGATTTGGAAATCTTTTGTTATCGTTCTCTCTCTTTTGGAGAACGATAGCACATCTAAAAAAAGAGAGAAAGAAGTGAATTAAATGAGAGAGAACAGACGTGGTCTGCTCTATCAAGGTGAGAAACAGGCTTCTCCTGGCTTTTTTGCATGTACGTTTTTTGAAAGGTGACCAGAAAAATAAAAACAAATCAGGGTCCAACTTTCCGGAGGCTGGAACTCTTTTCCCAACCACGTCCTGATGGATCTCACTTTGATTTCAATGGCAGTTTTCTGTGTCGAACTTGGACTGTGGCAGACAAATCGTTTAAGCAGACACTGCTACACTGCTTGAACCCCGAACAGCAGAACCGCCCGCAGCTGTTTTCAGATAGATATGAGCCCCTTTTTTGCAAAGAGACTCGGGGAAGGACGAAAGAGAATCTGAAATCAGGCCCGTTCATCGTGTTCTGCCACCGTGTGACGTGGGACGATGCTGGAATGAAATATATATATATATATATTATTGAGGCGGTTCTAATATTCTAGAAATAAGAGGTTTGGAAGGGCTCGTTGAGAGCACCAAGACGGTGCTAGGAGAAAAGAACCTTGATTTCTCTCTCGATATCATTTGAGCCAAGGTTTTGAAATTGGAGGCGGCTATTTTGCAAGGAGAGAAAGAGACAGCCTGAGTTTCAGTCACCAGCCACTGTTCTCTCACATGGAAGTCACCCCGTTCATTTGAAAGCTCTGGGACTTAACAGCCATGGGGGCTGCTATTATCTCCGGATTTTCCTGCGAGTAAACCTCACCGTATACCATGGCACTTACTTTCTCCTTTGTGAATAGATTTAGGAGGGGAGGATGTGTCCCTTGCTTGCCTTGGAGCTGCTGTTTGAAAGGGAGAAATGGATCTTCTATGGAGACCAGAGAAAAATCCCATGTCTGTTTTAACTTTTTGGAGCTATTTCTGAATTCGTAGAAGGGGTCATTTAAGAAAAGAAAACGACCCCTCCTATTAAAGCGAAGGTGCTAATGACCATAGATCCACTTGGACAGAATTGTCTGCGTGCATGGTGGCCTTTTTTTAAAAAAAGGTTTAATTCCCTGGAAAAATCCCGTGTGTCCGTTCTATGTAACATATGCTACGATGTGTTTGTGCGTAGATAGGCTTATGTTTTAGAGCATCCTTATATGGCAAGATGTGATAGGACAGCGGTCCTTGCTTTCTCCTAAGTGGAGCTGGGTTGAGGGAGTGGGGGAGGGAAAATATGTTACATTCTTTTAGCAACTTTCAGCCGTTCACTCTCTTGATTCTGCTAAGGGGTCCAGCTGCATTTCGTTAGGACACGACATTTGGGAAGTGCTTTTTCAAAGCACACATATGCCATTCTCGTTCTACACAGAGCAACTTAAAACAGACCCAGAAAGCCATACGGAAGGCGTGCTTTGAATTCTGTTCTCTCGCTTTCACACACTACCAGCCTGCTGGGCCGTTTGCCCCACAAATCAGCCAGAGTGAGCGCTTCCCTACCGACTTTTGACAAGCTCTGCCTTCCAGCGTTTGGATGCCGGAGCTCTTCCGCCGACAGGCAGGTCGAGGGCAGATCCCGCTGCCCAACCTTTGCTCAAGTCCTTTCCGGGACTATTTCCAGTTTTCGGTCAACATGAATTGTACTGTCAACCCATTTCTCGGCACAAGCCCCTTGCCTGGCAAAACTCTGGCTTTGGACCCGCGCTTCCTTTTCGGGAGGCGGAGGGGGGCCTCTTGAGCCCAGTCGGGCCGAGACTGGGAACGAGCGAGGCCTTGGCAGCTGAAGCCTTTGCAGCTACGCCGCTCGCAAGACTGGCGGAAGTAGGCCACATTCACTGCCAGTAGTGCCGGGTCATCCCTGCATTCCTGCATTTCTGCCCGTTTTCCCCAGCTAGTCGGTTTCCAGCGAAATGGAACTCCCGCCCCAGTGAAAAGACGTCCAATCCACGCCTGCCTGTTTCCCCATCATTGCTTGTTATCTTTACAGATCTAGTCCGACAGATCACAGATATTAGGGATACTCTATTCCTCCTCCTCCTCCTTTGCCACCTCTCATTCATAGCCGGCTGTTTCCCGGGAAAGTAGGCAGCCCCCCCCCCCATCGGTCCTGGCTGCTCTGCTGACATAGCCACGGGCCACCTCGAGTTTCCTAGTCCCCATTCCCCGCACCCCATCAAGAAGGCATATGTTCCTCTCTAGACGAAGCTGCAGTCCGCCCACGGACGATCTCCTTCGTGTGCATGTTCAGCGGGAGAAGCAGGGTGTCACCAGCATCCCTGCGGTTTCACGAGAGCCCCGAAGTGACTCGAACTTGCTCTCGATCATTTGTGTGTTCACTTTAGGAGGTCAGGTTAGGGGATATTTGCCACTTCAGCGGGGGGGGGGGGGAAGGCAGCCACGCAGATCCTCCCCCCCCCCCATTCTGGAATAAATATAAAGGAACATGGCTTGGGAAAGGAGAGGAGTGTGCATGTGCATCTCTATGGGCTTCCTTGCTTCCGGATCGCGCCTCCTAATAAGATATAAGAAGTTCCTTTTAAAATTCCCGTCACTATAAAAACCCATTAGGCTGCATACTGTAGTATTAAGCATACTTCAAGTTGAAAGTAAACCTGGCTCAAATCAACGGGGATTTACTTCCAAGCTAACGTGGTGAAAAGGTCGGAGTTTGGAGACTAGATCAGAGAAAGGCTGGCCCGGCGATGCCGGAGCTAAGACGCCCGCCACAGTCCCGCCTCGCCCTGAAAGGCAAGGGAGAAAGAAAGAGGCCCCGCCAGCTCGCGCCCTCCGACCAGCGGCCTCTACCTTCCCCGAGGTTCTCCTTGAGGCAACCTCGACTAGGAAGGGCTGAAAGAGAAATATTTCCGGTCCTCTTAAAATAGGTATAAAAGGCCGCTTTCCCGGCAGCCCTTCTTGCAGGGCTGTGGAGAGACACTGGACTGAGAACAGAAATCCTTTCCCAAAGCCTGGCGGCCTTTTCCAAAGCCACCCAGCCACCCCTTGACCCTCTTGTGATCAGGATTGGGCCACTGGGCAATTAAGAAAAATTAAGTGTCTCTTTCGCCGCCTGAAATAGAGAGAGGCTTCCTTCCTTAACAAGGATCACCGCGTTGCAGTGCAATGCCAGGAGGGCTTTCTCTGGTGTAAAGACGGGAGACCCTCCCAGGAAAGTGTCCACCACGGAATCGCAGCCCCAGAGACGTTCCACCTGATCGTGTGGTCGCAATCTACAGGAGGATGCGGGGACCCTCTCCCCACCCCTCGCAAAAGAGACGGACTCTATTCTAGGCCACAAAACTGGTTGGGTTTTGTTTGGTAGCCAAAAGAACGGTCCAAGAAAGAGAGAAAGTCGATGGCCCGCAACTCTCTGACCTTCTTCCCTTAGATTCATACCTGCCTCCCCGCCGCAACACTCTTCCCCGCACAAAATGTCGAGTTCTCACAACCAAGTGTTTATTTGCCGTGCAAATAAAGCTGCGGCAGAGAGACAAAGGCGGGAAGCAACGGGAAATAAGGCTGTGCAGAAGGCGGCGTTCGGAGAGAGAGAGAGACTTCGTTTGACAGGGGACTTGAAGGCAGGGGCATCCTTTGGCCTTCTCGAAGGCTCTTCCCTTCCCCAGAGACTCTTGAGAGTCAGACGGGCAGCCTGTGAAGTTCTCGAGCGAGTGGGTGCTTAGATCCGAGACGCAGCAGCGACGGGCGTGGATCTTTGAGCACAAAAGTGGAAACGTTTGCCTGGGGAGGCGCGAACTTCTCCTCTCGTGTCCTCCTGACCCCTACAGTCGCCCGGCTTGCAGACCCATTCCCCATAATAGTCGCTTGTCGCCACTCCCTTTTTCTCTTCGCATAGGGATCAGTCCATCAGAAGCCGAGTTGCTCTGGACTTCCTTTTTTTCTTTTCCTCAGGCTACAAATCACGGCGATCGTAAGAACAACATAGCAAATAACGAGAAGAAGAATGGCAATAATAAGGAAAAGAAATTGGCGGGGGGGGGCAAAAAAAGAGGAAAAGGACCGAAAATGGGGGAGAGCACCTTGGCCCCGGCAGATCCCACTCGAGGCGAAGTTCTCGCTTGTCACTTGGCTCCTTCGGTTGGAGGCGCAGATGGCGTGCAAGTTGGGCGGCGGGTCGGGGGGGGGGGTCGCCCAGGAAGGCCGGGCTGTTGCTGTCGGTGCGAGCATCACCCCGGGGCTCATCCTAAGCTTGATATAAGTAATAAATCTCACTTTTCACTGGAACTGTCACGGCCCAGATATGTTTATTACAGGCCTGTTCTGTCAGGCAGCTCAAGAGAGAGGGAGGGGGAAAGAAAGACTTTTAGCGGGGGGGGTGCTCCCCCCTTTTCCTTTCTTTCTTTCTCTTTCTTTTTTGCTTCTCTCTTTTAAAGTCGATGAAACGAACCGCTCAAGCAGACCATAAAGAATCGTGCCACACTGAAGCAGGCTGGGGGGGGGGACATGGGGGAGAGTGGGGTGGCGGTGGAGGGGAAGGAGGGGGCTGAGAGCGCAGCCATGGTCGGAGAGAGGGTCGGGGGGGGGGGTTGGCTCATAAAAAAGGTATCCCGAGCGGCTTGAGGCCGGCAAAGTGGGGAATCGGACGGGGAGGGGGGGACGAAGCGAGGGGATAAGTTTTTATTGTTAACCCCTTGCACGGAGGCTTCGGGAGCTGAAAGGGCAACGGAGGGAGAGGGGAGGGGGGCCTTTTGTCCCAGCTGATCCTCGGCTATTCCGGCGACTCAGGTTGGTGTGAAAAGGACGAAGGAGGTCACTTGAAATCGCCTTTTATCTACTCCTCTTTTCTCTCTGGATCAGCAGCTTTGAATAGGCGCCATCTAATCGCTCTTCACAGAAAGAAAGTGGGAAAAGCCACGCAAATGCCTTGACTCTGGAAGGAGGGGACGGGGCTGCAGAATTGCTCCTAGGCCTCAAGCCAAGCGGAGGAAAGCGGAGCAGCGATGCCTCCCAACCGCGCCGCCGGAGCTCCGCTTGGCAGCGCGAGGGCGCCGGCTTCCTTCCGCCGTCTTTCCCCGCGTCCCCTTCGCGGAGTCCCGCGGGGGGCTTGGGCCGAAGGCCACGTTCGGAAGGGCCCCTCCGTTCGAGGCGCTCGGTTTTCGCCTTCGGCCACGAAGCCTCCCGCGATCCTCTTCTCGGTCCTGCCGCTTGCAAGACCGATCCGAAGAAAGCCCACGCGGGGCCGAATTCCCTCCCGGGGATCCTCCGTCCATCTCCCCACCCTCCCACCCCGAGGCTTCCCTGAGGTCTTGGCAGCTCAATCCCTTTCCCCAGGACGAGGACAGTTGATCTCCCAGAGAGTCAAAACGGGCGATCGCCAGAACTTGCCACTTGAATCCTAAAGGTCGTCTTTTGCCCTTTGAAGGCTTCTTGCGTGGCCCTCCGTGGAGCCCCTTGTCACTGATGACATCCAGGGAAAGCGAGGGAAAACGTTCGGGAGCATCAGTCGCCTCTCTTGCCTTCTTTTCCTTTCTCCAGCTCTCGCGACTGGACCCAGTCAGTCACTACAGCCCAGTCCTACTTGGACGACAGCTTTAAAAAAACACAACAAAACCAAAAATCCACACACGTTAATCCCCTCTCCACCTCAGCGTGAGGTATCAGAGGGATTCTTATTTATTTATTTATTTATTTATTTATTTATTTATTTATTTATTTATTTATTTATTTATTTATTTATTTATTTATTTATTTATTTATTTATTTATTTACCAGTCAATCAATCAACCAATCAATCAGTCTCTCTGGAAGATTAAGCCTAGTTAGAATAAATTCTGCATTCGTTTCCAAAGACGGCCCCCTTTCACGTATTACTAGTCCAATGGCGGCCTCCCCCCCCCCCCTTTTTTTTGGCTGTAGGGAGATCTGAAGCATTTTCGAGCCAACTTTCACTTTCTCTCGCCAAGATGGGAAGAGCAAAAATTACGTGTCCCTGCGGTACTAATCAACCGCTCTGCGCTGCTCCTGTCCCTCCACCGAAAGGTGCACTTTAGTGACTTAAGTCTAGGGATGCTCGAGGACCCGGAATTATTTTCCTCCGGAGACACAGTTCTTAGGCCGATCTTTTTCCATTCCAGGAACCCAGGGTACTGGAGGCAGTGGAAGACAGGAGGGCCTGGCGTGCTCTGGTCCATGGGGTCACGAAGAGTCAGACACGACTTAACGACTAAAGAACAACAGCCTGCCAGGCCCAAGGGACGACGGAGCCGGATGGAAGCCCATCTCCCCTCAACTTCTCGGTCCCGCTTAAATGCCTCCTAAAGTCTGCAGTTCAAATCCAGAGCTGAGCCAGGAATTTCTTCCTTTACCCGTTCCCTCCCTCCCAGATCCATTTGCCTAGAACTTGTGTGTGGTGGTGTATTGTACGGGTGAAGGGAAGCACCCTCACATCCCCTAGTGCCAACAAAGATTAAGTAGAAGGAATCTGACCGGTCTCCATTGTGAAGCTGCGTTGGGGCGTCAATGTCCTGTCTAACGCCTCGCTTACACCTCGCTGTGCGCAAGTCTTCATCAGAGAGATCCTCTTAATTTTCAGCTTTTAATCTTCAGGTTGAAGGTGGGCAACGCGCACTCTTTTCTCTCCCCACTTGCCCCTGGCCCCAGTATGTCCTTCTGTACAGAAATCACACGCCAGAGTTGCTCACTAATTAATTCTTGACTGGCCTTTATTTATTTATTTATTTATTTATTTATTTATTTATTTATTTATTTATTTATTTATTTATTTATTTATTGGGAGGTTGTTGGGGCTCTTTCTTCCCCTCGGCCCATTTGTCACCCAGAAAACGGCCGACAGAACCTCTGACTTAGTTTGATTTCTTGCTTGGGACGGAACTGAAGAACTTTCCAAGCACCCCACGCCCCCAATGCAGATGCAAAATAGGAAAAGGAGGGAAGGGTGAAAATAAAAATTAGACAAAATTTGCAAAGGCAGCGCTTAAACCTTGCCCGTTGGGCTAAAGCGACCGGGTGTCCAGAAAGACGGAGGTAATATTGTTTTTGCAAACAACCGAGCAGGAGGAACAAATGTTTGGGAACGACTGAGCCTTTTCAGCACCCCTTGGAAAGTATATGGGGTGCTGATGCCAAGGGATCTGGAGCTACTGCTGTTGGTACGACTCTGAGAGGCAGAAAAGAAATTAAGAGCGGTCCGAGAGCCCTTGCAAACTTGATCTCAGCGCTGCCAGAAGTTTCAGCCTGATTCGATGACCGTTTGCTAATGCAAATAGAAGTGAATAAATAAACCTCAAACCGGCTAGTTTGGGTGTAGTAGTTTAGCAAGACTAATTGCAGACAATGGAGCTGAAATGACTTTTCCAATTAGCTGCTGGTTGGAGTTTAGTTGGAGGAACTGTCAGCTTCACCGATGGGTAATTGCTTTATTGCTCACAAAACTATCATCTATTTAGAACATATGTGCTAATTACTGTGGATGGGCGTTAGGGAGAAAAAAGAGGGAGACCATAAATCTATTAGCACTTGAAAAAAGTCCATGGGGCTTGTAAGCAGCCGAACTCTCTTCAACCTGACTATTTGGGAAACGGCGGCGGGTGTGTGTGTGTGTGTGTGTGTGTGTGTGTGTGTGTGTGTGTGTGTGTGTGTGTGTGTGTGTGTGTGTGTGTGTGTGTGTGTGTGTGTGTGTGTGTGTGTGTGTGCTTAGCCTCGCTGCGTCTCCTGTGAGCCATGAACTGCTCTCGGCCTTAATAGAAGGACCGGATCCAATCCACTTCGAAAGGCAGAGGAAATATAAGGTGTCCTCCACAACCCAGTTAAGGCAGGGCCCCGTTACTGGACTGGTTTAACTCTGCCCAAGCGTGAGAGGAGGTGCAAATCGATCTTCAAAGCAGCGCACTTGGCCTTAATTGAATTTGGGGACGCGGGGTTGAATTACCGTTGGTGAGTTTGAGATGTGGGCGCTTCCTTTTAAGGGCTCCTTAGAAGGAAACCAGAGCCTTCTCCGCCATCCACCACGGCCAGAAATCACTTCCCTTCCCTTCTTTTCCCATCCCCCCAAAAGATTAGTTTAGAAATCTTTTAATTGGATTATTCTGGAAAATTAATCTCCTTGCGGCTGGCTAAATTTTGTGTACCAAATATTGAAAATTAAATCCGCCTCACTTGGGGAGGAGTGGGCTGGGTTGGAGGCAGACGAGAAAAGAGGGGAAACTTTCCCTTTTGTGGATGAGCGGCGATTATTTATTTGCTTTGATGGAAAAGTTGAGGATCTAGGAAAAAGAGATGCCATGGGGTGTGTATGTGTAAGGTGCACATAATTCCCCAAGAAAACCCAATATCAAAAAGTTAGCACTCTTACTTGTAAGTATTATGTTGCGTTATTCTAAGGCCATACACAGAACAAGCTCGGCGTCACCAATGGGTCGAATCTAATAAACTTTAAAATAGAATTATTCTCCATTCTTTTTCTTTTTAAGTTTTTCAGTAGCTTTTTTTTAAACAGGGAAGCCACTGGATTACTCAGCAGGAAAGTGAAAGGAAATACAGCGTTTCCTCTTCAAATAGATTGCAACTTGTGTATGTTCTGGAGGGTCTCCCGCATGTTTTCTCTGGGGCATCAGAGGGACAGAAAGTAAATACCCGAGAAAGAAAGGACAGAAGAAGGCTTACTCCCTTTCAAGACCAATTTTAGGTAGGATTAGAAAGAGGCGAGGGAGGTATGTGCTCCTTCTCTAGATTTTACCATCCGTGCCCTAAGCCTGTAATTCGCAGCAAACTCTCACATGGAAAGCAATGGGATTTTATTTTCAAGTGTATGTGTGTGATGCCACAAAACCAGTACAGGAGGGCAGGATAATGCCAGGGATATAAGCCTGTCTTTGACTCTTTCCTTTATAGCAGCTAATTCATAGTTCAGCTTTTTGGGGTGAAAGAAGGGGCCCTACAATTCCTTCCCCGCTCCATAGACCTGTCTGAAATTACTATTGGTGGCAATCGAGGGGAGCCGTCGCTGCTGCCAGAAATTACTTACACACACACACACACACACACACACACACACACACACACACACACACACACACACACACACACACACACACACACACACACACACACACACACACCACTCCAGCCACCATCCACCTCTGAACTTTCCAGTCTCGTGAATTCTCCCCAGTTATCTTTAATTCTTTTCCTTATCGGGGGCCTTGGAAGGACCTGTGAAGGCAGAGATCAGGAGTCAGCGCTCCATTTTTGGCTGCCTGCTGAGATCTCTTGAGCGAGATCACGACATCTCTCTGAAATGGGATACCTCACTTTTAAGCTCAATGTAGCTGTTAATAGCAGCCCTCTGAGGTGTGGTTAATTGGTGGGGATAAAGGCGTAATGACTTCACAGGGAGATCGCAATGATCCTTTAATGTACCTTAAAGAAACACACTGCACACGGCGACATGGCATCTCTCTGGCAGAAGAGCATTTCTGAAGGAGATGCTTCGCAGGCAGCGAATGGGTGGGTCACTGGACCTTGGCGATTTGTACGCCGAAGAGAGAAACAAGCGACTTCCCCGGCCCTGTAGGCGACTTTTTGGCTGGGGCTTATCCCGGTTGTGCCTCTCTGCGTGGCTATGTATGTTACTGACTTGGCAACGGATTTCAGATTGGGGTGATAGACGAGGGATATCCAGGGCGAAGAAAATGAAGCGATGGGGCTAAAATGCCTGAGAAAGTCACCGGAGGAATGGGAAATCACTTCTTTTGAGGAAGGTGGGCTAAGAATGACCGATGCCAAGCAAGTTCCCATTTGTTTCTCCTTCTTTCCCGGACTCAGAGAAGGTGCCTCCCAGCCAGGCCGCTGGAGAATGAAATCTAGGGCCCCGAGGCCGATATTGGAGGCAGCCAAGATTTTTCCACTGCGCACCGGCTGCCTTGAGAGTAGGTTAAAATTGAGAGTAGGTTAAAAGGGAACAGAGTCGATGCGAATCTCTTTCTATCCTGAAGGTTCCAGAAACAAGGCAAGTCCACAAGCCTCAGCCGGCTTTCTCCCGAACAGACCCATTTATCTTTGACTGTCCTACATAGAAGTCCGTGGCTTGGGAAGCTGTACATAAGGAGGAGTGGATAATAGATCTGAGGAGTGATTTGGGACCCAGGAAGATTGTGATGTGACCGTACTGGAGGGTGGTGTGCAGTGCTTTACATCTTAAGAAGTCGAAAACTCCATGGCCTGTCAGCATATGACCTACCAGAAGGATGTGTTATGTATATACTGTATTCTGTTGCCTTCTCCAAAATAAACCGGGAAGAAAGACTCGGAGAATACACAATATGTTCCGCCACGTATCTGCGGCCGTTATTCTCCGCACTTAGATCAATCAGACCGTCCTTCCCGAAAGTGAGAAGATTACAATTCTCTGCAAGCCTATGTCTGGAACATAGCCTATATTTTAAATCCGTATTAGCCCGTGTATATTGACCTGTGTGCATCTAGGACTGATAGATACCATACATCTTGCACATGCAAACGCTATTATATAAGTGTATGCCCATTACGTGCACTATTCTACCAACCAGTTCTGCCCAAACCATCAAACGTGCAGACACATAGAATATATATCTGTTGCAGCATTTAATGCCTGTAAGAAGCGTGCACATCTTCCAGACGTAATCTGAAGGGAAGGGGGCTCGCAGTATGAGCAGAAGGTAGCTGTGCAGCTAAAATAGCAGGATTTTTATGGCCCCTTAAAAGATGGATAAGTTTTATTTGACAAAAGTTTTCCCGCACTGTAGCCTTTTTCCTACCCTTCTGAACAAGTGAGCTACCAACCTGGAAAGCTTATCCCAAATAAAACCTGTTGGTTCTTAAGGTGCCCCCTGTTATTTTCGGTGGAAATAAAGGGACGTGAAGACTTCGTGACTTTTTTTTGTAGCTCTTTTATTTTCCCACACCCCACAAGGAAAACAAAGTGAAACGTAACACCTTTCATTTTCCGGACGCTTTCCTAAGACGCTCTCCTTTCGCAATAAACCAGATATTACTCCTCCTCCTCATGGGATAAATGTCAGCACAAGAAGTTCTTAGCAGCCCCAGTTTCGAGTCTTACTTAAGATACCGGCGGTGCTTCTCAGCGAATCTGCTGAATCCTCTGCAGAGGCTTGAAAGAATAAGTGGACCGAACATCTTTCCCCTCTACATAGGATTGAGCTGTGGGTGTACAGTCTCTGCGTATTGCTTCCATAGCTCTAGCATCAGCAAGTACAACGGAGTGCCCGACGGGGATTGGGACCAGAGCAGATATCGAAGTAACAAACTACATCTACTTCCTCCTCCCCCCCCCCCCCAGCTGCCTGCTTTGGCTTTTCTCCCATGGAAAAGGTTCGGATTTCCAAGGCTCCTAACCTTCATTTTCCAGGGTTGAGTTCCCTTTAGAAGCAGAGAGGGTGATTAATCCCCGTTATTGGATCCAGAGAAATAGATCGCAGGTGTTTTAGCTACAGCTGTTGAGTGTTATCTGCACGCAACAGGGAAAAAAAATCACCCCTGGACCCTAGTTACCGGTGTGACCTACCCACGCCCCTGGCTAGGTATATGTGCTTTGAAGGAGGTCTCATCCAGTTCAGACGGACGCACTTCCAAGTCAGGGTGCGCAGGATTGCAGCCTTAATTTTGAGAGGCCCTATATATGTTTCGAAAGAGCAACACGATGGATATTTTCTTTAATCTCATTGAACTGATTGAGACATACTGTTTTCCAAGAAGACAGCACAAGCGCTGGCTTCAACGGGCCAAATTACACCTAATTTACTACGACCTACTTTCAAGTAGGATAACCATAAAACTACGACCCCCTATACCCGTGGTAGAAGGAAGGGAAGCTCTACTGAAGGATTTTCCCCACCCCGAAAAATAAACATCTAGGAACTGATCTGAAAATTAAAACATGAGTCTTGAGAAAGAAAGTGATTCCACAGAAATCTGTGGGGTCTCTTTAGAGTGAATCTATTTAGGAGGACAGGGTTCGTAATTCGGGGGCAGCCCTGCAGAACTAAAAAGATGTTACTTCGGAGTGAAGACAGAGTAACTGGCAGCCTTAAGCGAAGGCAACTCGGACGTGTATGCGTCTGTCTCTCAAGGGCCGAGAAATCCAGTGGGTCGGTCAGAGGCCGGCACAGATATTTGTGGGTCCCAGAGGGATAGAGGATGAAAAGTCGTGCGAGTGACAGTGCAGCTAGGCTGGGTGCGTGCGTGCGTGCGTGTGCCCAGGCGTGCTTCAGCTTTTTTGGACCCCCGACCTTAGAACTAGCCAACTCCCCGCTTTACTGAAGCCAAAAAGTTTTAAAGTGAAGGCTAGGTGGAATCTCGGATTGCTCCCCTTTCTCTCCGAGGGAAGGACAAGAGAACCGCTTTAAAATAAGGACAGACAACATCGTAACAATTGTCTGTGCTTCTGAAAGGACAAAAAGCAGGCAGTCGTGTCCACTTTTCTCTCTCCCCTTTTAACTCTAGGTGGCCTTGGAACAATCCCCAAATTATCGAGCCCGCCCGGATGACAGTCAAGTTCAACAAACTGATTAAAGAAGCTCCGCTGTGCCCTGTAATTTGGAAGGGAGTTCCGTCAGATACAGTGGAACTTCCTTTGGAACAAATAAGTGAGCAAGACATAAGATGGGGTTGGTCCATTTGTTAATTGCCAGTGCTTTCATCAATAAGGGAGAAACGAAGCTGATAATTCCAATCAGGTTCTCTTCTGAGCTCCCAAAATTGGCCGGCAACCCTTCACGCCGGTAAAAGTACACACTCGCTGAAGTGTTACGTGCTCCCTCAATTTTCCCTATTAAGTACGTGCTTGCGTGTGTGTCTCTCTCTGTGTGAGTGTGTGTTTTTCATTAAGGTGTCAAGGATTTTTTGTACAGAATTTTTCTCTTCTCAGAACCACCAAGCAATGAAAGAAAGAAAGAAAGAAAGAAAGAAAGAAAGAAAGAAAGAAAGAAAGAAAGAAAGAAAGGGACTTTGTACCTATATGTATATCCATGTACGTACGTGTATATACACATATGCAGCGCATATAAATAGAACTTTGCGCAATAGCATTCAATTTGGGGCTCGGTGAGTAATTCTTCCCATCCAGTATCGCGGCGAGGCTGCTGGATGAGGGCTCGGTCTGAGGTTGAGACAGGGCGCGACCCACGAATGCCCTAACCTGGTGGGGCTGAGATGCCGGAGGATTTAGTTTGATCCATTAGCTCAGGCCTGGGCCAAAGCCTCATCCATCTCTAAAGTTAAGTATCGCAGTCCACGCCTTGGTGCAGGTTCTCCAGCAGCAGAACCCTTTCCACTTTAGGTGGTTCCGAGAACCCGAACTTTCCCTCCAAGGTTCCAGACATGTTTCCAGGAAGGGACAGGAACAGGGCGTGCGTTCATCCTTGGAAAACGCGCACCGGTCGGTGAGCGGGGCTTCCGTGCGCCTTTCTTGCGAGGAAGCCCCGTTGAACTTAGCGGGAACGGCTTCAGAGGAGAGAAGGCCCAGGGCTGGGCCGGAGGCGCAACAGGCCTGGCAACCCTTTGCCCTTGCGCCATTCGCCTCGGGCAGGGCAGAGACGCGCGACTCCCCTTCGTCCGGATCGAGCCATCAGGGGCGCTTCAGTGAGCGATCAGTTCGCGTCCCGATTTGCCGGCTTTCTGCCTCTTTTCCGGTGGGCGAAGCGGCTTTCCAGACGGCTTGGTGGGTCCCCCTTGGGCAGCCTTGGGTCGGGACCGGTGAGAGCGACGCGCAGGGCCGGAGCGCGTGGAGGCGGCGGGCCCGGGCGGGCGGGTGGAGGGAGAGAGATGGAGAACCGGCGCAGGGAGAGACCTTGATGAAACTCATAAAGCAGGCTTTCCAAGGGCAGCTCTTACCGGGAGCCGCCGGGGAGGGACCGAGCCGAGCGGGGAGGGAGAAGCCGCTCAAAGGAAAGGCCCGAAAGGGTCGCCCCCCCCCGCGGAGTTTGTGCCAAGGCCCGCTTTCCAAGACCTGCCCGCCAGCCCGCGGGGCAGGGCAGGGAGATCTTCCCGTCCCTCCCGTCGTAAGCGCACTCGCTGGGGTGTAAAATCCTACGGGGCGAAATGGGACCCAAGGAAACGTAAGAAGAATCGAGACCCCTCTGGTTGCCGCCCTGAGCGGGCTGACCGGAGCGCGAGCGCCCAGCGACTCGAGGGGGCTCTTTCGGAGAAGGCTGGCAGGTGGCCGGCGGCCGCTGCCTTGGGGTCAGCCAGGGAGGACTCGGCAACCTCGGGGGTGGCAGAAGGATAGAAGCGGGGCCAAATTTGCGTCCCGTGTCCACCTCACCCCCCCCCCCCGGAAGGAGGCTTTCCAGAGTTCCCCAACACTGTTTCAGATTCCAGCTCTCACGAATACTCCTATTTGTCCAGTCTGGGCAGTTTCTGAATCCAGGGAGATTTAGGACTGGAAACCACTAGCTTAATGGGATATCATCATCTTTATCATCATCATGAGCCATGAAATAAGTTCTGACTTCTGGTGACCCTTTTCAGAGTTTTCCGGGTAGAGAATCGGCAAAGCTAATTTATTGTCCCCCTTCTGCGTGTGTGTGTGTGTGTGTGTGTGTGCGCGCGCAGGCCACACGGCCTTCTGGGATGCACAGGCTGGTTGGGAATTGAACTCGCAACCTCTGACTCTGCAGCCAGATACCTAACTCACCAAGCTATCTAGCCAGCTCACTTGATGGGATATACTCTCTGGTAAGTGTATATAGAATTGCAACCTCCTTAGGCACTTTCAGGGTGTAGAGGAGCACATGCCATACAGGTGAAGGGTTTCAAGAGACTGATCAGTCCTTCAGCCTGGAGCATCCCAAAATAGCCACTCTTAATCTGTTGGCCTCCAAATGTTTTGGAATGTCAGTCGCACCATCCCCAGATCCAAATGGCTATAGGGATTGTAGTCTAATTGGAATACCGCAACACATCATTCCCTCCCAAATCCCATCAGGGCAACCTCTTTGAGTTTAGGACTAGAACCCAGCCATTTCCATGCATCTTCACTTGCACAAAAAAATCCTGTTGTCAGAGAAAGTTAGACAATGGGGAAAGTGGTTGGAACCAATGCGAAATGGCACTTCGAGTCATGGAAGGATGAGTGGAGGAAAAGCAGAGATGGAAGTCACCAAATGTGTGCAGAACACTTTTCTGTTACGACAGCATAAACTCTAATTACCAACAGGGCCAAGAGTTGGAGGATTCCCTTCCCCCTCCTCTGGCATTTTTTTTGGAAATCATTGAACGCCTCAGTTGCTGTCTGCCTCTAAGGAGCTAAACCTTCTAGCCCAGGGGTGAGCAATTAATTGCTATGGGGGGGGGCACATGAAAATTCTGAACTGTGTTCGGGGGCCGAACCAACTTTACTTAAAAATAAAATGAAACAGTGATGTTATGATTGTTTTTATTTTAAACTTGTTAATCTTCACAAATACTAAAGAGGTTTTTCCCCCCGGTATGTTAAGGATAAGCAACTGATCAACTTTAGACAAAAAGCATACAGTAAATGGTTTTGATGTTCATCTTGTTCAGTGAGAGAAATCCAGTCTGTCTTGGGCTTGAACAGGTGCTTGAACACCAGACTGGGGCGAGGACCGGCGGGCTGGACAGGAGCAGCTTGTGAGCCATATGTGGCCATCGAGCCACACTTTGCCCAGGTCTGTTCTAGCCTATATCATGACATCAGAGCCTGGTTCCCTCACTGCTCTGTTACTGGCTTTTTAAAAGGCTGCAGGGACATGGTGGAAATCCCTGTGTTTGAGGCTCCTTTTCTTCTCTCCTTAGTCCATTCTTTCCTACCAGAAATACCCTGAGTTTAACATGAGCTGTTGAAATGCCATATGTGAACATGTAGAGGGAGAGATGGGGAAAAACGCTTTCTCTTTTGACTTTTGAAAGTTTTGAGCTTTGATCTTTAGTAAAATTAGAAGAGCTGGGCAAGAAGAAACATCATCATCATCATCATCATCATCACCATCATCATCATCATCATCATCATCATCATCATCATCATCATCATCATCATCATCATCATCATCATCATTTTCATTCTGTGCTATCAAGTTGCTTCCGCCTTTTGATCACCTTATGAATTAATTACCTCCAAAAGGCCGCTCAGGTCTTGCAGAATAAGGCCATGATCCATCTATCTCATCTTCCAATTTCCTCTTCTCCTGCTGCTTTCCAATCTCCCCAGCATTACTGACTTTTCCAGTGAGTCTTGTCTTGTTACTTTATATCTAAACTATGATAACCTTAGTTTACTCATTTTAGCTTCTAGTGAGAGTCCAGGTTTCTCACTTATTCATCTTTATGTACGTCTGTCACAGTCCAAATCCCACTTATTTGTTTTCCTGGCCATCCATAGCGGCAACCCTATCTGGGCTTTTAGGAGAACTGTTGTGTCCTGTGGGGTGATACACTCACATCTTCTGCTGCATAGACTGAATCAGAGAGAACTTCAGTTCTGTATTCTAGTTTCTGTTCTTAATTTCCAAGCCCCCACAAGTTCCAGATATCATAGATAATGGTCCAGGATGATGGGGGAGGGCAGTCTAACAATAGGTGGGGGAGTACAGGTGTCTCACCCTGGGGTCAACACCAGTGGTCTGTAGGGATCTGAACTGATCAATGAGATATCTTTGTAAGTTCGCCTGGAAAGTCAGAGGACTTCCTTCACAAGCCTAGGAATGTCTACTCAGATGTAACTCCCATTAAACTTTATGGTATTTGCTCCTGGGTAAGGGTTGCATCCTTACAGCATCTCCTGTGTATTTGGCAGACAAGATCCATCTTTCATTTATTCAATGCCACGAATACAACCATTGCCATTCAGGAAATCTCTGGTTCTTGTTTTATAATAGACAACCCTCACAACACCAAATTAGGGGGCAGTCCTTTATATATGTACACTAAGTCATACTAAGCTTTGTAGTGCCTACTTCTGAGCAAATCTGTGTAAGACCTGTGGTTTTGTAATGCAAACCCTGTCCTCCCTATCTCTGAAACACAGAGTCTTCTGATGAGTCAGAAAGGTTAGAATTCAGAGTTCAGACTACCAAGCATTTTCAGGTACAGTACCTGTCAGTAAGCTCACATATAGACAGAGAAGAGGGAAGTCTTTCAGTCTGTTGACTTACCTTTTTGTTAGCTGTTTAATCAAGGTAGATAACTACAGGAGAGATATTATCTCTCAGTACCATATGTATCAACATTTAAAGGGAATTTTTCAATGCCGAGAGATAGGCTTAAGAAAACCAGAGTCAAATCAGTTATTATTTATTCATTGGGAGGTGAAAAATAATCATAATTAAGGATTGTATGGAGCCAGCAATGGTTTATGACTTTGCAGAGTATGTATGTATGTATGTATGTATGTATGTATGTATGTATGTATGTATGTATGTATGTATGTATGTATGTATGTATGTATGTATTTATTTATTTATTTATTTATTTATTTATTTATTTTATTATCGACTATGAAATACTGTTTAAACAGTAATTCAGTCCATGTTGATTTGAAATGGTTTGAGCTCCCCCCAGTATTTTCAACCTCTTCTCAATATATTCTCTGGAGTCATCACAACTATTCATCAATCAGAAATTTAAAAAAAATATTTATTTTTCACAGTAAAAAAACCCCACAAAATAAATATATTATTAACACATAAACTTGCATAGTAAATGAGAAAAATAATAATATTGCACCCACACCCTAGAGACCATTATATCATTCATACTTTTTCTCATAAACATAACCTTCCATTTCCTTTTATTTACCCCAAAGATCCTTCCAAAAAGACATAGATTTGTTAGCTGTTTTTCTCTTTACCTGTACACAATATAACTTTTGTAAATTCTTCCCATGTTTCATTAAATCTATTTATATTTATATCTCCTTTAAAAAACTTAATTTCTGTACTCAATTTATCATTGATTGATATATGCTATACAACTTCATTATATACAACTCTTGCAGTTAAAAATCCCAGTTCTGCTTCCAGTTCTTTGGGATAAGCAATCGAGCTGCTGTTATCATATTCGTTACCATTTTTTGGGGTATTATTTACCTCACAATTTTTACCATCAAAAACAATGCTATGTTTGGTACCATTTCAATATTAACTTCCAATAATTCTCTAATCTCTTCAAAAACATTGACCCACAATTTTTGCATAACTTCACTGTTCCACCACATATTAATCAGAACTTGTCTGTGACATCTGGAGGGCTATTTACAAACTGGCTTCGGCTGTTAAAAGCATCATCTTCAGAAAAGCTATAGGGAATTCACTTGGGCTTATTCTAGAACAGAGGCAGTGTGATGCAGTGTAGCTGGATTTGGGAATTCAAGGTTTTAGTCCCCACTGAGCGTGAAACTTCCTGAGTGGACTTGGGTCAAACACTTATTTAGCAGGGTGGAGGTGGTGGTGAAGAAGAGAGCCATTAATACTACCATGAGCTCAGAGGAAAAGTGAAATATAAATATAACTGACAGAGAGTAGATAGGCATAAAATTTCAGGTTCTTGACTGGTTGCTTTTATCACCATTCTAAGACTTCTCCATTAACACCCATTTTAATGATAAAATAATTGTGTTGGAAGGGGCCTCTAAGGCCATCAAGACTAGCCCACTGCTCAATGCTGGAATCCAAATCAAAGTATACCTGACAGATGGTTGTCTAATTTTCTCTTGAATGCCTTCGGTATTGGAGCACTCATCACCTCTTGAGGTAATTGGTTCCATTGTCATACTGCTCTAACAGTTAAGAACTTTTTCTTGATATCCAGCTTAAATCTGGCTTCCTGTTCAAACATTGCAAATTATAGATCCAGTTACTCTGCAGTACTTATTCTAGAGTTAAACTGAGACTATGGCATTATTTAAAAGACTGTGGCTGACTCACCGGTAGCCTGGGGGTGATGGTTTCCTGATAACTCAGTCAAGAAAATTGGAAATCTCCCCAGCCTAAATCCAAAATATTTCACTTGTTTCCTTATAATAAAGAAAAGGGCTGCCAAGCCAGATGTTGCAATAAGTCCGGTTGATGTGTGAGCAGGTAATATAGGCAGGAGTGACACTGTTAACAGAAAACATCTAATTAACAGTGACTTCATTTGATTGGGAGGATGAAAAAGCCTTTTTAAATCAATCCAGATTTACTGGCCTCAGCACAGCCGATTTATGACTCCAGAGAGCTGAAGAGAGTCTGCTTTCCCTCAAGATGTCATCTGAGGGGGATACGGGGCTAGGTGAAGTCATTTGGTTTGCCTGTGAAAACCCCAGGAGTCCCTTGATTTTGGGATTGAAGTCAGTGCTGCTTCTTCATTTTATTAGGAACAGACCAAGCCCATCAAGGAGGCTCTCCTGGCTTCTTGAAGCAATTAGGCCCTCCCAATTAGCATACTTCTCCTGACCCCAAAGAGTTTTTCTGGTCCATGCATTAGGCAGCTCTTGTCAGAAAGGAAAATCTGAAACACAGTGGCCTAAATCCACAATTCCCAGTCCTGAGTAGAGTAGACCTAGCAAACCAATGGGATTTTTACAAAACAGTTTGTTTACCACCCACCGATTAACCCACTAGGTCTACCCTAGTTAGTTCTAGCACTTGGACTTGGGGCACAAATGGCATAAACCTGGACAGGTGAGGCCATTTGCAACCAAGCCTGTGGTGGTGGTAAAGAAGTCATAGTGGATCAATGGTAGGCTGTTCCATCCTGCCAACAGGGGCAGGGGATGGAGAATCTGTGACCCTGCAGGTATTTCTATCAACCCCAGTCCATATGGCAGTAACGATGAAAACTGTACTGTAGTATCACAAGTTCCTCAGTCCTGCAATAATGCTTAGATAAGGGGTGGGCAGCCAGAAGTCCCCCAAAATACTCTACTCTACTCTACTCTACTCTACTCTACTCTACTCTACTCTACTCTACTCTACTCTACTCTACTCTACTCTACTCTACTCTACTCTACTCAAATTCCCATCATCCTTGATCATTGGCTATGGTGCCTGAGGCTTGTTGGAGTCCAACAGTTTCTGGAAGACTGGAAGTTCCGTACCCTAGGTGAAAATGAGCCTTCATCATGGAAGAGTCTTGTGATACTTGAAAGACTAACACTCTTACCCGCAAGCTTAATCAGGGCAAGCCAGCTTGCATCAAATGCATGGAAACAGTCCCTTTGGTATGAATAGGTTTTCCAGTATTGTAGTGCTGTGCTGAGGAAGAGGAGGGTTATTAATTCTCATTTTTGTGTAAGTTTTAAAGCTACCATTATAGTTGCTCATGGTAATCAACGACAGGGCCTTAGCCTGTTCAGAAGGCCAGATGTGTGAGAGCAGACGTGGGTTACTCTTTTTGAGTGAGAGGGAAATGTACTTTGCATATGTTTAGAAGTATTCTCTTTTAACAACCCTTTGAAAACTTCAGGTCTGATCATGAAGACGAAGATGTCCCTCCTCCATAAGGACCCCTGCTCTTTCTTTTCCCTGGTCTCTACAATGCTTTGGTTGTTGTTGAAGAAAGGGAAAAAAAAGGAAGAAATTCTCTCTGCTTTTCAAGGCAGGATATCTCTATACAACCAGTGGTGGTATCAAGGGAGGACAGTGCAGCATTAAGATCAAGGGCCCTACTTAGCAGCAGGAAGAGAAAGACCCTTGCAATGCAACTGGCCTGCCATGCCATTAGGAAATGAATAAACTCACTATCCAAAACGCTCATCCCACTCCAGAGGGAGGACTATTAAGCCCAGAATCTGAGTAGGCTGATCCATTAGGGCTTGTAGGCACTCGCCTCTCTGTTGTCTGGTGATCGGAAAGGGTGGTAGCCAGACTTTTTCCTCAACAGAGGATAAAGTACAATAGGGTGGAAAACCAGTAATGAAACCAGAAAAGAGACTATTCTCCAGACAGTTAAATGTTGAAGAATTTATTTAATTTATCCCCTGCCTTCTTCCCAAAAGGGACCCAAGGTGACTTCCAAGGAATTTTAAAATACAAGTAATTAAACAATGAAACATAAATTGCAACATTAAAAAAACAGTTTAGCATACTAATCATTAAACGGTACATCATAAAATACCTTTAAAACAAATTTAAAGGCATGTTTTAAAGGATACAAAAGAGCAGCACTGAAATTTCATTGCAAGGAAAGAAAAGGGGGACAAACCCAGAATTCATTAGCACCAGTTATGGTCATTTCTGGCCTCCCTCCCATTGGCTTGTCTGCTCTTCCAGTCAGATACCACAACCTAAAATTATCTAACCACTCCAACTGGCTATTATTGTAACCATTAAATACTGAGAGCACCAGTTATGCCTTTGTCACCTTGGGGGTAGCCCACTGAAATATACTGTGTGTACAGGCTAGACCAGTGAAATATATGGTATATGGGAAGCTGCTCCAGTAGAGAACGGGAAGCCTGCCTCTTTACAGTCTTTGGTGGGACATTGGTAGCAACTAATAAGACATTGGATGCCACTGTAACATTGACTTTTTTCTCATTGTTAAGGCAGAGTTCAACAGGTAGTGTTTAGTTTTAACACCCTGAAGCAACAATTCTACTTTGGAGTAAACACACTGAACCCAAGAGACTTAATTCTAGAGTGGTCTTAATTGACTAGATAGGCGGGATATAAATAAATAAATAAATAAATAAATAAATAAATAAATAAATAAATAAATAAATAAATAAATAAATAAATAAATAGAGGATGGTACTCAAAGAGCTTCAAAGAGCTTCGCCTTAGGGGCACTGTTGCCATGCCCAGTTAGATCACCAGACATATGTGTGTAAAACGCTTCTTGAAAGTTGTTAGTTCTCCTTTCTAAACCTGCCAGTGCTTGGGCCTTCCCATTTAGTTTTTTGGCGATGAAGGCTACGAATGGGTTTCAGTCTATTTTTTAATACATTGTTTGCCATGTAATATTTTTAAAAAGCCATTATTTCTGCCACAGTGCAGTCTTACATTGCTTTGTAGAGTGCACTGGAGGGTAAAAAAGGTGGAGGAGGTTACTAATAAGAGCAAGAATGAGGTAGGTGCAGCTTTATGCTACATTTAATATTAAGCTTTGTCAGAAAGTGGCTGATTACCTGTTGAGTTATCCATGATAGGTTAATCATTAGTGGGAAATATTATGCTCAGTATGGTTCATATATAAGAGCTCCTAGGGAGGCAATCTGAAACTATGTCCAATAGGACGTTGGTCCCATTATTATTAATAGGACTTACACCAGAGTAAACAGATTTAGAACTGTGCTGTCAGTTCTCTACTTGTACAATGTAAACATAGATTTCTGAAGTTGTTAGAATAATAATATTTATGTATTCATGTTCTACTTGCATTTGTACCTCACCTTTCATCCAAGAGGTTTAAGGCAGCATACATGGCTTACCCTTCTTCCATGTTATCTTCATAATGACCTTGTGAGATTGGTTAGACCCACATGCCGTGACTGGCTTGAGGTCACCTGTGGATTTCAGGGCTAATGGGGAATTAGACCTTGAATCTCCGTAGTCCTAGCTCCACACTTTTATCATTATACTACACTGGCTTTTATGTTAGGAATCTTAATTGGCCTTTGATTGAGCGAAGGACTGGCCTTGGGGCTGATTCTGAATGCCAGGACTCTGTTAAAGAACCAGTAGAGCAAAGAATGGGGAGAGAGAAAAATGCAGAATGCAAGAGTCTCCTGAAGGTATGCAGAGTGCATTTTGCTTTCTAAGGAGCAGCACTTGGCTGCTAGCCATGCTAGCTAGAGTCCACTGGGAACTGTACAGTAGTCCTAAGAGGTAACCTTGCCAAGTTCTGCTGCTGCTGATGCATAATCAGCTCTTTGCACCCACTTGCAGGAAGTTTTGAGGCCCATTGCCATTTATCTTCACTTTAACAAAATAACCCTGGTCTATATGTGGAACAGCATGATTCATGTGCTGGATATGTGATAAGAAGCCCAACTGACAGAGGAAGTTTAGAGACAGGCATTGCTCCTCTGTTTTTTAACCCTTGCATTTTCTTTTCTGGGTGGCCACAGAATGACCTTCCCTCATTTCCCAATCCTGGACTGCTGGAAAAGATTGGCCTCCAGAGTATTTTGACAGATTGAATCAGATATTGAAGGTTGTCTTTTTTTAATGCTCTGCACAGTGAGAAGGCCACTGCTCACCCTTCCTCACACTCTGGGAGGTGTTTTGCTTACTCTGCCCTCTCCAGGGAGACGTACATTCACACTAGTTTTTGCACCCAAACTAGTAAAACCTCTCAAGACAAACTATTTGCTTGAACACTAATGGCTTTTATTTTGTGCCATTCAGGCTCAAGAGAAGTTACAGAGTATTTTGTTGTTTTGTTTTAGACCATTAATGTAGGATTGCCTGACACACTTAAAAAACCACAAACCACAAACACATCTTGATGCATCCAGCATCTGGGACCTAACAGATGGATAGGCAAAAAATCTGTGAGAGCCACATGGATGGACAAACACACATAATTTTGCAAGGCTGAAAATCTGTGACTGCCCTGATTATACTGGCACTTAGATTCAAGACCTAATAATACTAGAAAACAAGAGACTCTTCTAATAAGTTGGCATAGCTTTCTTGAAGTACATGTGGACTAAAAGACTGCAACAATCTGGGTGTGTCACACAAGCCAGTGAACAACTGTTTCATCTCTCCAGCCTCCTCTTTCCTTTCCTGTTCTTCCACTTGATTTCCTTACCTTACTTGTTTCTCTTTCTGTCCCGTTCCTTTAACTTTCCTATCAAAACTAAACAGCAACAAGCAGTTTGTGCTAAGCAAAAACACCAAACTACAGAATATACACTTGGTGTGGGTGGATGGATGGGTGGGAAATGGAGAAAATGATAAATTATATTTAATTTATTAAAAACAAATCCTGGCCCCACCTCATCATCAACCAGAGGAACAGGACAGTTTTTTTCTCTCCATTCAGTGGCATGAGGAGCGTATAGACAGCTATGAACTAAATTGAATTGAAACTTGGTAGAACTCAGCACTTATGAACAGAAAAGAAAATGCTCTTTCCTTTTCAGCCAGAACTTTTAGAATCTCACAGGCAGACACCGAGCTGCCTGGATGAATCTGGGGGTTCAAGGAAACAAGCATGCAAACAAAACAGAACAAAAATCCTGGGGCAACCCTTCTGAAAACTTTTCCAGAGTCTGAGAGAACATAGCTGAAACATCACAACATGGAAGATGACACAGTGGATGGTTCTGCATTACATTACTGTCACACCTGGTTGTCGTCACACAAATCTATTGCCCAAAATCCATTGCATACGTACTCTGGAGAAGCCCTACTGATTACAATGAGAAGTATCAGTTGTTGCACATGGTTTGTCAGTGGATATTGCTTGATTAAAACTCCCCAGTAATATCAGAGTCTCCAGAGAGGAAGATAAGGGTCTTGGACACTCCTAATTGTTTAGATGAGAGAGTGTGCTCCATTGGCAGCAACACCACCCTTGCAGCACTTTAAAAAGGAAATTTCTGCTTGCTGACCCTTGAATGCAACCAGGAAAAGTGCTTTAACCTTGCCTTCTTCTACAGATCTGCACTATCTCTGACCAAATGGGCAAAAATGGCCTGAATCACAGGTATTTGTGCAATTCTTGGGCAACTACATGGCACAGCATAGAGTTGCTGTCCACTCCCAGGGTGCACCAACATCACAATGGATTCTTCACAACTCATTCAACATGTGACTATAACTTTGGCCTCTACTTGTCCTGTGTTAATAGATAGGTTTCAGTTTTTGTAGCCCGATGAGGTGAACAGGATTCTTGGAGAAGTGAAAGTGACCACATGTCTGTTGGATCTTTGCCCTTCCTGGCTGATAAAATCTGCCAGAGAGGGACTTGGCAAATGGGGAGGAGGAGATGTGATGTGCTACTCTTGCAGTAGAGTAGGATCTCTGCATGCTTAACGCAGAAGTAATACCATTGCTGGGGAAAAATAAAATCCTTGGATCCCATGGTTTTGGATAAATACCAACCAGTCTCTCACATTCCATTCTTGAGCAAGGTGCTGGAGCAGGTTGTGGCTTCTCAGTTCCAGGGGTTCCTGGATGATATGGATTATGTAGATCCATTTCAATTTGGTTTAAAACCTAGTTATAGGACAGAGATTGCTTTGGTCACCTTGATGGATGACCTACAGTGGGAACTGGATGGGAAGTGTGACCCTGTAGGTTCTACTTAGACTTCTCAGTGGCATTGTATCTTTTACAGTGAATCCAGCCTTCCAGAGGGAGGCAAGAACTCAGAAAGAGGTGCTGGGTGACTCCTGTTTGTGGTGTTTCTCAGGGTCCTATTCTGCTGTTTACTGACATATACACAAAACCACTGGAGAAGTTGTTTGGAGGTTTAGTGTTTGGAGTTACCAGATAGCAGATGACATACAACTTTATATCTCCTTTCCATCTAAATCCGAAGAAGCTGTTTCAGTTCCAGATCAATGTCTGGTGTCAGTAATGGACTGGATGAGAGTGAATAAACTGAAACTCAGGCTGAGACTACATTGGCAATTGGATTTGTAGCCTCTATGACACCTGAATCCGCATTCAGTGATCACACAGGGGCTGTGGGTTGATTCAGGAGTTCAGTGTTCACACTCAATGCAATACAATTTACATTTTAGCCCACAGCCCCCCCCTCCTTCCTTTCCTTCTTCTGGTCCCACCTCTGCTGATCCTTTTATGGTTTGCTGTTAAGGCACTTGGCTTTGAAAGGATTGTACAGTGTTCCAAAAAACCTGGCAAAGTTCCAGAAGTTCTTCTTAATGTGTACAGAAATACCCCAGGAACATATTTTATTTTATCTAGGTTGTTTCTGTTTTGTTTGTAATTTTCAATTTGTTTTCTTGTCCAGAAGTGATCTATTACTGAGCTAGTATACAACTAGTGAGAAGGCACCAACATCATATATGACATATCAGGCAAAATCCAACAAAAGAAAACCAAACCAAAAATGTGTGTCACCTTAAAAACTATTAAATGTTAATGTAAGCTTTCATGGACACGTCCACTTTATCAGACATATGGAAACATAATGAAAAGTTAGATGAAACATCAGTTTCACATTCTAAATATTCATTGGTTACATACAATAATTAAGCCTATGTTTGTTTCATGGTGCCATTGTAAAATTTCTTCCAGGAGACAGAAAACTGACATCAGAACTGAGCAAAGATGGTGGTGGTGGGGCAAGAGAAGGGTTTCTTTGTGTGGCTTTGAAGATACGCTTGGACAGACTAACATGGCTGCCTCTCCTAAAACTATTCATATATGACACTGTGCGATCGGAAAAAAATAAATAAATCTCAAATCAACCTGTACTGTAACTGCCGGAAATCCTGTGATATTTGAATGTGCAATCACATTCATAACTCAGATAAAACCGAGGTGCTCCTTCTCAGTTGCAAGGCAGATTGGGGAATAGGGATTCAACCTGTGCTGAATGGGATTGCACTCCCTCTGAAAACACAGGTGCATAGCTTGAGGGTGCTCCTGCATTCATCTCTGAGCCTGGATGACCACGTGTTGGCAGAGGCCAGGAGTGTCTTCGCAAAGTTAAAACTAGTGTACTAGCTGCCCTTCCCCCCTATTCCTAGAGATGTCTGATCTGGTAACACATGCCTTAGTTACATCTTGGTTGGATTACTGTAACATACACGGTGTGGGGCTGCTTTTGGAAAGTGTTCAGAAACTCCAGTGGGTCCAATATGAAGCAGCCAGAATGCTGACTGGGGCTGGTTACAGGGGATCAGGCCATATAGTTTTATGAAAGGAAAGATGGGCAGGTTCATGTTGCAAAGACCTGAGAGTTTAAATAGAAAACAAGAAAAACAAAGGGTAGAGAAAGAACTGAGAGATACGTACCCTGGAGAGTTAATGCCTCCAGATATGACAGCACATTGTTAAAAACTGGTTATAGCTGGCAGTGAGGATCAATGTAGGCACAGGGATCAGCAGAAAGTCCCGGATGAGTGCAGGAGGATTTACTTCCGAGGAACCATATGCTGAGTCAATCTTTGCATAGAATCCATTTTATAGTGTTTGACTCTGCAATGTGAGTGTAGCAAGAATATCCAGACTGTAGAAATACAGATCATGGGGCCATTCTCCCACACCCTCAACCTATAGTTGGGGTGTGGTTACCAAGCAGTGTCAAGAAAGCTCCGAGGAGGAAATGGAAAACTTGCCCAAATGAAGAGACTAAAAAGGAGCACAGGCTTTTGCCAAGGACAGGTAAGCAGAAGATCAGGAATGCTCAAATGGGGCTTAAAGAGACAAGGCTGACAAATTAAAGATCAACAAATCACTGGCTTAAATCAGTGGCAAAATCAAGGGCCTGTTTCCCTGATCCATTCTGAGTAAACAGTGGAAAGAATGATTAAGGAGCAAAGCAGACCGAGGAACAAGACTTTCAGAGGCCTCAGGCTTGCCTTTACAAAGGTAGGTTTTGCCTCACTAGATACATGAAGTTATTTGAGTCCACTAACGAGCAAGGGAAATGTCCGGGAGATGTTGTGATATCCTGGTTGTAAAGATTTGGAAGCATTTGAATTTTCAACAGTTTTTTCCCCAATAAGTCCCTCATCAAAAGCTGGGAGAGGCACGGCCTGCTGTGTGGGTCAGTAATTCATTATAGAGCAGTAGGCAAAGAAGAGGAATGAATAGGCAGTTCTTATAATAGAGAGACAAAATGGGCTCCCCAAAGAACTGCATTAAGAGCAGCACTTTTCAGATTTTTTCTGGCTTTACCTGAAAGAGGGCTGAGCACTGCAGGGGCCAGGTTTGCAGAGGACACCAGATTGGTTTTTTTTTTTTTTTAAAAAGGAGCTAGTTTCGGATCCAAATTGGGTGAATGGTATGGTAAATGTAGTTCTCAATTTGAAAGTGATACACATTGGGGCACAGTAAATAAAAAAAAATCATCTCTTGGTTGCTGAGCTGGGGAATAATTTACAAGAAAAGAGAACTGGGAGTTGCAGCGAAAACGCAGACCCAGTGTGTGGCCACATGTGTGAAAAAAAGAGGCAAACTTCATGTTAGAGACCATTAGGAAAGGAATTGAAAACAAACTGCCAATGTCATATTGCTCTTACACGTACTGATGGTGATGTGGCTGCTTCTCTAGAAAGAATGCGATGGAGCAGGAAAAGAGAAACGGAAGTGACCAATATGTTCTACAACTGCTATGATTTCTGGGGGGTAAAAATTAGGAGCTTTCAAAGGAAAAAAAACCCAGGAGGGCATGACAGGGATGTATAAAATCATGGATGATGTCGAGAAAATGAGTAGGCAGTACCCTGCCCCTTTGTCATATAGCAGAATTCATCTAGTAAAGTTGGATTTTGGGAGATTTAGAATTGATTAAATAATACTCCTCTTCACACAGCAGACTGTGACATTCCCATAAAAGGTGTTGAAGCTCCCCAGCATGAACAGCTTTTAAAAAAAGGATTAATCATGGAGTGGCAAAACTGGAAGGTACCTCCAAGGGTCACCTAGTCTAACCAACCCCAACAATACACAAAATCCAGAGCCAAAGTATTCCAGGCAGATTTATGGAGGATCCAGCTGTCAATGGCTAGTAGCCAAGATGGCTGCCAGTTTCTTTCAGCATGAAAGGCAGCAAGCCTAGAATTACCGGTTACTGGGAATGATGATAGGAAAGGGCTACTATTTTGGCATCTGGTGTGTTGCTGCAGGGAAATGGCATGCTGAGCCAGACAAGCCTAAGGTTATCTGTCTTCTTTTAGGTTCCTGTATACAATCCAAGTTCAGGATCTGACACTTCCTCTGATCAGCCATTGAGACGACTGTTTCAGCAGAACCCATTTTTTGCTTTGGCCTGTATTTGAAACCAGTGGCTTCTGGATTGAGATATCTGGCCCTTCGAAAAAATCCTCCGGTTCTGTGAAAAAGAAGGGTAATTTCTCTGGGCTCAAGGCTACCCAGAGATAGAAGCTCTACTGGGGAACCCCCTGCTTGCACCCCATTCCATAAATGCATGTCCTCTGTTGTTCAGATGGTGAGATGCATGCACGCTGTTCATAATTAGAGATGCCCTGCCCATTATTTATTGTGGCAATCAGTGTCAGGGCTTGAGTAAGTTCTGTAGCGCTGTAAAGCTCCTTCAGGGTGTTTTTCTGCTCCAGCAAGGGCCCAATCCGGCCTGTCCGCATGTCTAGCTGCTAGGGTCACTTTGACAAACCTCGGCTGCCACTATTCAGGCCCTGTCAGAGTCAGGCCTCCCCTAAAGAGCCTGCTTTCCCATCGCGGTGGACCAGTTCTCCCCTTCCTCTCCGGAAAGCCGAATTCTTCTTGCTGCTCGGGCCAGGCATTTCAAACAACCATCCGCCAGCGGCTCAGAGGCGCTTTCAGAGCGGACGGGCCCCGGGGGGAAGGTAAGGGTGGCTCCCGGGAGGGAGCTGCTTGTGACGGCATGGGTGTGTTTGTGCGTGAGTGTCTTAAGGTGGCTCCCGGCCGGTCGTGAACCGGGTGCAGCCCTTGCGAGCGGAACAGCAAACGACTACAAGCTTCCAGCGGCCCGTGAAATGCGCTGGTGGCGCGACCGCGCGCTTTCCCGCGTCTTGGGCGCGCCGGGACTCCCGGCTGGTTGCTTCGGTTGCTCTTTGGGGAACCCAAGCATCGAAAGCCACACCGGGGGAGGGCGTGCTCTTTAAAAACTGGAGAATCCGGTAAGATCCCTACGGACAGCATGAAAAAGAAGATTTTCAATGGGAAGACGGCCGGTGCCTCTTTCCTTGCCTGGAAAAAAAGTGGATAAAAAGGAGCTGCGCGAGGCTGGCCCGCGAAATGTCGGGGCACGTAGGCATAGACACATTTTTCAATTCCGAGTCAAAACATCCGACACTGCTGCCACTCCGATTCTAGATTCAGAAGGAACAAAACAGGTCTCCCCACTTTTTTAAAAGGCTTAAGTCAGGCTGGCTTAAACATGTTTAAAACCCAGGAACACTTCTAGGAATAAACCCCGCTGAACACAGTGGGGTTTAATTCTAAGACAATCGTGCTGTTCGCTGACTGATAGCCCTTAATTTCCTCTCCCACGAATCCCACCGGGGAGGAGTTCGAGACCGAGGGACGTGGATGCCTCTTACCAGCCGCCCTGCTTGAGTTACAGAACCGCACGGCTGGTGCAAATGACTCTGAATTAATGAAGGCAACAAAGTTGTGCCGTCGTGGACGTCGTCGTGACGGCACGCAGTGAACGAGATAATGGAAAGACCTGGGTGCCGAGTGCAGTGGGCTAGTTCAACCGGGCCACAGACACATTTCCGCGGGATTGAGCAGCATCCCACCAGATATGAGGGGCTGGGTGCAAATGTAGGATCTCCGAACACAGGTCTACTCAGAGGTGAGTCCTATGGAATTAAACGGGGAAACCTACCACTTTATGTCGATTTACTTGGGTATCGTATGAATACGGAAGGGCTTCTAATCAGGCTACCTGTAATGACACAATAAATATGAGATTTTTTTCCCCGACCACGGTTGATCGTGAATTAGTGATCTTTAACCAGTCTTTGATAGCTTGGTGGGGTTCAAAGTCTGACACTGGCACATTCCCTCTTAATAATAATAATAACCACATCCCCTCAAGTCAATCTTGACATGTGGCGACCCTTTTCCGGGGGTTTGAAGGCAGAGAATACTCCGACGTGATTTACTATTCCCTTCTTCTGGGGGTTTCCTGGGACTCTGCTCGGAGGTGACCCCGTGGGGAATCGAACTGCCAACCTCTGGCTCCGCAGTCAGAGACCCAAAACACTGAGCTAACCAGCCAGTGCCTTCCTAAATCACAAAGGGAAGACTGCACTCCCGGGCTGCAAAGTGTGACTGAGCACAGGGAAAGAAGGGGTGTGTGCAATTGCTCCGGTCTGATTAATGTGAAGCAGAAGGGTGCGATCTTGTGTAGATGGCACTGAAGCAGCAACTGAGGTAGGCCTCAGGGGGCAGACAGTCTGCTCGGTTTCTGGACGGGGTGGGTTGGGTTGGTTGGGAACAGGGCTCAGAAAATATAGTCATCCACCCATTGGTATCTCACACCAGCCGCGAGGTGCGGGCCGGCGGCTGCGAAATCTTTATAGGGCGAAGGAGGCAATCAAATGAAATCTATCCTCTTTAATAAACGGATTCCTCTGTATTTTCCCAGTGTTGGTGTAAGTTGTGGTCTGTGATGTTCCCCTGGGCTTTTCCCTCTGCTCTCTGATTTGGGATCTAAAAGCAGTCCTGAATGATGGATTACTGTGTCATTGCAGCCTGCGAAGGATTAATTTGTTTCATTGATTTCTCTTTAGGCAGATTGCCAGAATCCGCCGCTTCCCACCTTTCCCCGAGACTTCCAGCAGTAATAGACAGTAATAGCCTAAGACAAATCAGCCACTTTTTGTGTAAAAATAGAAACGCCGAGGCTCTCGGGGAGAAGTTGCCCGTGCTGCGCTTTGAAAGTAACAGGTCTGTGAATATTTTAAAGAGGATCTTAAAAACATCCACAGACAAGAGGGGAGGGAAAAAAACCAACAATAGGAGGGCTGTAGGAAAATACTATTTAGACCACCTCGTCTGGTTGGAACGTCTTCCCAGTCCTTGAGGTCATCGGCAAGGCATAAAAAGTTAAGAGAGCATCTAAGCATGCGCAAAATGCCTTTCCCTTTCTCTGCCGAAGAGCCACAAGCGGGGTTTGAGAAATGAAGGGCAGGTGTCTTGCTCAGTCAGGAGAATCGATGCCCCGGTTGTCAGTGGGGCGTGTCTTGCACCCAATAGCTTTCTCGTGTCAGCATCCGCGAAAATGCACCCGCCCAGGCCCCTCGCTTGTCTCTAATGAGAGGCAATTGGAAATCCATTAACGGGCAACCCGTGGGTACTGGTCTACGAGTGTCCCTTCTATAGAAGGAAAAGAGGGAACACAAGAGTTCATTGTTTTTATGTTATGGGCCGGCCTATAGTTAATCTAGTATTGATCTGTATCGTCTGTCTGTCTGTTTGCGATATTGCTAAGAGAGGTCAGCCTTTAGAATTCCCCTCCCAGTGCAGGGCGAGGCAAAGAGAAAAGCATCGGATCAATTTGTCTGGAAGCGAGGAGGGTCATTGGATTGTGGGAGAGCAAAGGACGACTCCCAGGCTAGGTGGGCAAAGAGGCTAACATAACAGGCACAACAAAAGAGGAGCCCTCTCCCCAGGTTGCCAAGCAGATCCACCAATCCAGTTATCTGGATTTACTCCTATGGACGTATATGGGATACAAACTGATTTAAAACTACAGTACCGATCTCCTTACGCTGTAGCGAGCAGATGACAGGACAGGGATTTCTGTGCTTCGAGTCCAGTTTGCCAGGCTGATCTAACCGAAAAGGTATCTTAAAAACACCCACCCACATTGTAACGACACCTCTTCTCCTCCTATCATTTTCAAGATGCAGAATGTGCTGCTGCCTAAGTTACTTGCTTCCTGTAGTGAAAATTTATATTGGTTCATTAATATTAACTTACATCTTAGGTATAATAAGTAGGCTGTCAACCTATTATAACCTTTTTTAAAAAGTTGATTAGTTGCTTAGATTTTAAGTCAATGGATTGACAGGCTACTTATATTTGGAAGAATGTTAATGAAGGCAACCATTTCACACTAATTTACACACAGATAGCCATGTCAGTTGGTTGTAGAAGGGACAACAAAGAGTTTTCGGGCTCCTTAGCACTTCTTTGTCCTGATGGGTAACCTGTATTGTGGACAAGAAACTACTGTTAGGACAGAATATGGAGAGACAGAATGGTTTCTTATCAGCCAAGGGGTCAGACAAGACTGCATCTTATTCCAGTATTTGTTCAATCTGTATGCAGAACAAATCATAAGGAAAGTTAGACTAGATTCAGATGAAGGAGGAATGAAAACTGGTGGAAGAAATGTCAGTCATAAGATATGCAGAAGACACCATCTTACTGGCAGAAAGCAGCAATGATTTGAAATGATTTTTAGGGAAGAAAGTGCCAAAGCAGGACTGCAGTTGAACATTAAGAAAACCAAATTCATGACTACTGAAGATTCACATAGCTTTAATGCTGATAATGAAGAAACTGAAATTGTTAAAGATTTTGAATATCTTGAGTTAATCCTCAGTCCAAATGAAGACTGCAGCCAACAAATCAGAAGACTGAGAGTTGGAGGATAGCCGTGAAGGAACTAGAAAAGATCATCAAGTGTAAGGATGTGTCACTGGAGACCAAGATTAAGATCACCCGCACTCTTATATTCCTGATGACTAGGTACAGGTGTGAAAGCTGAACAGTAAAGAAGGTTGACAGGAATAATTGCTATCCCAACCCTGGAATAATGACACGAGACAAAGATATGGATTAAATATGGGCCACTTTATTGATAACATCAAAATACGATAATGGAAATCCTTTGCCAAAAGAGGGGGCCTGCTGTAGTGCAGAAACAGGTGAAAGGCAGGGGTATGCCAACACCCCTTAATCAAGGTCCCACGGTCTCCATACAGCAGGAACCAGACCAGCCGCTAATAAAACACCCCCAGACCTGAAGCCATCTTTTGCTGATGACTGTTGGTCCAGAAGTGGCCCAGTGCATCCTCTTGCCACAGACACTGTAATCGCACGATCCGCAGTGCTAGGAAGTAGGATGTGCTGTTGGCTTAACAGAGATTACAATCGGGACACACCGAAAATACCTGTTATTTCTGCACTACCCGCCTGTGTGACCAAAATTAAACCACCAAAATGCCAACAACCCTTATCCAGGGTGGGATAGGCAAAAAATCCCCCCATCCATAAGCCAATCAGGATGAAGGTCAAAAATTCCTATCTGGCCCCTGAAAGGCGACCAGACAAACTCACACTAGAAAAAAGGGAGGGCGGGTGGGAGCCCGAAAAAGGAAGCGGGCAGTGGAAGGGGGAAAGCCCCTTAAATACCCAGAGCTTTCCCGCCTCTCGCACAACATCTCGTGAGACTTAAATGCAGTCTCGCTCTATCCAGGGTGGATAGCAAGGGTCGATTGCTTTGGCCAAAGGCAATGCCTTGCCAGCAATCGCAGCAAATTGTTTCATTTGAAATATGGTGCTGGACTGTGAATAACCTGGGCTGCTAGAAAAATGAACAAGTGGGTCCTAGATCAAATCGAGCTTGAACTAGAGGCAAAAATGATGACATTGAGGCTGTCGTACTTTGGAAACATCACAAGAAGGCAGGATTCTCTGGAAAAGACAATAATGCTGGGAAAGGTAGAAGGCAGCAGGAAAAGAGGAAGACCAAATTTAAGTTGAATTGACTCCCTAAGGAAAGCCACAACCTTGAGTTTATAAGAGCTGAGCAGGGCTGTTGAGGACAGGGCATTCTGAAGATCCCTCATTCAAAGGATTGCCATAAGTTGGAAGCAACTTGATGGCATGTAACAACAACAACAAAATCTAAGAAGTGACAAAGTGGGCTGGGCTGCATCCAAAGGAAGCTTATGCTAAGCAAAACCTGTTAGTCTTTAAAATGTCACAAGACTCTTTCTCGTTTTCAGCTAAGGAAAAGTACATTAATGATTGGGAAATTATCGGGGATGTTTTACCTGAATCAGAAGATGAGGCCTGTTGGTGATAGCTTCATCAATCCTGAAATATCTTTTTCTTCTCTAAATCTTCAGAAACCACACCATGCTGATTTAAAGTACAGATTGATTGATGGCCTGATTTAATGCCTTGGATGCTAATGGCTACAGGTATAGATGAAAATGATCGTTCGGCTCTGGTGTGCCACCTACTCTGAGTACAGTTTCAGGGAAAGCAGACACGGATTTAGGCAGCAGTACAGCACCCATTTATTGGGAATCTCCTCATTGAACTCAGTGGGTTTTGGTTTTCTGCAGCCATGTATAGCATTATGTTGTTACATCCCAGTCCAAAGTGCATGTATTTATATGGGTGCTTCTTTGGCATAAATTGTGAGTCAGTCTTCTGTGAATGTATTTACAGAGTACCTCCTGTACACATGGCCACAGATGAAACCAAAAACCATCAACATGGTATGGAGAAGATGCTCTTCAGCTATATTGAGGGTGTCCCACAATGCTGGCCAGCCCATGTCTGCTTTCATCTGGTCCTCAAGTCAAGGCCATCTTCTGAATTCTGTTCAAATGCTAGGATAGCCTGACATTACCAGACATTGTGGAAGGTATGTGTTTAATGTCACAGACTGATGGTTTTTGTCATTAAATTTGTAAAACGAAAGTCCTTGAACAAGATCTGATTACCTTGGAAAGGGGCTGAGTGGGATTTCAATAACTCTTCTGTAAGTACCTGCAGGTGATGCTCCTGCCAACATGTGAAGTGTTTATGTTTTATTAATTATCAAAAATTTGTGCTCAGCAGGGAAGAATAATAATTATTGGTCTTTCAATAATTCTGTCTGAAGTTACTGGGTTGTTATTACAAGGTTGTAGGTAAGGAGCTGAGTCTGAACTAGATTTCCTCAAGGCAGCAGAGGAATATTGAGGCCCCTTCTACTGGGTCAGATCACAAAGCCTATAACTGCCAGTTCTGACTGGCAGTGTCTCTGCTGGATTTCAGTCAGGATTCTTCCATAGCATTCTTGCTATCCAGAGATCCCTGGTGGTCTCCCTTTCTTCACCAAATTGGATGAGCTCTTTATCAGCTAGGCAAAAGTAAGTGATGGAAGAGGCATCAATTCAACATGATAAAGTTGCAAAGCCTTCATTTCAAAGAATCTGAGATGGATTTTTGAAGGAGTCTTGCAGGCTTGAACTAGATCAGACTGCGCTTGGTGCTCAGAAATTGAAGACAGGCTGCTGAGACAAAGAATCATCTAGGCCATTTTTTGGACCAATAAAGAACTCTGAGCTTCTTATATATTCCTGATCTAGCATTGCCACACAATTAAAAACTCGGCAATGGCCCAATCCCTTAACAGGAAGGAATTCAGCAGATGCTGGTTTCCTCGCTATGGAGAGAGATGCTGCTGGGGAAACTTCTCTCTAAGTTCTGCTTGTTATGTTTCTGTTGAGTTAAGCTTATCTCAGTCTAAACATAAGTGAAATGGAGAAGTTTGTTAAAGTACCCAGACATTCACTGAGGTATGAGAAAAATTCAACTGAGTCCAGTTCACTTGAAAGTTCTTCTTCAGAATCCTCATTTGGAGGACATGAAGGGGTGGTGATGGTCAAGGACACAGCTCTTACTGTTTCCCATTTATTTCAGTGCTTTTCCCCCTGGTTTTTTTTTTCTCCTTTTGGCAAAAGTAATTCCAGATACAGTATACATTGCTTACTCTGAATTTGAGAGAAAGGCAAAACATCAACTATGTGCCTAAAAGACAGACTTTCCACAAACTGGTCTTCCAAAGATCAAGCCAGACCCCAATGTGTCACAGTGTGCCACACAGGGACTTCAATGGAACACTACCATAAAAAAAAAAGCTATGACTGTAAATCCATCAAATAGGGTGGCTGCAGGGAAAAGAGGACAGGGGTCTTCTATGTTGTGCAATAGTGTAGAACGGAATTTCAGCAGGTGGTGCTTGCCATGTAAACATCACCTACTGCGATTATTTCCAACTTACTAAAGATACAGAAGTCCTGCCCACCTTTGTTAAAATATTGTTGTTGTTGTTGTTGTTGTTGTTTAGTTGGTAAGTTGTGTCTGACTGTTCGTGACCCCATGGACCAGAGCACGCCAGGCCCTCCTGTCTTCCACTGCCTCCTGGAGTTTGGTCAAATTCATGTTAGTAGCTTCGATGACACTCCAACCATCTCATCCTCTGTTTTCCCCTTCTCCTCTTGCCTTCACTCTTTCCCAACATCATGGTCTTTTCCAGGGAGTTGTTAAAATATAGCCACCCTATAATCAAGCCAAGTGCATTCTCACAAGGAAAGGGGAACATCCAATAGACGCAGGAGCTACAACAGAAGGGGAAATCTTTTTGGATCCTAAGTGCTGAAAAAGTAAATCCACAGTGCGACTTATGAGTAAATATACATGTGAACAAGTGGCTTGGGAAATTAGGGAACCATCATCCGAACAATACTCTCTCTTTCCTCATTTTTGTTTAGCTGCCAGCTACCTACTGTACAGAAAACATAGAAAAGAGATGACTTTTTAAAGAGAGGCTCCGTGAACTCAATAGTCACATCAATGGGTAAAAGTGCTTTGATGGCTTAAGCCTATGGGTGCAATCTAACAGAGTTTTATCTGGCTTTAAGCCACATACAGTATCTATTTTAGGACCTAAGTTATGTATGAACAACTTCAGTTTTAACAAATAAACCTAATGGATTGATGTCTGTCAGCATTACAATAATAAATACAATACGGTGGTGAGTGTTGAATTTCCACAAACATGGAATTCTTACCCAGTAAACATGCATGAACCATTGCAGTGAGACGTAATGACATTGACTCAGTCTTTCAAAACTCATGTTCATATGTACTGCCCCCCCAGCCATTAACATATTAGAAAAACTGGACCAGCTTTGGGGAATCTGTTGGCCCAGGGTTCATATGGCCTACAGGAGGTCCTTATCTGCTGGTCAACTTCCTTCTGATATTATATCTGGCCAGTGATTGGAAAAAAGGGTTATTGTGCTTGGATTTTAAGAAAGCCTCCTTTGGAGATAATGGATGCCTTTACAAGCCTAATTATAGTGTGGAGGGGAATTTGCAAGAGGGAAAGAAATATGTAGACTAACAATAACACAGACAGACAGACAGACAGACAGACACACACACACACACACTTCTTTTGAGGAAAATATGCGCTCTTGAGCTTAGTGGAACTTCCATGTAAACAGGAAGAAATATCTGTGCAAGAAATATCTACAAATGAAAAACATCATCTTCACCATCTATTCATTCAAAAGCAGAACTATCAAAACATATTATTCTTCAATGGATGGAGAAAAATCTGGACGTGTCTATAGAACCTCTTCTGTTTTTGAAAAATGAATAATTTTAGTGTTAAACAGCAGAGAGTATCCTGTGATCTATATAAAAGGTGATTTTCAGAAGCAACGATTACCCCTTTCTGGCTAGCCAAAACCTTTTGTTTGTTTGTTGGGGCCAGGGGAATCTGATGGGTCCAATGGTTGCAAAAACAGCTCCTGTTTTAGTCTCCTGTAATTAGTAGCAAACGCTCGATATAATAAAGGGGAGCGTTGATGAAATAAACTACTTTGAAAATGGCTCTCACTAGGGAGCACTTTACAGTAACCTTTGGTAATTCCTCAAATGTTTTATTAAGCCTCTTTCACACTGCATGGCAAATCCAAGCCCAAACACTTAATGCCCCCTTTTGCCCCCTTCTTCTCCTGTGACTTATAATCAAGTGGGAAGATGAATTTCAGTGGAATCCAAAACAGAGCGTCTAAAACAAGACGGTGGCCTTTCATCCCTACAGAACCGGGGAGAAACAAGAGCTATCTAGATTAGCAAACATTAACTCTTCAAACAGGAGTGCACGACAGATGTACGTTCCTCGTGGATTTACACTTAACTGTACCTTTTAACACTCATCCATTCTAAGAGCTGCACATAAAAGCACTGTCATCTCTGTCAGGAAAAGGCTTAATATTACATTAGGATGTGTTTTCTCTAACTTACATTGTTTGAAAACTTAATTCTCTGTTATTTTATTCAAAGTACACATGAGATTAACACTTAGCACCAGACCTAATGCAACACTGGCCAAGACCACACACAGCGATTCCAGCTGTGACCTTAGAATCACTCTGTCTTTAGGCCAAGTTGACCCCCCACCTCCACCTTTATGCCAGTGCTGGATTTACACATAGTTAAAGCTGATTTTCTGCCCATAAGGTTTCCTGAAATCTTATAGATCTCTTGGAAGTGATATATTATTAATGCATTTATTCTAAATATCTATGGGAAATATTGCTTTCCATCTGAATAAGCTTTCCTTGAGGGTCCTTCCTTCAATGGCATTTTTGAAGCTACATATATAGAATGCTTAAATTCTAAAATAAAGCAAGTTATTAAATAAAAAGGTTTTTCTTTCTTTTCTTTTTTTTTGGTTTGATAAAAGGCATTTTCAGCATTCAAAACAAATTCACATCATTTTGATTCCAGTTTGCATCAGTACAAGTTAAGAATCACTCTACTGGGAATTTTTTTTTTTAAAAGAAAGGCAGTTCTATTTTCAGATGATGCTTTTAAGTAAATGAATAAGAAACATTCCTTTCCTCTTTATTTTAATGGGAACACAGAGTCATTTGAAAGGCCCGTTGATCCCTAGGACACTAATAAAGGCAGATCCATGAGATGTACTGCAAATAGGGCTTCTATTGAACGAAACTGAGCTGCCTAACCCCAGGCATGGTGGATGAGCTTGTTGAACAAGACACAGAGCAGTGACTAGCGTGTACTTGAATGCGGCATGACTGTGGGAAATATATTGTACTTGGAGTGAGCTGGGGAGACTGATGATCAAGCCACTTCAATGGTTTTTGCTGACTGTGTTGGGCCCACAGGGGGCGTCTTTGATAGGTTATAGATGGCAAAGCTTTTCCTTGTGGGCTTTGGTACATTTCAGTATTGTTCTTAAAGGGCACTTGGAAACTTTTCCCCATACAAATCCTATTGAAATGAAAGAGGAATATCATGTGAGCACAGATGTTCATTTCAATCGGCTTGCAGAGAAAATGTTCTCAGGGGCTTGTGCCCTTGGCAAGACACAGTCTGTGATTTTAATTGTGATGTTACAAAAGCTGCAAAATAAGCCTCCAAATCCATGTAATCAACATTTCCAAATAAATTCCCCAATGTCTTTTGCGTTCCATTAGGACTCCAAATCTATCAGAATGTTCCTTCCCTCCCTCCTTCAAAACTTGAATCCATTCCAAAGTTCATAACCTGAATTTATTTTGAAAAGCCAGTGGCTAACTCAGAAGGTCCATCCATGGCCTAAATCCAGTGTGGTGCTGGTGCCAGTGTCAGAGTTCTTTCCTTCCTTCTTCTTCCCCTTTGTAGGCTTCAGAGTGCATAGGGTTGTCCAGCAACCAGGAGTGAGTTTTTGGGGTGTCCTAAGAGATACAGTAGGAAGTGGAGCTTGGTCCCTACTGCTTTCAGTGCTGGATCCTACCTCATGTTTCCACAAGGTCTTTCCTGAAAACCCTTCAAGAGAGAGCTACTGTTTCCACTATTGTCTTTCAGGGTGGGGACCAGAATCCCACCCACGACACACCTCTTGTTTGTAGAAAGCTGCTCTTTGATCTTCACAAGAACTGTTGGGAAGGGATTGAGTACAACAGTAACTTCAGTGGTCCAGAAGGTGTGAGATAACCGGAAAGCAATGCATATATTTAATTTAGGGCTGCTTCCATGATGTACAATTGGGAACAACAAAGTCTTGCTGTATGATTACTACTAGACAATAATCTAAAAACTAACAGGTCAGGCCCAGTTCTATCATCAGACCAAGTGTGGTGGCTTCTTTGGGCAGTGGACCTGGAGAGTCCTGAAGGAGCAATAAATTGCCAGCGAATTTACTGACAAAAACGGAGAGAAGTGCTTGTGGGATTTTCTGCTAAAAGAGTCAAATCACCTTGATTAAGCTTGGACACCTGGTACCTTGACTTGGATGGTGGGGCAGTGCCATTTGCTGCTTTGTCTTATGTAGAGTTGCCCAAGTGAAGAAGCAAATTGGTGCCATGTCCTCTGGGCCACCACAAACCAAGGAAGTCTTCTTTAGCTGCTTTGTGTACCACTGATGCCTGATTTGGACTTGATCATCCATGTCTCTCCCCCTCAATATGTGGGGGCAACAGGCAGAACTCAAAGGTAATGTCTTCCCAAGACTCCTTAAACCCTCTAGATAGCAATGTCTTCAAACAGCAAAATGTTGTTGGCTAATAAGTGAGTGATGTTTGAGATACAGCAATGCATTGACTTTGATATTGGTGTGTATACATATGGTGACTTTAGCAAGGGAGAAGAAGGGGAAAAAGTGTCCATTTCTGAGTGAGAAGTAAATATTTATTTATCTGTTAGTAACATTATTCCAAAGAGGTGGCATATGTAGTTATCCTCTGTGCCATTGTATCCTTAGCACCATTCTGTGATTAGGGCGTGTGACAGAGTGCCAAGCCGAAGGTCTCCCTGTGAGCAGCATGCCTCAGTGGGAGTGGAAATCTAGATCTCCCACACTTCAGTCCAGCTGTCTGACCACCACACTACAATGGATCTTCTTCATTATTTATGTTTCATTCTGTGATCAGCAATGAAATTTACAGGAGACCTTTTAGAGTTGGTGATAGAATGTGGGGTGTTCTCTTCCAGTGCCCAAACATTGTATGGCTCATTTGATAGATAAACAGCACTTCCAGCAACTTCAACTGGCTTTTGAGTTGCAACTTAGGAAAAACTATCATTCCTTTAATAAGCTGGATTTCATCCCAGGGCCTCTACTTCTTCATCTCTGTATAATGAAAACATAGTATTCCAGTTAGAATGCTATTAACTAAATAGGCCTGGGCATCTGTGGTGAGGATGGGACCAAGTTTTTGTCACCAGCATTCAACCATGTTGTGTCAAAAAATAGGGATGGGATGGGTGGAATTAAAACAACGGCTGAAATCCATACTAAGTTGCAGCTAGAGCAGTCATATTGAATTGATGAGAACCCCTTCATACATTCCATTGATTCAATGGGCCTACTCCAGTTGTGACTGACTGCTGGATTTCAGCCATTAAATGACAGGATGCTAATTTCTGATTTTGCTTTCTTGTGGTGAGGTCATGAGGGGCCAACCCTCCCAATTGCAAATATCATTGCTCCTCTTACGGAATTCTAGGAGCAAACCCCACGTGGTTTATCTCTATCTCAGTCTCTATCTCTATCTCTACAAATTCTGCCATTGGAAGCCATGGGAGAGTCCCTTAAGGACTCTTTCAGAGGCCACATATGGCACTGTTGCTGTACTTTGGCCATCTCTTTCTTAAACTGATGGCACTAGGAGAGTATTATCTAATTTAGCTGATTTTACTTGGTTATATTGTGGCTTTGAAACATGCAGATATATATGTTAATATCAATGCAGTTCAAAATTACACTGATTTGTAAAAGCTCTGTAATACTTTTGAATTGTGTTTCTGAAAGGATGCATAGTCTCTTGCCCAACCATTAAAAGTTGCCATCACAGGGCTTTAATACTAATGATAGTGAATTTCACTTCGCTACTGTAAGTGTGTTGTTATATTAAAAAAATAAAGTGATATTGTTCAATGCAATACTATTCAGTTGATCAGAAATTGCAAACATCTAATTTTTAAAAAACTAACATGACATTCCTGCTAATCCAAATACATATGCCATGAGGTGGAAAAAACAAGAAGTGTTTAGCTTTGTTACGAGCATCTATCTTATTAGAAGTTCATTTGGCAGCATGCTAAAAGTTATTCTTCAAATGCTTTTTTCTGTGCATTCTTTTTTGTTCCATGTGGTGAGATCTTGCAAATGTACATGCGTATGTTTGACCAAGCTATCAGAATTAGTTATATTCAATTGTCTCTGTAACTCTACACTGCATTAAACATCTTAGCAGCTTTTTAGTTTTACTACATTTCAGGGTATTGAGAAAATTGCTACCATTAACAAAAGTGGCTCTGAAGAGTTTAGAGGACTTCAGGAATGTTAATGTGTTGTAGAGACTTAAACATGTTAGTTTCAATTTGTTCCAGATAAGAAAGCAACCTGTCTAACTGCAGTTTGGTAACTTGCATAAGACTGTACATTATATTTCTTAGCTGCATTTTCATAGAGTTTTGTGCTGAAAGAAGTAAAGGATGTTTGAATGACCCAGGATTTTGTGGGCCACTTTAAACCGTTCCTATTGTGCTGTGCATTAATATTAAAGATAGGAACCTTGATATGCTTCAGTTCTAAAGACATTTATGTGAAACATAATTGCTCTGATTTCAACAGGGCTTAATTCAAATACTTAGGACCACAACCTTGATCATGATTCAATCTTTAGGCTAAAAACATTTAAGATATATATCCCACTGATTTTAAGGGTATTTACTTTTAATCAGTAAGGTGCTTAAATTCCTCATTTTATCTCTGTCTGGTAAGACAACCTTGAAATGTAAGCCATAGATCACAATGAATAGATAGAACAACTTTTGGGAAATAAGTATTAATTAATACAATTTAAATTGTATTAAAATTGGACTGATGATGGCAAAGTATTACAGGTCATTGATTTTCTCTTTTCTTTTAGTTTTCCTGTTTTTACACAGTTTAGAATATACTTTAGCAATAACATTTTTTAGTTTATGAATATGATACACTGTAAACCTAAAACTGGTCTTTGCTAATACAATTCTTAAAGAATACAAAGATTAGAGTTTTTGTAACTGTTTGCAGTATTGAAACAAAATGTCAGTTTAAATATCTATTTAGAATTCAGTCAAGGCTCAATATTGACTCATTTGTTTTTCTTCTTTCTTTGTCTAATATACTTTCTTTATACTTGGTGTTTTCACTTTTCTGAAATCTAGCTGTTCTATTCATTTTTTAAGAGCATCAGTCTTAATGGGAAAAAAAAGCAGATCATACTATCCCCCCACAAAACCCTTGTGACACATAGAACTTTTGAGGTTTCTTTTAAGTACTATATAAAAGTGTACATTATGGACTTCTAGAATTTATTACAATTTACAGGGTACATGAAAAACTCTAGGAAGGATTAAGAATGTTCAGTAGGCATTCAGAAAATGGAAGGCTGTACATATATTGTGAGTTAATTTTGCTAACTCTACATCCTATATATTTCTCTGATCATTTTTCTTTGGCCAAAGAATTATTGTTTCATGTCAAAATGTGCTATAATGTCAGAGTACTGTTAGTAGCTTATTTCACACACTTCTTCTGGGGCTGGTTATGTTTCATTGCAACAGGAAGTGAAGGATCATATTTTGGATCAATTTTTATGGGAACTCACATTGGTTTTAATAGGAAGTTTGATTCCCACACATGGATTTTTGATAGAAGCTGATAAAGCAGTGGTAGATTTTATGGTCCTTCTGTCTGGAAGATCAGCAATGTAGCTGTAAAAAAATATCACACTGAATATGTCAATCATGTCATTCGAAAAGCCTTTTAAAAATGGAAATTTCACAGGCATGCATTAAACATTGTAGGCCGTGGGCTCCAGATTTTTCTGTTTGGAGCAATTCTGCCTGATCCAATCACTGTCAGATCCAGACATTTAGGAAAAACTGCATGAAAAGTGTATTTTAAAAAACCCTATTGAGCATATCTGAAAAATTAATCTGCAGTAAGTAGCATAGCGTTAAGTTATTTGTGCATAATGATAAAATAAATCCTTCCTTCAAAAGATTATGTTTATGTGAAAAGAAATCAATTGAATGAGACATACATTCAAGAAGACGGGTGTCAAATGGCAACTTGAAGTAGTGCAGCGTAGTTTTCTATTTCCTTATCTTTGGCTGGATTACTGTTTTTACAGAAATCTACATTGGAAGATAGCATGCTATTTAGGATGCTATAATATGGTTGTTACTTTTTAGCTAAGAGAATAGGTTGATGATCTGTAAAGATTAAGAGGCTGGGAAAGGGATGTTGCTGTTAAACAGATGGCATGTTATATGAATTATGTCATTTCTATAGTTATAAGATAACTTGAGAAAATGTACTGTAACAGTATGATCTATGCTAAGATTCATTACCCCCCAAATGCTTTCAGGAAGAAATGGAAGTTTGGAACATGGGCTGATTCTTCCTCAGCTTTACATCACAGGAAAGGTTTCGCTTTTACATGAAAAATAGCTAGCTTCGTCTGCCCCTTGACAGGCTACTCTCTTTTGCATGTGCACTAAATAGCCAAATAGATTCATGCAAATAACTGCATTGTGAATTTGTTCTCCTGAAGTAGAGACAACTACCATCAATAGCAATAAAAGTCAAATAATGAAATAAGAATACTAGGAAATCCAAGGATTTTAGTGTAGCCCATTATTCATTCAATTCCTGGCAGCCTTTATGATTACAAATCACTTGATTGACTAACTAGACATTCTCAAAGTGAATTATGAATCAGATTCATTTTTCCTGGTTGATAGTTGGTACATGTTGTAACTCTTCCTCTTTGTGATATATCAAGTTCTTGTAACAGTAATAAGAGATATAATCAACTCTTTATTTCAGGACAAATAAATTGCCTTTTCAAAAAAATGAAATGTGGTTGCTAACATTTTAACAGGCCGGCAATGTAATTCGTGCCTGCTATTCCAAGGTGGAAGCTGGTATGGTGAAATAGCTTTTAAGTATTTGACTTTGTTGAAATTATTTGAAGAGCAATAGACTTCTCAGTCCACATAAGGCTGTCCCATAGACGTCAGTGGAAATTCTCAGTGCATATGAGAAAATAGATGGATTTTTCTCCTTCTTTAGGAGGAGAGGGAAAAAAGAATGTTCCTGAAACAATGGACTGGAAAATTCTATGTGACCCCCACCCCCACGTAAGAATATATTAATAATATGCCTGAATGAAAATTCGCAGTTTGTAGGAAAATATTTTAAAAGAATATGAGTTGCTTATGAGTTCCCTCTCTATTGTCTTTTTGTTTAAGCACATAATTTAATCATCACATTCTTGGTGGGCTGTGTGATGACAGTGCATGATGACAGAAAACTTGGAAATATAAGGTTAATGTACAAGGTGAATTCTGAATATATGTTTTTTAAAATATGGAAATCTTTAGTAAATGAATAACTACTGTTATTTCATGTAAAACCGATTGAGTCATCCTTGATTATTTGATAGGAACTCTTCCTGACCAGACTTTGTCAGTGACCACCAACCCACTGCTTAATCATAATCTAGTCAATGTGAAGTCACTCTCAGGAGAATTAGATAGCTTTATATGTTTCATAAAAGTGGCCCAAGTAATTTTAGTGGATTACTACATGGTGCTCCACATTTGTGGACCATTATACACCCACCAATACTTACCATCCATCTGGCCTACTGGGTCCCTCAGGGTTCTGTTTTGTCTCTTACGTTATTTAACATGAAGCCACTGGGAGAGGTTGTCTGAAGTTCTGGGGTACGGTGTCACCAGTGTGTGGATGACACCCAACTCTATCTTGCCTTACTATCTAAATATGAGGAAGCTGTTTTGGCATGAGTGTCTCATGTCAGCAATGGACTGGATGGGGGTGAATAAATTGAAATGCAATCCAGGTAAGACAGAGGAGCTTCTGGTTAGTCGAAAGGCAGATCAAGGAATAGAGAAACAGCCTGTGTTGGATGGGGTTACAACCCTTCTGAAAACACAGGTACGCAGCTTGTGTGTGTGTGTGTGTGATGTTCCTGGATTCATTTCTGAGCCTGGATGCCCAGATTTTGGCACCGGCCAGGAGTGCCTTTGCGCAGTTAAAACAAGAGTGCCAGCAGTGCTTTTTCCTGGAGAGGCCTGATCTGGCCATAGTGACACATGCCTTAGTTACATTCGAGCTAGATTACTGCGATGTGCTGTATGTGGGGCTGCCTCTGGAAAATGTCCAGAAATTTCAGCAGATCTAAATGTGGTAGCCAGATGGCTAACTGTGGCTGGTTACAAGGATCACATAATCTCCCTCTTTCAGCAGCTCCACTGGCTGCCAATTCCTTTATGGGCACAGCTCAAAGTGCTGAATGAATTTGATCCAAGCTGTCTCAAGGATTGTCTCTCCCTTTATGAGCCTGCTTGGGTATTATGGTAATCAGGAAAGGCCTTCTTCTCAGTCCCACTACCTTCACAAGTGTGTTTGGTGGGGCACACTGGCTTTCTCTGTTGCTGCTCTCAGACTTTGGAACTCTCTCCCACAGGAGGCCAGACTGCCCCCATCTTTATTATCCTTCTGCAAGCAAGCAAAGACCTTACTGTTCAGGCAAGCTTTTCCTTACTAACTGGCTGCTAGAATGGGTTTTTAAATGGATTGTTGTGCCTTACTGCTTTGAGTGTGTTTTTGGTGTTGCTTCTGTCTGCACTTATTTTGAGTATGGTATTTACTAGATCCTTTGTAGTAGTTGTATACTTACTGCTTTTAGTTGTAAACTTTGTCTTGTAAGCTGCTTTGGATCCTTTTAAAGAAGAAAGGCAGGGTAAAAATATCTGAAATAAAAACAGATAAATAAATAAATAAATTTCCCCACTGCCAAATTTACCAGTTTTCTTTCTATCAGTCAGGCATTATTCTGTAGTCATTTAGCATGCTCAGTTCTTAGTAAACTTAGTAGACGTAGTAGTCACACACACATTCTGACTTTTACTTATTTTATTTATTTATTGTATTTATACCCCACCTATCTAGTCATTTCGACCACTCTAGGCGGCTTGGAACTTATACAAATCTCACAGTTCCTCACAAGCCTGGGGGGCTTGCCCTTTCTACATATGGATGATGCCATATGAATAATATACTGTAAAGATAAACCGTAAAAGAATGCATTTGCTATTGGTATATGGGGTTTCATATTATTTCTTCTGTACTATAAAATCATAAAACTCTTCAAATGTCAAAAACTAGAATACTTCAGTCATGTAATTTAAAAAAATGAAAATCAGAGAGTGTTATAGCTGATCATTCATGGTAAAATAAATGTGAAAAAAAATACAGGTAGGAGAAGAACTTACTGGCTGAAAAATCTTGGTCTCTGGTTTGGAGGCAGCGCAACATCATTGCTTAGAACTGTCACATCAGAAGTCAGCATAGCTGTGATTTCCTACCTCCTTTAGGAGAAGAATGGAAAAAAAGAGACACTATAATATTTTGAAAAATACATTGCTTCTCATAGAGCAGATATACAATATTTTTGTCAAGCAGGTTTTGAAATAATATGAAAGCATGCAAAGAAGAATAGGATAATATCTCGGAAAGCAATGACTCCTTTTCCTTATCACTTTTAGCTTTTCACAGAAACTATGACCAGGATCCAATGGCCTATTTCTACTGATTCCTACTTTTTCTTTTCAGAATCAGTGATCCTTATTCCTTTCTTCGCCATCCTGCTTGTGCTCGCTAAAAGTCTGTTTCAGAGCACTGGGAAACCCTTTGGAACAGATGTTTGACATTACAGAGGACAAAAGTAGGAAGGGAAGAGAGCCCATAGTGATTCCACTGTGGTTGGATGCAGGCAGTACACCACTGAAGACAGAAGTAGTCTGTCAGCCTATGATTGCCAGTCTCTGTTTGAGAAGGTCAAGCAGAACAGTCACAATCATGATCTAAATGTTTTATAGGAGAATTTTAAATCCAATATGTATAGGCCAGGTTACTCTGTGCCAATGTGACTTTATAAAAGTACATTTTGCTTTTTATCAGAAGCATTGATTATCAGGCTGCTTGGAGATGTCTTTGCCCCATTTGGATAAACAGCCAAGCACTACCTTATAGACATGGTGGCACCTGCTTACATTTAAAAAAAAAAAATCTGTCAGACATTTCAGCCATATTTCTTGTCACCTCTTTTTTCCTTTCATGTTCTAGTATGTTATTCACCCAAATCAAGCTTTCAGCAGCTAAGAAGGTTGGAAAATGTAATTGATGGTATTTAAAAAATATGTATCATGCATCTATGTACCTGTCTACTATTTTAAAACATTGTTCAACCAATAAAATCTATATAATGAATTCATTGAAATATCAGTGACTCTAACTAAGGGGTAGAGAGATTAAATGAGTTTTAAGAAAGAAGATATATTGTTTTAAAGTTGTAAAATAAATTTGAACTACAGGATTGGCCAGAATAAAGCAAGAGAGAATTGTGAAGTGTGTGTGTTTGTGTGTCAGTTTTTCCTCTGATTAAGTGCCTTGGAATTCCATGATTTGATGTGGAGAAGGAAAGCAATTATTTGGGCGCATATAAAATGAAACATTCAAATATGCATGATATTATGCAGAATTGACATGCTTATTGTCCGAAACAAGCAGAACTTGGAAAATCAAACTATGTGGACTATAATTCCTAGAATCACCTGAATAATATGAGCAATGGCCATCCAGAGTTCGGGAGCTGTAGACCACAAAGTGACATTCCCAAACTTTACAAATAAGGTCCTTGAATTTAAACTGAAAACAGTTAAATTGAGAGGCAGATGATAGTGTCACACTTCATCCATGTAGGTTAAGTCTGAAGTGAGGCATCATGCTGTTTGGCCTAATGGACCAGTGCCACTGCACCCACTCTCCTTAATAAAATTACATACTGTACATTGGAATTTTATGCAGTGTTCTTTCTCCTAGGGGTCTGTGATACCTAAAGGAACTAGTGATAGAATATGTGAAAAGGCTGAGCCAAGGCATTTTGCTGCCCGAGGTAAGGCACAAGATGATGGTAGCTGGACAAGCAATTGAAACTTCCTTCATTGCTGACAGTAGGATAAAGTCCTCCATTGCACTTGAATAGCTGGCTGAGAAGAATGACTGATTACTATTAACTTGTTTTTCTTAAAATTCAGGTGTATTCTGATAGAAGAAAATACTCTTGACTTCAGTGGGACATATGCCCAGGATAGAAGGCAGGTTGATGACGTGCTTTACATATCTGGCAGTAAGCCTCATTGAAGTTAAGGGGGATCAGCTGCCTATAGAACTGTGCTGTCTGGCTAGTTAAATTCCGCTGAATTCAGGTGGAGTCACACAGCCTATGTCTGTAGGGGAGTTCCGTACCATTTTTGTGCCTATGTCTCATTAGCCTACAACAGCAAAAATAACAAAAAATCTTGTTTCCTGAAAGACCAGCAGGTTTTATTTTGTGTAAGCTCTCATGGACTACTTCATCAGATTCATAATTACCATTCAGAGATGCAAATTAAAAGTTCTGATCTAGTTTTTTTTTTTAAAAATTAGACTTTGACTAAGCAGTTAATTTTTTTAACACAACCATACTCCAATTCCTTAATTACTGTAATATTCCAGAAAAGAAATTGGTGTGCCTTTATAACAAGAATGCTGCACCTAAGAGGAGATGTCACACAAATGCCTTGTTTCCTGAGACAGTGGAGGAAAAAAAGAGAGAGAGAAAGGTACAAAGGATTGACTTATTCTGCTTCTACCATAGTTTTAGACCACACTGTATTTGAAAATGTTTAGCATCATCTCGTATTCTGTTCTGAGCTGATACGGCAATGTAGTATTGTAATTCATTTCATAGGATGGTACTTACCTGGGTGTACACACCATTGGACTCACTGGGATCTCTAAGCAGATATCTGTAGGACTGAGCTTTAAAAGTACATTCCTATAAATTAGAAATAAGCCCCACTGAGTTCAGTAGGATTGCTCCTGGATAGAGATATCAAAATCTCTGTGTCTCATTTTCAGAGGTCCACTGACATTCTTATCCCATTCTTGTTCTATGGTGAGTCACCAGACTTCCCCATTTTTAAATGTCAAGAAATTGGAGCATAGTTTTCTTTGTCATCTCATCTGCACATTTTTGTAAACATTTTCCTGATGTACACATCTTATACACACATTCCCACTGAGTAAAATGTTTTTGTGCGCCTCCTTGAAATGAGCTCATTTTTAGCTACCTACATTTTGAAAACGTACATTTAATTCTGTGGGCAGTATTTTCTTGGAAACTTATGGCAAGTTTAGAAAATATACTCATTTCTGAGGCAAAATGTAGTGTTCTCGTCTCAGTTTTAGTTGGTGCAAAATAGATATTTTTGTACTAAAATTCCACTCCAATGATTTTCATTTCAATTCCGACTCCGAAATAGGTATGCTTTAAGTCTGCAGCTTTCAAGGCAAAATGGTGAACTAGGACATACCTGCTTCAAATCTTGGCCCAGATCACAACTCACTAGGTGGCCTCAGAGAAAACACTATGTTGTGTCAGCTCCCACTCCATCAGAATGACGAGAATAATATTTATTATATTTTGTTAAGGAATTTCCTCACGAGAATAATATTTATTATATTTTGTTAAGGAATTTCCTCACAATGAAGCCGAGACTAGGACCATTCCTGATAGGTTTTAGCTGGCCAGTGACCACATATTTATTCTGCATGGCTTTTAATATATGATGGACAGTTTTGAGTTTGTTGTTTTGGATTTAGAAGTCTCGGTTTTACTTGTTTTTGTTTTGTTTTAAAAATGCATTAAGTCTGAAAAGTCATATGAAATGCTTTTACAGATGAAAGAAAGTAATATCGAACACCCATCAAAGGGTCATCATAAGGGTGGCATGTGAAAGGGTGACCTGTGGAATCCACCATGTTCTGGATTTTACTTTTTATTGCCAGTATGGGGCAATAATAGGGATTATATGAACTGGAATCTAGAACATCTGGAGATCCAAAGATTCCCTCCCTGCCATTGTATGATTTATTGAGACTATATCTGTAAAGTAGTTTAAATATCTTAAAATGCTATATAAATGCAAATTGTTGCTACCAGCAGTTCTGTGCAAAAAGCCGGTGTGCTGCATATAGAAGTGATCATGAGAAAAAGCTCTTGTTTGTTTGCATGGAGCAGGAGCTTAGCTCTCTGTGCCTTGAGCCAATAACGACATAAAATGTTGATAGGAACTCAGGGAGGATTTCATGGCCTGAATTTCCCAAGAGATATGTACCTCACACTTTGAGAACCCTTGTGTTCTATTATTCAGTATATATATTTATAAAGAAGAGGGGTCGCTTATAGAGGTTTGATCATGGTTTAACATACAAGATGATCTGTATTCATTTTCATCATTTCATGCCTTCCACTTGGCAGCCTCCTCAGGATGCTTGTCTTTTTCTGGCTCTTTTGAAGTGCTGCTTGCATTACTTTGAGTTCCCTGAACTCACCTGCAGTAGGCCGTTTATTTTAAAAGTTATCTTTCTTATTCTTCTCATCTTTTATTGGTTGTACCTCTCAAAATTCGCAGCCAGAAAAAAATATCAAACAAAATAACCAAAATGAAAACAAAACAGAAAAACATAGTGGCACCTTAAAGACTAGCTTTTATATTCCAGTGTAAGCTTTAGTGGATTGATCTACTTTGTAGGACATATTTGATTCTAACGGATTATGAAAAAAAAAAAGGAAAAGGGGGGGAAAGAAAAAAAGCTCATATAAAGGTCAGTCTTTAAGGTACCACTGAATTTTTGCATTTTTAAAAATTTGTTTTGGTTTTGTCTGGCTATGCTTATACAGACTGTCACAGCTATTACTTTTAAAACTATTTCAGCATTAAGTATTCCTTATGCAGAACGTGTCGTGTTTTAATGAAGTGAGGATCCAGGGTCACAAAATGGTAAAAATTGACCAACTCCATTCTGTGGGTAAAGAGTGTTTTTGTAACTAGAGATTACGTGAGCGATTATATGTATTTTCCTTCAGCATTTTAGTTGTCTTCTGGGATTTCTCAATCTGTAATTTCCCAGCATGAATAAATATCTCTGCGTCTTTTCACAGATTGTTGAGTGTCTCTGGCATACAACTTGATAATCTCTGTGTTGAAGAAAATAGTTCTGGAACAATGGATAACAATAGTAAAGGATCTTATTGCACCTAAAGATCAGTGGATAGAGCTGGACATTTCCATTCCAGAATTTTTTTTTTTTTTAAAAACGGAAGTTCAAAATGGCACATAATGAACCAATGTCACATAAGGAATCTAGTCTAGGGATCAAATGTCAGGGTATACAGTATGTTGCCAGAAGGAGCAGAAGATGAAAAGGAAGCAATATTTAGAAATGCTTATTTTGCTAGAATATGTATGTATGTATGTATGTATGTATGTATGTATGTATGTATGTATGTATGTATGTATGTATGTATGTATGTATGTATGTATGTATGTATGTATGTATGTATGTATTTATTTATTTATTTATTTATTTATTTATTTATTTATTTATTTATTTATTTCCCCGGCTCTCTAGTGAATAAGTGGCATCCTTTTAGTTATGACAGTACCTTGTAGTGAATTTTGATTCTAATTCCTTACTAGAGTTTGGAATTGATTGCTTTTCCAATAATAATTATGTTTAACTACCATACACTACAAATATATGCCAGGTAGGTGGGACTCATTCAGCCCTGGAAGGCAGCCCATTTAGGAGAAGGAAAGCTCTGATTTCAAACCTCCACTGCCTTGTGGCTTTATCCACTGATAGAAAAGGCTTCAGGAGTAAAAATCGAGGCAAAATCCGGAGTTCCGGAGGCAGTTTGTGTCATTCTGGCAACTCCTGCGACATCGCTGGAACCATTTGTATTGGCTCTTGCCTTTCCATTGGACTATTTCAGTGATGTGGAGAGGGTGGATTTGCTGCTTGGGTAACAGCCTATCCTCCATATTATTTTACCCGGGCTTCGTGCTCTGGAGGGGACACTCCAGCTTTGCATACAGCGTTGAAGCAAAATCAGGGAGCTGGACAGGGGACAGATTGTATTTGTCTTCAGTGTGGAAGAGATTGTCACTCTTGAATTGGTCTTCTCAGCCACACTAGACGCTGTTCCAAGTCCTCCATACAAAGTACGTTACCATAGTCTCTCAAGACTGAAGGATGCCTACACTACAAATATAGCTTAATACAGGATACGTTCACCTCCTTTTGTATTGTAATTGTAATGTTTTAGTTACTTTTATGATTATGGGAATGTGGTCCTCACTATAGAGTTGTGAAGGAATACCATGTGGTTCAAATGCTGGATCATGCTATACTGTTGTTGCCTCTGGCTTTGCTGTGTGTGTTGAAGTAATGAGGTGAACAGCAAGAGAGCATGCTTTGTACCACAGGCCAAAGACTTCTAGCATTCAGGTAGTTTTAAAAAAGAAGTATCAACAAGTGACCATTTTAGTTACTTTTTTGGATAGAGGAGAGCAGCTGAGAGAAGGAGGGGAGGAAAAAGATGTCATCCATATCCATGTGTTTATTTGTTGATAGATCATCTATCCATTCAGATAATTGTTAGATCCTCTGTCAATTCAGTAACTGGGGGATTGGACAGGATTTTGTTTCCAGTGTTGCATTATAAATCCTTTAACCACAGTAAGAACACGAAAAGCCAATTTTTGCACAGCAGTGGTTAAATTGCAAAAAATAAGCAAGAACATTTCTCCCTTCAACAAGACTGGGGTTGGGGCACAGGGCCCCCATGTAGTTCAAAATCCATGTATAACTCTTATGCCCCCCAAATGTAACTACAAAGCATAAACATATGATTAATGCACATACTCCCGCACCCACATCTACACACCTCCGCTGACCCACATCAGCTTTCCTGCTTACTCCAACACTGTCCTTGGCCACCATGTGAAAGGGGCCAACTGGGCTGCCACCATCAGACTGGAGGCCACCACACTGCTAACAGCAGGGCCCTAGATAAACCTGAGACCCACCTTTCTCAGGCTACTTCCTGGAGACAAATAGCAGCACAATATTTATGGAATGTTTATTTATTTATTGGGTATTTATGGAATATTTATTTATTTATTGGATATTTATGGAATATTTATTTATTTATTGGATATTTATGGAATATTTATTTATTTATTGGATATTCATGGAATATTTATTTATTTATTTATTTGTTTGTTTATTTATTTGTTTGTTTACTTATTTACTTAATGAAAACATACACACCTGTATATAACCAAACCCGTGTCGCTCAGATCCATGCAATTCAAGGGAGAAATATAATTTAAATGCATGTAGACATCAACAAGAAATCAGTGAATGATCCGATACAAAATTAATACAAGCAATAACTGCCCTTCTGAAAAAACCTATGACTAGACCTGATCAGACCATATACTGAGTTGCAGTGCCAGCAATTTCATGATTTACCTTTAGTAAAACTGAACTGTCATATCCTATTTATCTTGAGACTTAAGTTCTGGCTAAATACATTGTCGCTTCAGTTGCATGGATACAGTAGGTAGGGAAGCTTTGGCCATAAAAGACACTTCAGTTCCTTGTTCCGTTTGTTCTGAAATTCTGCGTGTCACATTTAGGAACCAATGAGAATGAGCATTCAAGAATGGGGAGACTCTGAGGCACTTAGTGGTGTTGGACCATATTCACGTCACGTACCAATAAATGTCGCAATTATGAACATTGCCATTTGGCTGAGATTGGCAAATAATACCTAGCCCTCAGTTTAGGAAATTACAAAAACTCATCATCATAACCGGCCAATTGAGAATCACCCTACAAGTGATTTTCAGGGGATTAAAAAGATTTAAAAACAGATTACAAACATTTTAAAGCTGATCCAGGCAGGCACTAAGAGCCAGCTTCTTCTCCTCTTTCTCTTTTTAAGCCATCCGAGAGCCCAAAGACCCTTCAGAACAATAATTTTCACTGCCTGTTAGAAGTTCAAGGGAGATGAGGTCAGCTTAACATGCCCTGGGAGGGAGTGTCACACTAAAGGCGCTGCTACATAGAAAGCCCTCTTTCATCTCATGAGCCTAGCATCTCCAGATGGTGGCACATACAGCAAGGCCTCTGCTCAGATCTCAGACTCTGGGCAGGTATACATGGGAGGAGGCAGTCTTTCAGATACCCTGGCCCCAAGATGTTCAGCCTTCTAGAAGTCTTAAACTGAATCAGGAAGGCATATTGGAAGACAGTTGAGTTATAGTAAGTACTGCATGTGCCTCAAACTGCACATCTGATAACAGTCTGGCTGCAGTATTTTGCATTAGCTTTAGCTGCTGTATGCTTTCCAAAGTGCAACCCCATGTGTATTGCATTCCAGTGGCCTAGTTAGGAAGTGGGAAGTGCACAGATCATTGTGACATAATCTGCCTTCTCTAGGAAAACGTCAAAATCGTGCAAAGGCACCCCTAGCTACAGCAGCCCCTTGGCTCTCTAGAGCTAATGCTGGGTTCAAGAGCACCTCCAAGATACCTGATTCTTCAAGGAAATAATGGCGTATCCAGAAAAGGCTATAGTCCTAAACCCAAACTATTCTTTCTGTTAACCAACAGAATTAGTTTTGTGCTTGGGTTGAGCCTCACACACATCTAATCCATCACTGCCTCTTGGGTGTTGGTTGAGCAAGAAGAGAAAGAGCTGGCTTTCATCAGCATAGGAGTGAGTCCCTCAACTCTGGATGACCTCCCTAGTGGCTTCATATACATGTTTAAAGGGGCAAGGGGCAATATTGAACCTTGAAGGATATTGTAAGGTAGTGGTGGCTTAACAACAGTCCCCCAGCACCACCTTCTGGGACTATTCACCCAAACAGGACTGCAATTCTCCATAATCACTCCACAAAGATACTGTGCTCAATGGTATCAAAAGTGCTGAAGAAGTCCAGGGAACAAAAATGTGTATGCAGTCCTCAGTATCCTTTCTGGTGCATTGTCATCCATCAAGACAACTAAAGCCTGTACCCAGATTGGAACTGAAACCATCAGTTTAATCTAAAAAGCCTGGAATTGTGCTTTCACCACTTGCTCTAAGACCCTACTTAGAAAATGAACATTAAATACTGGTCTATATTTATGTAGCATTTTGTGATCCAGTGAAGTCCCTCCCCCCCAGCAGAGGTCTTATAACTGATTCACTTTAGAGGGGTTGGAACACGCCATGTTTTTCCAAAAAAAGCCAACTGGTTGACTCTTCCTTATGAGCCAGGGTGGAGGAAGTTCTAGGGAACAAGTGCTTGACTTCACCTTTAAAAGCAGCTTGCCTGCATCTTCAGGCTGACCAAACTGAAGCTCATCCATCAAAACTGGACCAGGGAATGTCTCAATTACCTACTCAGAATGTACCTTCATTATAGTCCTAATTGGAATAGATAAGTTTTGCAGATTCATCATTTCTTTCTTTCCTTTCCTTCTGTCAGCAACTGCCACTGTCAAGGCTGGGAGAACTAATCGTAAATATTGGCAGAATCTGAGAAAGTTCCTTTTTCCAATGATTACATCCAGAAACTGGCCTTGTTGGTTGGGGAATTCTGGATGTTGTAATCCTCAAAAAGCAACTTTTTCAGTGTGCATATACTTCTCTAAAGGAGCAGCAGAAAGAGCAAATGGATATTGCACCAGCGGAACCACTATTAAACAGGCACAATCTGAGGGCATAAAACTCTGCATTCAAGTTATTCATTGATTTTTTCACCTTATGCAACCCCAGTGAAGTCAGTGATGTGTCAAAAATGTAGGTCAGTACTGAAAATAGCTTACTAGAATATATCAGTGAATTTTAAAAGGGATTGTGGGAGTCCACTGTTGACCTGAAATTGAACTAAAGAGTCCAATCTGATCAAACTGCCATCTGCATCAACCTATTGTTCCCAATTAGGAATTTATTTCCGTTCTCTGCCCCTAACCATAGCTGACATGACAGAAACATGACAGAACTTCTCCTTGACTGTGACTAAAATGAGTAAGACATAATGTTGGTTTAAGTAGATAAAAATGTTAGGCTTAATAAATGAAAGAGGAAAGGTTGACATGAAACCGTTGCTAAAATTGTTCCACCTGGAAAAATTGGAAGGTGAAGGAACTGTCATGGGTGAAACTAGGATAAACAAAATGTTGTTCTTCATCACACAATGTGGATGCTTTCAAAGGGGTGGCCTTGTTCATTTTTCAGTATAAAGCCAAGAGTCCAGTGGCACCTTTAAGATGAATGGTACACACATAGTCCACTTCTGCAGTCCTGTGACTTCAAGTGCATATGCAATATAAATAATTATACTGGTGTGGGATGTAGATAGTCAAGTCACAGTATATTTAAATGCAGAATAGCAGTGACAATTGTATCAACATAAACACACTAGTACGAGGTGGTATAATAAGAATCTGTTATATCATGCTGGAGTTTCCCAGTCAAGCAGTTTCTCCCTCTATGAAGTTACTTCAGATTGTAAAGCAAGAATAGGATCTAGTTCCTGAAGGTTTGTTGCAACTGGCACCACGGAATACTTTGAAGTCATCCTAGTTGTAGGACTAGAACCGCATGCCCCAATCATGAATGGCTTAATCTTTTAAGTTTGTGTTAAAGGTTGTGTTTAAGGTTACACTCCAGGGCTTTTAGCACCTTGACCAAGAGGGACTAAAGGTCTAGAGCATGCAAAACATATTGAACCAAGGTATTTTGGTTTTATTTTCCATTGAAAGGAAGTGAGAGATGTTTGAAATGATAATGACTTCTATTTTTTTACTGTGATAGAAAGGCAGTAAAAATTTAATTTTTCATTTCTTATACTGAACAAAGAAGAAATATGCCACCTTTAAACCTAGATATTTTTTAAGCATTTATATCATACCTGCAGGCTCCAGTCCACAAAAATGTGTGACAAAACCTTTTAATCTTTAGGGCACCACAAGACTGTATTATTTTTGCTGTAGAACCCTAACATGGCTAATTCCTTGGGAGTTTTTGCAAGTAAAGACCCCATGTTTAGCCATACAGAATGGAAACCAATCAGCCTCGAAAAAGAAACTCATCCAGCTACAGGCTGCAAAAATGATGGCAGCTAAAACTGTTTAGTCTGGAAAGTGCCGCCTGCCTCTTTGAACAGAACCCTATCGGTCAGTTAAAGTGGCATAAGTGCAGTGGCATAAACTGCAGTGAGGAATTGCAGTTCCTTAACAAGTTGCAACTAATACCCTTTGTCACATACCAGTTGATGGGTTGATATGTAACAAGAGATCCAAGTGGCAACTTATTAACTTGCAGCAGTTTGGGGTTGCAATTTATGCCACTTCACTTACACCATCATTACTGACTGGTAGGATTCTGGCCTTTGACATTCATAATGTTTATTTAAAATGGCAATATAAGTGTATATGATATATGTGTTTGTATTTTTACTTGTTGATCAAGTCTTGATGAAAGAAAGGAAATTTCTGAAGTGCATTGGGCACAGTAAAACTAAGATCATGAGTTCTCTCCTAAATTCTATGTTGAGAATTCCTTCTTTCTTGTTTTTGTATCTTAGGAACCAACATTCAGAGAACTGTTGCCTTTTCTCCTTAAAAAGAGACACGACCATCATTTTTAGTAGCTGTTGGTTGACTTATTGGAGATGGCATAGAAAGACAATTAAGAGATTACTGGACTTCAAAACATTTGAACGGTCAAAGTTTCTCCATTGCTGCCTTTTGGCAAGAATGGGCAGAAGGTAGATCTAGAGTGATTGATAGATCTCTGGCTAATCTGCAGCCTAACCACAATAGTTTCAAACCATGATAATTTAACAACACAACAATCAAAAGCATCTTCTTTTTCTTTCTCTTTTTTCTGCATTAGGTGGCTACAAACATAACTGACTGGCCATGTATGGAATAATATTCTGAGGCAACAGTCCTACAACAATATAACTTGGAATAAACTCAGCTGAACTCAATGGGAAATCCTTCTAAAGAAATGGGTATAGCTGCGAAACAAAGATAGGCTGGGCAGGCAAAGGGGCCAATGATGTGTGTATTAAAAGACTGTGAGTGCAGTGCTGGAAAAGAAAACAGCATCAAACTGAAGAGGAAAAACAGCCAGCCACAAATAACGTATTTCTGCCATACATCAAAGGGTCATGGACCGCAGGGGGAAACTTTTGAAAAAACACAACCTACAAACAGTATTCAAGCCCACCAAAAAAATTACAACAAATGTTACGGTCAGCAAAGGACAGAAGGGACCCCTCACCACTGCAGGAGTATACCAGATACCTTGTAGTTGTGGCCAGGTATGTATTGGAACCACAAAACGCAGCATCCACATCAGAATCAAAGAACATGAGAGACACTGCAGACTAAAACAACCGGAAAAATTGGCAGTAGCCGAACATGCCCTAAAAGAAGCTGGACATGAAATTCTTTTTCAAAATACTGAAGTACTGGACAACACCAGCAATGATTATGTTAGATTGCATAGGGAAGCCATTGAAATCCACAAACACCAGCAGAGCTTCAACAAAAAAGAAGGAAGTTTAAAACCGCCCAGAGTAGACCCTTGGTTTAGATGGGTGGGACAGAAATCTAACAAACAAACAAACAAACAAACAAACAAACAAACAAACAAACAAACAAACAAACAAACAAACAAACAAACAAAAACTCAACAAAGCCTGGCTCCCAGCACTGAAAAATACAGCCTGCTAAAGGTCAACAAACTCTACCCAGCCACAAGGGCCGGTGATCACTGCACACAAAAGACCAGCTATTGACACCCATCAATCACAGTGACAGATAATCTCTCCCTTTTATCACAACAATACACCCACAACAAAAAAGCTGATCTCCATAATCACCCACTCTCCTGAAAAGGACAAAAGCTTATCCCACAGCTATAAATACTCAACTATCCAAACACCTGCACCAGAGCACAGACGGACTTCTGACTCCTGTCCTCTGAAGATGCCGGCCACAAAGACTGGCGAAACATTAGGAAGAACAACCTTCAGAACATGGATGGCCAAAGAGCCTGAAAAACCCACAACAACCATCAGATCCCAGCCGTGAAAGCCTTCGAGAATACATTTTTTCCCTTTCCCTTTTCTGTGTCAGTCAAGAAGCTGCCCACAAATGAAGCAGTTCTGACTGCAGGCAGTTTCTTGATGGGCACTTCAGATAATACAAAGACTTTTTTTTAAAAAAAAATCTGTGATGTAGCATATCAGTGATGGTCTAGCAGAGTAAAAAAAAAGCCCCCCAAAAGTTCCCCTGCCGATCTGCCAAGGAGCAGGGGAAGTGTTCAATTTGCGGATATCTCGAAGTGGCTTGCTTATTAAGCCAGTTCACAATACCGGATATTGACAACAGAAATAGCCAGACTAAATAGGGTTGTTTGAGGTCTGTATGCTATTTGGACCAAATGGCATATTGCACCTCCACCTGATCTCAAGTGACTCCATTTAGATTACACCCGCCCCCTCCAAAAAGGCCAGTGTAGATGACTCCTAAATTGTTTATATAGAAGGCAACTAGGGGTTCAGTCATGAGGTAAATGGAGGATGAAATATCAGGAGTCAAAGGTGGGAATCCATCCTGGGCCTGCTCTTTTAAAAAGGTCCTGACTGCTGAGCTCCTAGAGCCCATTGAAGGGTTTTATGCTGGGGAATTTAGCACCATGAGACCTTGCCTAGGAGTGCCTTTTATTATAAAAAGACCTATTTCTTCTGCTGACTTGCAAAGCACATCTAAAAGATACAGATTTATACTTCTATAAATAAGGCATGGGATATGTTTTCATTGTCAGGGGACACAGGCTAAACTTAAGAAGTTATTAAGTCAAGCATATATTGCAAATTAAACCAGTAAGGAAGAAAAACAGGTGTTTGAACCATGATGAGGAATATGAAAACATGACCAATTACCTGAAAACTGCAGGAAATACTCTTGTAATGTAGTGTACAAGGATGCAGCCATTAAACACACAGACACACAAAGAAATCCAAACTGGGTTGCTGGTTGGCCTGGTTTATACATGTAGCAGAATGCGATGCACAGGTCTGAAAAACTTTGGTATGTATAAACCTTTTAAATGACAACTCACAGAACCCCACAATTCTTGGATTTGTAGTCCAAAAGAAGTAACTTTCTCCATATCTGATCCTCTTTGACTGCTTTCTGGGGCCTTGCCAGCCAAGCCCTCCACCCCTTTCTTTCTTTTGCAGTTCCTCTGCTACATCAGAAGGGAGAGATTCTCCCGAGAATGCCGCACGTGAAATACTTATGTATTAAGAATTTATATGAAAAATGGCCCAGTCCCTTGTGTTCGCATGCAAAAGACAGTTTAGGCGTGGGAGGCTGAAATTTTCCGTCAGCTGTTAAGCTTTTTGGGTGGCCTTGGGCGAGTGCTCCCTCCCAGTCTTCCCCTGCCTCAGCCTTTCAAGGTAGTTGTGAAGATCGATAAATGTTTTTATGTAGGTCACAGCCATAAGGCTACATACAGAAATATTTTAAAAAATAAATGATGCATAATAATGTTCCATTGTGAGGCAGCAGCAGATCATTTGAAAACTAAGATGAGGTTTGGCTCAGCTCTGTAAACTAGAAACAACCTCAGCTCTGTAAACTAGAAACGTTAAACACTCTTTTATTTTCTTTACTGAACAATACACCTTCATTTTGATTTTCAGACTTCATTTTGCCAGTTTCCTGTTCACACTGAATATCTGCAGGGAACCCACAAAAATGGCTAGCAAGAAGTCACCTGCATCCTTTTCTTTGTTTCCATGGAACCAATGCCACAGTATTAATACAGGTAAAACTATTCATTATTTATCTTACTCTAATTCATTGAGTAAATGATTGTCCCTTCTAATGTAGTTGATTTTGTGTAATTCACACTTTCGGTGCCCTACAAAGGAAAAAAAAACATACTTTCCACCATTCAGAAAAACATACATACATTAGCAGACTACAACTGAAGAGATAAAACCATCTCTTTAAGTAATGACTGCTTGCTTCTGTCTTGTAAAACTGAAATTTTCCAGACATAGTTCTTTTGTACTTTCAGAATACAATGGTGCTCTATGGATCTCTATTGCCACATTTGCATAGTCTGTAGTTTGAGCAGGTAGGGCACCTTATGTTGAAAGTCTCAGGTGAGCCCCCTCCTGCTTGGAACATGAGCCACCCCACAGGGACTCAGGTGAAATAATCTACATTATAAATGGAACATTTTATTTTTAACAATCGCCACCAGATCCATAGTTGTTGGTTTTTTTGGAAGTACCTACCACAGAGCTCATTGGGGTTTGTTGTTGTTTAGTCGTTTAGTCTAGTCATGTCCGACTCTTCATGACCCCATGGACCAGAGCATGCCAGGCCCTCCTGTCTTCCACTGCCTCCCGGAGTTTGGTCAAATTCATGTTGGTTGCTTTGATGACACTGTCCAACCATCTCATCCTCTGTCATCCCCTTCTCTTCCCATTGGGGTTTAGTCTGAAGTAAATGTAAGTTTGGAGCTTTAATATGGTACTGAAAGAAACACACATTTTGCATGATTTGACTTTGGTATAAAGTTTCTTGATGTTGTGTTATAATCACCCGGTGAGTTTAACTACCCTATGAGCTGTGTGTATCTCTCTTGTGTGTGCACAGTTGCATTCACACACTTATGAAATGTCTGAAATTAAAAAAAGGGAAATGTTGCATATAAAAATATTTTCTGGAATTAAAAAAATGGCAGAGAGCATCTTTAGTGGGTGTAAAATGACAGAAATGGCATTGCTAATTTATTTTCATGATTGCCAAACACAAATATGCCCCTTCTGTCTTTAATTACAGTGGTGAAATTCCCAATTTGCTTCAAAGGGGGCAACACTATGAATCTTATGATAACATTTTCTCTCCTTTATTTCCCTCATGTTCAATTTTGGAAATATACAAAATGAACTCAATTCCCGTCCCTCCTTCCTTCCCATACTTTGAATGCCAATCCTTTTATAAGAAGTAAAATGAAAGCAATTGGTGGCTCAAAAAGCACTGAGCCACTTGAAGAGTCTGATCTAAATTTCATTAGTTGTAATAACACGAGTTAGCATGGAAGTGGCAACTCTAAGTGAGCCATTTATTATGATACAATGCTTTCTTAATCTGTACAAAAACATACATCCAAACATACCTCAGATCATTTCCTTAGTCACAGGGCTTTCGAACTTATGGAAACCTCCAAGGATGTATCACAATTACAATAATTTTTTTTCTTTGAAAACTAATATAATGTGCTTTGAAGTAATGGAGCACCGTAATCTACGATCAAACACCTAAACTAACAGAAAAGCTAGAACCATCAAAATGGAGATTGTGGAGACAGAAGTGAGTAATCAGATAAATGAAAAGAAAGTTTTGAAAAGGATTGCAGAGGAGGAACAGGAGATATTACTGTTGTGTTTCTTACTTCATTGTTGTTTTCCTTTCAGTAAAAGTTCTATCAGCTGGGGAGAGTTGTTCTTTTCTTTGAAGCTAGCTCTTGTTTCTCCGAAGCCAGATTCCTTATTCCCAGGGCTCCACTCAGTAATGCCAGCACAAACATACATCAGCAGCTGCACAGCACTTTCAAGAGTTAGCAAGAAGCTATCAAGCTATTACTTATTCCGCTTTAGATCCAGGACCCTGATTTTATGTTGCAGGTCTGAAGTTTCGGGGAATGAGGCAATCGAAGACAATGCGTAAACAAATGTCTTCAGAAAGTATACTTATGTGGACTGAGACATGAACTATACCTATATTTAACTGAAAGACAATGTTCTATAGAGGAGCAATGCCCACACAGCACACTCAAAATTAAATATTTGAGCTTGCACATTTTCTAAATTGGAACGTTATCAAAAGCTCAAACTTTCTATTGGGTTGAATCTGGACTCACTGCTGATTAGAGTAAACCAATTAAAATCAATGGGGCCTAAGTAGTCAGCAGCAATTTGTCCCACTGAGTAATGTTAAGTTTGTTGTAACTGTGATTAAGTTGGGATAAAGCCCATTATCCACAGGCTACTTTATATAGCTTATTAAAAAAACCCTATGTATATAGACTGGAGGGACTATATATTTTCCTACTACTACATTTTTGTTGTTGTTTAGTCATTAAGTCATGCCTGACTCTTTGTGACCCCATGGACCAGAGGACACCAGGCCTTCCTGTCAAATTCATGTTGGTAGCTTCAATGACACTGTCCAACAATCTTGCCCTCTCACATCCCCTTCTCCTCTTGTCTTCACATTTTCCCAATATCAGGGTCTTTTCCAGGGAGTCTTCTCTTCTCATGAGATGGCCAAAGTATTGGAGCCTCAGCTTCAGGATCTGTCCTTCCAGTGAGCAGTCAGGGTTGATTTCCTTCAGAATGGATAGGTTTGTTCTCCTTGCAGTCCAGGGGACTCTCAAGAGTCTCCTCCAGCACCACAATTCAAAAGCATCAATTCTTTGGTGGCCAGCCTTCTTTATGGTCCAGCTCTCGCTTCCATACATCACTACTGGGAATCGCTTTGACGATGCGGACCTTTGTCGACAAGGGCATGTCTCTGCTTTTTAAGATGCTATCTAGATTTGTCATTGCTTTCCTCCTAAGAAGCAGGTGTCTTCTAATTTCGTGGCTGCTGTCCCCATCTGCAGAGATCATGAAGCCAAGAAAATAAAATCTGTCACTGCCTCCATATCTTCCCCTTCTATTTGCCAGGAGGTGATGGGACCAGTGGCCATGATCTTAGTTTTTTTTGATGTTGAGCTTCAGACCATTTTTTGCACTCTCCTCTTTCACCCTCATTAAGAGGGTCTTTAATTCCTCCTCGCTTTCTGCCATCAGAATGGTACCATCTGCATATCTGAGGTTATTGATCTTTCTTCTGGCAAACTTAATTCCAGCTTGGGATTCATCCAGTCCAGCCTTTCGCATGATGTATTCTGCATATAAGTTAAATAAGCAGGGAGACAATATACAGCCTTGTCATACCCCTTTCTCAATTTTGATCTAGTCAGTTGTTCCATATCCAGTTCTAACTGTTGCTTCCTGTCCCACATACAGATTTCTCAGGAGATGGATAAGGTGGTCAGTCACTCCCATTTCTTTAAGAACTTGCCATAGTTTGCTGTGGTCCACACAGTCAAAGGCTTTTGCGTAGTCAATGAAGCAGAAGTAGATTTTTTCTGGAACTCTCTGGCTTTCTCCATAATCCAGCACATGTTAGCGATACATACAAAATAATAAAAGAGTAGCAAATGTGCACATCTGTGCATCCATCCATCCATCTCTGGCAATCCTTGCACCTTAAAAAAATTGAGGTAAAACAGTAGGAATGTGAAACTTTAGTCCTTTAAATATTTTGGACTACAGCTCCCATGATCCCTAACTATTGGCCACTTCTGGGAGTTGGTGTCCAAAGCCTCTGGATGGCCAATAGTTCCCTATTCCTTGCTACAACAGTTTGGGAATAGGAATTTAGATTCGATTGCCCAATAATTATTTTGCATCATGTCTGTGGTGGCGGCAAGTAAGTGTGCAAACTTTTCTTGCATGAACATGATTATTTAAATTTGTCCATAACATTTGTACACTGTTCCTCTCCTAGTGGTGGTTGGATGCCACTGCGGCTGCTCTGGTGCTGGATGGTGCAGTTCCAAACAACGATGTCGTGTTCTATTTGTATGCTGCTTGTTGTCATAAAGCACCTAAGCAGTTTACAATAAAACTTTGATACAAAACTGTTTAAAAGCATTTTTAAAAGATAATAGTTTTTTTTAAAAAACTTCACAACAACAGCACAAAACTCTGCAGTTATCTCACTGTTCAGAAATGCTATTCTTATTTAAGTATTGAGACAATCCATATCCCACAGGGGAACAGGGACATGTGCTGCAGTCCCATCTCTGCTGACTGTGGGGACACTGTCTTTACTGGGAAGGTCTGAATGGAAAAAAATAGTGAGCATGTGAAGGTGAGTGGTCTTAGAGAACCATACAGTCTGGAACCCTGATAAGGGAAGATTCTCAGTCATATGGAGTTTTGTAGTTGTGTTTGGGTGAATGAGTTTACACTTTCCTTTCTGATCTTTACCTGAATAGGCAGGACTGAATTGGGATGGAGCAACTCCATTTGGGTACTGAAATCTAGAGTTCAAGCTACTGTTAAATGTTCAAAAAATAAATGGCAACACATGCTGGCCCTATTTGCTTTCCTTTTTTGGAAAGCATAAACTCTCTCTCTTCATTTTTGTTGGACACCACATTGTCCTTTTCTTTTCTCTTTGGGGGATTGCACCTATGCTTCACAGCAGAGTGCTGGGAGATGGTTCTACTTTCACCCTGAATGCTAAAATGGCAAATTACAAGCTCTGTGACTAGGGCTTCTGTGAGTTCCCCCATAGGGCTTGAGAGCACCAGGCGTCTTCCTACCATGTACAGATGCTATGGCTGGAATGGGAGTCCTGCAGCCCTTAATCAGCCTGCACACCCAGGAGCATTTTATGGACTCTGAGATCCCCTTAGGGCATGCAAACTCCTCACTTCCAAAATTGGGAGGGAAACATAAACTGGTAACTTTGCCTTAAAATAAGGTGGAGGGGACACTTTTTCTTGTTTTGCCCCTCTTTCAAACACAAAACAAAACTGGAAGAAGACTTTTATTCACTTTTTGCTTTATTATTATTTTTTGTGTGCGCTGTGTGGTCTCCAGTGGTTCCTGGCATCTTAAGACTGGCTTTTGGGCCTGTGCAGCTTGCCCTCCATTAAGTATGCCTCCTTGTTCTGGAAAAAAAACTTTATTTGTTGCTAATGCCAGATATGAAAATTGTTGCTTTGAGCAAGAAAGTAGAACATAACTGGTGCAACTGTATAAATATCTATTCAGAAGTAAGTTCATTAAGTTTAGCGTGCTTTCTCCCAGTGTAAGTAAGCTTAGAATTTCAGCTTTACAATTCAGCAGACCTTCTGGTCAGTGTAAGCTTCACATTTGCATTCCAGATCAACGGGAGCGACAACCAGTTTAAGTCTCATGTGTGAGGACATCCCAAAAATAGTAACATGGTTTAGCAACAGAAGCTGAATAGTCAGCACTGACGTATGAACTCAAGAGAAGAAGAAAGGAACATTCCTAACCACACACTTCTTAATCACATGTGAACCTTGGGACATGAAGACTGGTGTCAGCTGTCACTTTCCAGCTGCTTCACTGTCTGGTTTTAAAACATAATTACGGAAATGTGATTGCAGGAGTATCCATAAAGAAAAGTTTGATAGATTGCAGATGGTAATTATGGTTACTGTATAAGGAACATTAAATTGGTAATAGAAAACATACCAAAATGGCAGTCTTTTTGTGCATGTGAGATGATGCAGAAGATCTTAAACATTAAACTTCCTAAGTAATTTTGATGTCATTCTATTGTCATTCCTGACTCTGTACAATATCGAGCATCTGCAGATGCTGGGGCACAGATAACCAAGGCAGAGAGAAATGTTTTGTGGCCCAAATGCTGAATAATTGCCACTAACAATTGAAACTATTTCACGTTTTGTTGAGTCAGGCCAGTCTTAGTGATTAATCTGAACAGTGATAAAAAAACCTGGGTGTAACTGATTTTATTTAATTAGAATTACATTCATACCCCACTTTTATTCCAGTTAATTTAAAGCAGTATATGTCCTGTTCTCTCCTCTTCATCCTCACTACAACCCTTGAAAGTAGGTCAACCTGAGAGATAGTGGCTAGTCCAAGGTCACCCCATGAGGTTTTTTTTGGAGGTTCTTGGGAACTTGCACCAGGCTTTTCCACATCCCACTTCAGCACCACACTGGCTCTCCATACCGATACCAGCTCCCTGGTTTACTATTTTAGTCTATTTTAATTACCAGATGAAACTGAGAGGCCATCTCTCTCTTAAAAAGATCACCATGGTGATTCATCATTGCTCCCCTTAAAGTCAGGAAGTTACCTTCATGATACCTTTGAAAGCAATGTGTTACAGTGATGGTTTGAAGGCTGCCAAAAGTACTTACAATAAAATTAATTATCAAAAAAAAAGAACAAAAAAATCAACTCTCCTTTCACAGAAAAGTTATCTTCCTTTTCCTATTATTAAAAGCTAATAATTATATTTTAGTTGATTGGAAAAAAACAGTAGAAAGCTGCACACTGCTCTTCCATAGTAGAAAGACATCTACATTTTAAGGCTAGCCCTCTTACAGTTGCTTTTAACCAAGGGCCTTGCTAAAGCCCATGAAGCTAGTGCATCCACACAGGGTCAGACCGAGATATTTTCCTGCCTGAAGCAGCTTGCAAGTGGCATTCTCTGGGTGGCACTTTTTAAAAAGTTTGTTCCCCATTTATCTTTCTTTGTTTTATTTGCACCAATTAAAAGAAACCATGCTTAAAAGATTTGTGTGTGTGTGTGTGTGTGTTGTAATACACTTGCTTCCCCCCCCCCCCAAGCAGGCAATTGTGTGGCCATTCACATATTGCCGTCCTGTGCCTCTATGAGTGATCATCAATGGCTAAGCTTGCAAGGGCTGCTGGAAGCTGCAGTTCAGCGATATATGGAGAGCAACATGTTCCCCAACCCAGTTCTCACCCATCTACTGCAAAGAGAACCCCTTGAAGCAAGTTACTTTTGCCAGCCGTCTCAGCCACAAGAAGGCATCGGTCTTCAAGCCAGTAAGTATAACAGTTCAAATGCTGTAGTCACTGCAGATCCTTGTATGATTAAATAACTACTTGGAAAAGACAATAAGAAGAAAACAAGTCTTCCTCTAGACCAGCCTTCCTTGACCACCTTTCACACACAAATGGAAGAAAGAAAGAAAGAAAAAAGCTTCTGAGTTTCAGTCCCAACAATTTCTGACTTCACCCTCCCTATCACACTCAACACACCGCCTCCTGTTCATTAAGGCATAGCCAGTCTCCAAACCCTTGTGCTGTTTTTTCCCCATTTCACTCAGCCTTAAAATACACTAGTGCAGAATTCCTTAACAATCCTTCTAATTATGGGGGAGAGTTTTCTCCTTATCCCAATAAATTGGAAGTATTCTACAGTGAATATATTTACTTGGAGGTTTTAAAAAAGTAAGACACATTGGTTTAAATCAAATTGTTAGACCCAGCAAGAAGACACTCATTAAATCAGTGGGAACTGGTTAAATCAAACCTTATGTGAATGTCATTGATTCAGTAGGTCTACCCTTGTTGAGACTAGCCATTGAATCTAGACCAATGAATTTTTAAAAGTCCATATATTCAGTCATTGCCATACAGCAAGATCAGAATGCCATATTTTAAAAAAAATGGCAAGACACAGTTCAATGTATTTTTTTTCTTTCAGAGATTTATTCTCTGAAAATTGGCCCCATTTATTGCATATTCTCTTTCTCACATGCACAGATCGAAAAGCATATGTGCCGTTGATGTATCCGTATCTCCGTCTATACAGCCATTAGGCTGAAAAACAGTTTTGAAGTTATGTGAGAATCCTGCATAAATGATATCTATTTTCTGCCTATCAGATGCTTCTCAGTAAAATTACATTACATTTCCAAAGTGCAATATATATATATTATTCAGGCAGCAAAACTCAAACTTTGTAGCCTTCGCTTCCATTTGAGAGTGGGAGCAATTACCTGTACAGATATTCTGCTCATCTCACAAGCTTCACCAGACAGACATGAGGGTTCATAGCCTTGTCCGTCATTAAAAGCTGGCTAATAGGACCAGTTAATGATCACTGCATATGATAATAAAGAATGAGTGAGAAATTTATTCCATTTGCATTTCAGTGTGAACCTATCAAATCTGCATTTCCTGAATGCAACATGGCACGGGTGCATACTTACTTTCCCAATCTGTTTATGCTATATGTTGCAAAAAGTCCATACAAAAAAGTGCATCTTTTAGAAAAAGGTGTGTAAGATTCTTATCTGCATTCATAAGGAAGTTCTTATCTGCATTCATTTTGCATTCATCTTCTCTTGAATTCTATACTCGTTTCTTGGAAATTAACCAGTTTCTCCTTCCTATTTTTCTTTATATGACTAAAGTATTGCCTGTCTATCTGAAGTATATCCAAATACTAGATCATTCTTATTTCTAAGGTTTATGGATGTTAACAGTGTTTGACTATGGGGAGAAAGATAAAGGACTATTGAATAAGATCCATAAATTGTTGAAGAAAATAACAATCTTGCAAGCAACCTAACACTGGGTTTCAGTGGGAAACGGCCTTCACTGCCTAACATAATTATGCCATGCCACTAACCAATAAGCACAATCCCTTTTCCTGGACTTGAGGCAAGCCCCTGTCTCCTGTTTGTTTTGCTTCCCTTTGTTTGTTTGATCTCTTCTCCAACTTTTGTCTTGAGCAGACATGTAAACTCTTCTCCCTGACCTCTGACCATGCATCCAGCATGGCGGATTTCAGTATCCCAGAATGGACTGCAGTTTCTTTCTTTACCCTTTTTATCCTTTTGATTGTAACTGAAGTTCCACAACTGTAAGTAAGGATGTTTTCTTTTTCTACTTAAGCAACTTGTAGTGATTTTTATATATACAAAGGGCTAGTTACTGCAAGAACAAAACGGATTGGGTACAAGTTGGGACTTCTAGCTGTTTCCCTTCACATTTCCCTTGTGCTGTAGCTGGCTTTCATAACTAAAGAAATTAGTGGTGCCCATTCCACTCACACAAGCCAACATAGATGGTACAGCTAATTTATTTTGTACATAAGATAGAAAATCTCATGAGACCCCTGGCCATCTTTGACACTAAGAGTGTAATGATAACAAAGTCCTAGAAGTTTGGTACCCATTCATGATACGTAGAATCTGCTTGTTAAGGCACCTGCCTAATGGTATATTTGGCCCTCACTAAAGACTTATCCCCTTCATGGATTGCTGCCTTGTCATGGTGAAGGGGCTTGAGTAATTCAGAGAAGCTATGGGCTATGCCGTGCAGGGACACCCAAGATGGAGAGGTCATAGTGTAGAGTTCTGACTAAACCTGGAGCAGGAACTGGCAAGACACTCTAGTATCTTAGCCAAGAAAACTCCATGGACAGAAACAAAAGGCTAAAAAATATGATGCTGGAAGATGAGCCCCTCAGGTTGGAAGGTGTCTTATCTGCCTTCAGGAAGAGCGGAGGAAAAGTACAAGTAGCTCCAGAGCTAATGAAGTGGTTGGGCCAAAGCCAAAAGGACGCTCAGCTGCGGATGCACCTGGAAGTGAAAGGAAGTCCGATGCTGAAAAGAAAAATACTGCATAGGAACCTGAAATGTAAGATCTGTGAACCTTGGTAAGCTAGCTGTGGTCAAACCAGAGATGGCAAGAATAAACATTGACATCCTGGACGTCAGTGAATTAAAATGGATGGGAATGAGTGAAATCAATTCAGACAATTATCATATCTACTATTGTGGGCAAGAATCCCGTAGAAGAAATGGAGTAGCCCTCATAGACAACAAAAGAGTGGGAAAAGCTGTACTGGGATACAATCTCAAAAATGATAGAATGATTTCAATACAAATCCAAGGCAGACCTTTCAACATCACAGTCATCCAAGTTTATGCACCAACCACCGATGCTGAAGAGGCTGAAATTGAACAATTCTATGAAGACTTACAACACCTTCTAGAACTGACACCAAAGAAAGAGGTTCTCATTATAGGGGACTGGAATGCTAAAGCAGAGAGTCAAGAGATAAAAGGAACAACAGGTAAGGTTGGCCTTGGAGTTGAAAATGAAGCAGAGCAAAGGCTAATAGAGTTTTGTCAAGAGAACAAGATGGTCATCATAAACACTCTTTTCCAACAATGCAAGAGGTGTCTCTACACATGGACATCACCAGATGGGCACCACTGAAATCAGATTAATTATGTTCTCTGCAGCCAAACATGGAGAAGCTCTATACAGTCAGCAAAAACAAGACCTGGAGCTGATTGTGGATCTGATCATCAGCTTCTTTTAGCAAAATTCTAGTTTAAACTGAAGAAAGTAGGAAAAACCACTGGGCTAGTCAGATACATATAATCTAAATCAAATCCCTTATGAATACACAGTGGAAGTGAAGAACAGATTTAAGGAACTAGATTTAGTGGACAGAGTGTCTGAAGAACTATGGATGGAGGTTCGTAACATTGTACAGGAGGCAGAAACAAAAACCATCCCACCCAAAAAAGGAAATGCAAGAAAGCAAAGTGGCTGTCCAACTAGGCCTTACAAACAGCAGTGCAAAGAAATAGAGGAAAATAACAGAAAGGGAAAACCAGAGATCTGTTCAAGAAAATTGGAGATATTAAAGGAATCTTTTGTTGAAAGATGGACATGATAAATTACAATAATGGTAGGGACCTAACAGAAGCATTTCACAGGATAGCAAGATTATGTTCAAAATCCTACAAGGCAGGCTTCAGCAGTATGTGGACTGAGGACCCCCAGAAGTACAAGCTGGATTTCGAAGGGGCAGAGGAACTAGAGACCAAATTGCTAATATGTGCTGGATTATGGAGAAAGCCAGAGAGTTCCAGAAAAACATATACTTCTGCTTCATTGACTATGTAAAAGCCTTTGACTGTGTGGACCAAAACAATGGCAAGTTCTTAAAGAAATGGGAGTGTCTGACCACCTTATCTACCTCCTGAGAAATCTATACGTGGGACAGGAAACAACAGTTAGAACTGGATATGGAGCAACTGATTAGTTCAAAATTGAGAAAGGAGTATGACAAGGCTGTATATTGTCTACCTGCTTATTTAACTTATATGCAGAATACATCATGTGAAAGGCTGGACTGGAGGAATCCCAGGCCGGAATTAAGTTTGTCGGAAGAAATATCAACAACCTCAGATATGCAGATGATACCACTCTGATGCAGAAAGTGAGGAGGAATTAAAGAACCTCTTAATGAGGGTGAAAGAGGAAAACACAAAAATGGTCTGAAGCTCAAGATCAAAAAAACTAAGACTATGGCCTCTGGTCCCATCACCTCCTGGCAAATAGAAAGGGAAGATATGGAGGCAGTGACAGATTTTACCTTTTTGGACTCCGTGATCACTACAGATGGGGACAGCAGCCACAAAATTAAAAGATACCTGCTTCTTGTGAGGAAAACGATGACAAATCTAGACAGGGTCTTAAAAAGCATAGACATCACCTTGCCGACAAAGGTCTGCATAGTTAAATCTATACTTTTCCCAGTAGTGATGTATGGAAGTGAGAACTGGACCATAAAGAAGGCTGACCACTGAAGAATTGATGCTTTTGTCTTGTGGTGCTGGAGGAGGCTCCAATACTTCGGCTATCTCATGAGAAGAGAAGACTCCCTGGAAAAGATCCTGATGTTGGGAAAATGTGAAGGCAAGAGGAGAAGGGGATGACAGAGGACAAGATGGTTGGACAGTGTCATCGAAGCTACCATCATGAATTTGACCCAACTCTGGGAGGCAGTGTAAGACAAGAAAGTCTGGCGTGCTCTCGTCCTTGGGGTCACGAAGAGTCGGAAATGACTTAACAACTAAGCAACAACAAAAGGCAGTAGACCACTTGTCCCCAACATGATGCCCTCGAAATGTGTTATTCCAGTAATGTATCATGTTGAGGAAAACTGGACTGTACCAAGATCATGACTTGATCTTCGTACACATATTTTTGAAAACCTAGAACATGTGAAAAATGAGAAAAGGGCTGCAAACAACAACTTCTTCTTTTTTTAATCTAATGAGATTGCATGGCAATGGCTATTACTTCTTGTTTGTTTGCCTTTCTTTTTTCAGACTGATACCACCCTAGAAATGAACATGAGGTCTGCTTTCTTTTTCCCAGGCAGGGAAGGCAACAGCTTGAACCAAGTTTCAGATTTGTCATAACAACCATAATAATTAAAAATTGATGCCATGACATGAAGTGGAAAGTGGGAAACAAACTGGGGTCAGAATCAGCAGACCCAAGGTATGAAATATTCAATTAAAAAAGCAAACAAAAGGGGGAGGAGAGGGGAAGTGCACGGCATGGTGTATAAAGGAAGCCTGCCGGAGGCGAAGAGCCCTGGATAGCGAAGCCAATAAGATATTAAAACCACTCCATATTACTTTGTTTTCTATCTCCTGAACAAATAAATACTGAAAAAATATGTTTATCTGTTCTGTTTGAACAGGGAAAACAGTTTCCAGAATGTATATATTAAGAGAGGATGTATAGTTATTTCACAGCACTCAAGGCAGGGCAAATATGACTATAGGGTGGGTGGGGGAGGAGGAGAGATGTGGGACAGATACTTGAGCAAAAACAGGCTTTAGTAACAGGGGGTCTTGCCTGGGCCATGGTGTATCATGTCCCACATGCTGATTACTTGAACAGACCTGCTGCCAAAATAAATTTTTCTTGCACTCTAGAGTTTATAGGATGTGCTTGGCTTGCCCTGCCAACACAGCAGTTTCTTCCTCACACAAACAATCCTGCTTTTGCTGGTCAGGATATAAACAGAAGGAATGTTTCGTTAATTATTTGTACAAAGGCAAAGGGAGCCGAAATCTGGAAATAGCAAAAAGGGCTGGAATGAGTCTTCTCTGATGCATCTGTCTGAGCAATCACATGTGGATCGGTACCATCCAAAGGTTACAAACCACACCACAAACCCAGTTCTCTGCCAAAGATGAGATTAAAAGGTGAGAGGACGGAGGGGAAGAACGGGAGATTTCAGGCTTTCCATGCTCACGTGTGGAGGCCTAAGAGGAAATCACAAGGCTAGCCCTACCACAAGGCAGAGTGAGGTTTCCTTGTGGCTCTCAGCAACAAACTGTTAGCCGTCTAATGTGTTGCTGCCATTATATTTTAATTGTCTGGGACAGGGAGAATTCCTTCTGGGTTTTTCTACCTCATGTGCCAAAATAATTTGTCTGGCTTTGAAAACTATCCATCTTTAGTTAGGTGGATGAAGGGCCTGCGTTTACTATTTTGTTACAGACAGGGAAATGTCTCAGGCCAGCCCTAAGAAATCCCAGCTTTTGTGCCATTTGGAGATAGTTAGCAAGCCAAGAAATCTGCTATTCCAGAGACTATTTTTAAACACTGTATAGAGAATATATTTGCGCCAGGTCTCCATGGATAGAATTCCAAGACAAAGGAAAGGTGGTTCGGTATAAAAGGCCTGGCCTGCTGAAATTTGGGTAGAAGTGTCCTCCAACAGGAGAGGCCAGTCTACCTGTGATTGTATTAGACCAGTCCTCCATGTGGACACCATTACTGCTTGCATGTCTGGGCCAGAGACTTGTTATATCAAGCCCAGGGTAGTCATGCTATGTGCTGCCACAGAAGCACCTTTCATATCAACAACCCTTCCATTGTTCTCCTGCCTTCTTGTCCTATGTTGGTAGACCAGGGTACCAGGCCAGTCTTTGGAAGTCTGGGAGAGGGGCATGGCTTCTAAATTTGGCACGCTGGGCAAAGTCATGGTTGCCTTGCTTAATTCTGGCCTTGTGCAGACGATACCTGTCTGCAACAATTACCCCCAATGAGGGTAGGATGGATATATCATTTGATAAAGATATATAATATCCTAAGGAAACTGTCAGGCTTGATCTATTTTTTTTAAAAAACTAGAATCTTGAGATCACAGGGCCCAGTGAAAAAAGACATATACATACAACTGAAGGTATTTTGAATATCAGAAATAGTTTGAACTAAAGATGGAGACCATTTGTAGGAATGGTCCCTGCAGACCATTCCGTGGTTGGATTGGGCAGCTCTGGAAAATACATCCTAATCTCTGCTAAGATCTGAACTCCTAAAGGGGATTTGAAAGATACTGAAATTAACAGATACATTCCTCTGTACTGAACATGGATGGCTTCTGGGTATATTTCCTGCATGTTGCAATGGGAGGAACAAAGAGGTTTTATGGGTGGGTGAAAGAGTTATGCATCTCTCCCTTGATCGAGCCATATGATAGATAGTGATCTGAACCAGCTGTACCTGAAATTTGGATATTATGCCTCCCTGGGTAACTTCTTCTAATTCTGACACTGAAATTTAGTGGTGGGGCAGTGAGAAAAGGGGCTTTTTCACTTTGAATGCATATATATTTTATTTTAAAAATTCACAGAGGGAGCACATGCCTTGTCTAAATGAAAAATGATAATTTTCAAATGAAAGTGTGACTTTTCTCACTTACATCCTGATGAATTTTAGCTGTCATAACCCATGTTTCCCCATCCTGGTGCCATTTAGATGTGATGGACAAAAAGCTCCCATCAGCCCAAACCAAGATGGGGGTTTTTGCGAGTTGTAATCCAAAACATCCTGATAGAAGTGGGTTGAAGAGGATGCTGCAACTGAACTTTATAAAAATACCTCCTTATTCCAATCTCTGTTAGATGTATGTTTGATTATCTCTGCATGCAGGATCTGCGCTAATGTGAACATATTCTTGTCTTACTCTCACTGGATGGGATATGTATCATAGCTGGTGTTCTTTTTGGGGCAATAAAACTTCACAGCCAAACAGCAGAGGATCTATGTCAGATGGCTCTCCAATAACATTAAGGAAGCTGATATATGGGATATTGAAGGCAGATTAAGTTGTTAATGTATATTAGTATATTCTTAATTTTCTCTTAATTGAAAAAGACATATTGACTTTAATTAGAACCATTTCACAGGAACTGTCAATTAGCACATGTCATACTAGTTAATTCAGAACAGAATTCTTTTAATTAGGGTCTGCTTTCCTTTAACTGTGGGGCCAATGAAACCAGCTTTTCCTTATCAAGATTTTAAATGTCTCTAAGACATACAATACAAATGTAGTTTCTTATCTATTATTAGAAGCCCATATGGACAACATTAAAATGATGGTACCGGCATTGTTCATCAAGCACAAATCATTGCTTCTGTTAAAACTGTTGGGGGAAAAAGGGAATAAGAGAGGATCCTTTAAATAAAAGTTATTTCAAACATACCGACCTACCCCACTTTGGAATTATGTGCCTCTGGGTGACAAAAGTGTATTCAGTTTCATATTTATGAATAAAAATAAATGAATAAAGGGAGGATACATGTGTTTAATTCAGAAAGAATTAGGGAAAGGCTCAGTGGTCTTTAAGATTACACAAACGTAAGTGCAGGTGATATCTTTTATCGGACTACTAAAAAAATCAAACAATTGTAAGCTTTTGTGGTAAAGACTCCACCTTATCAGGCTAAGCACCTATCGTGGACAGTGCAGGAAAATTGTTGATAAGTCCAAAAACCGATGCTAGATGTCCGTGCCAAGTCTATTTGGAGAGCAAATTTCAGACTCAGGTTGCAAATGTCATCTGGAGGAGTGTGGTTTCAAGCTCCAACCCTTCCAGCATGGTTGGAAGTTTACACCCTGCTCTTAGTAACAGGTAAGTCATCACCCAGTAGCATTAAGAGTGTACCTGAAAGATGGTTAACTGTGCTCATTTTAAAGTACAGCTGAAATGTTAGAATTACTTCAAATGTTACTGAAGTGTCACTCATCAACCAGACACTCATTAAATGGCGGAAGAATGCGCTACATTGTTCAAGTTCTGCCTTGTGTTTTGTGCTGCTGCCTTCTGTTCTGTTGTGTGTGTGGATGAATGAATGGCGGGAGAGTGTGTTTTATATCATGGACCTGTGGCTTGCAGCATTAAAACTTTTAAGATTACTTTTGAGAAATGGGAAGCAAAGAGTTACTATTAAAATTGCATAATGGTGGTTAGCTACTTGGGGCAGAACTAGGACAATAATGAATTACTTTAGAAAGTAACATTCCAAGGATTTGTCTAATACTCCTCCCAGAATGCCTTGGCCCCTGAGGACCTTTGAAGTCAGGTATTACGCACATCACTGGCTGAGAAGCTGCTGTGCTAAGGGGGCAGGCAGGTGGTGATTTCAGAGAAGAAGGACCTGCAGCTGCCTCCGTCCCATGTCTTGCACTACATGGATAAAGCTCCTGCACGGTTTCTGTCAGTACAAGCATAACACCTGCATAGTGTTACACTCTGCGGTTGTGAATAGGATGCTGGCCTTGTTTTTGTATGTCAGCATCACTTAACCAGCTTTGTCATTCTCACTGCCAAGTACATAAAAGAAGTTGCATACAGTTAGATGGATGTTTTCATTACTTTTGAGGCTCCCAGTATTTTGCAGAGTGATAATGGATGTGAGTTTGCCATTAGAATGGTTGAGAAATTAATGATAATGTGGAACGACTTGAAAATAGTTCCCCTCAGGAAGCATTGCCACAAAGCCAGCTTTATTGAGAGAATAGACTTAGGGAAAAAATGATGTTGACCATATGGCTGCAAACGGATGAAACCAAGACCTCAATGGAAGGACAGAAATTGGTGCAGTTTATAAGAAACAACATAAAGCTTATGAAGAATATTAAACAACCCACATGGAGCTATGTTTCACACACAGGCAAACATTGGCCATGAATACTATATGAACTATTGGAAAAGACTGAGAAAGAAGCTCCTTTGTACACAGAGTGGGCAAAATGGGGAAAGCAGGGCATAATAACAATGTTGCAGAAAGTGACAATGATGAAGGAGAAATGAAAATTGTATTTATGACGCAAAAATTATGCTGGTCCATGTGAATGCCTACAGGTATTCCGAGTGCAGCCAGTCATCGGATGCTACTTATGGTGAATCAGAAAAAAAGATGTGGGCATGTTAGTGCATATTCTATGACCATTAAAAATGGAACACCATGATGCTCTGCAGAAAGGGAGGAAGCAAAAAGAAAATAATGTTTTTCTCTGAATGTATAGTTTTTGTTAGTGATACAGTGAAGCTTCCTGTACCAAATATCGATCAGGCCAAACTGGTGCAACAAATATTTCTAGCTGTGATCATGCCAGTTAAGAGGGGCTGGTAGACTGTACTAAAAGTCTTTCTTCTCCTAGCAATTGCCTCATTGAATGTAATGACATCCTTAATATTGCTGCTATTCTAGCATGTTTGGATGCTTCAGAATAAGCAAAAAAGAATATTTGCTTATTCTACTCACAAGTAGTTGAGGAAAAGGCCCTCAAATCCAGAAAGAGTGAAAAAATAGGCTTAGAATAAAATATGGCTTTCTGTTTTAGATTAGGGACATGCAAATACCACCCATTCTAATTTGTGTACAAATATTTGCCACACAAATTGAGACTAATTCCTGATGTGTAGGTAGCCTGATCTGATTTGTTCTTGGGTTTTTGTAGGCATTTTTTGGTATTTGGAGAGGGAAAATCCCCCAGGGAAAGTTGAAAACAGAGGCCCATAGCTGGTGGAGAGGTGCTACTCATGCCATTAACTTTGGGAATATGATGGACCTTCAGTGTGCAGTTCCTACCAATTTCCTGTCTTCTTTCCTTTTTACCTGTCTGGCTTCCATCACTATAGGAGCAGCATTCAGGGAAAACCTGGGCTGGAGGTGTGGAAGATGTCCCTTTGGTATCCCTAGTTAGTAGACTCCATTGCCCAAATGTGCTGGCACACTGCCTGCCAGCCCATTGAGTGTGTCACATTTGCCATTCATTCATTCTAAAACACACAAAGGCACTGAATGGGAGAGGCTGCCCTATAACCAGAGAAAAACAATAGGTCGGTACATTCTGGGCAGAAGTCCTTTATGTGGCAGCTTTTTGGGGAGTGTCCCACTGAAATGGAAGGAAAAAAAATACAAGTAATGAGTTCCTGAGTGTTCCCAACTACTAGTTTGGCTTTTCCCAGTGTACCCACTCCTTGCTTATTTCACCATATCAGAGTATATCGCATCTGCCCTCCATCCAGTCTGGAATATGCATGGGTCATAGCAAGGGCAAAGGGCCCTCTTGGTAGGAAAGGCTGCCCTATAGCAGCAGATAGGGAAGTTCAGTCAGAAGCCTCTTCTGTGGCAGTCATGCAGGGAATGCCCCACTCAGATGGTAAAAATACAAGTAGTGAGAGGAACAGGAGAAAATGCAAGTCTGGAGAGTAGAAGATGTTCCAGTGTGTACCCAGTCAGGACCCTGCCTTGCCCAAGTGTGTCCCCTTTATGCCTACTAGATCAACTCAAAGTGTGCCATGGATGCCACACAGGTACCCAAAGCAAAGAGAAAAGGACCTTCTTGATGTCAGGAGCAGGCTTTGATGGAATGGGATCAGAATGTTATAAAGCTTTTAAGTCAATACTGATCCCTAAGTTACAAATACTTTATAATGAGATATTGGAAGGAGAGAAAATACCAGACTCTTGGAAACATTCATTAATAACTCTTATCCCAAAACCTAATGAAGATTTAACAGACCCAAGTTCGTATAGACTTATTTCATTATTAAACCAAGATGCAAAGATATTCACTGCAATACTGGTGAATAGAATGAACAAGTTTATTACCAAATATATTAAAGAGGATCAGAATGGTTTTTTAAAGGGAAGACAAATGGAAAATTTAACGAGGAGAATTTTGAATATTATATATAATATAGCGAAAGATAAATCTAAGGCAGGTATTTTATCATTAGATATTTCCAAGGCATTTGATTGTGTAGAATGGCCAACATTAAAGATTCTTTTAAAGGGCTAGGGCTTTGGAAAGAAATTTAGGGGGATAATAGATCAATTATATGTGGAGAATATGCAATAATAGTTAATGATGAGATGACAGCTCTAGGCCAAGGCACTAGACAAGGTTGCCCTCTTTCTCCAGTTCTGTTTTGTTTGATTATTGAAATACTAGCAAATGTAATAAGGAATGATGATTTAATTGAAGGTATGGGTGAAAATAATAAAATAAAGATTAATTTATTTGCTGATGATTCTCTATTGACAGTAAAAATCTGTTGGAAAGTATAGTTAGAATTAAAACCTATTTGGAAAAATTTGGAAAAATAACTGTATTACACGTAAATTGGCAAAAATCTGAAATAATGTTGTTTAATCATAATAAATTAGAACAGGAAAGGTTTGCTGATAAATATGACTTTAAGATATGTAAATCAGTTAAATATTTAAGTACAGACTTAGTAAAATACATTCAAAAATAAAGGAATATAAGACATTAAAAAGAAGACATTAAAAAGAATAAAATATAGGAATAAAATATGTTAAAAGAAGAAATTAAAAAGAATAAAATATAGGAATAAAATAATTTAAAACTTTCTTGGTTTGGAAGGATTGCACTGATAAAAATGAAAATTTTACCAAAAATTAATTTTTTATTTAGAATGTTACCAATACAGTTTACAGAGAATGATTTTAAATTTTTGGCAAGAAATGATTAACACATATTGTAATGAAGGGAAGAGACCCAGAATAAATAAAAACTATTGGTATAAAACAACAGAAAGGTGGTATAGGTTTACCAAATATAAAGGATTATTAATTGGCCAATCAGTTAAGGTTTATTGGAGAAATTATATATAACCCAGAAAGGTTAATTTGGTGGAAAACGGACTCATCAGAATTACAGGTAGATATTGAAAAATATCTATTTGGTATGGTCAAGTAATATAAAATAAGTGAAATTAATAACCTGCTTTTAAAGACAATGCTATACATATGGTATAAATATAGAAATAATTTATGTCCATTTAACTCTTCACTGGGACGTGGTGGCGCTGCGGGCTAAACTGCAGAAGCCTTTGTGTGCTGCAGGGTCAGAAGACCAGCAGTTGTAAGATTGAATCCATGAGATGGAGTGAGCTCCCGTCGCTTTGTCCCAGCTCCTCGCCAACCTAGCAGTTCGAAAGCATGTAAATGCGAGTAGATAAATAGGTACCATCTCGGTGGGGAGGTAAACAGTGTTCCGAATCTAAGTCGCGCTGGCCACATGACAACGGGAACTGTCCTCGGACAAACGCTGGCTCTATGGCTTGGAAACGGGGATGAGCACCACCCCCTAGAGTCGAACACGACTGTCTAAAATGTCAAGGGGAACCTTTACCTTTACCTAACTCTTCACTAGGATTAGGGACTGAAATAAAGAATTTTCCTATCAATATGAAATTGTATGTGGAATTATTTAAAGAAAAAAGTGATTAGATAGAAAGAGAAATGAGATTGAAAGATCAAATGAAACAAATCCTTCAGAATAAGAATATTTCATAGTTGAATTATATGCAATTAGAAAGATGGACTAATGAATGGGTAAAGAAATATATGAAAGGTAGAGAATACACAAAGTATGAACAATTTCTATTATGATATGAAGATATTCAGATGACTGATTCAGTAAAGGATACAGTGAGTAAAATTTATGGATTCCTGCTTGATTTAGAAGAAGAAAGTGAGAAAGATGGATTGAAGTTAGTGTGGGAACAAGATTTTGGAAAAAGAATAAATGAGGAAGAATGGAGGAAGATGTGGAAAATGAGGATTTTAAGATCTATGCCAGTGAGAATAAGAGAATTCTTTTAAAATTTGGGCTTAAGATGGTATTTAACACCAACAAAATTAAATAAAATTAATGCTAGCTATCTGAATGTCTGTTGGAAATGTGAGAAGAAAATTAATACATACTTTCATATGTGGTGGGAATGTGAAAAAGTACAAAGATTTTGGAAACAAATTTTTAAAGAATTAAACGACATATGTGAAAAAGATATAGAATTTAATTCCAAGATTCCTTTGTTATCAATATTTGAGAATGTGGAATATGATGAAATGACTAAAGAATTGATTACCAATTTATTAACAGCAGCTAGATTAATAATAGCAAGTCAATGGAAATCAAAATCTGAATTTTGAATAGATGATGGTATAATGAAATATAGAATATAGCTATAAATAATAAGCTAACTTGCAATTTAAAGGTTAAGAAAGGAGAGTTGAAAGAGAATAATTTTTATGATATATGGGACAGCTTTTTGGACTATGTGTTGGCAAGAGCAAAAGGGAAAGCTCCAAATCAAGAATCAATGCAGTTCTGGAGAAGAGGACAATAATAGAAGAAGAAGAATATAGATGAAGGAAGAAGAAGATTAGTGCAAGACTACGGTGGTAGGGAATACAGTTACATTGTATTTTGGTTTATGTATTTTATGTTTATGTTATAGTTAAATAAAAAATTTAAAAAAAGAGAGAGAGAGAGAGAAAGGAGCAGAAGGGAATCTGTCTTATACCATGCAGAAGAAACAGCAGGCAGCTTTTGGAAGAAGTTTCTTCTGGGGCGGAAAGTGCCTGAGTTACTGCTTTTAGAAGCTTAAATGGGAAACTGTCAGTGATAGCACTATTTTGATCCAAAAGAGAGAGAAACGTCCCCCCTCACACCAAAGCAATTAAAAAAAGGATCTTTACTGAGAAGGCCTCCCCAATGTTTACCAAAGAATGGGAATGGAAGATATTTGACTTACAGATGAGATTAAGGAGGAAATGAAGCTTTAGTCTCAGCAACTGAAATGGAAAAAGCCATGTCAGATCTCTCCCTCCCTTCTCCAACAAATAGAAACCCTTCCCCAATCCAGTAAACAGAATCTTTGCTGAGAGCCTCTCTCTAAACTTTGTCAAAGAACTAGGCGGAAAGACAGTTGATTTACAATGCAGCAATAAGTTCCATTTCAGTGGCTGAAATGTGAAACTGTTAAAGACAGAACTGTTTTCCCCACAATAAAAAAAACCTAACTTAAAAGGCAGTTGATTTCTGAAACAGAGGTATTTTCTTGACATGTAGGAAATTCTGGGACGAAGCCAAGAAGTCCCATGAGATTTTGAAGAGATTTCTATACAAAGAAATCTCAAGGGGGGGAATCTGAGGGAGGAGAGAAGAAGCAATTTCATGCCCTCTCTTCCACAAAATGAATGAGACATTGTGAGAGTCACATGTTTACACAAACACTAAGTCCTAAATGTAAATGAAGAGTCAGTGTGGCCACCTAAAAGTAAAAAAAAGAAAACCCCAGAACATGGCCTATCTAGTTAGCGATGTACCAGCCTAGCCACCCCCTTCATGGATTGCTGCCTTATCATGGTGAAGGGGTTTGAGTAATTCAGAGAAGCTATGGGCTATGCCGTGCAGGGACACCCAAGATGGACAGGTCTTAGTGGAGAGTTCTGACTAAACTCAATCCATCTGGAGTAGGAATTGGCAAGCCATTCCAGTATCTTTGCCGAGATTGCCCCATGATCAGAAACAAAAGGCTAAAAGATATGACGCTGGAAGATGGGACCCTCAGGTCAGAAGGCGTCCAACATACTACTGAGGAAGAGCAGAGGACAAGTACAAGTAGCCCCAGAGCTAATGAAGTGGTTGGGCCAAAGCCGAAAGGAGGCTAAGCTGTGGATGTGCCTGGAAGTGAAAGGAAAGTACGATGCTGCAAAGAAAAATACTGCATAGGAACCTGGAATGTAAGATCAATGAACCTTAGTAAACTGGATGGCAAGAATAAACATTGACATCCTGGACATCAGTGAACTAAAATGGACGGGAATGGGCGAATTCAATTCAGATGATTATCATATCTATGATTGTGGGCATGAATCCTGCAGAAGAAATGGAGTAGCCCTTATAGTCAACAAAAGAATGGGAAAAGCTGTACTGGGATATAATCTCAAAAATGATAGAATGATTTCAATATGAATCCAAAGGCAGACCTTTCAGCATCACAGTCATCTAAGTTTATGCACCAACCACCGATGGTGAAGAGGCTGAAATTGACCAATTCTATGAAGACTTACAACACCTTCTAGAACTGACACCAAAGAAAGAGGTTCTCTTTATAGGGGACTGGAATGCTAAAGTAGGGAGTCAAGAGATAAAAGGAACAATAAGTAAGTTTGGCCTTGGAGTTCAAATGAAGCAGGGCAAAGGCTAATAGAGTTTTGTCAAGAGAACAAGCTGGTCATCACAAACACTCTTTTCCAACAACACAAGAGTTGAATGTACACATGGAGATCACCAGATGAGCAATACAAAAATCAGATTGATCATATTCTCTGCAGCCAAAGATGGAGAAGCTCTATACAGTCAGCAAAAACAAGACATGGAGCTGATTGTGGCTCTGATCATCAGCTTCTTATAGCAAAACTCAAGCTTAAACTGAAGAAGGTAAGAAAAACCACTGGGCTAGTCAGGTATAATCTAAACCAAATCCCTTATGAATACACAGTGGAAGTGAAGAACAGATTTAAGGAACTAGATTTAGTGGATAGAGTGCCTGAAGAACTATGGATGGAGGTTCGTAACATTGTACAGGAGGCAGCAACAAAAACCATCCCAAAGAAAAGGAATTGCAAGAAAGCAAAGTGGCTGTCCAACAAGGCCTTACAAATATCAGAGAAGAGAAGGGAAACCAAATGCAAGGGAGATAGGGAAAGTTACAGAAAATTGAATGCAGACTTCCAATGAATAGGAAGAAGAGACAAGAGGGCCTTCTTAAATGAACAGTGCAAAGAAATAGAGGAAAATAATCAAAAGGGAAAAACTGGAGATCAAGAAAATTGGAGATATTAAAGGAACCTTTTGTGCAAAGATGGACATGAAAAATGGGAGGGACCTCACAGAAGCAGAAGACTTCAAGAAGAGGTGGCAAGAATACACAGAGAAATTATACCAGAAAGATCTGGATGTCCCGGAGCACCCAGATAGTGTGGTAGTTGATCTTGAGCCAGACATCCTGGAGAGTGAAGTCAAATGGGCCTTATAAAGCATGGCTAACAACAAGGCCAGTGGAGGTGATGGCATTCCAGTTGAATTATTTAAAATCTTAAAAGACTACACTCTATATGCCAGCAAGTTTGGAAAACTCAGCAGTGGCCAGAGGACTGGAAAAGATCAGTCTACATCCCAATCTCAAAGTAGGGCAGTGCCAAAGAATGCTCCAACAACTCTACAATTGCACTCATTTCACATGCTAGCAAGGTTATGCTCAAAATCCTACAAGGTAGGCTTCAGCAGTATGTGGACTGAGAACTCCCAGAAGTACAAGCTGGATTTTGAAGGGGCAGAGGAACTGGACACTAAATTGCTAACATGCACTTGATTATGGAGAAAGCCAGAGAGTTCCAGAAAAACATATACTTCTGCTTCATTGACTACGCAAAAGCCTTTGACTGTGTGCACCGCAACTAACTATGGCAAGTTCTTAAAGAAATGAGAGTGCCTTACCACCTTATCCATCTCCTGAGAAATCTACATGTGAGACAGGAAGGAACAGTCAGAACTGGATATGGAACAACTGATTGGTTCAAAATTGGGAAAGGAGTATGACAAGGCTGTATATTGTCCCCCTGCTTATTTAACTTATATGCAGAATATGTCATGTGAAAGGCTGGACTGGAGGAATCCCAAACCGGGATTAAGACTGGCAGAAAAAATATCAACAACCTTCGATATGCAGATGATACCACTCTGATGCAGAAAGTGAGGAGGAATTAAAGAATCTCTTAATGAGGGTGAAAGAGGAGAGCACAAAAAATAGTCTGAAGCTCAACATCAAAAAAACTAAGATCATTACCACTGGTCCCATCACCTCCTGGCAAATAGAAAGGGAAGATATGGAGGCAGTGACAGATTTTATCTTTTTGGGCTCCATGATCAGTGCAGATAGGGACAGCAGCCACAAAATTAAAAGATACCTGCTTCTTGGGAGGAAAGTGATGACAAATCTAGACAGCATCTTAAAAAGCAGAGACATCACCTTACCGACAAAAGTCTGCATAGTCAAAGCTATGGTTTTTCCAGTAGCGATGTATGGAAGTGAGAGCTGGACCATAAAGAAGGCCGACCACCAAATAATTGATGCTTTTGAGTTGTGGTGCTGGAGGAGACTCTTGAGAGTCCCCTGGTTTGCAAGGAGAACAAACCTATCAATTTTGAAGGAAATCAACCTTGAGTGCTCACTGGAAAGACAGATCCTGAAGCTGAGGCTCCAATACTTTGTCCATCTGATGAGAAGAGAAAACTCCCTGGGAAAGCCCCTGATGTTGGGAAAGTGTGAAGGCAAGAGGAGAAGGGGATGGCAGAGGACAAGATGGATGGACAGTGTCATCAAAGCTACCATTTATTTATTTATTTATTTATTTTATTTATATCCCGCCTATCTAGTCATGGTGGACTACTCTAGGCGGCTTACAACATGAATTTGACCCAACTTCGGGAAGCAGTGGAGGACAGGAGGGCCTGGCATGCTCTCGTCCATGGGGTCATGAAGAGGTGGACAGGACTTAACAACTAAACAACAACTAGCCTAGGCACTACTCTCCAATCTCTTCATGCCTGGATGTTAATGGTTACTTGGACAGTTGAAGGGGGTAGATAGTGTCTTGGAAGATTGATCTGAGCCCTCCTCAGGATTTAGGAATTGAACTTTCTAGTGGATTTTAATTGGAGCTTCAGCTATCAATTTCCTTCTGCATTGGCTGTTGTTTCTTTTGCCACAGCAATTGCTGCTAAGTATTCTTGTTTAAATTTCAGCATTCTTGTTTAAATTTCCAGATGCCACAGAAGACTCCAATGAGTTCAGTACAAGTGCTCTAACCAACCAAAATGCTACTGGAAGCTTCTTGCATTGTCCTGTATCTGCCTCAGTAACTTGTAAATTTCTTGCTTTACATTCTTTCAATACATTCTCAGGCCAATGCATATGCTTATTTTAGGTGGGTTCCATCAGAAAAATACTTGAAGGCTGAGTTGCATTTAGCCAAATGGACATGTTAAAATTATCTTGGTCCTTTATTGGGTCTGAGGTGGCATTAGGGTTTGATATCTAATCCCCCCTTGAAAGCTTCATTGTTTCTTACTGCAGCCTTAACAGTGCCTTTTTCAGCGTTCAGTATTTCAGATTGAGTGGCCAAATCTGGTCATGCCCTCGAATTTTGGAATGGGGGAACAATGATGTCTTTTTTCTCCATTTGAAGGGCTATGCAATAGATCAATTCACCTATTTTGTTAAAAGTTTGGGTTTTTATATTTTTCCAGATCAATGGATGAGAAGGGAGCCTGTCTGTGCTCTCATCTGCAGGTATGGCGTAGCATTTTAAGCCCACTGGAAGGGTTCAGGATCAAGCTGTGGATCCCAGTGCAGGCTCATCTGTGTTGTTACCATTCAGAGGTCTGATAGCACCTCCTGCTCACCATATTTTAGAAGGTTTGGTACATTTTCTCTCATAGTTTCTGGGGTGTAGCTGTGTACAAAGTCAGTTTATTGGAAGGCAAGGCCCTCGTACTGTAGGCTTTGTTAATCTGGAAGTGATCCAGTTGTATTCAATAAGTCTGATTATCCTTTGGCCTCACTTGATTTCCCTTATTATCAGGAGAAATGACTGGATTAGGACTAAATAATGGCTGAAGGTAGAAAAACTACATTTCTGTCAAATGTACGAAGCATGAGGAGAGTTTGATTCCATATCTGGACATCTTTCTTGTGTTTAACTTTATAGGACCAGGGATGTTCATGTCTTTGACCTGGGCAAGGCATCTTAAGTAGACTCTGCAGAGGGACCTGTTGGCTGTATTTCTGAGCAGAAGGAAGGGTAAGTGACTAAGTAGAGGCCTGTCATTTGCCTGTGGCAGGTGTGTACAGGCTGATAGGGCATAGGACTGGAAAACACCTTGTGGCATCTTTATGACAATTAGTGATTCTTGCAACTTGCTCAACCTCTGAGTAAGAGCCCAGTCATTTTTTGGAGTAACTTTGATGACCTGCTTGGAGGAATGTTAGAGCCCTGGGAGGGTGTGGCATGGGAAGGCCATCCTCCGTGAGAACTGAGGGGGCTCTGGGGTTCAGTGATTTTAGATGCCCACACAGACACTGTTCTGCAACTTTTATTGGTTCTTTAATACATGTGGCCCTTGCTTTGCTGAGACCCCTGCCTTGCCTCTTCTTTATTTCCTTCTGTATTAGCAACTGTTCTTATATGGGTTAGAAAATGAATTTACATTATTTGGGTGACTTATGCACACAGCCTGTATTTGAGATGGAAAGGTTTCTGGCCTTCCTACATCCAGTGTTAAGAGTCACGAACAGAGCTGACCAGAGCACGTTCGGGAAACTATTTCAGACCACATGCTGGCAAGTTATGTGTTGGCTGGGGCATCTTCACTATTGCATTTACAATTACAGCTTCTGTCCTTGTATTGGTATTAAGTTAATACCAAGTAAGTGAAAATAACCCAAAGTATTTTTTTCTTTTTTCTGCATGAAGTGGGGTGAACTGCAAATGGCTGATTTTTCTGGGCTTTCGCCACCATTTCCATATCTAAACAACTGAGACTTAATATAGCTTTTCTTGAACCAACATACACATTAGTTCAATAATATTTACCACAACTTTGTAAATTACGTAGCTTGTACCTTTGTTCTTAAATTACTGGGTAGGAGGCAAGGCTTCCCTAAGGCCATATGGTGACACGATAGCTTCGTCTCTTCACCACAATAGCTTCTAGCTATCTGACCGAACTAAGCTAATCTCACACTTATGCATATAAATATTCATAGTCATACGGCTGATATAATTACATGGTGAAACTAGCAGCTTTGTCCCATTAATGGTGCTATCTTAGCTCAAAGATGCACTAGCTGTAGCGGGTTAGGACTAGCCCTCCGTCCATTTCAATCAGTTAGGATGGCACACGGTGGAAGATATACTATTGCTATGCAACCAGCATTTCCCCATTCCCCCAGTTCTAAATATTCATAGCTAAGCAGCCATTGCCATTTACGTGTATACACACTCCTAATGACTGTGTAGTGAGGTCTGATTACAGTGAGATCTGACGAGCACTGATAGCTCAAAGTCATTATGGAACTTCAATTGCACTTCAACTGGAGCGCAATTTTTACAATTATCTGTACGGTTATCTTCTAGCAACTTTTGGCTCCTTGATCTCCTATACCAATTCTAACTTTTCTGCCAACTTTGGTTCATGAAAAGTTGACCCTCGAGGCATAACGGTTTGAAAAATTGTGTAGAAATGCTATAAGATACAATGGATTTCACCCAATATGATATCAGTGTCTTGAAGAGGCTCTTAATAAAAATTGCATTTTTGCTAAGTGATTGGTCACATGAATCATGTACTGTTCGTGTATTGTTCATGAATCAAATTGAGGGCCATTTAAAAATGACTAGGCATTAGGAAAACCTAATAGCTTTTTAACAGATTATTTAAATGAGCAGAGCTATGATTTCCAATCATTTTTATCCAAACAGCAGAATGCTGCGTTGGAGTTCTCTTTGAAAAGAAAGTAACTTCATGATTAAACTCCTTTGTCGCTGGATTTAAAGTTTTACATGGAGGGAAAAAGGAATTTATTACATAAATAATTTATGTAATAAATTCCTTTTCCCTCCATGTAAAACTTCAAGTCCAGCGACAAAGGATTTTAATCACGAAGTTACTTTCGGCACCTGGACCTTGTAAGTGTTATAATTTGGCCAAATGCAAACAAAAGAAACGGTGTTTTGTATTCTTCATTCCACTCCATGAATCACAGCAAGTAAAGCAGAAAAATTCTTTCAGAACCAGCACTTCGTATGCATGGGCCAGTTCAAAAACAGGTTCTTACGAATATCTCTGGTTTTACAGTCTGGTATGCTGCCAGGATTTTTCAGAGTGGTTTGACAGCATTCCTGCAACATATGTAGGTTTAATGGGAATTTTGTCATGCTGATCAGTAACCCTTCTAGTCCTTTGATTGATAGAATGTCAGTATTACAGATACAGCTGTTGCATTGTGCACTGCCAGCGACATTCATGGTTAATTTCTTGCATTTCCCCTATATTAATTTCATTCCAGTTTTGCTGATGACTACCTTCCCTTTAATTATTCCACTAACATTCGTTTAGAGGCGATATTAAGGAGTTGCAGCCAGATTCTATCCCTGATTATTTGGAAGTAACATTTACTGAGTTAAATGAACCTACTGATATGGAAGTATGTATACTGTATATATTAAAACATAGGGAAAAGTATACTTTCCAAGAGTATTTGTTGGAAGAGGTATGGTATTATGTGATAAAGCTGAGAAATTACTAAGGAACCAAGAGAGAACTAGTCACCTTAACCAAATGATCTCTGAGGAAGCAACACATTCATCCGTTCCCTGACTGAGATAGACCAGTCCTATAAATCTGGTTCAGATATGCTGTTAAAAAATGGTTTGTACCAAAAAAGTTGCCGGCGATTGACAATCAGGGCAACGGTAGCCACAGCATTCTCCACTCCAGGGTTGTTTCTATAAAGAATGCATAAAGTTTATTATTTATATATAATATTTTTACCCTGCCTTTCTCCTGAAAAGGACCCAATGAGGCTTGCAACAATTAAAAGACAATATTTAAAAGCTGGAATCAATGACTATAAACATATTTTTAAAAAAAGATTTAAACAAGTATTATATTAAAAATGGTCGGTAAAATCAAGACTAAAAACACATTTAGAAACAGCAGAGCATAACAATCAATTAAAAACAAACCAACCCAAAACAACAGCCTTCCCAAGACTGCCAGTTATAGATAATCTGGTAACTATATTTCAGGATAAGGCCCTGCATTTCCACCACCTGTGTCCCACAGATAAGGAATGGCTCAATTTTCTCACACTTTACAGGGGAAACTCACAGGAAGACGGCAGATTAAATGTTCAAGGGATGAATTAATTTCTTAAAATCTAAGATTTCCTAATATTACTAGGCTATGTACACTTGTAGTAGTGAAGCTGCCTTTGTTCATTTAATTATCAGCTAATTTTCTTTATATATCATGTAGTGTATCAGCAAGGATAATTTATTGAAAAAATTAAAAATAAAAAAAAACCCAAGTTAATTATATATATATTGGGAAATTTTAGATTTAACTTGTGGTAGATCACAGTTTCCACATACAGATCCTTGCACAAATTTTGCCTGCTGCCACAGGAATGATTTAGTAGGTAAAACAAATATTCTATTTATTTATTTATTCAATTTGTATCCTGCTCCCATTAGTATCACAGCACTACTCTGGAAGGGTTACAACATGTATAATAGAAAACTAGCAACAATAACCCTAAAAAAGCAGTTGGCACCAACTACAAGAACTGTGGGGAGAAACAAGCCGGGCACCAACTTTGCAGTTAGAAGCAGATCTGCTTTAGGAGGTAAAGAATATCTGGTTATCCTGCAGAATTCTTTAGTAGCTCTGCAAGTTGCAGATTAACTTGCTTTTATGCAGTGGCTGGGCATTAGTAGATAAATTACACATTGATTTTGCAAATATGGTTGCTATGAACAATGCAGTATCTGATGTGAGTCTATTATATCAGCTTCTAACTGTGAAACTACAAGTTTTGCTATTTCTGCTCTATATCAGAGATGCCCAGTAGGGGATGTTTGTTATTTCGCAGAGGACTGCACTTTTTTGAAATATACCCTTTTTTTTGGGATAACTTTGTGGTTCTCACCCAAATGTAGAAGGACTATAGTGCTGTCCTACCAGGCATCTGTCTTTTTTTTTTCCAGCTTTTAAACAGTGCTATGATGTTGTATGATGGGGGACTATTTATGTACACTAGTCATACCCCTGCAAACTGTATTTAATTGGATCTCTCTGTTGGGCCACATCCACTGTACGGGTATGGCAGGCTATATTAGACCAAGAATTCTAAGATCTGCGCATGGATCTCCAGTCTATCAGTGGCTCTTATACTACTCTTAATACTTTTGAAATTGCAACTGGAACATGGGGAAAATGGATTTCGGGGTCCCATAATGATCTCTACCTAATTAATCCTCAACACTCTTACTACTCATTGTAAAACAACGTATCATTCGCCAAACAGTATTTGCAGTTTTACTCTAAGCATATTTTTAAAGAGGTCACAAATCAGCACATTATATTTTGTGGCACACTAATAAAATATGCTAACACGATAGCATCTAATGAGGGAAATGTTGCATGCAGATGTCTGCTAGTGATTACCCTATAAAATGATTGTTTATTTTTATTTTATGAGCAATTTCTAGATTTAAAGATTTAACAAAAACATTCATTTTGCCAAAAGTATAAACGTAATACGAGTGCACTATATAAAACACCCTGGATTTTAATGCTTGCATAGTAGTTTAAAAATAAATGGCAGTGAACACTTGTTTTAGCTTCTCTCCTTTCTGATGAAACACGTGGTGTTCTCTGATCAGAATCATATCTCCTTTTGAGATGCAGAAGAAGAAGGTTTATTTGTCTTTGTTTTTGTAAGTTCTTTCTGGCCACATCAGCCATCCATCTGATCGATATTGCAATGTGCTGAGAGTCAGTTCTCATGGTCTTAAACAAATACAAAGGGCACAGAAAGGGAAAGAAGAGGTAGAATTTTTGTTGTTGCTGTTGTCATTGAGATTTTAATGGTGTCTATACATGTTGGGCACCATTTCATTTTTACTGTGCTACACTGATAGGAAAGTCACATGCCATTAAGTTAATACCATGTAAGTGAAACTAACCAAAAGTATTTTTTTTCTTTTTACTATTATTGTTTTTGGACAATTGTATACCTTATGTATGCAATCCTTACAGAAAAAGACGCCTGGAGCTGCAAAATATGAAATAAAGTGTTGGTTTATTTGGGTTATGTTTCTTCATAAATAAAATTACTATAGTAATCATAAAGGATCTATAAATCTTAGGTGGATTATCTGATTCTTTTTCAGCAAAACATCTTCATCAGTCTGAATTTGTCCAGTCATAGCTGGCTCTGCCATTAGGCAGAGTGAGATGGTTGCCTTAAGAAGGATATACTGAATGTCATGAGATGTCTGCAAGTTCAAAATCAGTTGAGTTGCCTACTGTACTATCCATTTCTTTTTCATATTAGTACCTAGTGGCGCAAATCCTGTTATGCAGAATGGCAAATCACACTAGAATGAATCAAGGGAGATGGGGTGAGTCAAGTCTCTGTAAGTTCCATTGATTCAAATGGGCCTTCTCTGACTGCAACTCATTTTAGAATAGTAAGTCGCAGTTAAAGTAGGCTTATTTGGCCTACTCTAATTTACAGAGGAGCTGACTCACCAAATCCCCATTGATTCAACTGGTCTGCTCAATTTGCTACTCTAAGCATCAGGATTTGGGCTACTTTTAAAAAAGTTAACTCCCAATGAATTTTAGATTTTAAAAAGAATGAAGAAGGCAGTGGTGACTGAAATTGTAGTGTGTTTCTGATGTTCTTCAAGATTCATTTTAAGCTCGGAGCGTCTCATCTTGGGCAGCTGAATAGTTCTTGTGTGTCTTGGCTCATATTGAGGTGGCACATTCTCCTGCTCAACTAAATAATCTGACATTTTTGCCTCTTCTGGCCAACAGTAGTGACTGGAGCAGTTTGAGGGTGTGTGTGTACGAGTATGCAACTGTTAATAGTCCATTCCCCAGGCCTCACAATGTAGACATGTGGACAGATTTAGGTCATATGGAATCCTTGCCTTCAGATTAAATTACACAGTTCATTTTAGAAAGAATGGATCTTATACTGTTGATTTATAGCTTACCATGTAATAATAATAATAAGTGTAGTTGAAAAATACAATTAAAACCCAGTGTCAAAAAGTGGGAAGGGGTGAAGAAATGAACAATGTGAGGATGCCACCATATATGCAAATATGCCTAATTTATCCTTCTCCAAACTGGCACCATCTCTATATGGTGGTCTATAATTCCCATAAATCTAGCAAGTAAAGTGGATGGGGATGAAAGGGATAGTAGCCCAACACAGCCAGAGGGTACCAAAGTAGAGAAAACATGTCTGTAAGCTGCAAGTAAGGGCGAGAATTCAACCTGGAGGTATTACCTTAGGCAGAAGCCTACAATTAGCAAGTGATATAGAGATGGTGCTGGAGGGAGCCTTCCCCACCCCTTTCAAATAAGGGGAAGGCAGTAAGTTATAGAAGACGATTCTTTCCCTTTTTGATTATTTTGAACACTCACCACTCTTTCTTTTTTTCCTCCTTCAACAGTATTTTTCATTTGGTCAAGAGAGCTGTAGTAGAGCACATGGTCATATGTTTAGCTCATTGCAAAAGAACTAAATAGATGGACACACTCCCTTTGTAAACCGTATCCCACGATATCTACGTACTTTGTATTAGAACATAAGCAAATTCAATTTAGTTGGCATTTACATTTTTATATTGATTGTGTTAAAGGCTTGGCAACACCTTATTTTCCTACTCATAGCCATAGGTTATGTAGCATAGCATTAAAAGCCCTCAGTTTTGAAATGTCAGATGTTATAAAAATGAATGGTTATATCCAGTCCTAAGGATGAAATCATTTCACTGCATTGGAAGGCTATACCAATAATTTTAGTCTTCTATGACGTGAAAGTTTTCTCTGCCAAAAAAGGAGGGGGGGATGAAAAGAGAGATCCACATGGTAGATGATATTTTTAGAGGAAGTATGTTATTTTATTGAACTCAAGTGGAATTGACTTCCACCTTCTCCTGTCTTATTCACATTAGGAAGGGTTTCCAGAAAGACTGAAGGAATTGTTGCTCTAGAGTATTCTGATGAGAAGATCCATATTTATTTACCTTAAAGACAAAAGAAGAACATTATGGGATTCTGGACATGTGGCTGCCAATCCAGCCGTTTCACCTCTCCTGTTCCATAAACACTTCTGCATCTTTATTCTCCTCTTCCCCATCAGCCTTGCTCACCTGTCAGCTGACTGCAACTAAAAAGCCTCCTTCACTTCTTACCCAGGAAGAATTCCACTATGCAATACTTGTCTTTCCAAGTCAAGTGCTTTGTGAGGTGAAGCAAATATGTCTCTCCAAAGCGTCTCATCAGTGCTTCATATTTCAGGAGAGGCAGTTACAGCACAGTAGCCCAATTCAGGTGTTAATTTTCCAATTCCTAAACAAAGTGTGAAAAGAAAATATGTTAGCCCTGTCCCCAAAGTCATTGTTCTCTATGTGTGGAAAAAACAGCAACAATCTGAAGGCCAGGCTTCTTCTGTGAGTGGAAGTCCTCCAAATGAAACAGAACCTTGAAAAATTAGGATTCCCATCTTCATAGATATGATCCATGCATTCTCTTTTTGAATCTTGATTTAAACTGGATATCAGAAAGCCTGAATAGGGTTACTGAATACAGAAGTGGAATCTTTCTGTGTTTAATTTCTGTGAAAACACCAGTGGAGAAGATGGGAAAGAGAAGGAATACAATTGAATGACTGACAGGTCCACCTTCTAATTCTAGGGCACTTTTATCAGAGCCTCTCCAGTTACTATACTTGAGGGGAGAGATTGTGTCCCAGACAACTTGCAATTAGTTCCGTTCCACCTCCTTCAATTAGAAAGAGAGTGCTTAGGAATTAGGATCATTGGTTGGTGGTCGATTGTGGCATGCTTTACCTGGCAGAGATAGAGATCTTTCTCAGCACATGATCCTGGATATAATGAAAGGAGTAGAGCTGTGGATACCTGATGCTAAACCACATGGCATAGTAGAACCATGTTGATAAGTCGGGGAATATCTGTCTACAAGACACATGAGAAATATCCAAGACAGCAGTGACACTGTAGCCCTTTTTGCTGCCACAAAGATAGAGGGCTCTGATGTGGCCAAGAGGCAGCTACCAACTCATCTGCCTGGATGACCCTTAAATAGCTGTTTTGCATTTGCTGGTGGAATCAAGGAAGGATTATTGCTGCAAACGCCTACAGCTAGTTGTGGCAGGATTTTGTTAAGTGAGAGGGTGTTTTCAGTGATGAACATCATAACGCTGCTCCCCCTCCCCAGCCATTTGGATGTTGGCTTGTTGGAGCAGTGGGTCTTCCTCACAGTGACATCTTCCCTTTGAAAAAAAATGTCCCTTAGCCTCCAACTCTGAGTCACCAAGCCTAATCTTCATGCTGCTGCTGTTCTCTCTCTGTTACCTTGTTAATTTTTATTTTCATTTAAAAGTACAAAATAAAATGGATTTCTTCACTGTAGTAACTGAACTGAGCCTTATTTTTCCTTCTGTGGCTTTCCTTTGACTGCCTCAATTCAGAGGTACCAACCGTTGAGGTATCTTTTGTTATTCACACACAGTGTACTTGTGCCAATACTGGGCTAAATCCACCTGGCAAGAGGATTGTTTACAAATTAGCTATGGAGAGATGGTTGACTGCAGTTCTTCCTCCCTCTCTGTCTCTTCTTTTCTGTCTAGAGCAGGATGAGGTAGTGAGGTCTGTCCTATGGTCTTCTGGAGATGTCACATCATGGGCATAAAGTTTGCTTGTCTTGGGCACTTCATGCAGCCTCCTTGTGCTGCCCATTTATTGTTTGATTGGCACAGACACATTAGTAAAAACTCTGGGCACACCATTTACTGCTTAGTATATTGATCCCTCTCACAGTTGTTGTTTTGATTTACATATTGCCTTATATTGTTAAAACACTCTCTGGGTGGTTTACAACATAATTATGCAAACAACACTCCCCCCACCATGACTTTGGTACTCATTTTACTGACCTTGGAAGAGTGGAAGGCTGAGCCAGCCATGAGTCAGCTACCTGAACCCTTCGGAATTGAGCTTAGATTGTGAACAGAGGATTTGACTGCAGTACAGTACTTCAGTTTAACCACTGTGCCACAGGGCTCGGTTAGGAGAACTTAGCAAGCCTGGCGAGGAAGTTCTTTAATTGTAGATCTCTGCTTGGCTGTGTATCCCCCTCTTCTTGCTGCCAGCTTTGTCTTCCTCCTCCACCACCAGCCTCCTTGCTCTGCTAGTCTGCAAAAACTCTTTTCTCCTCCTCCTCCTGCACCACCAGTTGCCTCTGCCAGGTCATATCCCCTGCTATCCAAATAGCTGCTGGTCCTGGGGTGCACACTGTCCCTCAAATTCATAGCTCACTTTCTACCACTTAGTGTGTCATTTCTACTCACTGTCGGGGCAGTGGCGTGTCCACCTTGTGAAGCTGCATCTTACTAAAAATTAGGTGCTTGACTCTGGCTACAGGCTTGCTTCATCCACCACTTAAACCACCATTCTTCCCGTGAGCCAGACAACCTTCCAATGTTCGCCTCTGACAGCTGTTCCCCTAGCTGCTTTCTGAGTACAGATGTCCTATCAGCCTGAGGGGATAGTTCACCTTTGCTGCCTGAGTTTCAAGCTCAGTGTTGCAGCCAGGGAGATTGTGCCTGCCTAGAATAGATGGCTCTGGGCTCTAGAAAAAGTCCCACCTCCCTCAGTTTCCGTGACTACCTACTTCCTCTGCTCCCAGCACTTAATAGCATAGATATACCTTGCGTTATAGTTTCAACTCTGCTGTTGCCAGTTTCCACATTGCTTTTGCATATTCTCCTTTCTCAAGTACTGTAAGTGAGTGGTCCCCAACCTTTTTCAGACTGCGGACCAGTTGGGGGGGGTGCGGGCTCTGTGTGCGGACCGGTTGGGGGCATTCAAAGCCAGGCTCGCCCAAGAGGTGGTCATGTCATGCTTGCATGACACACTCACCTGCAAGCTCAACACGCCCCCCCGTGCGTGCAGGGCGGTGGAGGTCCATGTCCGTCGCCCAGTTCCGGCGGCCCAGTTCCGGCAGCCCCACGGACCGGCACCGGGCCACGGACCGGGGGTTAATGATCCCTGCTGTAACTAAACCTTCTGAGTACATTAACTTCTGCATGGCTTTTGGCTCAAGAGAAGTACAGTAGTACTGTACTTAAAACATCAAAACCTTTGTGTGAATTTTGCCGAAATGAAAACCAGACAAATAGTAAAAGTTGTTAATTTTCTTCTTGCAGGGCCACCATTCCTGTAGAATTACTAAGCAGACCATGACAGTTAAGCAGGATGAATAGCATGAATGAGATAGAAAGGGGCAAGAATGGAAACATGAAGTAGCCATTTTTCCAGTCAAACAGTAGTGGTACTTGACTATTGGCAAGGGGGGGGGCTTAAGCTGTCTTTTAGTTATCATAATCCCCTAGCTTTTGTACTTTCCTGATCTTTCTCTAGTGATTCCTCTATGACAAGCAACCTCTCTCAGTGCCAGAGGGGGAGAAAAGGAAAATACACTCCCCATGTGATAATATTCTTTCCACAAAAACCTGTTACATCTACTGTTCTTGCACTTTCCACGTTTCTTATGTAGGATCACCACTATGCTACCTGTACTTTTCAGAGCAATGGTCCACAATGAAGCAGAGTGGAGGAAGGGAAATAAATGGGTCTTAAAATGGATGCCTGAATAGTGTTGGAATCACACCTGAGTGCATGACTGACAGCTTGCAACATGTATAAACAGTTTGTGTGGTTGTCCTTATACACACAATATTTAAAAATAAGATTTTTGCTATAAGGCCTACTTTTGCACAAAATTTGTTCCTCTGAAAATTATCAGCCAGGTCAGTCATAAGTTACACCTGTAAGCAAAAGGGGATTTTTTTTTGGTGGGGCGGGGAGGACATTAGATAAATGACCTTCACAGTTTTGACAGATTTATATATATTGTGATAGGAGAGTCACTCTTGCCTATTATGTACTACTTTTAGTGCTGAGAAACACACTTCCAGAACATAGTAAGACACACTTCCACAACAAGCACTTCTGTCAGGGTACATTCATCGTTTGATAGTTCAGAAGGTTTTAATTTTTTTTTAAAATGTAAACTAATATTTTAAATATGTGAAAGGGTGGAAAAATGTTCATATAGCTTCTTGGGCTGGACTGTGGAAACATTTCATCTTGAGGTCCACATTACCTCAGTTGAACCTCACTGGAGTCCATATTCTAACAGTGGGCAAGGCCATGGTGTAAACTGGGTGGAGGATGACTTTTGGCATTGTTCACTATGAAATAAAAAAATAGAGGGAGAGAAGATATTTGCATGTAGGCATTTGCCTCCTCTATTTTTTTCAGGGTTTCCTCCACTAAGTTTGTCAGTGAAGAAAAGGGTGATATAGGTAATATAACCCAGAGTGGGAATATACACTATTTGGGGTGTGACTACACTGGAAAGCCAAATTGTCCTAAGTCTCCTTTGCTGCAGTTTGATTCACAGCCTGTATTACATTTGACATTGCAGTCTGTGTTCACACAAGGGCTGTGAGTTGATTTCAGATTTCACCATTCATACTGGATGTAATGCAAGTCACATTCCAGTCCACAGCCCCCCCTTCTCCCTTCCTTCCTCTGGTTCTGCCTCTGCTGATCCTTTTGTAGTTCACTGTGAAGCCACTTTCTCATTTAAAGCTTAAGACTATTTCATTCCTCAAAAACATTTTTATAGAAAAATAACATGGAAAGGTACTTCACAGTCTGAGAGAAAAGAATATCAAAAATTTGAACTAGAGATGGGCACAGACTGGAAAACCGGTGGTTCATAATGGTTCGTGTGGCTACCCATGAACTGCAAACCATCACAAACTGGTTCATGGTTCTTTTTTTGGGTTTATACCTTGTGGCACCCCACTTCTTCCTTCATTCCAGTTTGAGAAGGAGGCATTTATAATCAGTCTCTGAGTATGATTCTGTAACCAACTTTGTATCTGAAGAATGCTTTTTTGTTGCTTTTAGCACCCCCTGCTACCCCAGCTCATTCTCAGCTTTTGCCTTCCTAACACAATCCTTGCAATGCTTTGCTAACTGTCTGTACTTCTCCTTTGTGGCTTGACCTTCCTTCCTTTTTTGTTTTCAGGTCCTCTCTGAGCTTACTTTTCATTGTCCTGAGTTTATTAAAATTGGCTTTCCCAAAATCCAGTGCACACATGTGGCTGCACTCTTTTTGTTTCATTTGAAATCAAGAACTGAAGTAGGATATGCTCACTTTCCCTCAGAGTTTCCCCTTACTGCCACTTAATCCAAGTCATCTCTATTGGCTGGAATCAAGTCCCAGATAACAAAAACTTCCTCCAGTTTTTGTCTGAGAAAATGGTAAACACAAACAGAATTTTTGGGAGGGCTGTGTTTAACAGAATTTGTCTTCCAGCTGATACAGTGGTGCCCTGCAAGACAATGTTAATTCGCTCCACTGAAATCGCTGTTTTGCAAAAACATTGTCTTGCGAAAAGTGATTCCCCATTGGAATGCATTGAAATCTGTTAATGCGTTCCAATGGGGAAAAATTGTTGTCATCCAGTGAAAATCGCCCATAGGAAAGCCCTTTTGTAAAGCGCCAATCAGCTGTAATATCGCTGTCCTGCAAAAAATGGAAGTGCCGATCAGCTGTAAAAATCATCATCTTGCGAAAAACGGTCCAAATCATCATCCAGCGAAATCCCCCATAGGAAAAACCAGTTTGCGAATTGCTATAGTGATCGCAAAAATCATATTCCTGCAGATTACCTGTTTTGCGGGGTAATAGTCTAGCGGGGCCCCACTGTATCAGGATAATTGAACTCTCCCATTACTATTACATCTTGTCTTTTTGAAATTCTTGCAGTTTGTTTTTCAAAGGTTCCATCCTCATATTCTCCTTGATTAGGTGATTGGTAGTAGATTCAAGCTACTGTACCATGTTCCTTTTTTTTTCACTACAGTTATATAAATCCAGATGCTCTCAATGGGACAACGAAGCTCATCCCCCTGTATTTCACATCAGCAACAAGGCATGACTGCCTGTAGAAGAACATCATTGCAAAGCAAATTTATAATTTCATTTCTTCCAAATGTGCAAGAGCTGTTTCTTTTGCATGGCTTAAGAGGACGCCCGAAGCAGCATCTGTGAAAGAGATATTTATTATGAAACTGTTTGTAAAAGTCCTGAACGCCATTCACTGAGCCCAGACAAACAGCTGAAAATATGGTTTGCCTTTGCAAACGTCAGTGTATGACACGGAGAGCTGGCAGGCTGCCTGGTTTCTACTTAAAGGATTGTCATTCAGGGGAAAATAAATTTCTCTAACTAGACAAAAGTCAATGTTTTCATGTTTTACTGCAATCAGACTGATATGGCTGATAATTTAAAGTCTCAATGCTTATAATATCTGTGGATAATCAGGTACCTCAATCAATCATAACCACAAGATTCCTCTATTTTTCTAGTCTGTACAAATATGACTAAGATATTTAACAGTACAGATATCTCCCCCACCCCCACTAATATTTTATGATATTTTATTGAGCAATGGAGAGCTTTTGCATGTATTAGTGCTGGATCCATTTAGAAACAGGCTTTTTGTAAAATTACAGCAATCCTGCGTGTAATCAGAACTGCAAACCTTTCTTTTAGCATTCTATTCTATTTTAATTTAATGTATATCTTCTAGTCTGCTCGCCTGTCAAGGAGATGTGGAAATGCGCTGGCATTTCAGCTGAAGACATCATTATGAGTGAGAAAATGCTCAAGGCCTTTTTTCAAAGAGGGTGCTGAAAGACATGCTTCCCTTCTTCGACTCCAGGGGATGCTGATAGCTCCCCTACCAGACAGGCATTGTGGGGTCAAAGGCTAGCAATGCTCTTACATATGTGTGTGCATGCATGCACCGGCATGCCTGCATGTGTGGGAATGCTAGTATATATATATTTGCATCCTCTGGATTATACTGGTATATGGGTAAGAAAAAGAGATGTATTTCTTTTTTAATGGAGGCATCTTGCAGACAGAAAAGAAGAAATTGACAACAAAGGATCATCAGCCTGCAACAGGAGAATTCTGGGCAGCAAGAACACATGGCAGAAGTGATTTTATTATCTGACAGGCTGAGTTTCCTAATCTTCCCTATTGATATTGATGGGAAGCTTCATATGGTTTTAGAGATTGGTATCTATTAAGACATGCTGCAGCGTTCCTACAACATGGGAGCAGGTTTGCTGAAGATCACTGTTCTACTTCCTCTGTGATAAAAATTGATATGAACTGTTTTAAACTGCTAGCAGATAATTACTCTCAACACTCAATAAGGAAAGCTATATCTTTAGAGCCTTCCTTTATCTCCCCCCCCCCAAAAAAAACCCCCACTCCCCCCCCTTTTTGTTTCTTTGATTACTTGGAGCCTTGTAATCAAACTAAGCTTAGTTTCAGGACCCTTGGGGCAGTATCTCTTAGTTCCCTGTCAAGCTGCGTTGCAAAACAATCAATCTTGCTGTTGCGCTCTCTTGGCGGAAGTGCCACGACAGGAAGAGTGCACAGCTTTGCTCTTGCCATGAAGCCTCAATGACAAAAGTTTTTATAAGAAGCTGACTGTATTTAGGGTTATGAATATGCAATGACTCTCATTAGTATTGAAGCACAGGAGCAGGGTCTGACATCCCCCCTCCCACCACGTTGAGCTGCAGGAGAATTGTCTAATGAATTGTCTTGCTCTTTCACTTGTGCAGGCTTTCCCCCCACCTCCTGTTGTGGCTCCCAGTTCCAAGGGGAGTTGCCCAGTTTAAGAATACTATTGACTGCAGAAATTAATTGCCAAGAACAGCTCTTGATTTTGCTAAACAATCTTGAGACAGTGTTTAAATTGTCAAAACAGAAAACCAGTCAACTCTACATGAGAAGCTCAACCTGAGGGAGGGAACCTATGTGTCAATTAATTTGGACACACGCTTTGGTTGTCTGCATGCATGTAGCAAGCAGGATTGTGCATATATCTGTTTCTAGAGGGATCCTTCACACATACACATATGCTGGGTGAAATCAAGTCATGGATATCTGGCATTGTATTCATTGGGCACTCAGCAGAACAAAGAGGGTTGACAGAAAGGTCTCAAAATGAAAGCTATTCAAACATTACAAAGCTATTTTTGAACCCTTTGGGACTCTACTCTCAAACACTCTCCCTCCTTTTCATCTTGGTCCCCACCCAACATTATGTGGTTTACACATACTATACCAGCTGACATGAATGCAATGCTGATAATAATGTTTCTAGCAACCAATTAAGATATCTGCCTTGATGTTTAGTATGTGGGAAGCTGCAAAACATGCACAGCTACAGGGCTCAGCTGGAAAAGATAAATGTTTCAGTTCTTATTGTCGTTGTCTACTCTTTTCATGTTCTTCCTTACACTTCTGTCTTCTTCCTGTTCTTCTGCTCTCCTGATCCTCTTTTTCTAACTTAAATGGAATTCAGTGCCCTTGCAGGTTGTAAACATGGGAAGGAATTCTAAAGAAGCAGGAGGGGAAAGGATGTACAAACAGCATTAAGAATATAGATCATGCAGAAAGAGGACAGCTTCGGACGTTTCTTAATTCATTGAATATGCGACGAAACCACTTCCCTTGGAAGAAGAAACAGCTTGGTCCACTTTTGGGGGAGTGGGAGGGAGCAAAATGGCACACACTTTGCTCAGATGCAACTTAGTCTTTACTTAGGGGTTGTCTACATTCTTCAGTGTCCTGATTCATGTTTCCACAGAAAGAGAGAGAGAGAGAAAGGGATCACATACACACATGTAGGCTCCACATAGGATGGAAATATGAAACTGGAGACTGAAAGAGATGGTTGGAGGGGTTAAGCAAAGATCACATACACATGTGTAAGTGCACTTTAAGAGAAGTTCTGACAAATCAAAAGTATTGCAAGTATCATACATCAAACACTTGTTACCCCTTTTGGCCTTAACAGTTGCACATGAGTAAGAACAAGTCAGTGATAAAATCTGAAGAAAGATGAAACCAATCTGGAGCTTTTTAAAGACCATCAATCATCCAGTGCAACCATGATATTATTAGCCCAAAGTAAGCCTTGCTCTCCCATTTAATGGACATCATAAAACCTGATCCTATTCTTATCCTGAGACCAGTCCTACCATGGGAAATCATTTTTATGGGCAATATCTGGGTAGGTAACCAATCAGATTTAATCACATAACAAGGTACTGAATTATTCAACATACTTTCTAAATTGGCATTATAGTTGTTCTTTGATGTCAGCCCATACTTTAAAAAGTCTATGGATCTTTTTTCAAAAAACACAAATAGTATTATACTAAGATGACAATGGAATATAGGGAATTTGTAATAATCTGCATGTCTAATTATTGTTGGTTTCCACTAATATCTACCACATGTGAGAATGACCATGTAAGAATATTTGGTCCCTGCTTTTTTATTTTTTATTTAGGAAAAAAAACTACCTTGGCACTAAAGTCTAACCACTCCCAGCTGGAAAAATAGCAGGTCCAAGGACAGGAAAGGGAAAAATTGTTTTGGAAACACACAATGTTCAAATCCACAATCCAGCTAATAACTGTTATGTCTCAGAGATGTTATTGTGAACCCCAGAACTGTATTATACGAAAATATTTCAGTTTTAATTGAAAATCTGGGTAGAAATGATTTGGGGTCTATAATTAGCACATAAATACCAGACTTTGTGACTTCTGTGAAAATACACACTATTTATGGAACGATTAACCAAATGTAATGCAGTGTTTCCCGCTTTCAGTGAATACTGTAAGATCTGATTTAATAATGAAAGGAATAGTTATTTTATGGATTTCTCTCAGACCATTCCACCTGCTACATACTTCAGACAGTGTTGTTTTAAACTTAGCTATGATTCCAAGTTTTTTTCCCCAACAGCATAAGAATTAGAAATTAATTTCTGGAAGTGGCAAAGCATTGTTTCCCATAGAGCAAAGCTGCAAGTACATTTGAAAACTTCATTTTCATCTTTGTACAAGTTTTACATCTGGTATTTCGTGTCTTGGCAAAAAAAAAAGTGGTGGGAAAGGGCAAAATATATGCTGCACTTTAAGGACTAACATGTTCGTTTCCTTGGACACACATGTCTGAGCCCTTGGGTTTTGATCCATAGGACTTTGTACAAGTTGTTCCACAAGCTGCTTGACTGTCTGTTCTTTTAGCTATTGCAGAAACTGTTGCACAAGCTGTAACATAAACAGATGTGCAACCCATTCCAACTTCACTGATCTGGATGTTTGTATCCATGACACTAGTTCTCCTGCCAGTGGTTGAGCAAGCTGAATGGGAAAGATCCTGCCTCATGTGCTTTTTCTGTTGGAATACCATTGGGTACAACCAGGACATTTTAAATAACATTAGGATGTTAAATAACGGCCATGAAAAAAATCCAGGGATAGATATCTACCAGCCATCAGTCCCACAATTTCTCTCTGTGTGAGCATACAGGTGTGCCAGTGGAGTTCCATTTGCAGAGTTGGATTTTGCCCAATGTTTTCAAGGAATTATTTCTGGGCTATTGCTGGAAGCAACTGTATTTGCTCCATGGGACAATTCTATGATCTTCCATTGGAGGCAATTATAGAAGGTACCATTCAGACCCATGGACAGATTGGAATATTTTGGAGTAAGTTTATTCAGAGCAGCATTAAAGACTACAGGTGCTTATTTCTTCAGAACTTGGAGTATTGTTTATTCTAAGGGTGAAATCCTAGATCCACTTACCTTAGAGTAAGCCCAATTCAGTTCGATAAGGCTGAGTTCTGAGTACGTATATGAGAGATTGTTCTATTACTTGCACTTTCTTCCCATTGCAGCCAATGGGGAAAGGTAGTCATAGTCAATAGACCTATTGATTTGGTGGGCAGAATACCACCACCACCACTACCACCACCACCATCATTTTAAAACTTCAGAGCTAGAAGGTATACTATGGATCACTGGGTTTAGCCCTGTCAAGGAGGCACAGTGCAGAATCACTCCTAATATTTGCCTCTGCAGCCAGATACTTAGAGCACTGAGCTATCCAGGAGTTCTGGATAGTTTAATAACTGATATAGAATAATTAACATAGGCTTAATCCACATATTTTGGAAGCAGTGTATACACTATATTTCCTCACAAGATATTCATTTTTTCCTTCTATGAGAAATCATTCTGAAATAGTTGCACAGATGGTCGTGCATGCTCACCCTCATTTCTATATACTTGCTACTGTATGAAGTTGGCTACTTAAAACTCAACCAGTGATTGTTACATCATATTTTCTACATGCGGTAACTATTTAATATAACAGAGCTTATGCTATCACCTTGGTCTGTATGCAATGGTGTGTCAGCTCCATGTTTTTGGGTCCCTCCAAGCTCCCACAGATCTGCTCCAGAGCTTTGGGATATCTTCTACATCATATCTGGGTCACATCCAATCATGTATGCACCTACCACTGCAACTTCAAGTGGGGCAATCTGGAACTCCCAACCTCTGGCTCCACAGCTAGACACCTAAACCGCCGAGCTATCCAGCTGAATGAATACACTGGTCTTCACTGTGGATTGGAGAGTCATTTGCTGCAGAGCTGTGTTGCACATTAGGATCCCTTCCATCTCGGCAGTTCTAAGATGATGATGATGATGATTATAAAATACAAGACATGGTCTTTGACTGGTATTATATAACATACACATTTTAACCAAAACCCTAAACATCAGTTAAATATTGGTTTAATGTGTATGCTTTTCTTAACATTGTCATTTTTGCAGCTCTGTTATTTCAGAGACCTGCAGCTGATTATAATATTTTATACAATTCTGTGGCATTGTTTCCAATGCCCCAATGACTATGAGGACCACTGAAATGTGTTTCATCCACAAGTGAGTTATTCCTATTAGCAGGTCTCCGCAATGTCAATTATCCAGACATTTCTGCATTCTGTTATGCCTAGTGCATTATGCTCAAAGTTTTAGCATTTGATTTAGTTGATTAATTTTCAACTAAACTTGAAAATTAGCATAATTGCTACAGGTAATGAGTAACAAAAACAAACAAACCACAAAGTAAAACCACAGCATTAAGGCATTTTTAAGACTAACAAGTTGATTTTAATATGAGTTCAAAAGTTCATTACTTGTGTTAATTATGTTACCCCCACCATAGGTTATGTATACCAACTTCTTCTCATTCCTTTTCTCAGAAATTGGCTGTTCTGTCTTTGAATACAGCAGTTCGAAATAGTCATACTGTGTTGTGTGTAAACCAGTTTGCTACATTCTTCAGGTAATATCTTTGTCTTCTTCCTCCACTTCTTTTTCCATTTTTTTCCTTGAATGATCTAATAATTTGTACTTTTCCCCTTAGACATGACTGAAATGTTCTTGCTTTCTGCATTTTATATGTTTTATGATTTCTTGGTCTTAATTTATTTTCCTTAATTTTCCTCAGTCTGTTACGCCTTCTCCTTCTCTCTTTGTTGGTCATCTTCTCAGTCCAAGACGTTTTTAGCACCCTGCAATAAAACCACCTTTCCAGTGCTTCTGTCTTTTAAAAATAATCGTCTGTGTCCATGATTCCAATCTGTACAATAGAACTGAGAACACACACCACAGCATTCTACATACATAGAACAGCAGTTATGCCGGCACAACATACAAAAAGCAGGGAATCGTTCTTGGGTACCGATATGTGACTGCAAGGGTTTTGTCTCTTAGATCTTTGAGAAACAGGTGGCAGCTGCCCTTTTTCTCCACAGAGATGTTCAGTGATAGGGCAGTGGAGAATTCCTGCAAGGGCGCACCTCCCAGCCCTGCAGTCAATTTGGAGTTTAGTTGTGAATTGTGATATCAATGTCATGGTGTGCATGCTTTGAGAAAGTCGCTGTGAAGAATAATAGAGAGATTCAGTGGAAAGCCACTGAAAGCTGTAATTTAAGGTTTCGGGAGCCTCAATGTTACGATTACCATTAAAATTTACAGTGACAGAAGCCCAATTACATATGGTTATTTTCTTTTCTTAAATCAAACCATATTTCTGCCGTACATGAAAGATTCATTTCTTCCTACCAATCACTGTCACGGGAGCCTATCTTTGTCGCTTTGGGTGTCAGAAGAGATGGGTTAGCCTTATCCCTGTGACAATGAAAGGATCAATGGGGGTAGCAAAAGCTGGGAGCCTCTTTGGAGCCCGCAAAGGAGACTGATTTGCATGATAATCAGCAGTGGATCCGCTCAGTGCAAGCCTCTGCACTTAGAAGAGTGCAGCTGAACTTTAATAGCAGCAGAGAAGCAGAATCTAAGTGGGAACTTCTCCACTAACTCTGGGAAAAGCTGGCAGGTGAAATGGTAATGTGTCTCGCGGCAGCAGCAGCCCCTAACAGCCAGCTGGGATCAAAGATGCTCAGGTTTCACTTTGAGAAACCTGTTGATTCAAAGTCATTTGTTTATGCAATAAGCTGGGTTAGCATAAGTAAGTGACCAGACAGACTGATGAGCTGATGTAAGCCCCTATTATAGTTACAACCCATAATTTCTATCTTTGCCTTTAAGCAACATCTTTTTTATCTACACAGAATCTCATTTTCCACTCCCCTATTCTGATGCAAAGCTGAATGTGCATCATCATCATCATCATCATCAGACTAAATTAGTGGACTCAGGGACATGTCAGTCTTTTGTTTACTCCATTAGCATTTTATATTTCATCTAAGGTTCCCAGGGCAAAATATATGGTGTGTCCACTTCCCTCTTGGTTTATTTGAGCCTCACAACAACCCTCTGAGATCAGTTGGGTTGAGCAATAGTGAATGGCTTAAGATCACTCAGTGAACTCAGTGGTTGATTTTGAACTTGGGTCCCTTTCATCTAAATCCAGTCTTGGTGCTTTTTAAATGTATCTGTCTACCTTTTAAAACAAAAAGTATGAGACAGCTTACAAAAAAGTCTAAGGCAATACAGTAATGACTGTCCATACTTGCTTGGATCTTAGCATATTATTGATCTTCTGAAATGTAGTCAATTTATTCCTGAGAACCCAGATGTATGCAATGGAACAGAATACCTGGACCAATACAGTCCCAGATACAAAGGCAAGTTAAAGCACAATACAGAGTGATATTTATAAGACTTGTCTATGCCCTACAAATCTTCCCGAGTTCCCCAGCTACGCATTTCTCAGGGGACTTTCCATGTTTACCTGGACTTTCTAATGTCATAATCGAGACTTTCCTTGAACATTTAGAGCACCTGTACCTGCTGTTACCATGACTAAACAAAATCCCCCTTTTCTCATATGCTATTTGTCACTCTTTGCCCTGCACCCATGAGCTTTCAGTAACTTGCTTGTTGCCTCAGTACTAGTGGAGGTCATGGAAAGTCAACCCATGCAGAGCTTGTACAAGTACTCTATACAATCAATTTTTTTCCTGGTCTAAGTGTTGTTAAATCCATGGCTGGAAATCTCTTTTTTCCACACCAGGAATTGGGCAAAAAGAGCACTGCCTATCCTTATCCTTTCACAGTTCTGGGGCTATTTGCAAATTGAGGGCTTTCTTCTATTCACAGCAGTGGTCCCTAACCATGGGCCTCCAGATGTTATTGGACTACAACTCCCAGAAGCCTTCACCACCACCTCTGCTGGCCAGGATTTTTCAGAGTTGTAATCCAATAACATCTGGAAGCCCAAGGTTGGGGACCACTGATTCACAGAAAAGATTGGGATGCAGAGGATGTACCCCCCCCCCAGATGGATCAGATCCCAGAGAAGTTCATTTATTGGACTAACCTCCTCCAAATCCCTCAATAAGACTGGCCATTAGGCCACCATATTGGCTGGGGGATTCTCCCACTTACATAAATTTAGTCTGCTTTTTCAAAATGAAAACCATTCACAAAAAAAGTAATGCAAATAGGAAACAATTCTCAAATTAGAATGAAATAAAATATACTCCAAGATCAGTAATGGAAAATAAAACAATTCAAAGAGCTGGTGGGATAAAACCAGTATCAGTCTACAAAGAGGCAAAGCTGGATTTATTAGGTCTCAAGGTCTTCTGAAAGGACAAGGTTTTAAAACTGCTACACATTAAGGACCAGTTCTCACATGTGTGTTCTTTCTTTGTTGTCTGTGCTGTCCAATGATGATGTCCATTATCAAAGGTTTCTCACCCACGGACAAAGAGCAAGCACGTCACCAGATGTCAACTGAAACACACAGTTTAGTCACATAATTTACATTTTCCATGAGCTATCCAGTGGTGAGAGATCAAGTGATGTTGCATACATGTGTAACCCATTCATCCAAATGTAACCTCAAATATGCCCTGCATTCTTAATTTTTGCTAAGTGCTGAATATATCTGTGGCTTGTAGGAGTATGGAACAGACCAAAATATAGCAAAAATAGTGATGAATTACAGAAAAAGGCACATTCCTTCTGTTTTGTCACAGACTCTCTCTGAAGGAGTAAGCTGAACTTTCAAAAACTGATTATCCCCGTGATTGGAGTATGGAGTATGTCAGGGCCTCCTTTGAGGTCCATATTGAGGCGTCATTCATAAATATGCTGAACAAATTGAAGATTTCTCTGGAGAAGGCAGATGAAGTGAGGATGGTGGCGGGTGTGAGACCCTACCCACCTGAGTGTCATCAGTCCCACTTACAAGGGAAGACAGAACCCTGGAAAGAAGAAATAGATGTGGTAGAGGTCAGGAGAGATAGTCAGGAGAGCAAGCTGATGTATCAGCTTCGCCCTTTCTTTGAGATGTCTGATGACACATGCCTTAATTATGCTCCATTTGGATTACAATAACATGCCTTACGTGTGGCTACTTTTGGAAAGTAATCTCCAGAGGCTCTACAGTGTTAACTGGAGCTCTAGTGATTACAGATATTATTTGCTATGAAAATGTAACTGGTTACTGGTCTATTTCTGGGCAGAATTCATAGTGCTCATTATACGACTTGGGTTTAGGCTATCTTTGGGACCCTACTTCTTTCTAGGAGCCTGCCTGAGTTTTAAGCTCTAAAGGGGAGGACTGTCTTTTGGCCCCACCCTTGGTAAGGCCTGCTTTAGAGAGGAAAGAGAAAGGGTATTTTTGGTGGCTGCTCCCAGCTGTGGAATTCTTTCTTTAAAAAGATCACATTGACTACCTCCACATGGCCCTTCTCCCTGACAGATGAAGACCTTTCTGTTCTGGTGGGCATTTGGCAAATGCTTTGCTGCCAGGGGAGAAATTGGTGGTGTAATTAGGAAATGCTGTATTTTTCAATCTGTTAAAATGTGCTTTAAAATTATTTATTTATTTTATTCATTAGCTTTAATAGAATATAATTAATTGCTTTTTAAATACTGTAATTTATTGTATTTTTTGCTATGCCATAAATACTCTGTAAAACATCTTGAGTCTCTTTAATCAATAAAGCCTTTCTTTCTTTCTTTCTTTCTTTCTTTCTTTCTTTCTTTCTTTCTTTCTTTCTTTCTTTCTTTCTTTCTTTCTTTCTTTCTTTCTTTCTTTCTTTCTTTCTTTCTTTCTTTCTTTCTTTCTTTCTTTCTTTCTTTCTTTCTTTCTTTCTTTCTTTCTGAAAAGTGCTATATAAATAAAATGAATTAATTAATGTTGGACATTTCATGGGGACAACTGTTCTTTTATTCTTAGCCTTCAGGTCACAACCAATTAATTTCACCAGACCTCTACAGTTTTGCTATATTCCTGCTTACGACTGAAGGCTCCAACTTCTAATTCTAAACTGGTCAGAGCCCACATACTATATTGCTGCTTGATGTTGGGTTTTTTATTTCTTTGTTTTTTATTATCAGCCAAGACCTAAACTTTTAGTGAGCCAAATGCAAATGAACTTCCAATTTTGTTCCTGGATTGAAAATAAGTGGATAGGTTTTGCTTATGTTCATTGTTTATTGACTGCCTTTCCAGAGTTCACAATGGAACAGGTTTGTCCTTACCACTGTCCATAACACAAATATAGTCCATCTTTTGGTGCAGTATGTTTGTGGTACACAGTTTGCTTGTGCTCTGTGCTTGTGCAATGACCTGCCTTTCTTAGCTATGTGAACACATTAGGGTGTCCAGTTACAATTTTGTGGCAAAGCATTGGGCTAGATGCCTATTTTGGCCATGTTTGACTTTATGTTTCTATGATTCAAAGAAAATGGTCTTCTTTGCTTTGATGGACTTCAAGGAAAACAATTTATCTATTTAGGAATTTATTTAGACTGGCCATGGAGAATTTGCATCTATGTTATTCTAAATGAAGCAAAAGATAAGCTTAAAACCAATGTGGGTACAGTATCTATTAGAGCATATCTCCTGAAAAACTGCTATCTGTTTCACTAATTCCTCCCAGGCCTTGCATCTTAGAGTGTCTACTCTAAGAGAGGCCAGAAGAATGTCAGCTACAAACTGGGCCTTCTCCGTGGTGGCCCCATCCTTTTGGAATGCAAAACCACTGGATGTATGCTTGGCCTCATCCTTTCTTACTTCCAGAAAACTTGCTAAAGTCACTTAGGCCTTTAAAACATACTCACTCTGAGATAAAAATGTATGGCTTTTATTTGGAGCTTAGTTTATGTTGCTGTATGATTTTGTTGTGTCTGTTATGTTGTGTTGGGGTGTGTGCTGATGCTAGTCTGGCTTTAATTTCCTTTATGTTCACTGCCCAGAGTAGTGAGCATTCACTTAGTTAGGTGGTATATAAATAAAATGAAATAAAATAAAAGTCGAACATTGAGACATTTGTTCATACTTTGAGAGTTTCCTTCTGCCCTCTTCTCTGTAGCCTTAGGTGCCCTCATATTGATTCTGAAGGGTTTCTCAATCCCCCCAAAAGACTTGGGGACACATGAACAGAGTGAAAGGAGAAACTGATCCATGAGTGGTGTTTGATCCATTGGCAGAGAGTCACAACTGGAGGCAGCACATTTAGAAAGCAAGCAAAAAGACATATTTTAATATGGTTTGATAGCTGAGAGAGAGGTTTACCGAACCTCAGTATAAGACAGTGTTTTCCAGTGAGCTGCATGTCACAGTATGAGTACCACGGTTTTAAAACCTAAGGGACAAGATGGTATATTAAGATTACTGACCGATAGAACCACAATTTATGATCTGTCAGATTAAAAATCAATTTATCAGCATTTATTAGATTAAAAAACCCTACAAATTCTTGAAAGTTCCCAAAGCAACTTGAATATAGTGTGAACTCAAAGGCATGCAAGGTGAACATAAGTAGCATACTCATATGTGTTCCCTCTGTGTAATTTATGTACTTGCTCTGTTTTTGCCCTTTGATTTTTCCATAAATGGGATGGAGTTCTAATAGGAAAAGTGCACAACAGAGTTCATGCACTTAATGCTGACTTGACAAATGCTTCACAGCAGTAGCATGTGCCTACACAGTATAGGTGCAGGTAAACATGAGCATTTATTGAGGTCAAAAGGGCTCGTACCAAACAGTTGCTGAAACCACTTTGTGACTCAAAAAAAGAAAAATCTTCCATGTGGATGGCTTACACCTTTCTAGACAGCAGTAGTACAAGTAAAGAAAAACCACAACCATCCTACACCCTTAAGTGAATAACATTTTCCACAGTATTCCAGAACTCATGGTCAAAAACAATCAGTTTTACAAAGCACTGTGTGGTTAATTCAAAGATTAACTAACCTTGCTTTTATCTTTATCTTTCCTCATGCTGGCTTATACAGTGTGGGGTAAAGAACAAGGACTACTGTAATGTTCTGAACAATGGCTAGAATCTGTGTTCCTCATAATTTTATTTATTTATTTATTTATTTATTTATTTATTTATTTATTTATTTATTTGATTTATACCCCGCCTATCTGGACCACTGGACCACTCTAGGCGGCTAGGTTTATGTTTTAAACCCATACCTTCAACAGATAGGATTGAATGACCTCTGTCAGAGGAAGGAGGAAGGGACTCACATAAGGAAATAAATGCCAAATGGTAACTTTCTAATAAGAGACTACCGAGACTGGTGGAGAGAATTGATTTGGGTGGTGAGGACAATGGAGAACACTTTTCAGTAAAAAAGCAGGAACATTCGAAGTTAAACAAAATCTCCTCTGGAAAGCAGCTACTGGAGGCATCAAAATTCTGTAATAAGTCCAGAAAATGTTTTTTAAAAAGTTAAAATGGCTCATTTTTAAAAATACAAAATGAAAGAATAAAAACAATTCAGTTGCACTGAAGCGGCTTTAAATTTCATCAGCATAGTAGCCTAAGAATCTACTAAAACGACAGATGATTATATATGATTCCATTAAGAGGTGTTATTAAAATAACACATTGAAACTGGAAGACCAAAATGACACTGTTATTTGGATACAGTTATGGAGTTACCTGAATACACACTGCAAGAGACACGAAGTACGTCAACTCTTCTTGGTCTTTGGTGATCTCTAGGTCATTGTCGCTGTTGCAGACAGTGTGGTCTGTTGGGACAGCTTGTCATATATTCAGCAATATTCAGTCTGTTGGACTACCTGTTCCAGATTCTTCCATAGAATAATCATTTTCCAAGTTCTTTTTATCAAGACTGCTAGCTATGAGATTCTGAGAGCAATAGTGCAAAACAAGAGTAACTTGTTCCATCCCTGGAAATGGATATGTGCAGCAACAAAATTTGATAGTGTACACTGAGTCTGTAAACCCTGAAAGAAAGAATTCAGTAACTAAAAGTATAGGAACAAAATATTTAAATTAAATATTAATATTTATTTATGAGGAAAAAAGAGGATCAACGTGAATAAAAACTAAATCATATTAAAAGTTTGGAAGACTGGGGTGGTCTTTTGGTTAACAGAAGAGAATATACCTGGAGAGTGAGTTGTACAATATGAAAGAGGTCCTCTGTAGTAGCAATCCATCTCATGCTTGAAAGGGAGGGACACCTGGTAAAGGACTTTGTTGTTGTTGTTGTTGTTGCTGCTGCTATGGGCTATCAAATCACTTCTGACCTACAGTGAAGTTATAAATCGATGACCCCCCAAAAGTTCTATCATTAACAGCCCTCGTCAAGCCTTGCAAACTGAAGATGCGGCTTCCTTTATTGAGTCTGATTTGGTATTCCTCTTCTCCTGCTGCCTTCAACTTTTCTTAGCATTACTGTCTCTTCCAGTGCTTCTTATCTTCTTAAAGTACAATATCCTCAATTTAGTCCTTTTAGCTTTTAATGAAAGTTCAGGTTTGATTTGATCTTAACTTACCAATGTATCTTTCTGGCTGCATCTGTAATGGTGGTATCCCCAAAGACTTTCTCCATAATTGTATTTCAAATGAATCTTTTTCTCCCCTTCACTTTTCTTCACTGCCCAACTTTAACATCCATGCACAGTGATTGGGAACACTTTAATATCAAATTATAGCACCAATGATTTTGACCTCAGTCTGCAATGATGCATTCTTATACTTAGGATCTTTGCTACTTCTTCCATAACTACCCCTTTGAGTTTCAGTTTTCATATGATTTCTTGGCTGCAATCTCCATGTGGATTGAACTGAATGAACCAAAGTATAGAAAATTTTAATAAACTTAATTTCTTCATTGTTAGCATAAAAGTTATGTAATTTTTCTGTAATCATGGCTTTTATCTTAATTCAATTGTAACCCTGCTTGTGCACTTTGTTCTTTAAAATGTCACTGTTTCAAGTCGTTGCTATTTTCTGCCAATAATATGGTGCCATTACATTTTTTTAACTGGGTCCACTCTTCATTTGAATCTAATCTGGATTGTGTATCCTATTTTCTGAATACAGTCTGAATAGATAGGGAGGTAAAATCCAGCCTTGTTTGACATGTTTGCCTATTGGAAACTGTTCCATGTCTTTGTATTCTGTCATAACTGTAGCTCTTGTCCAGAGAAAAGGCTATGCATCAGGATAATATAAACATGTGTTTCTTTGAACAGTCTATATACTCAAGCACCCTACTGCAATTATAAGGCAGAAACATAAGAACCTTAGATGGTTTCATTTGATGAGCAGGCAGACATGGGAAAAATAACTGCTTCAGTTACTCTGGAGTCACATTATGAGAAGGCAAAATTCTCTGGAAAAGACAATAATGCTCGGAAAAGTTGAAGGTAGCAAGATAAAAGGAAGACCAAAGTATGAGACTTCCTACAGGAAGTCACGGGCTTGAGTTTACAATAGTAGGGCTGTTGAGGACAGGACACTCATTCATAGGGCCACTATAAGTCAGAGGCGACTTGATAGGACACAACAACAAGAACTAGTTATTTTATACTGTTCTAAATTGTTTCAAACTGAAACAGCTGAGATTTGAAAGGATAGAACTCCTTCACTCAACCAACCAACCAAATATTTCCAGAAATTAGTTCCAGTTAACAAGGTGCCCATAATATTTTGTACTGTTTGTAATTTCTGAACACTTATCAAGGCCAGTCCCATATAGCCAGTCATGAAAGCAGCAAAATCAGGGAGCTGGACAGGGGACAAATTGTATTTCTCTTCAGTGTGGAAGGGATTGTCCCTCTCGAATTGGCCTTCTCAGCCACACTAGACACTGTTCCAAGTCCTCCATACAGAGCATAGTCTCTCAAGACTGAAGGATCTAACAAGACTCTCTCCAGTTTTCCCCATGATCTGAGCAAGCATGCCTTGCATTGGGAGCGTGCACATCTAAAACAAAATAAATGGATGTTGGGCTTGTCAGATTATTTTAAATTAGCTTACTAGCTTGTATGCATATAGATGACTGGATAGCCAGTAGTTTAGGTTGGGAGGTTGGGAGTTCAATTCCCCACTTTGCCTATTGTGCGAAGAGAACAATTTATCCAGAGTAGACCTTTGGTCTAGATGGGTGGGATAGAAACCAAATGAGTAAGTAAGTAAGTAAGTAAGTAAGTAAGTAAGTAAGTAAGTAAGTAAGTAAGTAAGTAAGTAAGTAAGTAAGTAAGTAAGAATCAGCCTACATGGTTTTGGGGAAGCTGCACAGTCCTAGGATGCCCCAAGAAAAAGGAAATAGTAAATACTCACTTCTGAGTATTTTCTACTTGGAAAACCCTGGAAAAGATTTGCCAAATGTCAGAACTGATTTGACAGCACATGATGACGTCGAATATTGTATATGAATTTTGTAACATCTCAGATAAGTAGGTTTTTTTCCTTGAGCTCCCAAATAAATTTCCAATGTAATTTCAAAGTGTCTACTAGTTATAAATGGAAAGTGGTAGAAAAAAATTCTTTATATTCACTACCCTGATGAAATTTGGCAGAAGGAGGGGCTTATTCATCTGAATGACTTGCAGCACAATCTTATGCATACCTACCAAGTCTCATGGAGTTTAGCAAGCTTACTCACAGGTAAGGATTGCAGCTTAATTCCTCTACCTGCTCCCCACACATTTTGTATCATGAACGTATGTATTTTCTGCTGACTAACTGGAGCAAAACATTTTAAACTCTCATTGAAGTTGATTAATCATGTTGATTAGTTGATGAATGCGAGTAGAAATGTCTCAGATGTGCAGCTATGCATTCCATATAGAAGAATATTGAGAGAAAAATCTGCAGAGTGTATTGGGTTTGATTGCGTTGGGCGGGGGAGGTGAGGAAAGGTGGAGGAGAAATGTAATTTCCTTTTTCCTACCCCACAAAAACTCATCATAACGTGAAGGAAGTCAAGCAAGTCAGCATTTTAAACCAGCCACCACTTTGATATGACAGGCATGGTATTTTCATACCTACAGAATTGCAAAAGAAATTCTCTCTAGCCAAAGTTTTCCCCCCACACCACCTCTCTCCCTCTCATTCTCTCTCTCCCTCTGAGCAGGATCGTCTAGAGCAAATAAACACAGCTGAAATGAGAAAGTTTCCAAAAGCAATGCAATGTGGACTGCAACCCCCTCAACTTGCTGCAATGATATTTCAAAAACTGGATGGACAGAGTTTGTCCTTTTCTAACTGATGGCCAAGATTTGATCCCTAAAGTTTGGCAGCTTTGAGAGCAAGGGGAACTGCAGTAATTTTTTTAATTTTTTTTTTAACTCTAACCATTGAATCTGAAGAGTAATTGCCACCCTGGAAAAGGTAATTACATATGCTATTGTTTATACACATAATAGGCCTGGGATGATGTTCTGCAGATGGGGGGGGGGGGGGAAGAAAGGAAAACCTTGCTTTTGCATTGGGTGGTACACAATGTATAGTGACAGAATGCCACAAACAGCATTCAAACTCTTGCATGTTAATGGGTGATTTCTCCTGGTGTGTGTGTGTGTTTAAGGGAGGAGGGGGAAAGGATTTGGAGCAGGGAAGCCAGAAGCAAAAGCTTTTAAAAGACAGTACCATGTAAACACAAGTGATCCCCACCCCTGGACTTTAAAGAATCATGAGAAATGTTTCTGAAGCTTCAAAGAGACTGCACTGTTCTCTTACCCCATGGGAATATTAATTACTCCCAAACTTTTATAATTCAATGAACAATACCATGTGTGTTGGTAAAAGAAATTACAGGCAAAGCTGTGCTAAAGGGGTCTTGACTTGAATTGCCCTGAAATTGGACCAAACAGTTTGACAGAATATTGGATAGCACTTTGAAGCATCCCACTGTGCCTAGAGTGGAACACACACACAAAAAAATGAATTTTGAGTGCCCAAAGTGTCTCTCCCTCTTTTAACTCTTTGTATCCATTTCAGTTCTCAGCATTGAAAAACATATGTTAGAAATAACAACCATACAAACTCGATTATCATGATATTCTTTCTGGGCAGGAGGCATGCAGTTCTTATGGAAAAAAGATTTCATTTTGGGTTTTTTTGGGGACATTCTTTTTTTTTTATTGCTTTGAAAAGGATATTTCAAAAAAAAAATATTGCAAAGCTCGGGATGACACAAAGCAGAAGGACTACTCCTCTATTCTAACATTGAACTGTGCATTGTTAGAGGCTGAAGCAATTCATTGTGGGTTATTCTCTGCCGCAGTGTCCAGCAAATTGCATGACTAGCTTGTTAGGCTTGACAACAGTCCTTTACCTAACAAAGGCCTCAACAGCTCACAGTGGCAGTGGAATGTCAAAATGAGCACATTTCACACACAGATGTGTGACCATAATGGGTATAAGAAGATGCATGTGGTGGGGAGAAGAAGGGAGCGGCTGAGGAGGCGAAGAGTTAGCAGGAGGGACACGGCCCCACTGACCATTTTTAATCAGCCCTTCTGTAAACAATTCAACATTTTCATTGTTCTCCAAAAACTAATAAAGAGAAACAAGCACTTTTCATTCATCTTGAAGTAATTTTCTGTCAGGTCCAAGCCCCTTGTGGCCTACAGCTTGTGCACAGCTAGCTGTGTGATACAACAACTATTTCAATTTATTTTACAAACTCTGGCCATTCAAATGTCAGTTAGTGTTCACCAAGCCAGCATCTGAAATCGTGCAGTTAACGAGTTTTACAACATTTCTATCAAGAGAAACTGTTTAGCATAACTGACTCTTAAGGAGTTATTATACCTCTAAAAATCCATTTTAAGGGGCATTATTTAAATAAAATAGAAAAACGGTTCACTGCCTTTTAAAGGGGCTACAAAAAAAGTCCATCAGATCCAGCGCAGTAATCCTCAGCTTAAAGCACTCTCGAGGGCACTTCTGGGAATTATCAGCATAATGAAATGTTTTGTGAAATGTCCAGATAGATTCCTCTACTCAACAATTTTACGGCACCATATTTATTTTCCACCCATTTTTTTTTCAAAAAGAGAAGTGAATTACTTTTCGAGGGGATGACTCTACACACTGCAGATTAAGTGAACACATATTATTTCCAAGGTTATAAAGCAGAAAGGAGAGCTCAGTCCACAACATTGCGAATGTAAAACTGTAGGGAAAAGATCAGCCTTTTATGTGGCCTTCCACTCAAAACAGGTTAAATCACAATGGGGTTTATGCAATTAAGTTATCTTCTTGTTCCTCATTTTCCATACTTTTAAACAATTCTGTTACACCCTCACACCTGTAAAATATCAGAGCTTGAGAAAATTCTTTTTTTGGATAAAACTTCTATAATTCCCCATGTTAGCTGAAGGGTTCTGGGAGTTGTAATTCAAAAAGTTCCAAGCTCTATAAAATATACCATTGTCAGTTTAGGCACTCAGTAGCTTAACTGAATAAATGAACAACATCTATGTTATTTATAGCAATATGCACAGTGTTTAGACAATTGTGTAAAAATAGACTGAACCAGAGGTATCTCTGCAATTCTAGAGGAACTTCCATATGGAGCAAAGAGCTACTGGTCACCAAAAACATCCAATGGTTTGAACTGAAGAAGTGGATGTTCCAAAAAAAACAAAAAACAAAAAACAAACAAAAAAAACCACACACACAAAAGGGACAAGAGAGCTGCTGACACCAGAGAAGGAGGTAAAAGCTAAATATCCCAATAAAATGCAAGATCTCCTTTGGACCTTCCAACCACTGAAGCATGAGGTCACAACATAATATATATGCCTTTTGAGCTGCCGTGCCAGCCATTTTGTGTAGGTGTAGGGCATCATGATTTCTAGCTAAGATTCAAATTCTAGAATCTTCTTGCTTTTTTCTTTTTTGGTACAGCTCATTTACTAAACAACTGACTACTAGTATTGAACATGTGTACAAATATGGATGAATGCCTGCATTCCACTTCCATTGATTTTGATTGGTTAGGTCAGAGTTAGCACTTTAGGGTCTGTCTTTTCTCCCCATCACCTCCACCTTGTCTTTTCTTTGTACTGGTGCAAATCCTACTCTCTGCTGACCTCTGTGCAAATGCTAGATGGGTGCTTGTAGAGCAGAAGTATAATCCCCTTGTCTACCACATCCCCAAAATTGGTGGCACAGTGTAGCACCCACCCTAGGTCACAATCGTTTGCATTTACATCATTTACAGTATTCCCCTTTCCCCCATGAAGATCAGTAAATGCACAATTATTGTCACAGGACCAGACAGAGATTGAGTCAGAGTGTCACAGGGCCAAGTGGACCTTGTCTGCACTTATTCAAGCATGAACTGGGTTGGGGGACCAGTGCACATCCATAATTGTATATATTAAATCTGTACCAATTAAACAGGTGCCTATTGCTGTATATTCTGATGAACCAGGAATTGATTACACATATTAACTGGGGTTGTCAATTACCACAAAGTAATAGTACATAACAGGGGTCAGGATCATATAAGAGTAAATTGATGTTATCTATGAGATTATCTCAGTGGTGCAAATGCCAGATTCCTGGATAAATGTCTGCAAAGCCCTATATAAAATGTAGAAGACAAAACTTAGTCAGTTGCATTTTGAGATGCACTGGTCAACGGGTTTATATTTTGTAATTTAATCTACAGTACTTCAGATAATGCAACCCTACATATATCTATACAGGAGTCTGGCTGAGTTCAGTGATGGTCACTCTCCTTGTTTACAACTGGGTAAAGGTTTGAGTCCTGCTTTAAATGGGAGTTACCATTATGTGTATGTTCTGCCCATTCCCCCTTTTGTTCCACTGTATCTGTACCTGATCTATCTTACATTTTAAGATGATTTGGCATGACATATTGCCTTGTATCATTTGACAAATGCGTTCTAGTTTCAAGGAAGTATATTTGGAATGTTTTACTACTTCAGCTCCTCCATTCTTTGTGTCATCCTACATCCGTATTACTTGTTGTTGTTGTTTTGTCTTTATTCCCCCGCCTGCTTCCCGTGCAGTTCTCTTGTTTTTCTAATTTTCCTGTGCAGGATTCACATGGAAACAGCAGAAGAAATGCAAATCAGTACAAGATTTTTATAATTTCTGCACAGATTACCATATTTCCTACACAGGATTCACTAGTAGTGGGACTAAAATTGGCAGATCAGTGTAGACATAGTTTTCAGGAAATGGATACCTGTACAATGAAAGTGTCCATCCAGTTTCAACAAATGGAGAGTTGAGTATGTTTAGCTTGCAGAACTAAAGACATGACAGCCATTTGGAATTATCTGAAAGGCCATCATGTACAACATGGAGCATATTTGTTTTCTGCTGCTCCATAGGGTGGGACCCAATGGATTCAGATTATAAGAAAGGATATTTTGACTAAACATCAAGAAGAACTTCTTGATTATAACAGTTGTTTTGCAAAGGAAGGGACTACTTCATAAGGTGGTGGTTCACTCAAAGAGATTAAACAGAGGCCGGATGGTCAGGGACACTTCAGCTGTAGATTTCCTGGATGGACAGGAGTTCGGAGCAGGCAATTCTTTGGTGTATGCCCCCCTCACTATTCAAACATTCCATGATGTGTATATGAGCTTTAAAAACAAGAACTGGCATTTTGAAAGATATAAAGCAGGACAGGAAGCCCTGTTTTTAAAATCTTCATATATTTCCTATTATAACTTTGATTTAGACAGTGTCTTATCCCACTGTATGGACAGCTCTGTAGATATAGATATACTTTGGTTTAGGCACCATGAATACAGGGGAGCAGGGATACAGCAGGACCCCTGTATCTGTGGACTGATATCCACAGTTTCACTCATCCATGGTTTGCTGCAACCCTATATACAAAATGCAAAGGTGCATCATTGTGGCTCTTGTCCTGCCCCCTTGAGGTCTTTTTCCCACCCTCTTGTGTGTTGTATATAAGGTTCTCTCTTATCCACACATTTTAGGCATCCACTGTAGATTCTGGAATTAATCACCCATGGATATGGGGGTCTTACGATACATTGGTAACTTCTATGCAACTTAGTTGTTTGTCTACATGGTTTCTGTTTTCTAAGCAAACATCATTAATTGAATGCAGAGGTAGATTTGAGTTGTTATGCAAAATGCTGTATAGACATGTGGCAGTGCAATCAAGGCCAATATGAATGTACCTATTAGCTGCCATAACTTTAGTTAAAGTCTATAATCAGCCAGACTGATAATGTAGGACAGGGGTGGGCAAATAATTTCTATAGGGGGCCACATGAAAAATCTGAACTGTGTTCGGGAGTGGGTAGTAATAAGCCCCCAATTTGTGGGTAGTAATAGGCCCCCATTGGGTGAAGCCCTGCGGTGAACGAACTGCAAGGCTGACATGGTTAACTCCCTAAAAAGTTTAACTATGTGAGCGTTGTAATTCGTTCACCACAGGGGGGGAAGAACCCCCCCCGACACTGAGCTAACTCACCTGTCCTCCATGCCCCTGCGGCCTTCCTCTCCGACTGTCTTCTATCCCGCATAGGGGACGTGATGCGTCATCACGTCGCCTGTGCAAGGATCGCTTCCGGCCTCTTGAGCCACAGGCTCCGGAGCCTGTGGCTCAAGAGTAACAGTTAAAACTCACGAGGTCCCAGCATCGGATCTCATGAGTTTTGCTTACTGCCGCGCTGGGTGACTGGAGCCGGAGCTCTGGGTCACTCAGTAGCGATGGGCGGGCTAGACAGGAGCATCGATGGGCGGGCTGGACTGGAGTGACGACCAGCAGGACAGAAAGGAGCAGCTTTCAGGCCATATGTGGCCCGTGGGCCGCACTTTGCCCAGGTCTGGTGTACGAAAAAAAAATGCTAGTTTTTTTGGGGAGAAATGAAGGTCTGTGGTATGATTCATATAGAAAGAATAAAAGAAGTGAAATAAAATACTTTGTTTTCTGAATCTACCAATTCCTCTCTATAACCTAACCTCCTGCTCTTTCCATCAGAATTCAGCTGGGCAGAGTAGCTTGCTGAGATTTAATTTCAAAACAATGCTGAATTCGTCTTCTTTGCCCAAGGCATATTAAGACTGCCATCCAATCAGAACAGGCCAGCAGATGTGCACTCTCCAATATTGGTATCTGCACTTTAAAAACTGCATTTAATGTTTTGGTATGGGTATCACAGCTGAATAGTGAGATAAGTGATGTCAAAGACGTGCTTCAACCCATCTGTTGCAGGGCACAATCTCTAGTGTTCCCCCATAACTTTGCTGTTAACGCTTGAAAGGCAGGTCCTTGTGAGGGCATTGTCTGCACCAGAAAAAGGAAAGTTGATAGAAAAGGGTTAAAAAAGTTCAGCTTTCTGCTGGAAGTCCCAGGATCTAATAAACCAAGTTTAAGTTGGAGCTGGAAAATTAAAAGCAGCTAATGCTAAATTGTTGTTTAAGTTTAAATTAGGTATTAAAAGAAATCCTTACCAGAAAAAATAGAGAAATTTGAGAAATCTATTTTACTTCTCTGCTTGCATCCCTGCTTTGAGCTTTAGAGAGAAGAAACAGTGATACAACTCTTTGAAAAATGCATATACTATTCTTCCCACAAAAAAATTCCCCTTGTTTTCCCTTTCCACCTTCCCTATAATCTCATGTTGTCCCCTGTCCCACTTATAGTTTACTGATTACCAAGAGAATCTCACCAACAGTCCCAGACAGTTAAAGTGCAGTTTCCTACAACAAGCGGAGAACCACATGATGTTTGGTGTACAACAGAAGATAATTGCCTTGATGCAAAAAAGACTCACCCCCTGCCCCCAGCTGTCCTTACGTTGCACTGTAAGGCTAATTAAAGGATGAAGGTTGCGAGATTTTCACTCATTCAGTTAAAATTCTGCACTCTGCACATGCACTAAGGCATCACCATAAATGTTTCATATGGCTTACTTCCAATGTTCACAGAACTGCAGTTACTTCTTAGCGCAAATCAACGCAGATTTACTCAGAAAAACCCTACTGTGTCCTGACTTTTGGGTATAGGTACATAAAAAATTATGCACACATATGTATATATCTGTTAAATTTTGTTAGTTATTTATTGTTCTTTTCTTGCTAACATGCGCTGGATTGTGGAGAAAGCCAGAGATTTCCATAAAAACATCTACTTCTGCTTCATTGACTATGCAAAAGCCTTTGACTGTGTGGACCACAGCAAATTATGGCAAGTCCTTAAAGAAGTGGGAGTGCCTGACCACCTTATCTGTCTCCTGAGAAATATATATGTGGGACAGGAAGCAACAGTTAGAACTGGATAAGGAAATACCGATTGGTTCAAAATTGGGATAGGAGTACAACAAGGCTGTATATTGTCCCCCAGCTTATTTAACTTATATGCAGAATACATCATGGAGAAGGCTGGACTGGATGAATCCCAAGCCGGAATTAAGATTGCCAGAAGAAATATCAACAACCTCTGATATGCAGATGATACCACTCTGATGGTAGAAAGTGAGGAGGAATTAAAGAACCTCTTAATGGGGGTGAAAGAGGAGAGTGCAAAAAATGGTCTGAAGCTCAACATTAAAAAAACTAAGATCATGACCACTGGTCCCCTCACCTCCTGGCAAATAGAAGGGGAAGATTTTACATTCTTGGGCTCCATGATCACTGTAGATGATGACAGCAGCCACGAAATTAAAAGATATCTGCTCCTTGGGAGGAAAGCGATGACAAAACTAGACAGCATCTTAAAAAGCAGAGACATCACCTTGCCGACAAAGGTCCGCATCGTTAAAGCTATGGTTTTCCCAGTAGTGATGTATGGAAGTGAGAGCTGGACCATAAAGAAGACTGACAGCTGAAGAATTGATGCTTTTGAATTGTGGTGCTGGAGGAGAGTCTTGAGAGTCCCCTGGACTGCAAGGAGAACAAACCTATCCATTTTGAAGGAAATCAATCCTGAGTGCTCACTGAAAGGACAGATCCTGAAGCTGAGGCTCCAATACTTTGGCCATCTCATGAGAAGAGAAGACTCCCTGGAAAAGACCCTGATGTTGCGGAAGTGTGAAGGCAAGAGGAGAAGGGGATGACAGAGGACGAGATGGATGGACAGTGTCATCGAAGCTACCAACATGAATTTGACTGAACTCCAGGAGGCAGTGTAAGACAGGAGGGCCTGGTGTGCTTCTGGTCCATGGGGTCATGAAGAGTCGGACACGGCTTAATGACTAAGCAACAAAAATTCTTCTTTTCTCCAAATATTTTATCTATTTTTCTGCAAACATTTTTCAATAAAATACATATATCTTGAGAGGTTTTTCTGTGGATAGGAAGGTTGTGATAAGAAGATATTTAAATTATAATCCTGACCAACATACCTGGGAATAATCCTCATGGGCTACAGTGGGACTTATGCTTAAGTAAACATGCACAGTATTGCACTGTTAGGCACAGAAACTGTGTCTATTATATGAACTGCCTCATTAGGTTGTAGATATGTAAAGGGCTGTGCTTTAATTGACTTTTCATCCCTAGGGATGCAAATCACAAATTCAGGGGATATCCCCTTGCTCCTAATATCCAGATATGGGCGTGGCCATGCCCATATCTCAAAGTGTATCTGCACATATCATAATCTCAAACAGGAGGGAAAAATTTCAGGGGAAATGGATCAGAGTCTCCCCAATACCAGCCAGCTTCCACAGACTATGGTATCATCTCTGCATGATCAGGAGGACTGATGTAAGGAAGTGCAAGCAAGATGTCAAAATCGGCTCAATAGGAAGGGACACCTGATGCATGACATGGGTTCAAAATGGGGGAGCCTCAACTGGTTCAGACAAACCTCTTGTGGGTCTCATATCCCCAACATGGACCGTACACATTTTGAGTCGCTTGTCTCATTTACACAAAGGTTTCCGGTTGTTATTAGAGCTTGACCAGGGCTCAAGCATATGGGAATTGCTCTTCCTCTCCCCTCCTGTGGGAGGCAGACTGTTTCAGATGACAAGAGGAGAAGGAATCTTTGCTTCTCTCTGCCAACTGTAGCTTTTCACTATCCACAGCAGGGAAATCATAGCAATTGCTCCATGTGTTGGTCCTTCATTACTTATGTGCCTGGTTGTGCACCTACTTCATGCCAAGCATCCACCATGAACCTCACCAATTAGATGCAGCAGCTTCTGAAATGTTGCTTCCATATGTTGTACAATACAATAGAATACTGGCCAATGTTTGTACAGCGGGGTCTTGACTTAAGAACGACCCGAGTTAAGAACATTTTGACTTAAGAACCGCTCTCATAGGAAAATATTGACTTGACTTAAGTACTTAGATTTGAGTTAAGAACTGAAAAAAACCCACGTGGGAGGCAGGGAAAGTGCAAAATGTGAACTTTCAGTGAACTGTTGGCCAGTGAAAAGGGTGCCTGTCTGCTTCCTCACTCCTCCCAGCGTTTAGAGAGTGGATTGGGAGACAGTCTTCGGACTGCCTGGTCCTGGACTGCCTGAACTGTCTTTTCCCTGCCTTCCCTGAACCTTTCTTGACCTAAGAAAAAAAGAAACAAAATATCTCCCTCTAGTGGTCGAAGGCAGAATAGCAGCTTCCCATTAGTTTCTATGGACGGAAAAGAGCACATACGGATCAAATGGTTTTCAATGCATTCCTATGGGAAATGCAGATTTGACCTGAGAACTTTTTGACTTGAGAACCGCCTTCCAATACGGATTAAGTTCTCAAGTCAAGACCCCACTGTATGTGGGAATACAATCTTCTCAAGATATCCTTGTGTACACATGGATTTCTCTAGGTAGGGTGAAACTGGCAACCCTGCCTCAGCTGAAAAAAAACAGCTCCTCCAGGAAAAATGAGTATGCTTTTTGATGGGAGAGAAGTGCTCTCCCACTGCAGAGGCAGAACTTCCATAAAGTAAGGTAAAACTGCTACTGTGACAGTCAGCAATGGATACCATAAAGTAGTACAGTGTCTGTTACCGTAGTTTTTAAAATGAAGTGCAAAATGTCATCTTTTCTATATGCTTTTTTCTACAATGGAATTTTGGGAGGATCGAGGACTAATTTTACTGAGGTGATGGAAAAGGGTATAATGTAAATCAACAACTTCTACAATATGTAGGCACAATTGTACTGAGACTATGTTGCTCATGATATGGAGGATGGGGAAACACCCCTGGCATTTTTTTTACATTGATCCCAATATGTCTTGGATTGGCTTTATTCTAGACTGTGAAAAGTGTGTGTATGTGAAGTCGTACAGTACTGAATCAGTATGACTTGAAAGTAAGTGAACAAGTCATTCCCCTTCTTTTGTGTGTTTAAGTTTGTGAATACTTTCAAATCCAGCTCAAGATTTTAAACCCATGGCCCTAAACTCATTTTCTCTAATAACTTCCTTAAAAGTTGACAGGTGGCTTTCTGAAATTGTCTAAAGACTTCTGCTTAAACTCTTAACCCCCAGAAAACTAATAATATGTCAATGGTTACAACACAAAGAGGTTAAATATTACAGCTAATTTCCTCCCTGAAATCCAATCCAGGGATTAGTAACAATGGAGAAACTGTTTTATTTGCATTTAATTTGTACCTTCACACCATTATCTCCTATGTTTTAGTTTCAGGAAATGTGGTCTCAGGCTATTATAACCACATTTCATGCTGCTGTTGCACTGTTATTTGAGCTTTAGGGCTGGAAAAAAATGAACCAAAAATAAATAAATCTGGCATACTTTGTTTTAATTATTCTGGGGCTGTGTCTAAACAAAGAAAAGTGTGTGTGTGTGTGTGTGTGTGTGTGTGTGTGTGTGTGTGTGTGTGTGTGTGTGTGTGTGTGTGTGTGTGTGTGTGTGTGTGTGTGTGTGTGTGTGTGTGTGTGTGTGTGTGTGTGTGTGTGAGAGAGAGAGAGAGAGAGAGAGAGAGAGAATCATTTTGGAGACATGAAAAAGGAATAAGTGGTATGAATCTAAGACTAGGCCAATGTACAATATACTTGCCCCTACCCAGCAAGGTATATAATTTTCTATTTATAAATGTGCTGGATATCTTTTGGAAGAATCTTTAGTATTTAGTTAAAAGGGAAAATAATACCAATGGCAGTGAATGGTCAACAGTATGAACAATTAATAGTATTTTAATTGACTTGAGTGGTTCAAGTTATTCATTTTAAAAGCATTATCTTTTTCAAGTGTTCCATTTTCTGGGTTGAAATGTATGGTTTTTATTTTGCAGATCCCACCTAGAAAAAAAAAGGGCCAGCAGAAAACAATGTAACTTTCGGAAAGGCATCCATTTAAAAGCTCTTGTTGAGAGAAGGGCAAATTCACATTTTTTTAAACACCTCATCTTGTGAAAAGGAAAGGGGAAAGAAGGAGACAAGAAGTGGTGCTATTATGAAGTTGCCACCCAATGCATGCTTCAAGAGTTCTTCACTCTTGGCTGGTTTGGCAAGGGTGGAAAAATAACAAGAGAGGATTCAGTGTTCACAGGGAAATGTTTTTTCAAACCTCTTATATGGATGTTTCCTTGGCTGCTGGGAGGACAGCAGGAAGGAACTGGTAGGGAAGACGGGATGGTTCAGGAGCAAAACTCTAATTCAGTTCTTCCTTAAAACCATTGGTGTACATTCACTCTTTTGTAGCCTTTCATGAAAAAAATAAAAATAAAATAAAACTGTGGTTCACTTTGTACATTGCTTTGCTGTGCAGTGGAGAATTTACAAACGTAGTTGTTCTGAGCCAAGCCGGTTGGCAGTGAATTCAACTCTTTTCTAATACTTAGGTGTCCGTAGCTGAAGTCAGCATTGGAAGAAGAAAGAAATCTATCAATGACTCTCTTGTTCTTTGCTGGAAATGTCACCCTGGTGACACTGCTTGGTTGTTTTGCTTAGCAGGGCTGTTAAAAATCAGTTCTAGCTTTTCCCTTCTCCAGCCCTCTGATAGGGAAATGTACAAGTAGTACTGTTGTTTTGTAACTCCTGATTTTCTAGTACAAATTTATAAAGTTGCTCAAAACCCAGAAGCCCACTTGATGTAACCTTAGCTGCTTTGAAAGAAGTGAATGAAAATTTTGGTACATCCTAGAGAATACATTTGCATTTGACATAATTAGTGATAGGCAGATCTAACTATATCCTGGGGAAAAATCTCAAGACAACTGCTTTGCAGGCTATTAGTGCTTAATTTTTGAATGTCAGACCCTGCACATCTTAATTTCTAGAGAATAAGCTCAATTGAACTTGCTCCCCAGTTATGCAAAAATTGCTCAGATAAAAACCAAGTGGACACCAGTGTAATGAATGTGGTTATTAAATTGTTTCAATTGAAAGAACCCTTTTCTTACACCATCATAATGGGAACTATTTATCCCCACTGATCAGCCTGTCTCTTTCGACTGAGCTCTCTTTGATCTTGAAGCATATTGCAGTAGTGTGTCCTATTGAAAAGCAAAACTGGGGCAATTTTAATGCTTTTGTACCTTACCAGTGCTCTATTTTTTCACTGTTTAAAAATAGCTGTTAATTATAAGTGCAGTTTAAATGTCTCAAGTGACCCAGAAATGCAGGTTGGAATGAGACAGATTTGTATTTGCTGCATAAAACAGATGTACTTCGGCCAAAACGGTCTGAAGTCCTCAAAATGTATCTTCCTTTAACGGTATTTCAAGCAAGACTTGGAACAGGTTTGAGCGTTCAGCTGTAGAGTTTTGTCTGTTCTAAACTGGCAAGAGACAACTTGATCATTTTTATCCATGAATTGACTACTCTTTATCTCTTACAACATATCAGTATATGTTTAGCTGTCATGGGTGACAGGTTGGTTGAGGGCCTTTCTTTCTACTTTCCAGATGCTAGAGATGTACTCTTTATTTTGCATGTCTTTTCTTGATATAATCAGACTCTGCTATTAATAGAAAATCAAGTGGTAATAATGATCTTTGAGCTCTCATTCTCCTTTTCCTTAAATGTCTAATTTTCAAACAATGGTGAATGAGTAATGAACACTCTTCATCCAAGTTCTGGTTACTTGCAACAGTCTCAATGTTTGTGATTAACTTTGGTTTCAAAGAGAAGCTACTATACATAATAATACATATCTTGCCTGTTGAATGCAGCTTGCCTAGATATTCAGGTTCAATCACTGCTACATCAATTGTGCAAGTGGAAGCCAACTTTTGCTGATAAATCTGACTTGCTGGTGAGTGGCTAGTGCACGGGTCTAGCCCTATATTCCAAAAAGAATTGTTTCACTGGAGTGAAACACTACTGATCAGTCTCAGGTTCTTAGCTGTAAAAAATGTCAATTACTACATGTTTGCTGTGCTAGGCCAACATGACTGTTTTTATTTAAAGTATCAATAATTAGACAGTTATTTGCCGTCAGGTCAGAACCTATTTATGGGGACCCTGATAGGGCTTTCAAGGTGAGATATTTAAGGAGTGGTTTTACTCCCTGCTCCCTCAATGAGTTTCTGAGAGGATTTGAACCCTGGTCTCCAGAGTCTAAGTCTATCATTCTACCTACTACACCACACTGGGTACCACATAGTGTTAACAATACAATGATTCAAAGGATACAATCACATCTTGGTTTTTGAATGGTTCAAATTGGTTAGGACTAGAAGCTTCAGCAAGTAGATTAATAATATAAAGCTTTAGATAATTAATCATTGGAGCCCAATTTAACTAAAGGCAGATTTTCTTATGAATTACAGATTTCTTCTGTAAAGCTATACTGCATTTTCCACAAGACATCAAAAATCACCTCTATTGAAGTTTTGGCAATATGCACTTTGATTTATATTTAATTATTAGTTTGCTAGATAATCAATCAGGAAATAAAAAAGAACATAATTACACAATAGCCTAACTGTGATGCAGAAAGATGCATGTATTTCATGTCCTGGTTGTGTGCTTCTTCTATAAATTCAAAAGAAGAGTCTATATATCTCCAAGGAGGGTGTAGCCCACACATAAACAGCAGAAGGGTTCATTTGGTGAAAATGCACAGACTGCTTTTCTGAGTGCTACAGAAAAAGTACAAAAACAAGAAATGCATTGAAGTATCAGGACCATGTTTAGATACATGCACATCTGTTTAGATATACATACTGTACATGTAGACATACATAAATCCATAACCTCTCTTTCTCTCTCACTTTCTAATCCTATTTATACATAGACAACAAGACCCATATTGAAATATATATATGTGAGTTGGCTCCAAATGTTTAATGATGAAAGACCTAATGGAATTCTCTCCTCATTCATGGTAGAGAAGTCGATCAGTCAGACAGCTGAATCTGACATCAACACTGGCTTCCTCTATTGCACCTGAGGGTGGTTTATGGGCTGAGGAGCAAGCCATGTGGGGCAGACACAGCAATATCCTGCCCACCTCCCAGGTGCTGCCACCTCACTTCTGCCTAATACTAGAACTGGCACCTGATCATATATGATTAGAAGCATACAGAGATAACCAAAGTGAGCAATGAATAATAGCAAAAGGTCTTAGAGAACTTTTCTTTTTAATATAACAGCGTGACATTCTGCAAGATTATTTTATATAGAAGACTGGCATGCACCCAGCATTTTTTTAAAATATAAACAGTTTCAGAGATATGCCAAAAAGGGGCACAAGACTTAAGGGAGGATAGATGATAGGAACATATGCTGGAGGATGGAGATACCACCAGATGACAAGCTACCAGATGAGACCTCGGCAGCACAGGAGGCAGGTTTAAGTATGGAGACAATTCTGGAAGACACATAAATGTCAGAAATGAACACAGTCATGGGAGCAGAATACACCAGGCAACTTCTAGCTCAGTCGAGATTTTAAAGATGTCCTGAGCATATTTTATATTGTGTCACAACAATAAAACTTGGATGCAGTATGAACTCTGAAACAGCAGCAGACACGCGGAGCCACCTGCAAGATTATTTATTTTAAATATTTCTAACCTACTTTTCTGGTTTAAAAGGCCCAAGGCAGCTTGCAGCAATTAAAAGACAGTATTTAATTTAATAATAATAATGAGCACACAATACTAAAAGTATCAATGGATACAATACCAAAAATTGTATTCCAAAACACATTCAAAGCTGAGTAAGGTACAACAATTCATTAAAAACTCCCCAGTCAGCAGGTATTCACTCAGGGAAAGCTTCCCTGAAGAGAAAGGTCTTTGCCTGCTTAGGGAAGGACAGTAAAGGTGGGGCCAGTCTAGTCTCCTGTGGGTGGGAGTACCAGAGTCTGGAGCAGCAACAGAGAAGGTTCTCTCCTGTGACCACACCTGTGAAGGTGGTGGGACAGAGAGGAAGGCCTCTCCTGATGATCTTAATTAGAGATGGTCATGAAATGGTGGATCATGCTGGTTTGTCCTTTTGTCAAACAGGTATTTGGTGGTTCCCAGCCCTGCTCCCTCTAGTGAGTTCCCACTCAGAGGCAGTGCTCTTGCTTCTCTGCCCTGATTTCTGCAGGTGCTGCATCTGAGTGCAGCAAAGGAGGGCACCCACTGTGCTGGGAAATGCTGAACATCAGTTTGTCCAAAAGATGAACCAGCATGAACCTATGAACCAGCAGTTCATGCCCATCCCCAATCTTAACACTAGAGGAGGCTCATAAAGGGATATATGGTCCATGAGATAGTTCGGGCCCAAACTTTTACGGGGTTTATAGGCCTACCCTAAGGTATGTGGACATCATACGCGGGAAGTGCAGTTCACACAGAAAACCATGAGTCCTTGTTCAGATGCTCATCTCTCTTCAGAAATAAATTAAGGACTCAGAAATTAGGGCTTTCAGCATTATGTTTATGTAATATGAAACAATTTATTTCTCATTGTCATATTTTCCTTACGTCAAACCATGAAATAAGTAAAGGATTAATCCTTGTATTATTTCATGGCAATGATTATTTATCACTTTTAGTCAAAACTGAATGTTTCACACCAGAGGACACTCACATTTTTTAAAAGCAGAGGTTGGGAATAAATTGGAAAGATTTAAGGAACATATTTGTTTCTATGTTTGGAAACTTCTCAGTTGAACTGCGGGCAATGAAGCGAGAGAGGAGACGGCTGGAGCACAGGTGGAGGAAATCCTTCCAGGAGTTCGATTGAACAAGACTTAAAAGTCGATTATTGGGCCTATTTCATGGCAATATGGCTGGCGAAACGGCAATATTTCGCCATCCGTATTGCTTCTTCAGAATGTAATCCAGCAGAGCTGTTTCAGGTGGTCCGGGATCTTCTTCAACTGGGAAATCTGGTGGAGGTCCCGGACCACTCATCAGCATGCGGTCATGAATGAGGTTGCCATTCATTTTGAAGGGGAAATCGCTCAGATTCACAATGGGTTGGATTCTACCATTAGTGCAGAATCTGAGGGTGTGTCCAGTGTGCTGTGCTTAGGTCAAGTATTAATGGATGAGTTTCAATTGTTGAGACCTGAGGCTGTGGACAGGGTGCTTGCATCTTTTCATTCTACCACCACTCCACTTGACCCTTGTCCATCTTGGTTAACTGGAAGATCTGCCGGGGGGGTTGCACCTGGGTTCAGGAGGCCATGAATGCCTCTTTGAGAGAGGGAGTAGTCCCTACCACCTTGAAAGAGGCGGTAGTTTGGCCACTCCTCAAAAAGCCTAACCTGGACCCAGGGCTGGTGGTTAACTACCGATCAGTGGTGAACTTCCCTTATTTGGGCAAGGTGTTGGAGTGCGTTGTGGCTGGGCAACTCCAGACGTTGCTGGATGAAACAGATTTTCTGGATCCATTTCAATCGGGTTTCAGGCTGGGCTTTGGCACAGAGACTGCCTTGGTCACCCTGTACGATGACCTTTGCCAGGAGAAAGACAGGGGGAGTGTGACTTCTCAGTGGCTTTCAACACCATCGGCCATGGTGTCCTTCTGGATAGGCAGGCTGGATTGGGAGTTGGGGGCACCGCTTTACAGTGGTTCTGCTCCTTCCTGACTGACCATGTCCAGAAGGTGATGCTGGGGGACAGTTTGTCTGCCCCATGGTGTCTATGGCATGGGGTTCCTTGGGGCTTGATACTGTCCCCCATGCTGTTTAACATCTACATGGAACTGCTGGGAGAGGTCATCAGGAGGTTTGGGCTGAGGAGACAGCAATATACTGATGACACTCAACTGTGCCTCTCATTTTCCACCAATCCAGGTGAGGCGGTTTCTGTGCTGAACCTGATAATGGACTGGATGAGGATTAATAAATTGAAAGTCAATCCAGACAAGACGGAAGTGCTGTTAGTGGGTGCTTTGCTGGACAGGCTGGAGGGCCATTTCCCTGCCCTGAATGGGGTTGCACTCCCCCTAAGGGACAGGGTCCACAGCCTGGGGGTGTTCCCGGACCCCGGTCTAACTTTGGAAGCCCAGGTAGACTTGGTGGCCAGAGACACGTTCCTTCAGCTGCGGAAATTATGCTGGCTATGGCCCTACCTGGAAGAGCAGAGTCTCATGATAGTTACGCATGCACTGGTAACATCCCGTATAGATTACTGCAATGCACTGTACATGGGGCTGCCTTTGAAGATGGTCCGGTGACTGCAACTGGTTCAGAATTGAGCTGTGCAGCTGGTGAGTGGTGGGGCCACTAGGGAACACATCAAGCCAATTCTGGTCAAATTACATTGGTTACCAGTCACTGCCCGGGCGCAATTCAAAGTGCTTGTTTTGACACATAAAGCCGTAAACGGCTTGGACCCTGGATACCTGAAAGACCGCCTCCTTCCATATGAACCTACCCGGCAATTAAGATCTAGCCAGGGGGCCCTCCTGAAAGAGCCATCCCTCAAGGAGGTAAGAGAGATGGCTTGGAGACAAAGGGCCATTTCAGCAGCTGCTTCCAGACTATGGAACGCTATCCCAAGGGAGATTCGTCTGGTGCCAACGTTGATGATGTTTCCGTGCCAGGTCAAAACCTTCCTGTTCTTGAAGGTTTTTAATTGAAATACTATCAGCTGTGGGTCCTGATGGCAATTTTTAGAGCATTGTATTTTAATTATATTTCAAGTGTTTTTTAATTTTTTTATTGAAATCAAATTGTTGTAAGCCGCCCAGAGACCTTTGGGTAGTGTGGGTGGCATAAAAGTTAAATGAATGAATGAATGAATGAATGAATGAATGAATGAATGAATGAATGAATGAATGAATGAATGGGGAGAATGATGAACTTAAGAGTGATTTGTGCCATTTTACTACCTTTCTGAGTAAGAACCACTGTATATTGTTGAGCTGATTATATATTTAATCTTGTGTTCAAGCAAGCACTCTTCCTATTTGTTACATACAGCACTGATGTTACCTGTCTGTCATGGGTTTGGAGGGAAAGTTCCATCCTATGGGGAGTGGAAGGCGGGACATCAGGAGGAGGGGCTGTACTGTATAAATATGTGATGCCTGTGTGGTGAAAGGGAGATGCTGAGAGACACTGGGAGGTGACGAAGCAGCAGCTGGGAAGAAGAAGCTGTTGTGGGAGTCTGTGTGTCAGACAGGGTACTACTGTGTGTCAGAGTACCAACCTGATAGGTTCAGGTGTCTGTTGGGTAGCCAGAACTGATAGGTTCAGGGTCTGTGCTTCAAGTTAAGGGTTCTGGGTGAACCAAACTGTATGCTTGTATGAGTGAGAATAAGCCACGTTACTTTATTTTATTCACCTGATCGCTTTATTTTTCCATGTGTGTATTTAAATAAACCTTATTCCTTATTTGTTTGAAAATCCATCCCTGGTCTGTGTGACTTCTTAAAGGGAATGGTTGGTGGCAGCTTAGTGTAACTGTGTGGCAGATCCCAGTAGGTCTGGGTTTGTCACATTGATTGGTGTCCAGCGTGTGGGATACGACTGGTCCAGTTGTCCAGTGGTCCAGCAAAGCCTTGGCAAGTGTGCCCAGAGCAAGGGGGGTCTAGTCAGGGACAGTCTGAGGCGCGTAGGTAATCTTCTAGGTGTACCTCACGGGGAGGTTCGCTAGTAGAAGAACGTGCCAACTGGGGAGACTTAGATTAAGGTGCTCTGAGGCAGCCTAGTTTTGGCGGGAAAAAGCTGAGGCAAAACTGCGTAGCAACAGTGATCTAGCTTGCCAGCTGAGAGGCCCAGCAGAGGGGGGTAGGCTCTGACTCGATACTGTTGCAAGTAGTGCTGAAGAACAGCAGCAATCTCTAGGGAGAGCTGGTTCTGAGGCAAGAAGGAAAAAAGTGGTCGTTTTATTTTGAGGCTTGACTTTTTAAAGCAGCCTGTTCTGAGGGGGGGTTATGCCCTTGACTCGAAGCCAAGTAGCAGAAATGAGTGAAGTGAAAGACCCCCAGATTGACCAAGGTTCTGAGGAGGAATTTGGCTCAGTGCAAGGTGACAGCACAGGAGAGCAAGACCCAGAACTCAGAAAATTGCTCATAGCCCAACAGCATGAACTGAGGATGAGGCAATTTGAAGTGGAGGAAAGATTAGAGAGAGAAAGAAGGGAGGAAAGGGAAAGGCAAATTGAAATGGAGGAAAGGGAAAGAGAGAAACAAAGGCAATTTGAATTAGAGAGAGAGAGAATTGCTCTGGAAAAAGAAAGGATGGCGTATGAATTAAAAAAACTGGAAATGATGAACCAGAACAATAATAACAATAGGGATTCTGAGGGAGGCCAACTGTCTAAAGCTGACCTGAAGAAATTCCCTGTGTACCACAAGGGAGATTGTCCTGAGGTGTTCTTTTCCTTAGTGGAAAGAGCGTTTGTGGACTTCTCAGTGAGGGAAACTGAGAAGATGACCATCATGCGGTCTTTAATCAGTGGTAGCCTGGCTGAGGTCTATGCCGAGATGCCTGAGGAACTGATGAAAGATTTTGCAGAGTTTAAAAAACTGGTGTTTGCCAGACATGGGATAAATGCAGAGCAGCTGAGACAAAGATTCAGGTCCCTCACAAAAAAACCAGAACAGACTTTTACCCAAGTGGGGGCCCAATTGGTGAGGCTGCTTGAGAAATGGCTATCGCAGGAAGGGACAGAGACCTATGAGCAGCTTAAAGACTTGATAGCACTGGAACAGTTCTATTCAGTCCTGCAGGGGGAATTGAAATTCCAGGTGAGGGAAAGGAAACCGAAATCTGTGGCAGCAGCCGCAGAGATTGCAGATTTTATTTCTCAAATAAGAAAGCCCTTGGGTGAGGGGAAATCTGTAGGTAAACCCAAAGAAACCTACAGCAAGTACTCTCAGGGACCAGGGAAAAGCCAGCAAGGGGGAGGGGCCCATGGTGAAGGGAAGCCCTCAGACATGAAACTAAGACCTCAGATTTTGGAGGGAAAACCAAAACAAGATGAGAGAGAATCAAAATACACCAGAAAATGCTATTTCTGTCAAGGAAAGGGTCATCTAATCTCAGAGTGTGAGAAGTTAAAGCAGCTAAAAGGAATGGTGCCTCAGAATTCTAGTGGGACCAAGCCAAAAGCTGTGTTCTGTGTCCAGAAAGAGCAAGGCTCAGTGTCACCGAGGGAGCCTGTTGCCATGACTACTCAGTCTGGAACAGCTACCTCTGCTGATCAGGCTGAGGAAAATGGTCCTCTTGTAGAGGTAAAGCGCTGCTTGCTGGTGAAAACAGATTCCCAGTTGTTTGAGACAGCAGGGGTGGACGTAGGAATACTTGACCGTCAGTATAGGGGGCTGCGGGACACGTGTTCCCAGGTAACCCTGTGCCATCCAGATATTATTCCCAGGGAGTTTATAATCCCAAATGAGAGCATGAAGGTAGCAGGGATTGAGGGGCAGGTAATCTCTCTGCCAGTAGCAGAGGTACCTGTCAACTTTCAAGGCTGGAGGGGAGCTTGGCGGCTAGCGATTTCATCGACTCTGCCAGCAGCCGTGCTCGTGGGAAATGACCTGGCTGAACATGTGAAAAGGGTGCTAGTGATTACACGCTCACAAGCCACCACAGGGACAGTTCAGGGGGGTAATGATGAGCCAGAGGCGGAAGCAGAGGGGAGTTCAGAAGCTGTGGTGGAAACCTTAACCACAGACAGCAGATTTGGACAGGAGCAAAAGGCAGACGCCACTCTCCAAAGGTGTTTTGAACAGGTGACTGACGCCCAGCTAACACCTGAAACCCCAGTGAGATTTCTGGAGAAAAAGGGGATTTTATATAGAGAAACCCTGAGGAATATCTCAAAAGGGGGAGATGGGATCAGAAGTCAGCTGGTGGTACCTGAAAAGTATCGCCCCATGATCTTACAAAGGGGTCACTCTGACATGTCTGCTGCACACTTAGGGGTGAAAGGGCCCCTTGATTTGATCAAACAAAATTGGGAGCAGATCACCCAGGATGACCCACAAGGCGTTGTGACATACATAGACACCTTGATGAATGACCTAAAGAAAAATCTAGAGCTGGCAGCAGAAAACCTGCAAGCTCAGAAGGTCAGACAGAAAACATGGTATGACCACAAAGCTAGAGAGAGGCACTTTGACCCAGGGGAGGAAGTGCTTTGGCTTAGGCCCTGCAGAGAGAATAAACTGCAGCTCAAATGGGCAGGACCATATAGGGTCATTTCCAAGATGTCAGACCTGAACTACCTAATAGAGCAGGAGGAGAACCAAGCAAGGAGGGTGGTTCATGTAAATGCCCTAAAACCCTACTACAGAGGGGAACAGAGGGTTTTATTCGCGATAAAAGCAGCTGAGAGTGAGGAAGCTGAGTTACCCTTCTGGGAGGGTAGAGGGGAAGTAAAATACAACCCAGAGGAGGTAAAGATCAGTCCTGCACTTACCCAAGACCAGCAGCAAGAACTAAAAATGCTGCTTAGTAAATATCAGCAGGTGTTTTCCAACAAGCCGGGGATAGTGAAGGGAGTGATGCATCGGATCCACACAGGGGATGCACCCCCGCAGGCAGTATCCCCATACCGAGTAACGGGACCCTATAGGGACAAGGTGCGGAAGGAGCTGGACGAGATGCTTAGGGAGAACATAATCGTCCCATCTTCTAGTCCTTGGTCCTCTCCGATAGTCCTTGTGGACAAGCCTGATGGGAGCATTAGGTTTTGTGTTGATTACAGGAAATTAAACCGTGTAACCACTCCTGATGCCTACCCAATGCCCAGGCTAGACAACCTGATTGAAACCATAGGGGGTTGTCGGTTCATCTCATCATTGGACCTGGTAAAGGGATATTGGCAATTAAGAATTGATCCCAGGGATCAAGAAAAGACTGCCTTTTGCAGCCCTTTTGGTCTCTATGAGTTTCGAGTCCTGAGCTTTGGTCTCAGAAATGCACCAGCCACATTCCAAAGGCTGATGGACCAGACCTTGGCAGGGCTCAGTGACTTTACAGTGGCCTACATTGACGACATAGGGATCTTCAGTAATACCTGGGAAGATCACCTGATACACCTGGAGTTAGTGCTGCAGAGGTTAAGTGCAGCAGGGCTAACAGTAAAGGCCAGCAAGTGTCAGCTGGGTAGCCCAGAAATAAAATACTTGGGTCACATGGTAGGGGGAGGAATGATAAAACCCCTGGAGGCCAAAATAGAAGCTGTTCGTGATTGGCCTAGACCCAACACCAAGAAAAAGGTCAAATCATTTCTTGGGTTGGTGGGCTACTACAGAAAGTTCATCCCGAGGTTTAGCGAGATTGCGGCTCCGCTGACCGATCTGACGAGGAAGACGGCTGATGACCGCATCCCGTGGACCAGTGACTGTGAGGCGGCGTTCCAGAGGTTGAAGGAGGCGTTAATCAACTATCCTGTCCTGCGTGCTCCAGACTTCGACCGGGAGTTCATCATCTACACCGATGCGTCTAACAGCGGGGTAGGAGCAGTTCTGTGCCAGGAGGATGAGAATGGTGACCAACATCCAGTGTCCTACCTGAGTAGGAAGCTTCAAAAAGGACTATGACTTTGAAGTGAAGGTGGTCAGAGGGTCAGTGAACTGTGTTGCTGACGCCTTATCAAGAAGACCTGAAGAATGAAGACGGCGAAAGAACATGGACTATGTGTATATAATGCTGATAAAAAGTAAAATGTACCTGGTTTTGAATTTGGTTTGTATTAATAAAGGTAAATTGATGTACTGTATATGGTAAAATATTTAAATGCATATTTGCTATGGTTAACTTGGAGTGTAAGTATGAGTAAGTATAATATGGTATGTATAACTGTTTTTGTGTATTTTATACAGGTTGTTTTTTGGTGAAAAGCACCTTAGCTTTCCCCCCACAAAACAACTTTTAAAGAGGGGAGGTGTTACATACAGCACTGATGTTACCTGTCTGTCATGGGTTTGGAGGGAAAGTTCCATCCTATGGGGAGTGGAAGGCGGGACATCAGGAGGAGGGGCTGTACTGTATAAATATGTGATGCCTGTGTGGTGAAAGGGAGATGCTGAGAGACACTGGGAGGTGACGAAGCAGCAGCTGGGAAGAAGAAGCTGTTGTGGGAGTCTGTGTGTCAGACAGGGTACTACTGTGTGTCAGAGTACCAACCTGATAGGTTCAGGTGTCTGTTGGGTAGCCAGAACTGATAGGTTCAGGGTCTGTGCTTCAAGTTAAGGGTTCTGGGTGAACCAAACTGTATGCTTGTATGAGTGAGAATAAGCCACGTTACTTTATTTTATTCACCTGATCGCTTTATTTTTCCATGTGTGTATTTAAATAAACCTTATTCCTTATTTGTTTGAAAATCCATCCCTGGTCTGTGTGACTTCTTAAAGGGAATGGTTGGTGGCAGCTTAGTGTAACTGTGTGGCAGATCCCAGTAGGTCTGGGTTTGTCACACTATTAAACAGAGAAGTAAAATATATGTTTGGTCTAAGTAAACTGAGCACATCTCACTGCACTTTTCATTTTCAAAATAATAAATATTTTTAGCTAGAGAGGTATATAACCCCCTCATATTGTCACCTAACCCATATTCCCTGTGGCTTGAGAGTGGAGTAACTCTTCTCTCCAGTATTGGCAGCCATGTTTTCCATTCGCTTAGGTCTGAGGAATTTACTGAAAACATGTAGATTCTTTTATTCATTTTTCAGGATGCATTTGTCCTAATAAAGAGAAATACAGTCTTACAAAAGTATAACTATTAAGACAAAGAAAAAAAAACACCATTCCCTATTCCTTTGTTTCTTTAGAAAGTAATGTATACAGTAGGACCTCCAAATCTGTGGGAGATTGGTTCCATGATCTACTGTGGATGACTAAAACCGTAGATATGAGGGAACCCTATATACAACCCTATATACAACATAGAAGCGGGCAGGACAAAGGCCACAATGGCGTAGGACAAAGGCCTTATATGCTGTATATAGAGCTGTGCCAAACAGTGGATAAATGAAACCATGAATATTGATCCTGTCGAAATGGGGGTCCTACTGTATTACTTTTGGGAGTCTGATTTAAGTAAAAAAAATCAATGAAGATAATATTAACAACAAAGCTGTATGGTTTGGGGACGTGAAAGGAGAAAATTGATCTAGACAAATTACAACTACCCAAGTATAAGGTGAGCTCTCGTGGAGCATGGATTAGACCAGGGGTCTCAAACATGCGGCCCGGGGGCCATTTGTGGCCCGCTGGATGATAGTTTGCGGCCCCCGCCTTGCCTGCCCCCCTGAAGTGCCCACACGTCCTCTGCTGTCAAGAGTAAAAAAAAAGCCTCGCCTCGCTCGCCGGCTCTCTCCTAAGGCAGCGCCTCTTGCACCCTCTATCCGGAACTGCAGCCTGCCAGCCGGCCCGCCTGTCTGCCAGCTGGCGGGCTGCAGTTCCGGATGGAGGGTGCAAGAGGCACTGGCTTGGGGGAGAGCTGGCGAGCGAGGTGCACTGCCAGCCCTTTTCCCCGAGCGCCTGAGCCACCGCCGAGCAATGCCTGAGAGTGGAGCTTGCTCCCAGGCTGTCCTCAAAGAGTGCCTCCAACAGCGCTGCCACCAGCAGCCGCTGCCACCACCACCTCTTCCAGGGAAGCAGCTCGCTTTCTCTCTCAGCACCCCCAGCACCAGCTCGGCCAGCGGCTGCCTCAGCACCCAGTGGTGCTTCCTCCTCCTCAGAGCCCCAGCTGGGCTAAGGAAACTCCTGGGTGGCTTCCTAGGGCTCTTGCTCCACTTGGCGGGAAATCTGATGTGGCCCAGCCTCACCCAGACTCTGCCTCCAGCAGCCCCCAGGTAAATTGAATTTGATACCCCTGGATTAGACTGTCAAAGGCTGGACGAATTTGGAAAACCCTTGCAATTCAAATCAAATACTGAAACCTCTAATTGTATCACTGTGAAAGTGGACATACATGTAGTACACCTTTTTACAAAGTCTTCTATATTTTCACATACAGTATAAATACTTTCTTCTCCATTTTGCCTTAACTGATTGCCTCATAAAGTTAAAACTTTTATCTTATTCTCTTGCACTTTTAAATTTGTCCTGCAGCAATGGCAAACCACCTTTTGACTATCTTACCTTGAAAACCTCTTAATAGTGTTGCCATAAGTCAGAAGCAACTTGAGACCACATTACAATATGTTTAAAGCGATGCTAAGCAATAAGTCCTTACAGATGAGCTTCCTATATTCAGCAATGGGGAAGAAGAGATCTGAATATCATTATTGTTGATCCTCACTCTAAATTCATCACAGACAAATGGATTTAGCACAAGTAGGCCTTCTGGCAGCTACCTAGATACCTGAATCTGTAACTGATGATAAAAACATTTCTTACATTTTCTTTCACCCCTATGAATTCTAGCTTGCAAGATATACAGAACATTCCCTCCCTCCATTTCAATACACTGGGTTTTACTATATTTAGCTTCATTCCTACATTCATTTGTATGTCAGAATAACTTCTGTCAATGTCATTTGTGCAAAATTAAACATTCTCTCATTTTTAATTTTTTATTTCATTTTTAAGCTACCTAACCTGCTAATGGGACATGGTGGAGCTGCAGGTTAAACTGCAGAAGCCTCTGTGCTGCAAGGTCAGAAGACCAGCAGTCATAAGTTCGAATCCATGCAATGGAGTGAGCTCCCGTCCCTTGTCCCAGCTCCCGCCAACCTAGCAGTTTGAAAGCATGTAAAAATGCAAGTAGATAAATAGGTACCACCACGGTAAGAAGGTAATGGTGTTCCGTGTCTAGTTGCACTGGCCATGTGACCACAGAAACTGTCTATGGACAAACACTGGCTCTATGGCTTGGAAATGGGGATGAGTACTGTGCCCTAGAGTCGGACACAACTGGACTAAATGTCAAGGGGAACCTTTACCTTTACCTAACCTAGTAATCCAAGGCAACTTGCAAATTATTAAAAAACAGGAAAAAAACAGAGTAAGTTATGCTTTTAAAAGAAATCAAACATATACAGTAATATTAAAAAGACCACTACTTTAAAAAGAATTTAAAAGCACATACCCTCCTCCCCAAGGAAACAGAAGTACAGCATCTCACATTAAAATGTATTTCTTAGCTGTCCAATTCAGTTGCTGAAAATTTGGTTAAGAAGGAAAACCTTTGCAAGCCAGTGGGAAAGAGCCAACCTGGCACTCCAAGGATGGGCATTCCACAACATGGGAACTGATGTTAAAAAGACACTCTTTTGCATCTTCACCAAACACTTCTGTGAGGGTCATGGAATTGAAAGAAGGACCTTTCTTGAAAATCTTTAAGAGTTTAAGAATAGGCTGATATTATTTATAGATATTATATCAGCCTGTTCTTAAACTTTCATAGCCATATTAAGAGTGATCAGAAAATGGGAACTAGGCACCCTGTTCTAAAATTAAAGAAGAGGTTTTCTTTATATTTTTCCACAAGAAGCCGTCCTTCAGTGTTCGACTAATGATGCTGAACTATCCAAACACATTTCCATTTCTGAGGCTTAGCAGGCTTTTCTCTGGTCATTACCTGAATGAGAGAACATCTGGGAGCTCCATGTACAGATGCTGACAGATTTGATACAAATGAAAAAAACAACAACCCCTAAATGAAGTGGAGTTCATGTTTTGATATGGCCACAAATTTAAGAACAATATGTTTACAATTATCAGTTCCTGACCTGGAGATAGCGTTCGCTGCATCAACTGGTTTTGGGAATGAGAAAATTAGTTCCTTCCTGTCTAATTTAGCAAGCAAAGATTGTGCTCTGATTCAGAGCATAAAGGAAGAGTTGGAATAGACTCACATAACACTCTGGCAAAAGTCTCAATTCCTGAATTATTGCTGCACAAGAGTCTTGTGCTGTTGGAAGAAATCAACATTCTGTAAGAGAACTCTAAAAATGGGGCCAGCCCCCAAAAAAGTGTACCCCATTTGTTACCTTCTCCCAGTTTGAGGGGGAACCACTGATAATCACTTTTTCAGTAGCCAACTGTGTATCCACCTGACAGTTTTTCTATCCAGCCCACACCTAGTTAGCTTGCTAATCAGAATATTATGGATCACTTTATCAAAAGCTTTGTTGAAGTCAAGATATATTATGTCTACAGTATTCCCACCATCTACCAGGGAGGTTACCTGCTCAGAAGAAGAGAGAAGATTAGTTGGGTAGGACTTGTTCTTCACAAATCTGTGTCAGTTTTTAGTTATTACAGCATTGTTTTCAAGGTGCTTGCAGAGTGACTGCTTTATAATCTAGAATTTTCCCTAGGATTGATGTCAGGCTAACTGATCTTTACTTCCTAGGTTTCTTCTTCTTCTTGCCTTTTTTTCTGAAGGCAGGGACAACATTAGCCCTATTCCTTCATTCAGTTACCTTTTTTTGACCCAGGTTTCATCCCATGCCCCATTCCATGCCAATGAATTATTATGGTGGTATTTTGAGGGTTATATCCTTATATCTTTCTCTCAAATATGTTTTGACTATCAAAAAAAATCTTTGAATCACACTGAATCTGCTCATACCCTCTGATGTACAACTGCTGAGATTTTGAATATACAATTCAAGTTTGGTCATTCCTACACATTCTTTTAGCATTATTATATGAGGAACAAGGCTTCACAGGATATGTAATCGTAAAATCATAATCAGACACATCCAGGAAAACAGATGTGTCCTCTCTTGTTTTATTTTATTGTTCTGAATATCCTTCAGAGCTTTCAAATATAGCTGGTATTGCAAAAAATTGTTTATGAATATATTTGTTCAGGTGTGAGTTATGTTGGTAAGTCATTATGTTAAAAAAGGTTTAAAATAATACATAAAAATGTGGTTTTAAATTGCCAGAATCTTAGAAGGGAAGATATATTAACATGTCGATCACATAATAATCACACCAGCAACCTTCTGTCTAACTTTAGGCAAACTTAATTATCAACGTAATGAGCAATGGATTGGATTTAGACTTAGTTGTCCTTAGATTAAGTCCCCTGAAGTAGAGTCACTGAAACCTTTGGGATTTAGGTTACTTGAGCATGACTAAACTTGAATCCAACCCAGCATGAGCAGGGATGAAGAGGGAACCTCACCATAGGTATATACTCTTTACGCTTGAATATGCTTTTTTACCCAGATATATTAATAATATTCAAAAGTATCATCTACTTTCATACAATTCATTTTATTTTGAATATAATGATTATAGCAAGATTTCAGAAGGGACTTATGGTTCCCATGATTTAAAACCTTGGGACCCACAATGTATGACAGATGTACTTCTCTATACTGTACTCTTAGTCATCAAATCGCTTTGTAGTAGTGAACAGTGTACTAGGTCACATGATAGAGTGTGGTTCCTCCTCTCTTTGGGGTAGGATCAAGTCCCAAAAGATAGGGCAAGGCCCCTGTACCAAGTCTTAAATGTTGTTGTATAATTCAATAAGCAAATATTGTTAATTAAAAAAAATAGAAAATTTGCTTGAGAATATTTTCGTTGTGTTTTAATAAGGCTACAGTCCTGAGCATCTGTATATGGAAGAAAGACCCACTGAACTCAACAGGATCTTCTTCTGAGTAAACATATATAAGATTTGCACTACACATATGGTTCCCCCCTGAACTTTTCTCTCTGAATGGTTAAGTGAACTGGTTTTGCTTGTTTATACTAGATTGGTCAAGCTGATTTCCTGACAATGCTGAATTTTGTCAGCCATCTGAAAGTATATGATATATACCATAATGTAAACTGAAAATGTGTTGCACTTGGCAAAATGTAACCAAGTCAGCATTTCTTCTCCTCAATCTATTTTTTTTCAGAAAGAAAGAAAGAAAGAAAGAAAGAAAGAAAGAAAGAAAGAAAGAAAAGAAAAGAAAAGAAAAGAAAGAAAGTTTTTTGTAGCCGAAGTGTTTAATGAGCTGAAGAAATAAATAACTTTGGATCAATGGATGAAGTCTTACCAATCCTGTTACCTTTGTCCAGGACTTCCAAAGAGCTGGACAGAGCAGTCAAGGTGATTTAGGGAGTCAGAACTATCCAGCATTTCAGGCCAAAATGCCTAGGCTGATGAAACCCATCTGGAGGGCTGCCCGCTGAAACACAAGAGTAGAGTGGGCATAATTTAATGTCAGAGATTTTTGGGAACAAGTCCAAAAACATTTTCTGGGAGAGGAAATGAGAGAGGAAATAGCTTATTACTCAAAAAGGAGGAGAGAAAAAGAGAGAGAAGTGAGCAGTGAAAGTGAGGCTATGGCTGGCTAGAAGAGAATGTTCTTACACTGTGTTTTGGGAGGAAGAGAGTTGTTGGAATAGGAAATATCAATAAGCCAATGAAGATAAGAAGGAGAGAGGCCTCTTTGGCAGGTAAACATTTCAAGATGGAAAGTACAGCCTGGCCAAAAACAACAATGTTTGGATAATTAAAGGAAAAAGCCAGCAGGCATATGTGAGGAAAAACTACAGGGTCTATGAAACAGACTTAAAACCCGTAAGTACATGATTCAGCATATTATAAATGGCCGTGAACAGGAAAAGGAGAGGAAAAACCTCCACACATTTTGCAGTTAGCGAATCACTCTTGATTTGTTGAATGTAAGGAAACAGCATGTTGATCATCTTCTGAGTAGGGTCCCCTCCTTTTCTTTTTTGCTTCCTCGTGGGACTCAGAGATGTAGTGTTTTAAAAATCTTAACAGCTGTACCAGCAACAACAGGAATTCTCCTTCTAATCCTTCTCTTGTTACTACCAATATGTTATATAGAAGTCATGCCTTATAAACAGTTTTATCTTGGCTCAGGAAATTGTCCTTGCCACAGCAACAAAAATATCATTTAAGCCTTCTGGGAAAGGAAGAGGATTGCTGTTTCCTGTATAGATATCTGCTAACATAGCATAATCTTAGACTGTGCTTTATCAACACAGATTTCATCCTCCTCACATTTATATATTAATTACTTATTTTCCTACTATGTAGACATGCAAATATAGTGATTTGACTATCATAAAATAATATATTTCTATTTACATTTGTCTTTATTTAAGTAATTTCATTCTGCTTCCCAGGATTAGTCTTCCCAAGGCAGGGAACAACAACAACAAAATAACTGCAGCAGCAGCAGCAGCAGCAGCAGCAACAACAACAACAACAACAACAACAACAACAACATGCTGTCAAGTCAATTCTGACTTATGGTGACCCTTCTCAAGGGTTTCCAGGTAGAAAGTACTCAGATGTATTTTACCATCCCCTGCTTCTAATGGCACCCTAGGACTCTGCAGCTTGCCCAAGACCACACAGGCTGGTTCTACTCCCAGGAGTTTCAGTGGGGAATTGAATTCCCAACTTCTGACTCCTCAGCCAGATACCTAGACCACTGAGCTATCCAACCAGCTAGGTGGGTTATAGCATGGAAACAATTACAATCAGAATCTAAAAAGTTACTTTTGGGGACAGCTCCCAGAACCCATAATGGATAGTGGCCATACTGGCTGGGGAAATCTGGGAGTTGTAGTCCAAAAAGTTACTTTTCCAAGTTCTGATCAAAATATGCATAATAATAAAAAGCAATACCATATGCCTATTAACAAAATAAATATAAATCTAAACATTTTAACTTAAACCTCAGTCAATGAAATGCCAGCTCACACTACCTATTAGCAGCAAGTGCCATATGAATTGATAGTTAAAAGCCAAAGTGAAGAAATGAAATTTTAAGACCTTCCTAAAGAAAGCCACCAATAAAAGTTATGTTTTATAAATTTAGATTTGGAATATTAACTTCATTGCATTCAAAAAGAGATAAATAACAAAACCCTGTAAACCTGCAACATCTGTGTGAGAAGGGCATTTCAAATATGTGTTCTAGTGAAGGACAATATTTGGAATTTAATTTTTTTAAAATGCAAAGCTGTTGCTTGCATTGGATTAGGCTGGAAATAGGGCAAAATATCTCCCCCACATTAGAAACGACTTTGCTCATTTCCAGGCTAATTCGCATCCCACCTTAAACAACAATCAGTGTGGAACAAAAGTGAGAAGGAATATGAATGAACTTCAGTTGATGATCTCTTTATTGCAGACCCCAGACTAAGGATGTCTGAGAAATCTGCTCCAGTGGATTTTTAATGCAGGCTTCCCCTGGTCTACACTGCTTGCACTGGATATGGCTCAGTTACACATTGCATTCCAGAATCCACACATTACCAAGGGGTTTAAGATGTGTCTGATAAAATATTGGACATTTTGCAAGGTGTGCATAGCAATCTGTTACGCACACACATACAAGAAAAAGAAAATATATTTTAGTCAACGGTGGGGGACTTATTCAGTTCGGTGGGGGACTTATTCATATCTACAGTTTGAAAAAAAATGCACAGACAATTTAGACTGTTCAGAAAAATACACACAAAAGAGAGAGATGGATGTCACTCAATAAACAATGCAACACAAATGGACAGACACGGACATGGATCTGATGTGGAGGTGGTAAAATATGTATGCTCTAGTCCCAAACACCAGTTCCATCGTCTTCCATGACTGTGATAAAAAGAAGTATAGTTATCAGCACATTCAACCTCAACACTAAAAATAAACGTATTCCATTATATGGAGATGTCAAAGAATGCCAGGGATGAAGTAATACCCTGCGGAATGACAGAGGAAAAGTGCAGATTAAGGATTCTCTCCTGGCATCTCAAAGCTATCCACAAAAGATGAATGGGGATAACACAGTGCAGTGTTTTCCAGACAGATGATTCAGAAAGATGCTACAGAAGTTGTTTTGGAAGAAAGGATCTTGCTATTATGTGTCTTAAGTTGCTTCTCTCTAATGGTATCACCATTTTAATTTTATTTATTTAAAATATTTTACCTCACCTTTCTCCTTGAAAAGGACCTGTTGGCTTACAAGAATGAAAGACAATATTTAAAGTTGAAAACAATTATACGATGGTGGTTAACATCATTAAAATACGATATTTAAAAATTATAAACAATGAATAAGGAGGCATCTTACATCAATTATAACAGGCAAGATTAAGGCAAAATCAATAAGTATACAATTTTTTTTTAAAAATTGTCACTCTGAGAAATGGGAACACAAAAATGGAAAACAAGTAGTCCTAACAATCCAGTCAAAGTAGTAATGCATAACAATGTATCTAAAAATTACACAGGTAGCTGGTTACTGAGGGAAGGCTTGCCTGAAGAGAAAGATCTTTGCCTGCTTGTGGAAGGACAGCAAAATTGGGGCCAAGCTGGCCTCCTGTGGGAGAGAATTCCAGAGTCTGGGAGCAATAACAGAGAAGGCTCTCTCCTGTGTCTCCATCAGATACACCTGTGAAGGTGGTGGAACTGAGAGAAAGCCCTCTCCTGATTATCTTAATACCTGAGCCAGTTCATAATGGGAGGTATGGTCTTTGAGATAGCTTGGACCCAGGCCATTGAGGGTTAAAACCAGTACTTTAAATTGTGTCAAGTAACTGATTGGCAGCCATTGGAGCTGCTGTAACACCATAAATTAGTGTTATGTGTCTCCAGGTCAGCAGCCTAGCTATAGCATTCTGAATAAGCTGAAGTTTCCAACCCATCTTCAAAGGCAGCTCCATGTAGACCATGTTACAATAATGCAAGTGGGATATACCTAAGGCATATGTCACCATTTCCAAATCAGACATCTTAAGGAAAGGTTTTAGAAGAGGTAGCTGGGTCAATCTGTGCTAGCATATCAGGCAAAAACCAATGAAAAATAAAAAAAATAAAGAAGACACAAATGCGGCACATCAAAAACTGTTATATTTTAATGTGAGCTTTTGTACACAAGTCCACTTTTTCAGACCTCAAAGAAAGGATGAAGCTAGAACATCAACTTTAACCATGCAAATACACTCCTGGTCACTGCTAAAACGTGAGCATCCAGGTTCAGTGATGAGTCCAGGAGTACACCAAAGCTGTGAGTCAGAATTTTCAGGGGGACTGTGACTCCATCCAGCATGGGTTGAATCCCTATTCCCTGGTCTGCCCATTGATAGACCAGGAGCACCTCTTACCTGTCTGGATTAGGTTCCAATCCAGTCTATTACCAACACTAGATACTGGTTTAGAACAGGAGCAGTTTTATTGGAATTAGACAGAAAGAAGAGGTAGAGTTGGGTGTCTTCTACCTTTAGGAACAGGAGTTCTTCACCACCTTCTGAGATTGCCCCTCTAGGAATTTCTGTGATATTTACTGCAATAGACATAGCAGTAGTGTGAAGCCAAGCTTTAAAAGGGGAAAAAACCCTACTGAGTGAATAGTGGTGAAGGGCAGGAACAGGTCATAATCAAAATATCACTGAAACTAAACACCCGGAAGCTGAAAGAAGATCATCCAGAAGGGGGTTGGAATTTGGACATGGTACTAAGAAGAATTGGGACATTGTGGCACTGTGGGTTAAACCGCAGAAGCCTCTGTGTTGCAAAGTCAGAAGATCAGCAGTCGTAAGATCAAATCCATGCGATGGAGTGAGCTCCCGTCGCTTGTCCCAGCTCCTGCCAACCTAGCAGTTCGAAAGCATGTAAATGTGAGTAGATAAATAGGTACGCCCCCAGTGGGAAGGTAATGGTGTTCAGTGTATAGTCGCGCTGGCCACATGGCCATGGAAACTGTCTTCGGACAAACGCTGGCTCTATGGCTTGGAGACGGGGATGAGCACAGCGCCCTAGAGTCGGACATGAATGGACTAAATGTCAAGGAGAACTTTTACCTTACCTTTACTAGGAAGAAGCATCATTAATTAGTATTTCCTTATCCTTATAATGATTTTCCATAAGGAAAATGTAGGATGGTCTATCATCCTTCCTGATCCCAGGGCAAGGAAGGTCTGCAAGTGAGAGTCCACAAATATTTTCCATCAGTGCAATAATTCTCACATGAAACTATTTGCATGCCTCTCCCACATGGGTGTTTGTAGAAGGCAGCAGCAGTGCCCTCAGGATCACACTTGCCATAGTCACCATCCACTCCTGTATAGCTTTGCCAAGCTGACCATGTCAGGAGGCAATCTTTGAAGACACTCCTTGCTCACAGTATTACTTATCCTAGAGTTGACCTTGTCTGCTCTCTATATTAGAGTATGATATGTCATGGCCAGTATCCTGTTAATGCTAGTGTAAAGTTATTCCATGATAAATATGCTGGGTGTTATGCTCAGCAACAAGGAATTGCACTATGGAATTGTGCAACCAGTTGCACATCCCTAGCATGACCAACTGCGCAATGCACCAGCAGAAGTGTTTCAGGGACAGCACATCTGTCTTGGTTCTAGCAGAACTACCATGGGCATAATCTTCAGTTGTGTGCGCATAGTTGTGGAATAGGATTTTGGCCAATATGTATTAATCCTACATTGCCCGTTGTATTTGCTTGCAAACATTTTATATTAAAGCACCCAGGCAGCTTTAAAAGACAATTCAGTTCTATCAGAGTGATTAGATGTCAACCACTTAGTCCCATTAACTTCCCCCTATCACTGAATGTCACCACCCATTGTCAAACCCACCATTTTTCCTCTAGATCAGTGTGAACCAGAATGAAAAGAGAGAGAACGACAGTTTGGAGACTTAATCTTACAGTTCTTATGGCCCAAACCTTTGGAGGTAATGCTCAATTTAGTAGGAAAAGCCCTTCTTTTGCACTACCTGGAATAGGACTTCTTTGGACTTGGTTTGGTGCTCTTCATGTCACCCTGAGAGAATGGGAAACATATGCTATAACATTGTAAGCGATAATGTAAGAAATGACATGAAGTCCCCATTCATTAATCCAGTAAAGCTGTGTTACCTTATGCGACAGATCGTTTTTAAGGTTCATGACATTCTTATTTACACATGCATAATATTTATTTGTTGAGTAGCATAAGGCCATGTTCTGTATGTGTGAATCGTCCATCAAACATCTAAAGCCAGAGACAGAACTTGTATGTCAGGTCATTTTGGCTCCAGCACAATGCTTTTCAATGAAGTCAGTTCATATATTTAGCTGATGGTCCTCAGGAAAAGGTAATCAGGCGCAGAGGAATCAGTGTTATATACTTTGGTATGAGCCAGTCATTTTTTTTGTGTGTGTTTTGTGTGGAAACATGAATACTCCACCAGACTCTGATGCTTCTATAAAGCATAATGGATAATAAAATATATTAGAAGAATATGGGGTAGCATTCCTGCTGTTTAAAATCAGAAAATAAATATAGTCAGGGCTTCATTTCTCAACCTTTCATACAGACACCATCCACTACGATACATAAAAAGCAATACATTTGAATTGACAAAGGAGAGATTTCATTAAAACAATTTGGAGGAAAGTGCTGAAACGAAAAGGTGCAGCATGTGTAATTTGAAGCATCTTTGTTATGTCTCCTTTTGGCTGTTTTGGAAGAGGGAGGAAAGCTGTTACTTTAGCAACTGCAATAAAATATGGTACCTGCACTCACAGCTGCCTCTGCCCAATGCCCAATCCCCTTTTATTCACATCCACAATGTCTCCCAGAAGCAATAAATATTATCATGCAGAATTCCTTTAGGACAACCCGACAGAAGTTAAATAGAATCCTTTGCCTTCCCAGAAGCAGGATCTTCATGTTGACATCATTCTGTTGTTCACTAAAATATCAAGAGAATGAGCAATCTTACAGCATTTTAACAGGAAATACCCAGAAAGGCAATTTCTTTCAGAATTTCAATGAGCTGCAGGCTAACATAATCTGTAGAGGTTGGGGGGGGGGCTGTATTTTGGTTTATTTGCTTGAAATAAAAATCCACCGGACACCAAAGGGGGAAGCCCTTGGTTCTTTTTAAAATATCAGAATTTTCTGTCACTTTAGCTCAAGTTCTGAGCCAGGCATACTAGATTCTGAAATCGGACAACCTCAGCTTCAATGTTTTTGCCTCCAGTTCAGGCTTGATTTGCTCTACCACCTCCTGGGATTTTTACCCCATGGCTTTATGTTAATCTTAAACAATTTGGAGACTCAGTGAGTCAATTCCTCCCTACATTCCATTGATTTCAATGGGATTACTTTAACTGCAACTTACTTTGCCTTAGGAAGTCACAGCTCTTTCCAAATCTCCATGGACCCAAAGGACCTACTCCAGTGTAATTTACTGCGCTAAGCAACAGGATTTGGGTCTATGATGTACTATGGTCAAGATTCAAACCTTCTTTCCACACGTGCTTTTCAGAACATTTATTTACCGTACTTAAAATATTTTTACCCTGCCTTTCTCCTAAGAAAAGACAGAAGGCAGCTTACATCATTAAAACACAATGCTAAAGGTAAAAGTGCATTTTTCAAATATTACGCAAATTAATAACCTTATATTAAGAATGTTAGGCAAAGCGTCACGAAAACAGGTTTAGAAGCAACAAAATGCCAACCATATACAGTGGTGCCTCGCTTAGCGAGGTTAATCCGTTCTGGATTAACACTTGCTCAGCGAATCTATTGTTAAGTGAAATAAAAAAGCCCATAGGAACGTATTAAAACTGATTTAATACGTTCCTATGGGCTTTAAACTCACCGTTCTGCGAGTTTCCTTCATTGCGGTGGCCATTTTGGATGCCTCGTTAGTGAGGCAAAACAGCGGTCACCATTTTGTTTTAGCGGCGGCCATTTTGGAACCGCCAATCAGCTGTTCGCTATGCTTTGATCGCGTCCGCGCGATCATCGCATAGCGAAAAAAGCCCATAGGGGCCATCGCTGAGCGAACGCTCCAGCAATGGCCCGGGACCCCTCGTTGTGCTGTTTCATCACATAGCGAAGCGCTCGCTATGCGAGGCACCACTGTAATTTTAAAGCCTTTCCTAGACAGCCCGTAACGGAGGGAAGCCCTGCCAGAAGAGAAGGGTCTCTTTGCCTGCTTGCAGAAGAACCGCCAAGACGGGGCCAGCCTGGCCTCCAGTGGGAGGGAGTTCCTCAGTCTCTGTGGAGCAGCCACAGAGAAGGCCCCTCTCCCGTGATCACCGTCTTTTTTATCCGACTTCTTCCCCCAAACAATGCTTACATTGAATTGTGGCATCTTCTTTTTCTTTCGTCCTTCTCTGATGAACAAAATGCCTGGGAGGTTTAGATCTGGCTCAGGAGGGGTCCCCATTTCTGCCCCTGTCAGCTTCTGAGCGGTGTCTGGATTCGGGGGAGACACGTCGGCCTCGCTGCCCAGCGCCAGGAGCTTCTCGCAAAACCAAAGAGAGTTTGGCGCTTCTCCGGCCTGTGGTTCGGTGTGGAAGTGTCGGAGAGGCCGAGACTCGGAGGAGGAGAAGATGGCCTGTGGTCCAGGAGGCTTTGAGTGAAGGAGACATCCAGCTGGCTGTATGACCAGCGCCCGCATTTCGCCATGGTCAGATCCCGCTCATCCTCCGGTGGGGAGTCACTTGTGTTGCCTGTGATTGGAGATAAGACCACTTTGCCACCCGAGGGTGTCCCTGACTCTGGATTTAAGGCGCAGCTTCGGGAAGAGGCTCTGATTCTCTCTTGGCATCACGTCCAACAGGACTTTTATCCTGAGTGTTTTCCAGACCAACGTTCTCTTTCCCTTCTTTTACGGAGAGCTGTAAGGCGAGAAAAGGACAAACTTAACCTTCACAAACAAGCTGGCTGGATAGCTCAGAGAGTTAGGAACTTGGACAGATAAGCACAGTGTCCAGACAAACATGTAAATGGAGACAGAAGGACCGTATCTCTCCCTAGGATCCTTCTTGGCTCTTAAGATCATCTAACTGGGCCTACCTCTCGGTCCCCTTGCAAACACGACTGATCGGATCATGAGTCAGGGCCTTCTCCGTGAAAGCTCCAAGGTGATGGGGTGCTCTCCCTTGGGAGATGAGGTTGGCCCCCTCCCTTTTATCCTTCTGCCCACAACTGAAGACCCACCTTTTCAGGCAGGCTTTAGCTCGACTTTGAATATGTAACCTGTAAAATTAAGTCCCTGGCTGCTGATTTTTAGCTTTCCAGCTTGTTAGATTGTTTTTTTTTAAGTCAATGAATTTTCTATATTGTGGTGAGGATGATACATTATCATTTAAAATGGTCAATGAAATCAGTACTAAAAACACATTCAAAAACAAGGAGCACAGCAATCCCTTTAAAATTTTTGTATTATTCTTGTATTCATATTATTCTTGTATTCATCTTGTTTGGTTTTGTCTCTTTTCTCCTCGTTTCCTCTTCCTCCCTAGAATTCACATTTATTTTTGTCGTGCTTTCATAAAATTTTGTATTCCTCTTGTCTTCATCTTGTTTGGTTTTGTCTGTTTTCATCAAGGCAATTTTTTTAAAAAATAAAAATAAAAAACAGGTTATCTGGGCTACCCAGAAATCAATAAATGGGTCTGAGGTGGACCAACCTACAGAATTCATCGCCACATGATTGTCTCTCTATTAGGCGAGGATCTCACAGGAGGCGATGCATTGGAACCTGAACTCCAGTTTCTCCAGTCCCACAGGCCAGGTCTTGGATCTTGTCCTATGGCTGGTGAATGTCTGGCTGTGTTGTTCATTTTCAGGAGGTGGCCTGTTTGTTTTGAATGGAATTTAGTGTCGCCGCCAAAACAGAAGCCTCTTTTGCCAGGTGTGACCTCTCGGAGTGGTGCTGGTGGTGGCCTGTAGAAGAACAGCCTTCTTCTTCAGGATCATGGCTTCCAGAGCCCCGTGGCAGTGGCTGCCCTCGGCAGGTTTGGGCCGGCCCTCTCCCGCAATGCCTCCAGCTCAGTCAGAAGAAGATGCAGTGTCTCATCTTCAATCTCTGTCACTGGGATGCTCTGTAAAAGGTCCCTTGAAATTTCCAGAGCTTTCATCCAGACCTCGTCCTGGCCGCTCGAGAAATAGGTTGCCGTTTTTCTCAGGAGGTCCACGCTCCGTTTGGGGCTTTCTTTGACCAGGTGCTGGCAGAGGTCTACAATAATTTTTGTGGAGCTGATGTTGGTTGTCTTACACAGATGCCGAAGCCGTTTTTCTGCCACAAAATCCAGAGCGTGGGAAAAAGCAACTCTGCATGCCTCCGAGACTTTGCAGTTGTGGTCGCTCTGATGGACGAGCAGGGGCGCCAGATTTTGCTTCACCTGCTCCGCAAAAAAGCCGGGCACTGCCATTTGGCCCAGGTAGCCAAGACCGCAAAGAGGTGGAAGGCTGCCCCGCGAACGTGGTCATCCTCGTCAGACAGGAACACTGTGATGTTCCTGCAGATGTCTTTGAAGACAGAGGCCACTTTGCCCCACCTGAGGTGCTGGGGAACGAGGGCCAAGGTGCCCAACACTTCAGCCACCACCGGGGCGTCCCGTAGGTGACCGCAAAGGACTTGAAGGATCACCTTCTTTTGTCCTCTCACCTCAACCGGTGCCCAAAAGAGAAGCCGGCCCAAGCTTCTCAGAGCCATGAGGCGGATGTCCGGCTGCCGGTCTTCGGCTTGTTCCTTCAGGACCGGAAGGAAGGCTCTCAGCCGGATCCTTTTTTGCCGCAGAGTGGAATCACCTCTGTCAAGATTGTGGTTCCCAGGAGCCAGAGCTTTGAGGACCCCGACCTCATCCAGGGAAGGACCCTCTGGATGAGCACACCCTCGGGTATGCCAGTCTGCAGCAGGCACCCGGTCAACATGCGGAGGCCCTCCGGGCGAGTCGCAGGATCCCCATGTGACAACCCCAGACCTACTGGGATATGCCACAGTTTCACTAAGCTGCCACCAACCATTCCCTGTAAGGAGTCACACAGACCAGGAATGGATTTTTAAACAAATAAAAGAACAAGGTTTATTTACATAACACACAGGGAAAATAAAATGATCAAGTGAATAAGATACAGTAACGTGGCTTAGTCTCAATCATACATACACACAGTTTGGTTCACACAGAACACTTAACTTGAAGCACAGACCCTGAACCTATCAGTTCTGGCTAACCATACAGACACCTGAACCTATCAGGTTGGTACTGACTGACACACAGTAGTACCCTGTCTGACACACAGACTCCCACACCAGCTTCTTCTCTCAGCTCTCCTCCAGCTTCTTCTTAACTTCTCCACACAAACTCCACATATATATACAGTACAGCCCCTCCTCCTGATGTCCCGCCTTCCACTCCCCATAGGATGGAACTTTCCCTCCAAACCCATGACAGACAGGTAACATCAGTGCTGTATGTAACACCTCCCCTCTTTATAAGTTGTTTTGTAGGGGGAAAGCTAAAGTGCTTTTCTCCAAAAAACAACCTGTATCCAAAACATACAAAAACATTTATATATTAACATACAATACCATACTTACTTTAGGATAAACATATCAATTAGGCATTTAAACATTTACCATTTACAATACATCAAGTTACCTTTATTCATACAAACCAAGTATGTTTAATAAACAAGTACATTTAACCTTTGGTCACCAAAATATATACATAGTCCATGTTTCTTTCGCCGTCTTCAATCTTCAGGTCTTCTTGACAAGGCGTCAGCAACACAGTTCACTGACCCTCTGACCACCTTCACTTCAAAGTCATAGTCCTGCAGGTTTAAAGCCCACCTCATAAGTTTACTATTGTGGGTTTTCATTGTCTTTAACCATTGCAGTGGTGAATGGTCAGTGCACAGAATAAAATGTCTTCCCCAGATGTAATGCTTGGCCTTCTGGATCACGTAGACTATGGCCAGGCACTCCTTTCCACGGTTGCCAGATGTCTCTCACCTTTCTGGAGTTTCCTACTCAGGTAGGACACTGGATGCTGGTCACCATTCTCATCCTCCTGGCAAAGAACTGCTCCTACCCCGCTGTTAGACGCATCGGTGTAGATGATGAACTCCCAGTCGAAGTCTGGAGCACGCAGCACTGGATAGTTGATGAGGGCCTCCTTCAACCTCTGGAACGCCTCCTCACAGTCGCTGGTCCATGGGATGCGGTCATCAGTCTTCTTCCTCGTCAGATCGGTCAGCGGAGTCGCTATCTCGCTAAACCTCGGGATGAACTTTCTGTAGTAGCCCACCAACCCAAGAAATGATTTTACTTTTTTCTTGGTGTTGGGTCTAGGCCAATCACGAACTGCTTCTATCTTGGCCTCTAGGGGTTTGATCACTCCTCCCCCTACCATGTGACCCAAATATTTTGTTTCTGGGATACCCAGCTGACACTTGCTCTCTTTGCAGGGCCTAGGCCAAAGCACTTCCTCCCCTGGGTCAAAGTGCCTCTCCCTGCCTTCCTGATCATCCCAAGCTTTCTTTCTGACCTTTTGAGCTTGCAGGGTCTCTGCTGCTAGCTCTAGGTTTCTCTTTAGGTCCTTCCTTAAAGAGTCTATATATATCACAACATCTTGTGGGTCATCCTGGGTGATCTGCTCCCAATTTTGTTTGATTAAATCAAGGGGCCCTTTCACCCTTCTCCCAAACAAGAGTTCAAACGGACTGAACCCGGTACTGGCTTGTGGCACTGATCGATAAGCAAACAAAAGGGATTGCAGCTTCTGGTCCCAATTGTTTGGATTCTCTGCCAGGTAAGCCCTAATCATGCGCATTAGAGTCCCATTGAACTTCTCCGTTAACCCATTACTTTCAGGGTGATAGGCAGTGGTTTCCTTGTGTTTAATTCCACAGATTTGCCATAACCGTTTCATGAGCTTCGATGTAAACGATGCGCCCAAATCTGTGATTATTTCTGAGGCAAATCCCATCCTGGACATATACCCCACCAAGGCATCTGCCACTGTGTTAGTTTCAATGTTAGTCAAGGGAATGGCTTCAGGGTACCTCGTGGCATGGTCCACAATGGTGAGAATGAACCTGTTCCCCCTCTTTGTGGCCTTGGGCAAAGGTCCCACAATATCCACCCCTATGCATTTGAACGGAGTGTCAATCACAGGCAAAGGCCACAACTTTGCTTTGGTCCTGTCGCGGCTATTCCCCTGCCTTTGACACACATCACATTGTTTACAGAACTCTTTGATCTGCTTCCCTATTTCAGGCCAGTAAAAATTCTGTGTGATTCTCTGCTGTGTTTTGTTCACCCCTAAGTGCGCAGCAAACATGTCAGAGTGCCCCCTTTGTAAGATCATGGGGCGATACTTTTCAGGTACCACTAGCTGACTTCTGATCCCATCTCCCCCTTTTGAGATATTCCTCAGGGTCTCTCTATATAAAATCCCCTTTTTCTCTAGAAATCTCACTGGGGTTTCAGGTGTTAGCTGGGCGTCTGTCACCTGTTCAAAACACTTTTGGAGAGTGGCGTCTGCCTTTTGCTCTTGGCCAAATCTGCTGTCTGTGGTTAAGGTTTCCACCACAGCCTCTGAACTTCCCCCACCTGCTTCCGTCTCGGGCTCATCAGTACCCCCCTGAACTGTCCCCGTGGTGGCTTGTGAACGTGTAATCACTAGCACCCGTTTCACATGTTCAGCCAGGTCATTTCCCACGAGCACGGCTGCTGGCAGAGTCGATGAAATCGCTAGCCGCCAAACTCCCCTCCAGCCTTGAAAGTTCACAGGTATCTCCGCTACTGGCAGCGAGATCACCTGTCCCTCAATCCCTGCCACCTTTATGCTCTCATTCGGGATTATATACTCCCTAGGAATAATATCTGGATGGCCCAGGGTCACCTGGGAACAAGTATCCCTTAACCCCCGATACTGATGGTCAAGTATTCCTACGTCCACCCCTGCTGTTTCAAACAACTGAGAATCTGTTCTCACTAGCAAGCAGCGCTTGACCTCCACAAGAGGACCATTTTCCTCAGCCTGATCAGCAGATGTAACTGTTCCAGATTGAGTCGCCATGGCAACAGGCTCCCTCTGTGGCAAGGAGCTTTGCTCTTTCTGGACACAGAACACAGCTTTTGGCTTGGTTCCACTCAAATCATGAGGCACAATTCCTTTTAGCTGCTTTAATTTCTCACACTCTGAGATTAGATGGCCCTTTCCTTGACAGAAATAACATTTTCTGCTGTACTTGGAGTCTTTCTCATCTGGTTTGGGTTTTCCCTCCAAAATCTGAGGTCTTGGTTTCATGTCTGAGGGCTTCCCTTCACCATGGGCCCCTCCCCCTTGCTGGTTTTTCCCTGGTCCCTGAGAGTACTTGCTGTAGGTTTCTTTGGGTTTACCTATCGATTTCCCCTCAGCACCTAAGGGCTTTCTTATTTGGGAAATAAAATCTGCGATCTCGGCTGCTTCTGCCACAGATTTCGGTTTCCTTTCCCTCACCTGGAACTTCAGTTCCCCATGCAGGACTGAATAGAACTGTTCCAGCGCTATCAGGTCTTTGAGCTGCTGGTAGGTCTCTGTTCCCTCCTGAGATAGCCATTTCTCTAGCAGCCTCACCAATTGGGCCCCCACTTGGGTAAAAGTCTGCTCTGGTTTCTTTGTGAGGGACCTGAATCTCTGCCTCAGCTGTTCCGCATTTATCCCATGTCTGGCAAACACCAGTTTTTTAAATTCTGCAAAATCTTTCATCAGTTCCTCTGGCATCTCTGCATAGACTTCTGCCAGGCTGCCACTGATTAAAGATCGCATGATGGTCATCTTCTCAGTTTCCCTTACTGAGAAGTCCACAAACGCTCTTTCCACTAGGGAAAAGAACACCTCAGGACAATCTCCCTTGTGGTACACAGGGAATTTCTTCAGGTCAGCTTTAGACAATTGGCCTCCCTCAGAATCCCTATTGTTATTATTGTTCTGATTCATCAGTTCCAATTTTCTTAACTCAAACGCCATTTTCTCTCTCTGCAATTCCATTTCCATTCTCTGTCTCTCTAATCTTTCTTCTTTTTCAAATTGCCTTTGTTTCTCTCTTTCCCTTTCCTCCATTTCCCTCACCCTCAGTTCATGCTGTTGGGCTAGGAGTATTTTCCTGAGTTCTGGGTTCTGTTCTCCCGTGCTGTCACCCTGCACTGAGCCAAATTCATCCTCAGAACCTTGGTCAACCTGGGGGTCTTTCACTTCACCCATTTCTGCCATTTGGCTTCGAGTCAAGGGCATAATCCCCCCCCCAGAACAGGCTGCTTTCAAAAGTCAAGCCTCAAAATAAAGCGACCACTTTTTTTTTCTTTTGCCTCAGAACCAGCTTTCTATAGATTACTGCTGTTCTTCAGCACTAACTTGCAACTGTTGCAAGCCAGAGTCTACCCCCTCTGCTAGGCCTCTCAGCAGGCAGGCTAGATCACTTCTACTTCACACAGTTTTGCCTCAGCCTTTTTCCCGCCAAAACAGGTTGCCTCAGAGCTCCCTAATCTAGTCCCCAGTTGGCACATTCTTCCACTAGCGCACCTCCCCGTGAGGTACGCCTAGAAGATTACCTACGCGCCCTCAGATTGTCCCTGACTAGACCCCCCTTGCTCTGGGCACACTTGCCAAGGCTTTGCTGGACCACTGGACAACTGGACCAGTCGTATCCCACACGCTGGACACCAATCAATGTGACAACCCCAGACCTACTAGGATATGCCACAGTTTCACTAAGCTGCCACCAACCATTCCCTGTAAGGAGTCACACAGACCAGGAATGGATTTTTAAACAAATAAAAGAACAAGGTTTATTTACATAACACACAGGGAAAATAAAATGATCAAGTGAATAAGATACAGTAACGTGGCTTAGTCTCAATCATACATACACACAGTTTGGTTCACACAGAACACTTAACTTGAAGCACAGACCCTGAACCTATCAGTTCTGGCTAACCATACAGACACCTGAACCTATCAGGTTGGTACTGACTGACACACAGTAGTACCCTGTCTGACACACAGACTCCCACACCAGCTTCTTCTCTCAGCTCTCCTCCAGCTTCTTCTTAACTTCTCCACACAAACTCCACATATATATACAGTACAGCCCCTCCTCCTGATGTCCCGCCTTCCACTCCCCATAGGATGGAACTTTCCCTCCAAACCCATGACAGACAGGTAACATCAGTGCTGTATGTAACACCCCAAACGAGCCCCAGGACTTCAGTTGCTCCGGGAGAGAGTACAGGAGCTGGGGAAACGCGTTGTGCACCATCGCCTCCATGTGCAGCCCCAAGAGCACTTCATACATGGCACAGGTGGCCTTGAGGTGTTTTACTCCCACTTCCTCCTCAAGCTCTTCACGGCCAGAGCCGGAAATGGTCCTCAGGATGGATGACCGGGTCATGACGGACAGCAGCTTCGGGAGGATCAGCAAGGCCAGGGATGGGTCCCCACCTAAGTGCCTCCAGATCCTGCTGGTCCCACAGGCCAGTGGAAGGCGTTGGCGGAGGAGGTGACTCACGAAGGTGTCCAGGTGCTGGTGGGCCAGGGTGGAGACACCTCCATCAGGACCTCCTCCAAGCCATACTGCGTGGTGGTCGGCAGGTGGATGAAGATAAGGTCCATGAGCCCTGGGATCTGGCTCTTTATCGTATCCCCATGGTTTTGGACTAGGGTGAGCATCCAGCAACCCCCAGCCCTGGGACAGATGGGGATCCTGGAGGCAAGGTCTTCCAGGAGGGCTTCCGTGAAGTCTAGCACCTGATCCTCAGGGAGGTGGGTGCTCACCACCTTAGCCAGTGTGGCCGAGGCCCCAGTCAGATCAGGGGGAATTCCGCTTGCAGATCACAGAGGGCGGAATCCAATTCTTTCTCTTCATCCTCTGTGATTCTTGACTGGCCTTGAATGCACACCAAGTGGCTGATACCCTTGGCCGCCCATCACCAGCACTCGATGGAGCTCTCCCAGGTATAGGGGGCTAGAAGGATCACCCGGCCACCATAGGCGTTCAGATTTTCTCCATCCGGAAGACCTGCAGTGACCTGGAAGGCAGCCAGCACCTGGCAACTGGCCTGCAGGGCCCTCTCTCGGATCCACTCGGATCGTGTCAGCCAGGGCTCCATCACCTGGATCATTTCCTCACTCGTCTCTGAGGTTGGATCTTCCTTCACGAGGACCTGGATGAGCTTCCCCATAGCTTCCATGGAGCTGGTGTACTTGATCTCTACGTCGGAAGCCTCCTGCTCCATCCTGGCCCTCTTTTTCAGGCGCTCCAGGGGAGGGGAAACAGGCACCTGGTGATGAGAGCCAGCAGACCCTGGAGGTCTTCAGCTGGCAGGCACGGCTTGAGTTGGCTGACAGAGACTACAGCTGTGATGGCTGTCGGGCAAAGGGAAGTTTCAAAGAAGCGTTCCCTTCCAAGGAAGCCCAACAAATTGTCCAGGATCTCTTCCTTGCAGCCCAGCCGGAAGCTGGCATTCTGGGCTTCGTGGACGGTGTTGTAAATGTCTGTCATGCTTTTGCAGAATGTCAGTTCCAGGTGGGTGCCCTTGTTCTCAGCGGTGACACCCAGGAGTTGGCAGCTGGCCCTGTAATGGCCGAGGGCTCGCCTCAGGATGCCCGTCCCCGCCTCCAGCGACAAGATCTCTTTCGGGGCCTGGAGGGCGATCTGGCCGTAGATGAAAACCAGGGCTTGGTGGAGCTGGCCTCGCCCACTATTGTGGTCATTTGTCTGGTGGGCGAGAGGGGCAGCCATCCCAGCTATGCAGTCCTCTAATGTGGCCAGAGTGAGGCCCAAATGCCCCGCAGCAGAGAAGGAAAGGATCTTGGCCACTTTCTCTATCTGTGCTGCTTCCCGGAAATCAGATTTTTCCACCAGCACCTTCAGCCTGCCCTGAACGAATGCCTGGTCCTTGCAACAGGCCAGCGACACTCCCAGCACTTTATAGAGGAAGCTCTTTTCCGGGGACCCATCGGTGTAACTGGACCTCTGGTCTTCCAGTTTGATGATGACATTTTGGGTCCACCCATCATCCTCTATGATCTTCAAGGTTTTCCTCAGCAACTGCAGAAGCTTCTGCTTCCATTCTGGCTGGCTCGCTCTCGGGACTTCTGCCTGGCAAAATCCCTAGATCTCCGGGATCTCCTCTGCCCACAGCTGAACCACGGCTTTGTTGATGTCGGCACGTAGGGCGTGCAGAAGTTGGAGGGCCCAGAACCCTCTCTGGCTACGACGGGCAGCCGAGCCCAGAAGCCGCGCAAGGAGCTGCTGTGGACTTGGAAGTTTTACTCCTCCTTGGCAAGACCCGAGGTACAGCCTGGATCCTTCCGGCCGAAGGGCAGCCAGCTCCTTCAGGTGCCTGCAGAGTGGTGTCAGAGCAGGAGTGTATTTCTCTGCCACCACAAGGGACAAGAGCTTCGGCCACAGAACTTTATTCCTTCCTGGGGCCGAAGTGTTCAGGTGATCAATCATGTTCATGGCTGGTCCTTGGGAAAGGACCTCCTCTTCTTTGCCAGTCAGGACTCTGACAGAGTCATGGCCGTCTACAAGCATCGCTTCCATCATCAGGAGACTGATCGGCTAACCAGTCTCTCTCTCTACTGGAAACAGTAAAGTGATGGGGCAAAGGGTGTGTGAGGAGGGGAAGGCTGGTTTTGCTATTGTGACAGGAGATGATGACTCATACTGACCAGGGAGGCTGCTGGCCTGGGGACTCCTTTCATGGTAAAAAAGTGCCACCAGTTGATCTCTTTCCTAATTATATCTCCTATGAAAGACTGAGGTCCATTCAAGACTTCACGTTGAAATAAAAACAGGTTTATTGGTTTTTAGGTTATTTCAGGAATGGTTCTTACGCACATTCTTAAAGTTACACAAAGCTTCAGAATTTTCCCTTTCACCCCTTCTATCTTAACTAATAGACCTTTGGTCTAGATGGGTGGGATAAAATTTTAATTAATAAACAAACAAATAAACAAACAAGTATCTCTCATTTGGTTGCAGCTTTTATATATGTAATCTCTTCTATCTTAACTAATACCAGTCACGCTCTGACTCTCCACTCCCTGCACACTCTCTCTGCCTCAAAATTTAAACGATCCTCCTTCCTCTTCCAAACTTTTATTCCCTCCACACTGATTTATAACAGAAAAAAAAAATCCACTCTGGGTTCTCTTATGTACTGGACTGCCCAGCATTTTGGTCGCTGTCTAGCATGCCTTGGTTTCTGTTAAGGACTGTGCTGGAGAGACCATTTTCCTCTCAGACCTGCGTTTCACGAGCAGGGAGACGGCACCTGGAAGGGATGGGGGAGAACGGGATGTGAAAAACAGAGGTTTATGAGAGGGAATCCTGGAATTAAGCATTTTTTTTTTAAAAAAAGGTACCTTGGGTCCTTTTTTAAGGAGAAAGCCAGGGTCAAGCCTATTTTAAATAAATAAATAAATTCGCACTTAGTCAGAAAACCAAGCAGCTTCCATCGGAATTCACAGTAATCCTGTAACACAGCACAAGGCAAAACCGCCACCTCAGTTTCATTAGCCATTTCACTTGCCACATGAAAATAAAAACCTTGCCCAGTGGAAATTGAACCCTGAACTCAACTGTTAAAGCCAAAACTGCCAGTCAGGAAAAACAATCACATTTGGCCACAGATGGCAAACTAAAGATCAGAGATACGCCCTTGTTCTGTGCCATCATGTTTTACAGTGGCCCTACGGATGAGTGGCCCCCCAAAGGCCCCGTCCTCAGCATCCTGGCTCAGCTCTTGCAAACTCAAGCCTGTGGTTTCTTTTAGGGAGTCCGTTCATCTCGTATGGGGGGGGTCTTCCTCTTTTCCTGCTGCCTTCCACCTTTCCCCACATGATGGTCTTTTCCAGAGAACCCTGTCTTCTCATGATCCACCCAAAGTAGGACAGCCTCAGTGTCATCATCTTCGCCTGCGGAGATTGCTCAGGCATGATTTGATCTAAGAGTCGCTTGTTGGGTCTTTCTGGCCGTCCAGTGTAACCACACAGCTCTCCTCCAGCTCCAGCTTTCAAATCTGGTGTTTCGACTCATTCCATCCCGGATTCATGAACGGCTCTTGGCCAGGCCGCCTCCTCTTCTTGTCATTTTACCACCTTTTCGGTGATCATGCCATGGACCCAACAATGCCTTCTTTGCATTTCTCTTGGCATGTCTGAGATTGATAAGAAAAGGATTCTGCATTCAGTGGGCAAATCAAACTGGATCCAAGTATTTCAAAGAATGCTTGTAAGGGGTGGGAAAGAGATCTAGGGTTCCAGAATGGATTTTCCTATATTAAGTGGGAGTTCTGGAGGGCAATGGATTTAGAAACAGCAACATGTTGTCAGTGGCTCATTTATAAAGCCTTAGAATCTCCTGTGTGGTCAGTTCCCTGACTGAATACCTTTAGTATCTCAATGCAATTCCCCTTTTCTAAGGAGATAGTGGTGTTAGTCTGTTGCAGCAAAAATAAACAACAGTCCTGTTGCATACTGAAAGATGAAATTCCTAATTCAACATACATATACATATTCTGTAAGGGTAACAAATTTTATTTGCCATATGAGGACCGCACTCTACAAAAAGTTGTATGTATTAAAACTTGTTAGTCTTCAACAAGACCCAAGAATCTTTGTTTTCTTTACTAACCTAAGTATACAACCATTTCAGGATCCTGTCTTTTGTCAGCTGGCTAAGAGTAAAACCAACGCATAATGGAATCTGGCCGTTTCTTTGAATCAAATATTTGCATAAGCTTTCAGTGTTCCACCATCTTCTCTGAGCATAGTAGAAATTACATGAGGCAGCTTCTCCCAATCAGGTGCCTTCCAGATGTTTTACAATTATCACCACCTCAACCTGTACGGATGGGGATGATGGGATTGACAGACCAACACATTTGGAAGATGCCTATTGGTGACAGCTGACATAGGACTTAATAAATCATGATGTGGTGTTGTTCATCTGAGATTGTATTTACCTAATTTTCAGACCTGCTGAGGACCAGATTTTTTTTATTATGTCCTTATATATAAAACCATAGAATTAAAAGAGGCTGCACTTTATTTTTCACATGACTATATTCCTAATAGTCATCTTAATATTTATTCCAGATGTTAGGTTGCCATTCTCAGCTCACCATTGTCAGTGCTGGTTTGGTTTGATGGGACTTAAGGGTCTAAGAACATCTGGAAGGCTGCACTTTGACCATTCCTGCTATAATCCAAGTTCAGTTGGGAATGATGGCACAACTGTAACATTGCTGGAGAGGGGCAATTTCAAAGTATCTCAATTTTTTTTTTCTGGAATAAATATCTCTGTTAATAACACCCCTCCTTCCTTTGGAGAGGAACCTGATTGGAGAAGAGTACAGTATAGTTTTTCTGTGAATTCACACTTTTAAAAAGTTTTTAACCCCTGTAGGCTTCTGTAGCAGCATTTCAACATATGTTGCCAAAGGAGTTCTTTTACTAAGGAGATTTTCCTGTACTAATCTGCTTAGTCAATATCTCAGTGTTCTGCATATGTATGTTGAATTAGTAATTTTGTCTTTAAATATGCAATAAGGAATTCTAGTGCTGCTCTCACTGTATTCCTGTCTTGATGTGTCAGTGGAGTGGCTCCAGCTAAGTGACTACTTCTGGGGAAAACAGTGGTGTAAGTTCCTGCAGAAAGCCATTTATTACAGTACTGCTGAACTGCTGCTCAAGACCAAGTCTGCTGACTCACGTAATCACATTAGAAACATTATAATGTTGAGACTGTCAGTGAACTGACAACACTGGACTTACGAATCTAGGCTAAATTGTACTGCAATGGGTTTGTTTAGTCCAGATTTAACCCTAAATAACGACCACTTTAAATATATTGAAAGTATAAAATATTGCAAATGTCCTTTTTTTTCTGTGCTACTCTGTCTTCAAATACACCATAAACAAACTGTTGTGGACAACAGGATTCTTTTGAAGTACTTCCAGATGAGGAGCTCCTATTTCAACCAGCCAAAAGAATTATGAAACGAGATGGGCGATTTTGGGAAAATCATTGTCTCTATTGGCCTGGATTGCCTTATGGGATGTTATGAAGATAAAATAAGGGTGTAGCTAACTAGGTATCTTGGGCTCATTAGATATAATTGGGATCTAAGTATATAGGTAGATGGATAGACAGACAGATAGATAAGATTAAATAGCCAGCTCATAATTCATATTAATGTCAAAAGTAGAAATATAAAATACAAAAATATGTTTGAGATAGCTGCAGAAATACAGCTTATCTAAAACAAAATGTACTCTGAGCTACAGGTCCTGTTCGGGTCCTGTGGAGACCTTCTTGCACAGCCCTGGAAGGCAGCCCATCTAGGAGAAGGAAAACTCTGATTTCAACCCCCCACTGAGGTGCTGCCATTGTCGCCCATGCCATGAGTAGGTGGGACTCCTTCGGCCCTGGAAGGCAGCCCATCTAGGAGAAGGAAAATTCTGATTTCAAACCTCCACTGCCTTGTGGCTATATTCACTGATGGAAAAGGCTTCAGGAGTTAACCTAGAGGCAAAATCCGGAGCTGGAGTCCCGGAGGCAGTTCATGTCATTTTGGCAACTCCTGCGATGTCGCTAGAACCAGTTGTATTGGCTCTTGCCTTTCCATTGGATTATTTCAGTGATGTGGAGAGGGGGGATTTGCTGCTTGGGTAACAACCTATCCTCCATATTATTTTACCCAGGCTTTGTGCCCTGGAGAGAACACTCCAGCTTTGCATACAGCATCAAAACACTAGACGCTGTTCCAAGTCCTCCATACAGAGCACGTTACCATAGTCTGTTGAGACTGAAGGATGCCTATGAATGATGAATGTACTTCACCAAAGGCCAGGTTTTGTGGGCTAGGTAAAAATGAACCAGATGAAGAGTGGGGACCAAGGCATGACCAACTCCAGCTAGATGGTCTCTAGTTCAGAAAACGGACTGGAGAGCTCCATTTCCAAAGCAAAAATAGATCTGCCATGAAGGAAACTGAGCCATCACCCTGGTTTATCAATTCACAGTCTGTCACCTGAACTCTTTCTCTCTTTTGCCTAACAGATTTGATACTGAGAGACCAGGTTGGGAGAAGGGGATGGGGAGACACTCCCGAGAAGGAAGCCTGAGGATGTGGGATAGATAAGTTCATGTCAACAGTTTGGGTCACTAAATGGGCTGCATAAGAATGTGTGTTTTTTTAAAAAAGGGATGCTGCACTTCTAAGGACATATTTATAAAAGTTTCAAAATTGTAATTCAGTGGCTGTTTTCATATATTTTACTCACATTTTTTAATATTGTACCATATTTTAAATCACATCTTAAAAAAAACATTTTGGAAGTTGCCTTGAGTAAATAAATAAACAAATATTTCATTTGTTCTAGAAATCACTACCTCCCATATGCTTTCTATGAAACTGGGACAGAGCCAGGTTTAAACAAATACCTACTGCCATCATGCATTGTTGAAGCGCCTCCAAAATAAGACCATATGCCCTTATAATAATTAACTTTCTATTGGATGGAGATTCCCTCTTGAGCTTACTGGAATATTTTCAGTATGGAGCCTTCTTGTCAAACACCAACTGGGCCTACGTAAAATAGGCTGAGAAATCTTCATATCTTCACTGTATGTTATAAAGGATTTCCTTTTATACACTCCACAAGGTCAAAAAGCAACATCAAAAGCAAAAACTCTTTCTGGGACCATGTCTTGTGTGCTGGGAATTACCACACACAGTCAAAAAGCGGGTGACTCATACCTGCTGTTTCTTGACTCTAGGTTAAGCCAGGAACATAAATTATGTCAGTCTGCTCAAGTAAATTTTACTCTGATAACAGCTGAATTGAGTTATGTGGAATGCTTTATTTTACACAACAACTGTGGGAGTATATGAAATCAAGTCATCTGTCAAGAAGATATTTTAAGGGTGAAGTGTGAGATAAGGCAGTACACAATGTCTACACATGGCTATACATTGCCCCTTTTTGTTCTGCCTTAAAGGCCACATAATTGTCAAAGATGAAATGATATCCCAATTCACATAATGCTATCACTCTACTTCATTCAGTGAAAGACTCACAGGTGATTAAAACAGTACTGCTGGTTCTGGCAACGTCTTTAAATGTTCCCTGAATGCAGGTGGGGAAAGGCACTTTTTTGGAATATATCTCTTACAGTCTCTTGACAAAGCATTTAGATAAGATGAAATATCTGTGAAGATTCTCAGTCATCCAGGTGTGGTTATCAGGAAGTTGAGTCATAGCAACTGGCCTTCTTTCTTGTTAAGTTCAACCTAACAAGAGAGAAGACCAGTTGCCATGACTCAACTTCCAGATAAGATGACGATGATTATATTCCTAGGTTCCAATCATTAGTTTGTTTTCCTAAATATTGAAGTGAAACTACATAAAGCTATGACTTTAATGTAACAAGGGATACCTTCAGTTCTTCTGTGATGTAACAGCAGTTTTTAAGCTACTTTTATTATTAGAAAGTGCCGTCACTAAATGCTCAAGTGCTATGCATTGTCTTGATGTCTCCTGCCCTGTTGAGATGGCAAAGAAGTGGTCAGAATGAGTGCGCACATTGCAGGTCAGTGGCTTGTTACATTTCTCCTGTCCCTAATAAAGAAAATGAACTATTCTAGTTTTTTAAATGTAACTGTAATAGTAGCTAAGTGAACAGTTGCTTTTAGGTGCCATCAAGTCAGAACTAATGTATAGCAACCCTAATCCTCAGTCCTAGTGCATCACTCTGATCACTACACCACCCTATGTACCCTAACTGATCCATAGCAGGTGCTAAACAGTCAACTGCTTTTTAAAAAAGCAGTGTTCCAAATTCTGAAGCACACTATACACTGTTTGCATTCAGAGTAATAGTATGATGTTACAGTTCTTCTGCAGAACAAGCATTGGAACTGGTAGCAACATGTGTGAAGTCACTTAGTTCTCTGGGCTGAGGTTTAACTTTAGTCTTGCACTCCCTGGCCCACCCCTTACTTCCTAATTTTATAACATTGATTCATTTTGGATATAGAAGACATGTGCAATTAGTGTTGCATTTTAATACAAAGATTGCTGATATGGGTTAACACTGAACTCAGTTTTCTGACATTTGATTTTTATTCACATTGTTCAGACCATACAATTTCAGACTGTACGATTTCAGACAATAGCCACAAAGATTAAATCTCTGCATACAGCAACTAGAGAAAGTGTAACTGATTCTCTCTCTCTCTCCCCCCCCCCTGTGTTTCTGTGTCTGTCTCTCTGTTTGTGTCAGTATGTCTGTGTGTGCATCTGTGCTTATATCAGGAACTTGACACACAGGGATGACTCACACAAAAATGCTGGCAGCTCCCTCCCTCCTCCCATCTCTGTGCCCAAGGTACATGCAATGCTTTTTGAAAATAAGTTTAAATATGATCAACTGTAATGCAGAGATGTTTATTCATGTACTTGCCGATAAAGTGTTCTTTCTCTTAAAAGAAATTGTAGCAACCAAATACAAAATGTTATTTTTATTTCACAAAATGAAATGTAATTGTTTAGAGCTTTCTCGACAAGAGCACTTTGTAACCAAAGAAAAATATAGTGAAATCTACTGTGTTTAATGACACAATATCTTTAGATTGCTTTTGGTTTTGAACATTGCCATTCCAGCACAAATTCAGAATGAGGTGCCCTGAAGACCCAGCCTCCGGCTTTGTGGGTCCACTTTTCTGTAATGAACTTAGCTATAGAGGGGCCCTGTGAATGGAGAGAGGGTAGATTGTTTGGGGTTTTTCATGGAGTTGGTAAAGCCAATCCTAGAAGATATTTATTTATTTAATTTATATGCCACCCTTCTCCCTATAGTGGATTCCAAGTGGCTCGTGATCAGGTGAAAAAACAATATTACTAATGGTGTACTGCTTTCATGGTTTTCTAGGTAAAGAGTACTCAGAAGTGTCTTACTATTCCTGTCTTCAGGAGGGCAAGTACACCCTCTTTGAATTCTATGGTTTTATTTAACAGGATGTATTAAAAATCATCTGGTCCTTAGTAGGTCTGAAAATTAGGTAAATACAACCTCAGATGAACAACAACACATGACATATTACACCGTGTCATGATTTATTTTACAAAAGGAAAGCCAAAACGGAGAAGCCATGTGTGAAAAACTAAGTACATCCTTATTGTTTCCATAGGAATCAAGAGGCAAAGTAGCAGCCAGGTACTGCTAACCAAATGCCTTGGGTAACTGATCATCAGCAAGTGTGACTACCTCTATAAAAACCACAGTTTCAGCAGTTTGCTGGTCTGGAGCATTCAGGTGTGTATTAACACACTGCCAAAGAGGAAACACATCAGCAATGATTGTAGAGAAGGAATTGTTGCTGCCCAACAGTCTGGGAAAGGTTCTAAGGTCATTTCCAAACATTTTAAAGTCCAGCATTCTACAGTGAGGAAGATTATTCACAAGTGCAAAACATTCAAGACAGTTGCCAGTCTTCCCAAGAGTGGACATCCAAGCAAATTCACCCCAAGTTCGGACCGTGCTAAGATAAACTGCAACCCCCCCAAGAGCTACATCTAAGACTCTACAGGCTTCAGTTAGCATGTTTAAAATTAAAGTTCATGACAATACAATTAGAAATACACTGACCAAGTATGGTTTGTTTTAAAGGGTTGCCAGAAGAAAGCCTGTTCTCTCTAAAATGAACATGACAGCACAGCTTAGGTTTGCCAAATTGCATCTGGACAAACCACAAGACTTCTGGACAATGTCCTTTGAACAGATGAGACCAACGTGGAGATGTTTGGTGTAATGCACAGTGTCACATTTGGTGAAAACCAAACACAGCCTATCAGCACAAACACCTTATACTTACTGTCAAGCATGGTGGTATGGGGCGATGATTTGGTCTGGTTTTGCAGCCACAGGACCTGGGCACCCTGCAAGCATGGACTTGACCGTGAACTCCTCTGTATGCCAAAGTATTCCAGATTCAAATGTGAGGCCAAATGCGTCTGACAGCTAAAGCTTAGCCAAAAACTGGATCATGCAACAGAACAATGATCCCAAGCACACCAGCAAATCTACAAGAGAATGGCTGAAAAAGAAAAGAATCAAGGTGTTGCAATGGCCCAGTCAAAGTCCAGCCCTCAACCCAATTGAAATTCTATGGCAGGACCTTACAAGAGGTGTGTATAAACAAATGCCTGTAAGCCTCAATGAACTGACGCAACATGGTAAAGAAGAGTGGGTCAACATTCTTCCACAACAATGTGAGAAAACAGATAAAGTCATACAGAAAACACTTGCTTCAAGTTATTGCTGCTAAAGGTGGCTCTACAAACTATTGAATCATGAGGTGTACTCAGTTTTTCACACATGGCTTCTCCATTTTGGCTATATTTTTGTGAAATAAATCATGACACAGTGTAATATGTCATGTTTTGTTGTTCATCTGAGGTTGTATTTACCTACTTTTCAGACCTGCTAAGGACCAGATGATTTTTTTTTATTATGTCCTGATATGTAAAACGATAGAACTCAAAGAGGCATACAGTACTTTCTTTTTCACATGACTTTAAAAACATAATGGGAATATTTATATGTCCTTTGGCTGCCTATATTTGCTCTTTTGATCACTTAAGGTCCTCTACAGAGCTTGGAAACATTTTTTTTAAACCAGCTCTCTCAGAATTCCCCAGGCTTGTTGGAGTGTTCTATGGACTGGGTCTCTCTGTATTAGTGCTGTCTATTTGTCCAAACACAGTGTCAGCTCTTTGTGAAAAAGAGTGCAGAAACAATTACGCATGACCAAACAAAGAGCATAACACTAGCTCTAGTTTCTCTGCAAGGAAAGACCAGCATTTTACAAAGGGTGCATAATACCTACACTTTCCTTCCTTTTTTTAATCTACACAAGAAAATACTTTATTTGCCAAACTAAGACTTTGAGTTGCTTCTACTGAGATTTTTCCCAACTCTGTGTAGGTTCAGTTCCTTATATTTACTCTCCGTGTTTCATAGCACACACTGTTGTTTCGACATTTCATTTTCCAAAATTGAAATGGAGGAACAAATAAAGGTACTGAATGTGAAGTATAGCCAGAAGGCTTTGACAGCAAGAACAGCAGGACTACTTCATCTTTACAGCATTTGATTCACTGACACTGTAACTGACAAGGTTTCTGCTCTGAGCATTTAATTCTACAATTTAAAGTACTATTCAGCAAAACATAAAAGGAAGTGTGTCTGATTCAATGGTCATACACATCCTTCCCAAAACATAATGTGACATAAATTCTCTTGAATATGATTTTACTGTTAATGTTGATACTTTGCTACTTGTCCAATTGCTATGCTTGCATGTGAAATACCTTTATTATTGCAATTTGCAGGTTGCCAGGGTCTCAATCTTTATCAGACAGCAATTAGCAATACATTATCTGCAATTGGAAGAGGGCTCTGGGATTCTAATTGGCCACTCATTAGACTGCAAACCATGTTTATATGGCATAAATGAAAGAAAAGGCAACAATATGAAGACAAAATTATTTGGAAATAAACCAATATCATTTGGTCATCACATTCTTTCCCATCCCATTATGTTCAGGACTACATGCGGATGACTAACTATCTCTTGCTTCATCAGGTTGGAGGAGAGTGAAAGCTTTTTGCAGACCTCTGTAAGTCCATAGAAAAGCTGCTGGATCTCTGAATGAAGACAGTAATATCTTTCTTGATTGCTTTTATAATTGTCGTTTAATTTTTTCCCCACTCAACAGTTTGGAGACACAGTCAAGGAAGGTAAATGAGTACGCCAAATTCAAACAGCAGGTCTCCCATCTGTGTTTAAGAAAGTTTGTAGAACATTACAAAAAGGTACAGCATATAGTTGTTCTAATTTTTTAATTAATGGTAGGGCCCCCCTCTTCAAAATTCTACCTAATGAGCAAGCATAGGTGTAGAAATGACTTTGTTTGCAATCTTGTGCACACACATGGTAAAAGGTGCCAATAATCATCAATAAATTATATCTTAACTTCAAAAATTGGTTCCCAGAATGTTTCCGGCTGTAGTCCAATTCACACATTTACATATGTCTCATTGAAAACCAAACACAGCCGTGCAATTCATTCATGTTAGTATCAACAGCTTTAGGTAGACATTAAAAGGCCATGATAGTATTTTATCATCACTCATGGCCATCATGACACTTCTGAAAACATATCAGAACCAGAAATGTTGATGGGGCAGGGGCTCCATGGCATTTATAAATTAACCCCAACAAAGGAATGATGCTAAAACCCTCTAGTAGACACTGTAACATTCTCAAAAAATTATAAATTACAGGATTCCATAAAATGGACCCAGGACAGTTAAAGTGGCATCAAGCTGATACGGTATAACTGTTTCAAGCAAAAGCACACGGAGCTCAGAGAGCCTACGTTGTACCACAGTTTAGAGTTGGAAGATGGCACATCAGCTAAAAATGTCTTATTTCTCATAATTGGAAGAAATAGTGGATGACTTCTGGTTTTGGGGGAAAAGAAAAAAGAAAAAGCCCTCCCCTGGACCTAAAATCCAGCAAAAGTGACTTTCTAATTCTGCTGCATTTTCAATTGGTTTTGGTGGTGTGTGGGCGTAGCCTGCAAAGCACTACAAAGAGTGGGTATGGCCTTTGGGAGTTTCCCACCCCTGTTCTGTTATTTAAGTTTTAAGTAGTTAAGCTTTAAATCAGAATCTTCTATACTGTTGCTAGGAGATTAACTTTTAAGTGTATCAGCTCTAGTGACACACCAGTGGAGATCTGTTGACATAACCTGATTTCTCCCCTCTCCTCTTCACTGGGGGCCGTCAGTGCCATTCAAACATCTGCTCTGAAAGGCTATTCCAACCTTCTAGAGCAAATTCTGAGGGCTCATGTGTAACTGCAGTGGGTAGGGCTGGGATCAATGCCATGAGACGGAATGACAATGTTGGATCTACCCCATTGTTTTATTTTATTCCTATAATATGTCTTAATAGTTGCTTTTGAGTTCCTTTTTTAGAACTAAAGTAGCAGGATATGAATTATCCTGAGCAATGAATAAATAATGAAACAAGATCCAGATGGTAGCCCAAGAGGTCCTTCTCCTGCTGCCTCAATAGAAGCTAGAGCAATGTTAACAGAAAGTCCTTCTTCAACAAGCCTATTCTTATCTTTGCAATATGTATTTTCCAGCATCAGTGCCTTTATTTATTTATTTATTTATTTATTTATTTATTTATTTATTTATTTATTTATTTATTTATTTTATTTTATTTTATTTTATTTTATTTTATTTTATTTTATTTTATTTTATTTTTATGCTGTCCACACTACCCAAAGGTCTCTGGGCGGCTTACAACATTTAAAATACAATAAAATTTAGAACAATTAAAATACAATTAAAATATATATTACCATACTTGAACAGCAACAGAAACTCCTATGCCTAGGTTTCAGGCTCAGCATTGAAAAGTTGCTTGTTTGACTTTCAGCTTCCAGTTATTTGCCAACCAGCATAGCTACATACCATGCCGGCTGGGGGACTCTGAATGCTTCCAGATTGCTTCCAGATTGTGGCTCCAGGACCGAAAACGGAATGTAAATTAGAATAAAGGATCAACGTGCTCAGCGAAGGAGAATTCCTGATGGTTATGTCACCTGTATCACAGTTTTTCACTCTCTGTATCTGTGCATTTCCTGACAAAATTAGACCACCAATGCAAATTTTGTCAAGGTCAAGCTGCCAAATGCTCCTTACTCTTCTCAAACAATGACAGATGCAATTACATGGCTATGTGTATAGAATGCAAAATCAAATCAAATCTGGATGAAATATCTGCAAATGTCAGAAGTCACTATACTATGGTTCTATGGTTCTGTTTTACTATGGTTCTGGCTATCTTATAATTGAGGAGAACAAGAGGTTTGCATGTGATTGCCTTCCTAGAAAGCAATGGTAGAGAGGGTGTTCTTCCCCCACCCCCTTTTTTGGCAGCTTTTTTATTTTGGCTGTTTCTCACTTGGGCTGTAAGTTCTATCTTTCAATTCTGCCATTTCCTGAAAATGTGGAAGTCTACTTCCTATTTCTACTCAAATAGATAATTCACTGTACCAATTACGGGGTGAATATTGTAATTTCTAACCCTCTTTCTAATGCTTTAGGTAAGATTTGATTTTGTTGTAACAAATCTGTATCGCCCACCAAATTCTCAGGTGGGGGTGGTGATAGATTTGTAACACCTTATAGTAAGTGAGGAGGGCCTGGTGTGCTCTGGTCCATGGGGTCACGAAGAGTCGGACACGACTAAGCAACTAAACGAATGAACGGATGATAGTAAGTAGGACTGTCTTTCTAAGAGAGATCCTTAAATAGAGACTCCCTCTTCACAGAAACTGGTAGGGACAATTCCCCACACTTAGCTTTAGGTCATATAGTCACTAGTTTTGAATTCAATTTCATCTGTGCCAGTTCCAATGCAAACTGTAGGGTAGATGCTAAATGTAGTCACCACCTTAGTAAAGCAGATGGTGTTGGTAGTCAAAGAACTGTGCACATCTTTTATGCTTGCTTGGGATGAGAGTTACAATGTTGGAACATAGGTTCCTAACCTGGGAAATGGGACCCCCAAGGGGATTGCAAAGTCTTTTCGGGTGTGTTGCTGCAGTTATATTTAGTTGCAAATATTTTTAAATTTATTAAATTAAATATGGTACACACAATGCTGTTTTATTTTAATCCTCTTGGCCAACAGATAGATGATTTTATTCTGAACTAGAATTCCAGGCAACCTAGAGTTCTTAGTTATTTCTGTGCCCTTTTGGGTGGATTTTCCTTTAATGCATGTGGATCACTCTTACCCAGTCTGAAAGAGCTGCTCTTGCTTGCTTCTCTCTGGTCCTCTGCATCCCCCTTTGAAGGACTGACTTCAGCCCTTCAGACCCAAGTGTTAGCCCAGCTCAAAGAGGCCTGGATGAGGTGAGCACATAGCCCATGCCAGGAATACTCAAGCCTGAGATGGCGGAAGGATTGAAAAGTTGCTGCCGCCCTGGCAGTGGTGCCTTTCACTTCACCTGAGTCTCACTCTCTTCCAGGTGTGGTGATATGGCTCACTGAAGGGAGAGGGAAAGCGGGTAGGAGATGCCTCCTGGCCCCACCTGAGTCATGGAAGAGAAAGGCAAGAGGGGCAAAAAGGTGAGGGAGGAGAACCAGGGAGGGAGGGCAGGCACAGGGGGGCCATAGAGGAGGTTTTTATTTTGACTTGAGTGGGAGGGGCTCTTCACTAAGGGGAGGAGGAGACATGGTCATTTCTACACCCCAACCCCTCAAAGTGTATTGACATTTTTTCTTTCTTAAATTTTATCTGGGAGAAGCTGTATTACTGCCCCCCCCCATAATTATGTATCATTACATTAATATGAATATATTAGGTTGAATTATCTTCTGAAAAAATATATTTTTATTTTTTCTCTTTACCCTATTAAAATACTTTTTAAAGCAAATGTGGTGGTGAAGTCACAAGTTACTTGACTATTATAAAAGGAGGTCGGGGCTTGAAAAAAGTTGAGAAATGCTGTGCTAGAAGGCTACATTGATGTACCCATGTTTTGAAAAGGTTTGATCTGTGGCTTCCTGTTTCTTACTTTTTCTGGTATATTTTTAACCATACCTTTCCCCTTAAACCAAAGATGTTTTCCCTCTTTGCGTGCAGATATAGAAACATGGAAGCAAATGTTAGTTGAAGATAGAAATGATAGGGATATTACTGAAAGACAAGAAGCTCTAGCCTGGCAGATGGAAAGTTTTACAAGATGACTCCTATCACCAGAAGAAACATGAATGCAGTATGTGAAAAACTTGCCATGATTTATTGCTCCTAGAAAATGAAACACCACTACTGTGCTAAATATATCAATCAGACTTTCAGGGACTATGGGCTTGTGGTATTTACGTATGTGCTTTTGTGTTGGGTTTCACCAGTGTGGAACTGCCCTCAGTCACCACCAAAATAAAAATAGTCAGAAATAATCTGAATTACTGAAGAAAATACTACAAGTCTGTACTCTCTGAAAGACTGATGGATGCATTGGTTACCCAGTGCAGCTAGCATTTTTTCTAACTCACCTCTAAGAAGCAGTCCTGGCACAAACATCTACCATGAACTTCTGGGACACTCATAATTTTTCTGCACTATCCATAACATATGGATGGATTATTTTAAGGAGAAAGGCAGGATAAAAATATTTCAAATAATTTTAAATTAATAAACATTGGTGCATGGTCTGAAGAAGTGGACATAACCCACAAAAGCTTGCTGATTGCTAGTTTTTTTAGTGGTCAAATAAAGTTATCACCTACTCCTGCACTTGTATTATATAAAGGCCTATAGGTATTAAAATTTCTAGAAGCAGAAATCCACCCCAATAATCAGCGTTTGTGGGGCTGTAAAGCTGTGTGGCTACTGAAGTGTTTTCTGTCAGTGTCAATATAAACTCTTCTCATGCTGCAATTCTACATCTACTTGTTATTCACATAATATTTATGTGTATATTATACTTTCTGAGGAGGAATATAACACAAGGGTTTCATTATTTATTTATCTGAAACATTTATACCTTGCCTCTTCAAGGCTTGAGGTGGCTTTCAACTGATCATAAACAACAAAGCAATAAAAGTAGCATTAAAGTAAATGATAAATAAATGCCACAGGATTGACAGCAGCAGAAACACAGAGCTAAAAATGCCCTCTTGATAGCCACAGGGTTTTTAGAAGAACACAGTTTTGGATCCAATCTGGCAAAGCTGGAAGAATACAACTGCTTCAGGCCTCATCAATGAGTTAATCTCAGAGTTTGAGAATAGCTGTGATAAAAGGCCCTGTTCCTTTTCAGAGAGGTTGGTTCCTGCAGTATGAACACACCATGTCCAGTGTTTCTTTTAAGATACTGTAGATATAACTTCTGGTCTCATTTGGGAATATGCAGTCTCCAAATACACATGGGTCTCAGGCCACATGGGCAGTGGTGGCTTGTACTTTGGGGAACGTAGGGTACTATCTTACCTCATGTTGGGAAGAAAAGTGAAAAAACAGACAGCAGGTAAAGCACTGCCAAGGACTCCAGTGAAAGTTTTCTTGGCACCTCTAGCCAAGGATTTATTTGATTTCTGATAAAGCAAAAACAAAGTTATCCCCTCCCAGGAAGTACATTTTATTGTTCCACAGAGCACAAGAATAAAAATTTATAATTGAACATTTCTTCTTATTTCCACATAAGATTAATATAAAGTGCTTAAAAATCATGAGAGGGAATATATCTTCGCAGAATAACTGATGCAAACTGAAATATTGTATTCTGCGGCCAAATACTCAGAACTGATTCTGTGTCAGTCCTTGATCCAATCACACAGCCACAATTATTTGAATCTTAATCATCACATCACCCCTTTGCTCTACTTCACATTGAAATGACTAGATTTGCAGATATGTAGGTATAATCAACATTCACTGTTGTAACCCTAAACTTTAGGCATTTTTAACACTTGTATGAGTCTTTCAATGTTTGCATGTTAAATTTTGCATTCATTGAATCTGAGTCACTGGATTCAGACACATTTGTATGGTTTTTTTAAAATTATACTGTAGAATGTAGAGTCTAAGAGGTGTAAAAAGTGATGGAAATAATATCAGAATTTGGATACCACGCTTCCCCGAAAATAAGACAGGGTTTTATATTAATTTTTGCTTCAAAAACGCATTAGGGCTTATTTTCAGGGGATGTTTTATTTTTTTTGAGGTACGATAATCTACATTTATTCAAATACAGTCATGTCATCATCTTCTGGTTGCTGCACAATGGTGGAGGGTGGTGTTTCACTTAACTAGGGCTTATTTTTGAGGTAGGGTTTATATTATGAGCATCCTGAAAATTATACTAGGGCTTATATTTAGGTTAGGTCTTATTTTTCAGGGAAACAGGGTATTATCTAGAACAGTTTGTGTGTGCATGTATTTATTAGATTCACATGCTACCTGTCCACTAAATATAGTGTGCAAGATGGCTGTCAATAATCAACAGAGGTGTGCTAAGGAATTTATTTATATACAGTATATATCTGGTCAAACGGCCACTCTAGGTAGCTACCAACATAAATAACCATGTATAAACTATAACAAAAATTTTAAACATCAATAGACAATTTAATCAAGATGAAGGAAGGGAAAAAGAGAAAATATGAAAAGAAAAAGAAAAAGAGGAAAGAAAAAAGAAAAAGAAATCAAGTATTAGCTGGAGGGTAGGCCTGCAGGAACATCCAAGTTTTCAGTTGGTTTTTAAAGATGCCCAGTGAAGGGGCTGCACAAATCTCCGGAGGAAGGTTATTCCAGAGGCTAGGAGTTACCGCCGAGAAGGCCTGGTTTCTCATTTTTTCCTTCCAGGCCTCCCTCAGCGTCAAGCTCCTCAGCCTCACCTCCTGACTCGATCAAGTAATACGGGTAGATTTTGGTGGGAGTAGAAATCAAACATAAGAATCCACTGAAAACACATTACTTAAACACATCAATGACAGAACTAATGAGCACCTACTGGTTTAAATCTGTTTCAGCACACAAGTTGGCTTGAAAGCCAAATGCCTGTCTGAATACAAATGTTGCTTACAGAGTCTCCATTTACTCTTTGACTGATTCAGTATCCTGTTAAAATCTATGTGGTCAGCTTCCAGACTGTATTATAGGAAAATGAATGGCCTTGCCAACTCACCACTATGTTCTTCAACACTAGCACCACAAGTGCATATTGTCTGTTATTTAACAATTTCTAAAAAAACCAACAAAACCATTTCTGATGTTTATTTTCTTCATATTTTAGAAGGAGCACATATGCCACACATATAAATAACAGGTAACATTTTAAATAAAGATTTCAGAGCAATGGCAAAGGATAGCTCAGTTATTATGGGGCAGTAACAGGAATAGGGACATGCTGTATTTGTATAGATGTGACATTCTGATAAAATAACTTTGTATCTTACGTTTGGGGAAGTTTATGTGAGGGGAATTTATTTATTTATTTAATATTTATTTATTTAAAAATTTTCTATCCCACCCTTCTGCCCAAAAGGACTGAAGGTGGCTTACATCATTAAAACAGCATTTAAAAGCTAAAAACAGCAAGTTAAATATAGATACTAAAAAAGAATTACATAAGTAATTATGGTCTAGATGGGCGGGGTATAAATTAAATAAATAAATAAATAAATAAATAAATAAATAAATAAATAAATAAATAAATAAATAAATAAATAAATATTATATTAAAATGGCAACTAAGATCAATATTATGCTTCTATATTCTTAGAACACAGAAACAATTGGAGTTTTTGGTAATATAGGAGAGCCTACACAGATACACCAGCTTCCTCATCTTCAGATTGTAGCTGTTGCATTATTAAAGCAATAATGTTGGGGACAGGCTAGCATGATCCCCTCATTGCGTGTGTTCTTCAACAACTTTCAGCATAACTGAATATGGCTGATGTCACAAGGGAATGTGGTCCTCAAGGGGAAAAGGTTCTTTGCTGTTGCTATATAGAGGCAACACTAGAATTCTGGGCACAGTCTCAACTACAGCAAGACACTTGTACATCTTGTTTATTTCATTCATGTTTTAGACAGTGTACTCAGAAAATGCTGCTTTCTGAAGTAAATGGGAGCTTGTGTTACTTTGTCTTCATTAAACCCATGGTGTCAAGAATCAATAAAGTAATTCTGAAAAGGATATATCAATACAGGTGTTATCTTGAAATAAAACTTTTAATATTTTAACTTAGGCTTCTCTTACACAAGCTTCCTTTTTTGGGGGGGGGGTTACCATCTTGAGAAGCATCCTAAATCTGCATGTTTAATAGGAACATCATTTTAATCTATGCTCTGAGATCTATGCTCTATCTAGACTTAACTGTAGTCCATTACTCTTCTTACGTTTTTCCAGTAGCAGCAAGCTGTACTGTATGTGGTAAAACTGAAAGTAAGCTAATGCCACTACTTAGAATATCAGGGGGTGTATGTCTGTTGTAGTTGATTTTCCCATTTCTGTGGGTCTATTGTAGGCAGGGTGCAGGTGTATTTAGTCACTTAAAATACGTTGTTTACATTTAAAATACAAAAGTTGATTGTAATTAACAATTGAAGCTCAATATATATTCTTCGTATTTAATAAAAATGGTAGCAAAAGCAGTGTGCCATAAGGGGACTGACAAACATAGCTTATTCCAACCGCAAATAGGCGTACTGCTTACTCAAGGCCCTATAATATCCCAAACCAACCTTCGATGGATCTTGCATTCCTTTTAAGCAGAGACCATTTTTCACAGATAAAATAATTCAGTATCCTGATTCTGTACTGATCAAAATGTCACTGTTTTCTGTCAGTACAAGGCAAGTGATCTGAACATAAGAGACACACATGAATTTGAGAGAGAGAGAGAGAGAGAGAGAGAGAGAGAGAGAGTATAACGGGAGTGTTATGGGAATATAGCTTCCCAAAATGGTTGTGAGGATAAGGACACCCACTGCCCAAAGACAATTTCTTAAAAATGAATGACTCTGGTAGTTCTGTTGGTAGATGTCCTGGTGGAGTCTTCTTAAAAAGGAGAACCCCATCTGATTATGTCCTCTGGACAGATACATGAAAGTCACTGGAAGTCTAAAATACTGCTATCTCTACTACTGAAAGAATGGGTTATTTACAAATCAGTCTTTGACCAAAAAGCAATCCTCCATCTACTGGCATAGAGTCACAGTTCCTTAGACCTGCAGCTCATGTGTGGCTGTGTTTCCAGCCTTCCTTGCTTTGAAGTGAGCAGTTAAAAGTATGCAATGCACATTGTTCCTGCAGAAATCCAAATGTGTGGAACTTCGCTACTACGTATTTTGCATTATGTTCCCTGGGGCAGGCACATATGAATAACAATGTTACACACAACCTACTTCTCTTCTGCATAACATCATATATTTCTTTAAATTTCCTACTTAGTAAGAACAGGGAGAAAATTGGTTGTGAAGATTTGGGGTAAAATGAAAGAACAGAAATGAAGAGAAGGAAGTCGTGTCATTGCTGTAGGAGTAAACAAGATGAGAGTTTTGTTTGGTTGTTTATCTGAAACTTTACACCAGGTCTGCCTTGGGCTAGTTTGCAGATTAGACCTCACCAGAGAACTCCCATTTCTACAAGTACATATCTTTAACTGGTCCTTGGGATTCCTTGTCAACTGCAGAGTCCTAGTATTTATAAGCATTGGCAGATTGTGCAGGGAAGATAAAAAAGAAGCTACATTAGCTGGTGTGAGAGAGACATCAGGAGGTGCCAACTTTTCAATAAGCAGATCATTTATGATAAAATTCACAGTGTGAGAAGCTTAGCAATATTTAAATGTAAAAGAACTGTAAAATGAACTCAAGTTATACAGTATGTCTCACCTTACTGTAGAACTACTCATATATACATCTAAGAAAAGGGAACCTCATAGAGATTGCTATGAAAGGAAAGTATTTATAGGACAATTAGGGGTGCAGTATTCTCTCATAAATATTCCCTGCTCCATCCATTTGCTCAGACCAATTCCTTACGCTGATCAAAATGTGGTGACTGTCAATTTCTGGAATCCAAAGAGGAATCCAACTTGCATATTCAGGGGAGAGTACAAGAGAGCTAGAAAAAACATTGGAGGATGAAGATCTTGATTTTGCAGAAAGAGAGGAGTAAAAGAGAGGAGAAACAGAGAAAAGAACTTAAGGCAGGAAAGGAGCTGTGAATGAATGGTAGGGAAATGACCATCAACATGATTTAGTGGTGCTATTCCAAGTAGATATTTCTTCAAGTAACGTTTCAGTCTTCATCTGCTAAACCACTTCCACTTTATTCTACTGTTCATAAGAAATATAGAAACAACCCTAACACAAGAAGAAACTCACCATTCAGTTCAAGGGTTTGAAGAAGCTTGAAAGTTCTGGATCAGCATGATGTTCTCTTTTCATTTTCTCTTGAAGGTTTGGAAATCAGAAAGATTGATTAATTAAGAATCCTGACCAGGACATGTGAGATGCTTTCACTGAGATACTGTAGTTATGCCATCCGGCCGGTAACTATCCAGGCAACCCTTATTCCTGTGATAGATTGTAGTTTGTATCACTTGACCAGGCAGAAACATTCATTTGCTATCTATGATGTTCTTTGAGAGGAGAGCTTTGGGGAACACGAGGCCTAGTATCAAGCTGGGTGATAATAGGGACAAGGACAAACAGATTTCTTCCATCACTTTTGGGAATTCTTCTTTATATAAAGTCCCCAAAGTGGTGGAAGACATCTGGTTTGTCCTTGGGTGAGTCTCCCCTCCACCATCTTGCATTCCAGTCTATTTTGCTTTGTGATTGCTTATAGGAGGCAAACATAAGTGTAATCTACAAGTCTGATCAATGAAATGCTTGTCAATGCTAGGAGGAAGGCAAGCTGGACCCCACAGTAGATTCAAGTTCACAGAAACCAACCAACCAATCAATGAACCAACCAGTCATTGGCATTGTTCTTGCAATGGGTAAATCATGTTTGTAATAAATGTATCTAGATGGACATTTTTATTGTAATACCGTACCTTGTAATAGTCTTCTTATGTTTATGTTTTATTCATTCAGTATCCTGTTTCAGAAAAGAGATAATTTTTCCTCTGGTTTTTGGCTTGTTTTAGTCTTTTTATTGATGATTTTAATTTTATTGCCTTTTTTTGACTGTAAACCGCCCAGAGTAGATTCATGTAGATGGGCGGTATAAAAGCCACATAAAATAAATAAATAATGAAATAAATATGGCCAAGCAGTGGTGGGTTAGCTGCATGTTACTGTATATATGCGTTTGCTGCCTGGATATACTTAGAGTCATCCAAAAAGCTGCGTGTCCTCTTACCTTTGAGAGGGCTGGGGATTTGGAAGTCTGAGAAGCTTAATTCAGTTTCCTCAGGTTCATCCAAAACTGTGATTAGTCATGTGAAAACTGGATCCAGAAATCCAGTGTAAAGACTTAGGTGCAGAATATACTATGGCTTCCATACTACCATAATCTTCTATGGCTCCAGGTGGTTATATTTATAAACCTCATTGCCCATATGGAAAGAGACAACTCGCTAACTAACAAAATATCTATTGTAGTGGGATTTAAGCATGTTTAAGTACCCTTTTAAAGAAGGAATTTGGTTTAGAGATAAAAACAGTGTGGGTACTTTTGTTGTTGTTGAACAAACTAATGTTTTCATAAAGAAATATGGTTTCAGTTTTGAATTTTCCCCTGTCCCTGGAAGGAAAAAATATCTCAAAAATGATGCTATCTGCATCAATAGTTAATTAAGTTTGACGTGGAACCATGTGGACTTAAATCATTTGGCCCTTATTGTGTGTTGTTAACTTGTCAACAATTCTTGTTTTTTCACGTTGCTACAAAAATTTAAACAATTTCCTTTGAAGAAAGGAGGGGAATACCAGTCTTTTGGGGGCTGCCATTAGTAATACTCTGGACTTGTACAGTATAGCCACTTGCTATCAGAGGATCTGAAATAAGGGAAAGAGTGACAGATTCTGGATTTTAACTGAAGGCACCCATGGGAATGCAACAGGCACTATAAAAAGAGATATGAAAGAGTGAGAAGATATTTTTCAGGGTTTCTTTCTTTCCTTCCTTCTTTCTTTTTTTCATTTTAGTGAATGTTCTCTAGGGGACCTCTGTGCATCTTGCCAAGGAGCTGAAATTTAGTCATCCTAACCTAATGACAGCCATCAATGAAACTTGGTATCTTTCAGCTGTCAGCTTGAAGAAGGAAGCAAATGTGAAAATGGATTTTCCTCCCAGAATGTTGGGTTAGCATTATCTGGCAATTTACCATTTTGCAGGAAAGAACAAGTTGGTGGCAAAACAACAACAACAAATGCCATAGAGATGAACTCCCTGACATGTTCATTCCTTGGAGGGTGAGGGCAGGGTGGTGGAATCCATGCAGTAGTGCAAAGATATGATAAATACTAGCTTGGATATCAGTTCTAAAAGTAATGTGTATTGGTTGTTGTGGGTTTTTTGGGCTCTTTGGCCATATTCTGAAGGTTGTTCTTCCTAGTGTTTTATATTGTTTTGTTATGTACTGTATTCTTTTTCAGTTCATAGGAAAAGCTTGACTTCTTGGATGTCATCACATTGTAGCATTTTTGATCTCTAAAACTAGTTTCATTTTTGCTCACATGCAGATATAACACACATGGTGTGAGGCTACCCTTGACAACTTTGTGGAAGTTACACTTGCTGCACAATCCAGCAGCCAGATCCTTCATATAACAGAGGTTAGGCTGTTTCTAGGCCCACTGAACAGTGCTTATTTAAATCTCTAACAGTGCAGTTCTATACAGTGGGGTCTCTACTTAAGAACGTCCCTACTTAAGAACAATCCAACTTAAGAACAGCTCCATTTGCTAAATTTTGCTTCTACTTGAGAACAGAAATCCAAGATAAGAACAGGGAAAAAAAACCTTTCCTGCTGTTTTTTTAACCTCAGGTCATCTTAGGTTAAAAAAATTTCTCCCCCTAGTGGTAGAGTACGCATTAACCAGCTTTGCATTAGTTCCTATGGGAACTAATGCTTCAATGTACGAACGCACCTCTACATAACAAAAAAACAGCCAGAACGGATTAATTGGTTTTCAGTCCATTCCTATGGGAAATTTTGCTTCAATTTAAGAACGTTTCAACTTAAGAACACCATTCCAAAACTGATTAAGTTCTTAAGTAGAGGTTCCACTGTAGTTTCTATGGACGGAAAAGAGCAGATATGGATTAAATGGTTTTTAATGCATTCCTATGGGAAATGCAGATTCAACATAAGAACTTTTCAACTTGAGAACCACCTTCCAATACGGATTAAGTTCTTAAGTAGAGACCCCACTGTACATGCATTCTTAGCAGTAAGATCTCTGGAACTCAATTGAGTTTACCTTCAGGGAAGTTGTGTACAGAACTGAATTCTAAATGATCTAAGTAAAAAACCAACACTAGGTTTTTTATGTGGGGTGGAATGATGGCGATGGGTGGGGTGATGGAAGAATTTTCTATAGTTCCATTGTCATGAACCTAACATGAAATCGTAGATTAGACTTGCTGGGATATGCAAATATGTGTATTAAAATGATCTGCCCCAGGAGGTTGATGGATTTGGATGGTTTTCTGACTTTCTCTGTGTTTTTCATTTATCCCGTCTTGATAATGTATATATGTATCAGTTAGTAGGTTTTTTATAATGTATTATTATGTATGTTATTCTATTATATTTTATCACTCATGTAAGCTGCCCAGAGTAGACTTTGTCTAGAGGGGCGGGGTATAAGTCTAAATAAAGTAAAGTAAGTAAAGTAAACATTTTTGGGGATTTCTCCTGTTACCTTGGCAGATGTTGCTGGCCAAGCCCTGGTTGACCTCTAAAACAGGGCAATGTCACAGACAGTTCACACAATTGCTCCCACCCTACCATACTGCTCATCATGTTTCCTAGTTTTCTAGGGAAATGTGAGTGATGAAATGAGCTGGACAGTAATAAAACTGATCGTGGCAGAAAACGCAAAGTGGATCTGAACATAAGGCTTAGTCTATTGTCATAGTAGCGAAGAATTTTTTCTTCTCTGCCGCCATTAGCCCTATTCAGCTGCTGAAAAATATGTAAAATGTTCACCCAGAGAGGAGAGTTCCAGCTTTGTTGCTCCACCCCTGGTTTCGTTACCCTTCTACATGTGGTGGGTGACAAGGCTGAAGAAGGGTGGGGCTACTATGCCATGCCATCAACTTCAAGGACCTAGTAGGACAGGGTAGAGGTAGAGAATGAAATGGAGTGAAACCAGGAAGGTAACATTAGTCTAGCAGCTTCAACAATTTCACAGGTCAATCATCGGAAAACTTCAGGAAAGTGGTGTATATGTTTTGATTTTTGATTTTGCTTGCCTCCCTCCTGTTGTATGCTAGTTTTTTCATCTGTGGCCAAGTCCATGAGCTCTCCCGTCCAGTGTTCAATGTGCAGTGTTGTAGAGGACCTCCAGGAGGATGCATTTAGCTGCTATGGCTGCTCTTAGGATTTCCGTTATTTCATTTCATTGGCAGGCCTGCTAACAGTAGGTTATGTGTGCAGACCAGAGCTGTTTCAAGTACAAAATTAAGACATTTCATGGTTTATTTCCAAAAAGGAAACATGAAGGATCTGTGGTGGGTGTTGGTTTAGGCTTGTGGGCAACCAGTGGTTCTTTGCTTTGCCCTTCATTCACTCTGGAGTCACACAGATATCCCCGAATTGGTCTGTTTTGAGACATTTGTCCAAAGTTGACACATGTACCTAGTTTTAATTGAAAGGGATCTTGTTTATTTTCATTGGTGTGTTTTCATATCTGTCTTAAGCAGTTTTATGTTTTAAATATATTTGTCCTGTATTGGAATGTTACAGTGGTTTGCAACCTAGAATAGCATTTTTTGGTACAAAGGTGGACTATAAATGTGATAAATAAGGAAAATAAATTGCTATCTGAAGGAGTGCTTCCCTGTGATTGCCCATCCTGTATTCTTGTATCAAAATAGGCTCTGTTGTGAGTACCAAAAGAAAGAGAGATAAATAAATATTACGTATGCTCTTTCGCAAGAGTGTCTGGACAACACGTCACAGAATATTGTGCTTTAGACGCCCTTGAGAAAGATTTCATTTGAAACTTGTTGCCTTAATAATGTGTATCTTGTGTAACTGGAAATCCCTTTTCCTGTTTCTGTGCAGATGCCTTGACTCCTTACCCTCCCCTTTCCTTTGTATACCCTTGCCATTATCAGAGGCATGGTAGGCACAGGATCTGGGGTATTCTCAGCAGTAGGGAACTCCACTATGGGATTTAACAGTTTTCATCTTTTTGGGCAACATGTTGAAGATGCTCTTTAGAGCATTAACTTTTCCGAGTTTAGCTGGATTTGACTTTTGTGGATTATTTGTACTGGATTTTAAACAGATGATGATTTTTAGATTACAATATGCAACTGCAAGGGTTTTGGTCAGATTGGTGGGTTAACTAACTAGCTAGCTGACTGAGGATGTGACAGGATAGGGATTTGTCCTATGATTTGGTCTGGTTTGCTCCTTTTTCTGGCAACCACATGATGTGTAGTCTATTGTGAACCAGCCTATTCCTGATCCATGTAGTCCATGTCAAGAATTACTGGGTGTTTTTGATTTTGTTTTGTGGGGGTTGGGTAGGATCACTCCACATTGGTTCACTTCCCACTGGGATTGAACCAAAGCGGGTGGCTTAAGATATTATTATTATTATTATTATTATTATTATTATTATTATTATTATTATTATTATTATTATTATTATTATTATTATTATTATTATTATTATTATTATTATTATTATTATTATTATTATTATTATTATTATTATTATTATTATTAATAATAATAATAATAATAATAATAATAATAATAATAATAATAATAATAATAATAATAATAATAATAATAATAATAATAATAATAATAATAATAATAATAATAATAATAATAATAATAATAATTTAATTTATATCCCGCCTATCTAGTCGTGGTGGACTACTCTAGGCGGCCAACAACAAAGATAAAATACAATAACATAAAACAGCATAATTACAACAACAGTTAAAAGTAGGGAAACAATAAAGGAGAGAAAAAATCAAAAGTAATCTGGAGAGAAGGCCTGCCGAAACATCCAAGTCTTTAATAAGTTCTTAAAGGTGCCCAGCGAGGGAGCTCCGCGAATGCCAGGAGGTAAGTTATTCCAAAGGCAAGGAGCCACCGCCGAGAAGGCCCTATTTCTTGTTTTCTCTTTTCGGGCCTCCCTCGGCGTTAAGCTCCTCAGCCTCACCTCCTGGCTCGCCCGTGTGACCCGGGTAGAACTTGGTGGGAGTAGGCGTTCCGCCAGGTATCAAGGCCCTAAACCGTTTAGGGCTTTATACGTAAGCGTTAACACTTTGAAGTCGATGCGGAACCTGATGGGCAGCCAATGCAATGCGGCCAGAGTGGGCGAAATATGTTGGAATTTTTTCACTCCACTGAGTAATCTGGCCGCCGCATTCTGCACCACCTGTAATTTCCGCAGCAACCTCAAAGGAAGCCCCACGTAGAGCGCATTACAGTGGTCTAATCTTGAGATTACGAGCGCGTGTACTAAGATGGTGAGCGCCCCCACATCCAGGTAGGGCCGCAGCTGGGCTATCCGCCTGAGGTGAAAAAAGGCGGTGCGGACCACGGACGCCACCTGGGACTCCATGGAGAGCACCGGGTCCAGATGGATCCCCAAGCTGCGTACACCATCCTTTGCAGGGAGAGTCACCCCCCCAAAAGAGAGGGAGTTTCCCAAATCCCCAACTGTGGGAGGGCCCACCCTCAGTACTTCCGTCTTGTCCGGGTTCAGCCTAAGCCCGTTCTCCTGCATCCATTCCAGTATAGTCCCCAGGCAGCGCTGGAGGCACAGGACGGCTTCTCCTGCGGTTGGCAAAAAGGAGATGTAGAGCTGCGTGTCGTCCGCATACTGGTGACACGAAGCACCACACCCCCTGATGACCCCACCCAGCGGCCTCATATAGATGTTAAATAGCATTGGGGAGATAATCGACCCCTGTGGAACCCCACAATTGAGGCTCCACGGGGCCGAGACCCTCTCCCCAAGCTGAACTCTCTGGGGACGGTCCTCCAAGAAGGAACGGAGCCAGGACAATGCCAGGCCACCTATTCCCAACTCGGAGAGCCTCCCCAGGAGGATACCGTGGTCAATGGTATCAAAGGCCGCTGAGATGTCGAGGAGGACCAACAGGGACACTTTGCCCCTATCGGCCTCCCTCAGTAGGTCATCACACAGGGCGACCAAAGCCGTTTCTGTGCCGTGGCGCGGCCTGAAGCCCGACTGGAATGGATCCAGGGCATCTGTTTCTTCCAAGAGCGCCTGAAGCTGGTCGGCCACCACCCTCTCGACTACCTTGCTAAGGAAGGAAACATTGGCGACGGGCCTGTAGTTGCCAATTTCGTCCGCCGCCAAACTAGGTTTCTTCCTGATGGGCCTAATGAGTGTGTCCTTCAGGGCAGATGGAAATCTGCCCTAAAGGAGAGACCCATTTATTATAGCCGTGGCCCACTCCGTTGTTAGCGGCCTGGCTGCTTTGATTAGCCAGGCCGGGCAAGGGTCCAAAGAGGAGGTGGTGGCATGACAGCGGTCAAGCGCCCTGGAGACAGTGTCAGGCGTAACAGGCTGAAAGGTGTCCAGGATCACCGGGCAAGACGGAGCGCTGGACATCTCAGCTCGACTCACTGTGCTCAAAAAAGGAGAGAGGTCCCGGCGGATGGCCTCCACTTTTGATTTAAAAAATGCTGCAAATTGGTCCGGCGAAAAACTAGGGGGAGGCCCATCGCCCGGACCAATTCCGGATAGGTCGCGTACTATACGGAATAACTCCGCCTGCTGGTTGGACGCCTCGCTTATCCGGTTAGCGAGGTATGATCTACTAGCAGCCTTTACCTTAGCAAGATAAAGGTTAGTAGCGACCCTGACAGCTATCCTATTGAAATCCGTTGGGACCTTTCTCCATTTGCGCTCTAGCCGTCTCCTGACCCGCTTCCTCGCCCGGAGGTCCCGATTAAACCAGGGTGCCGGGCGGTCTCTGCAACGGAGAGGGCGTTTAGGTGCGATCATGTCAACAGCCCTAGTCGCGGCAGCAAACCAGCCATCCACCAGAGCCTCGACAGGAGCGCCAGCCAGGTCAGCCGTAACACCTCTCATGGCATCCTGGAATCCAACCGGATCCAGTAGCCTTCGAGGGCGGACCATAACAATAGATCCCTGCTCCCTGCAGGGGGGGAGAGCCATTTTAATGGTACACTTTATTAGGTGGTGGTCCGACCATGACAAGGGTACCGACTCAAGGTCAGTCACCATCGGACCACTCTCGCTCCCATTAGTGGAAAAAACCAAGTCAAGTGTGTGGCCACCCACGTGGGTGGGGCCGTTAACATGTTGGAACATGTTCAAGAAGGCCATGGTCTCCAAGAACTCAAGAGCTGGCCCGGAGGTCTCTGCCCCCACATGCACGTTGAAATCCCCCAAAACCAATAGGTTCGGGGAACTCAGCAGTGCCGCGGAGACAAAGTCCACCAGCTCCGGTAAGGAAATGGCTGGGTCGCGGGGAGCTCGGTAACCCAGCAAGATCCCAATACCATCCCTGGCCCCAATCGACACGTGGAGGGCCTCAAGATCCGGCTTTACCACTGAGGAGCGCCTAGTGACCTCCAAGTTGGATTTGTGGACAATGGCTACTCCCCCCCCCGGCCCTCCAGTCTACCCTGGTGTTGGACAGCATAACCGGGTGGGCAGATGAGTGCCAGAGGGGGACCCCCCTCTCCGCCAATCCATGTTTCGGTTATGCAAGCCAGGTCTGCATCCTCCTCCAGGATAAGGTCGTAGATTACCTGGGCCTTATTGGATACAGACCTGGCATTCAACAACACCAGGCGTAGGGTGGAAGGCTGACTGGTCTGGCTGCCTCGATACTGGGGGCTGGTCACGGTCTCAGAACAATGTACAGCCTTCAGACATCTGTTCATCGTTCTTCTTGCATGAGTGGGGACCGTGCCAACGCCATAACGCCCTCTACCCCTGACCACAGAAATGTTTTGGGGTCTCTCGCTGGGAGGGCAGGCCGTCCATTCCATGTCAGAGGGGAAAGGAGGGGAGGGAAAAAGAAAGGGGGGGAGAGAAGCAGGAAAGGAGGGGAAAAGGAGAAAAGAAAATTAAAAGAAAATTTACTTAATACAACTAAGTCAAATAAAAAAAAAGAACATTAACCATATACAGTAAGACAGTGCACAAAAATGATATACATAAAGTAAATAAACATAAATTGAATACAGTTAATAATAATACAAATAAATCAAATAATAAAAGAAAAATAAACCATATACAGTGCATGCAAATAAAATACATGGCATATCTGTCCATGATCTTGAGAAATCAAAAGCTTCATCCAGCTTGCTCATGAAGTGTGTGAGAGAGAAGGAGCAAATATTTTTAAAGCCCTTTAAGGGAGCACTGATGCACTATGTCACTTAAAATGTTTTTTTTAAATGGAAAGCTTCTTCTCAAGTGTTGAATCTTGCAACACTTGATTCAATTTGAATTTATCTGCCATGTGCAGTCATTCCTTACACAGATGGATTCAGCATACTTCCAGGGGAATGACTAGTTAGTCCCTTCCCTCTCCATCATTGCTTCCTATATGCATGTCTACAGAAGAGACATTCCTCTTCATGTGCAGGTCAAACACACAAGCAAAGACCTGGAAAAATCAGGGACTTTGCTCACATGTAAACCCTACATGCAAGGTGAAACATCCCGCTGCAGAGATTATCCTCCATGTGTAGAAAATAATGACAGCGAGGGGGAGGGCTAGCTGCTCCTCTTTCAGCATGGTGAACTTTTCTAGGTAGGAAACAACTTAATAGGGTGATAGAAATGCAACTTTTCTATCTGACATGCTTGGGACAATAGATGCAAATTGCATATATTTGTTTGGTGTCCCTCAGCTCTGTATGCCCCAGGAAAATATTTCGGTTGCCTCCTGTTATTGCTCTGATTCTTCCTATGTACGAGCCATTTATGTATCCCATGATATTTTTAGAACCAGTGGCATTTCTACCATTGTTATAAGGTGAAAATGATTTGTAGAGAATCTTTTATGCTGTAAAGGAGGTCTCTGTTTCATAAAAAATATTTAACAGCTTATAGCTTAAAGAGAAACCCTTGATCCATTTTATTATTGAAGCATGTTGGGGGGAAAATCCAGAATACAATCTTCTTGCAGGTCTCCAATTAAAATTTACACTACTTCTATTTTTTTTGTTTATAATTTATTTAATGTCATTGCTTTTTAGCAGATGTCTCAATTCAGACAATTCCTGTAAACAGGAATAATCAACCATTTAAAACTGGTCCATATTCTGGACCAGCTGGCTTTATGTACACATGTGTTTTAGTAGGAATTACGGCACACATTCTGTGATATATAGAAACAAATGATTACTTTGAGTGTATGAGTCACTATTCCCATTTTTTCTGATTAAAAGAGTTTTATTTCCTTGTAATAACTTAGTATGCTCAAATATAAATGGTTACCAAAACATGCACTAAAGAAAAAACTGCAGAACTGAATGCTAAACTAGGACATAGGATCCAAAATCTGCTCATGTACGGATCTGTCACAATGGGGAAATAATTGCTTAATTATTACATATCACTTCTTCCAGGGTTGCAGTTTTGCATCTATTTACCTGCCTCATTCAACTCAACAGGATTTGTTTTTGAGCAGAGATGTATAGAATTGTTCTGTTTGTTGTCCTTCCAACAGAAAAAAAAAATTACACAAAGAATACATAACAGGAATTATAAATAAAATGACCTCATTGCCTCCTGACTCCTGTCACTTCTGGGAAAAAGTTTTCAATTTGTCTTTTATTATTTTATTATACATTTAACAAAATTCATTTATTATACATTTAACAAAATTCATTTCCCACATCCTTGGCTCCTTCGCAGAGGTGAAGAAATATTTAATTTGCTAATATCTTGAAGTGGCTCTCTTTTTAAGCCACTTCAGACTGCTGGCAAATTGACAGTGGAAGGCTTGCTTTTGGTTCATAACCAGTGATTGCATGAGCTGGAAATAAACCAAAACAAAGTAAACCTACCCCCACCAAAAAAGTAGCCCCTGACAGGGGAAGAAAGGTGTGGGTAGGACTTCTCTCGGGGCAGGCTAGTTCATTCCAGAAAACACATTGTCTGATTGCCATTTTAAGAAGCAAACCAGCCTGTCCCCACAGTGAACCAAATAGTGGGCTAAATGCCTGTGCTGCTGCCCCCTTATTGTCAGGACTGGGGCCATGCCAGAACCATGCAACCTTAGTGCATACAGGATCAGCCCCACCCCTCTGGGGAGAACTGCTCTAGAACAGTGGTCTCCAACCTTGGGCCTCCAGATGTTCTTGAACTACAACTCCCAGAAGCCTTCACCATCACCTCTGCTGGCCAGGATTTCTGGGGGTTGAAGTCCAAGAACATCTGGAGGCCCAAGGTTGGGGCCCACTGCTCTAGAAGATTGAAGGACTGGGCCCTTTCCCTGCAGCTGTTGCCCAGCTCCTCAGAAGTGCCACCTGTGGAAGCTGAGGACTGGGCTATATGAGAACAGGCTTTCCCTACAGACTTTTCCCTACCTTCATCTCAGCAACAAAGGTCTCTGGCTGTGCTGTGGTGTTACTCCTGCCTTGTCTCCTTCCTTGTTCCTGCTTTGCTCAGTGGTTCCTACCATGTCTGCTTACCCAATTGTACCTGCTTTGCCTCTCCTTGTGGTCCCTGGACCCTGCTGCCTGGATACTGTTTCCCCTGATTTTGACTCCTGGATTGTCTGACCATGATTTTTATCATTCTTCTACTTGGCTGCTGTTTGGACTCAAACCCCTAGTTGGTTGGTCTCTGCTTGGGCTGTAGAGTTGTTTCTAACTTGTTCCTGTGGTCTTGCTCTGGACTGGGTCCTGGTGCCTTTTCTACTGAACCATTACACTTATAGTTGCCCTAATAGTTGTTTTCAAGGAATAGGAAATATTTATGGAGTGGTGTTATTTTGCCACTTCCTCTCTGTGAGTTTCCATGGCCAAGGAGGGATTTGAACCCAGGTCTCTTGACTCCTTGTCTGACACTCTGTCCATTAACAACACTGGCTCTTGAGGCCAGCTACTCCCTTTAAGTATAAAAGGAGCTGAAACTGTAGCAAAACAGTGAAGTTGTCTCTTGTTACGTTACAGTCATAATGTTAGTTATGCCTTTGTTACCGTTAGTTGCAGCCAAGCTCTGTTCCAACTAACTGGTGGGCCATGATATTTTGCCCAGGTAGTAAATTTTTGGACACTATGTACGTTTAATGTCAGGAAAAGTATGTACAAATAATAAATTAATCGTTGTTGTTGATTTTTCGGGCTCTTTGGCCATGTTCTGAAAGTTGTTCTTCCTAACGTTTCGCCAGTCTCTGTGGCTGGCATCTTCAGAGAACTGTGCTCTGGTGTAGTTTGCTTGGGAGTGGAGTATTTATGGCTGTGAGATAGGCTTTTGTCCTATTCAGGGGATGGGTGATTAGTGTGTTGTTGTGGGTGTATTGTTGTGATAAGGAGGAGAGATTATCTGTCACTGTGATTGATGGGTGTCATTAGCTTGTCTTTTGTGTGTAGTGTGTGTGTAAATTAATCCTTATAAGTATTGTGGATAATGATTGCAAGATTCTTATTCTCATGGTGGAAGGAAGTCTACATGTCAGATGAAACTGTAATAAAGTTCTTTTGACAAAGAATGCTAACTCATCCTTTTAATTCATCTGCATGGATCCTGCATGGAAAAAGCATGTCTAGAGATAGACTTTTGATGTGATAACAAGCTGCTTATGATTTATAACAACCTTTATGTGGGTTTTCAAGGTATGTGAGATGCTTAAGGTATGGCTTTACCAATGCCCCCCCTTCCCTCCTTGAGTTTCCATGGACTAACATGGATTTGAACCCAGGTCCCTCAAGTCCTAGTCCACCACTATCAGCATTGCATAGCTCTAGGTCTTACAATGGGGTGTATTATTACTTGAATACTGCTTCACTGGAGGGGAAGAAATGTTTGTTATGGAAACAACTTGTCAGCATGTTATCTTAAATCCAACTGATAATTCCAGGCTCATCCCTTAAATCATTTACTGAATGGTGACAGTTATTTGTATGCTGCTTCCCCAGCATGTGTTCAAAGCATCTTATAGTAGAATAAACCACCAACAATAAATAAAAAAATATAAAAGAGAATTGGGACCTTAGGCCAGTATCCTATTGCAGAAACATGGAGTGGGAGTGCAATTGTTTAAGTGTCACCCTGCACCCTGCTCTGGCAGATGCTATCACAGGATGGGCCATATGACCGGTCTCACCACCAGAGCAAAAACAGGCATGCAACAGAGAGCTTGCTGAATATATTTGTGTGACAGAACATGTGACATAGGTTTTCCTCAATATTTGGCAGATCGTCTTCTCCCACCCAGATCTACCTGAATCACCCGACACAGCCAGCAGGGACGGCTGAGGGGCCTGACGCCAAGGGAGGCCCAGGAGGAAAAAACAAGAAACTGGGCCTTCTTGGCAGTGGCCCCTCAGCTGTGGAACACTCTCCCTACTGAAATTCGGCTGGCACCCTCGCTGGGCATTTTCAAAAGCCAGTTAAAAACTTGGTTATTTAAACAGCCCTTCCCTCCAGTCAATTAAGTTAAAAAACTTTTCTCCTCTTCTTGAGTCTTGCCATCTTGGAAATGTGTTGTTTAGAACTAATTGTAATAATTGTATTTTTAGATATGTTTTCTTGATCTGTTTTAATTCATGTAAACTGCCCCGAGTAGACGTTGTCTAGAGGGATGGGGTAAAAAATCAAATAAATAAATAAATAAATTGGTGGTGGCCAGAAGTGCATTTGCAGTTAAAACCACCTGTTCCTGGATAGGTCGTTTCTGGCCATGGTGACACATGCCTTAATTATATCCTGGCTTTATTAGTGTAACACATCCGACATGGGTCTGCCAATGGAAAGTGTCAGGAAACTTCAGCAGGCCCAAAACAAAGCAGTCAGACTGCTTACTGGGGCTGGTCACAGGGATCACTGCAAATCCCTGTTACAGCAGCACCACTGGCTGATGATCCATTTCTGGGCACAATTCAAAGTGCTGGTTCTAACTTATAAAGCCTTAAATGGCTTGGTCCCAAGCCATCTCAAGGACATCTCCCTTTATGAGCCTCAATTGTTTAAATCATCAAGATGTCAGTCCCACTGCTTTCACAGATGCATCTGGTGTATACATGAGAGAGGGCCTTCTCTGTCACTGCTCCCAGACTCTGGAACTCCCTTCCACAGGAGGCTAGACTGGTCCCGCCTTTACAGTCCTTTCCCAAGCAGGCAAAGACCTTTCTTTTCAGGCAAGCTTTCCCTCAGTGACTGGCTGCCTGAGTGATTTTTTAAAAATAGACTGTTGTACACTTTCCATTGGCAACCCCATGGCACAGAAATGACTTGGGTTGCTCTGTTTGAAGACCTGTGGAGGGAGGCCGACAGGAGCAAAACATCTCTGTTGGTCTTCCTTGATATCTCAGCCTTCAATACCATTGGCCATGGTATCTTTCTGGGGAGGATGTCCAAGTTGGAAATCGGTGGTCTGGTGCTTGCCTGGCTCCGATCCTTCTTGAAGGACCATCCTTGGAGAGTACAGATTGGGGAGAGTGTATCGGCCCAGTGGAGTCTCAATTGTGGGGTTCCGCAGGGCTTGATTATCTCCCCAATACTGTTTAATATCTACATGAGGCCACTGGGTGGGGTCATCAGGGAGTGTGGGGCTTTGCTGATGATACCCAGTTCTGCATCTCCTAATTCCCTACAACAGTGGGTGTCATTCTGTCCCTTCAGTGCTGCTTGCAGGCTGTATTGCAATGGATGCAGGAGAATGGAATGAGGCTGAATCCAGACAAGATGGAGGTCCTGAGGGTGGGTGACCCCTCATCGGTCGTTTGGAAAACTCCCTCTCTTTTGGGGGAGTGACTCTCACTGTGAAGAGTGAGGTTAGCAGTTTGGGGGCCATGTGGATCCGGTGCTCACCACAGAAACCCAGGTAGCGTCTGTGGTCTGCTCTGCCTATTTCCATCTCTGGTGGATTGACCAGCTGCATCCCTATCTTGATGTTAGGGTGCTCACCACTTATAATCTCAAGATTAGACTACTGTAATGCGCTCTACATGGGGCTAGCTTTGACATTGATGCAGAAGCTTCAAATGGTGCAGAATGCAGCAACCAGACTTCTCACTGGATTGATTTTGAGCTGTTAATTATAACATATAAAGCCCTAAATGGTTTAGGACCTCGATATCTAGCAGAACGTCTCCTTCCACCTAAATCTACCCGAATCACTTGTTCTAGCCAGGATGGGCAGCTGAGGGAGGCCTGGAGAGAAGGAAGAAGAAATCAGGCCTTCTCAGCAGTGGACCCTCGCCTCTGGAACAGTTTACCCGCAGAAATCTGCCTGGCTCCTTCGCTGAGTGATTTTAAGAGCAAACTTAAGATCTGGCTCTTTAGGCAGGCCTTCCCTCCTGTCATCACCTAATCTATTCTTTACTGTCTTAAATTATATTAATACCATTGTTTTTATTTTAAATTGCTTTTACTTTTATGTATTGTTGTTAGCTGCCCAGAGCAGACTTCAGTCTAGATGAACGGGGTATAAATTGAATGAATGAATGAATAAATACTTTACTGCATTAAATGTGTTTGGATGTTGCTTATTTTTTAAAGGATTGTATTTATTTGATCCTTTTAGTATTGTACAGTCACTCTTGTTAGCTTAAATACTTTGTTCAATTTTTATAAGCTCCTTTTTAAGGAGAAAGGCAGGATACAAATATTGTAAATAAATAAATAAATAAATAAATGTAACAACTGCCAGCTCAAAATGTCCCTCAACAGAGTAATCTCAAAGTCCTAAGGAAAAAACAGAGAAGGTTTCGGAAGGAACAATTCCTCAGTTCCAGAAGAAGGACATTGTACAACCCTGGAACACAGATTTAATTGCCGCATCTTTTAATGGAGATTTTCACATTAAAGTTGGCAGAGTGAAACAGGCACCTCAATTATACAAGTTATTCTTGTACTTTCACTGTGAGGACAGGGGTGTCAAACTTGTGTGGTTTTTGCCTCAAGTGTCAAAATAACTTGAGTGGCCCAGGGGACTATGCGCTTCTGGAGCAGTGGTTATCTCCAAGGTAGCATGATGCCTAAAAGCTGCATTTTATATAACACAAACCAATGGTAAGTGCAACAAGTCCAAACTGATGAAAGAAGATAACTATGGTGGCTTGATGAACGAGAGGGAGGAAGGGATGACACCCTGAATTGAGCCTAGAAGTGTACCAGTATCCAGTTTATCTGCTAAAACAAAGGCTTCCAACGGTCCTACTTCTGGCATTTAATGGGAGGTGGCCTCCACCATTTTGTACCCACTGAGGCTTTTGTGAAGCCCTGTAAAAGGTTATTGGAAGTTACAGAAGACATCTCTGCTTTTGAAATGTTGGTGCAGAAAATGCAATTGGCCCAAAGACCATGTAGAGACCAGAACAACATGCTCCCTTGGCCCCCACAAAAAGTAAGGTAATGGCCAGGTTATCACCATGGCAGTGAGCCAGCACTGATACAACACTTACTACTTGCCGGTACATCAGAACCTCTGGGAGCACAAGTTTTTCTTGTTAGCATGGACAAGACCTTACAGGAATAGCTGATCTACTACTCATAAGCTTCTTATATGTGGGATCATTATGTGATGGCATCTTAGTTGCGACAATATAGAAATGGGGCAAAAAAGGACATAACAAAACAGAGGATTCTTTCCCTATAATCTTGAAACCATTTAAACTGTTGCTCTGCTGTGGGATACTCTCAGCGGAAGAAGAGGATAGCTTCAAACAGCGCAATCTTTATTAGTTTGTCCTTTTGCTCCTGGGAGCACTATTTCCAAATATTTGCAAGTGTATCTTACCATCCATCTGTTTGCAGGCTCCCTTTTCTTTGTCTGGGCATTCCACTCTTTAGTAACCCTCACTATTTAAATATTGGGCTTAGACCAGCACAAAGGTCACTAAGGTCAAAATAGGGTTGTAGATAATGTCCACCCTTCATGCTAGGCAAGCGAACTGTGTGGGAACTCAATTCAAAAGAATGATCTCAGTTACTCTACCCTGGTTGCTGCCAGTGATTGGGGGGGGGGGAGCCCTTCTCACCCAGCCATTTCAGAAACTAACTACTCATGTATCCAGCAGTCAGCCTCGGTTCCAATATCCACTGTGTATAAACAGATAGCTTCTCATCAGTTTTTCCACAATATATGCCATTATCCTTCTTACCACACATCTCTATATATTTGCTTTTATATTCCATTGTTATCTTTGCACTGCCTGTTATATATCTTCCAAGAGCTGATAAGGACAAGTAAGTATACCTTCCTTTTCTGCTTCAGATAATAACTCATCAGAATACAGGAGATTCCAAGTGGAGTGAAAAACTTGCTTTCTTTGGATAGAGCTTGGAAAATTAATTTTAAAAAGTAATTTGTCACAGTTATAGCTCCAAGCCCCGAAGTCGTTATTTTCGCTGTAAGTTTTTAAAAGTAACTATTCTTTCTCAAATATATTGTTAGCTGCTTCTTTTTAAAAAAATCTGAATGTGGCAACACAAAGCAGAGCATGAACCAGTTTTTGAGACCGTGATATCACTCCTCCTGCCTTTAGTGATTCTGTGGATGTGTCATTCTAAAAAGAATTAGAGGTTTATAGTCACAGTGCAAAGGAAGTGAAATTAGCCATTATTAATTTAAAATAATAGCTTAGCTATAGTTTTCTTTTTGGAAAAAGGAATTAATAATAATTTACATCAGATTTAGAGATATTCCAAATATACTTGGTCCTGCTAGTTAGAAATGTAGAGTAATTAGATTGTACACATTTGTACATTTTTCACTGGTATGCACACTATGCATGACCTGATTTAATCTGAGAAGCCATCACACAGAAGTGTCTTTAGGGCTATGCTGCACATGAAAATGTAAATATACACTGAATGGGCTGGATGTGCCTTTTGATGTGTCTTGTTACACTCGATTACTTCTCTCTAGCTAGAGTTGGACTGGGGCCAAAGTTTGTGGATTCTTAACATTCATATATGAAAAAAAATGTTCTTGTATTCACTTCCAACATTGGTCTGTTGCCAACACAAAGGTATCACTGGAGTATTAAATGCAATTGGGACCTGTGGCAGGGAAATTGCCATAGTACCTATTAAATAAGCACAGCTGGTGAATATGTGATTGGATTGAAATTAACCATGAGGTAGCTTAAGAGGAAGTGACTTGACAGCACACAACAAGGAGCGCTTACTTTTTCAAAGAAGCTCTTTCCTCTACCATCTTAGTAAAGAGTAGAAGTCTTAATTGTGTGCTAACTTCAGGTGGCATGTTTTAGCCTACATATTAGCTTGACAGAGTACATAAAGGTAAAGATACTTCTCTAACATCTCCTGAACACCAGACAAAATAGAGGAAAATGTTCTAGACTATATGAAATCTAAAACACAAACAACGTGTTAGCTAATCTTCGATTATAGAGTAAAATATATCTGTTCTTCCAATATGAAATGAAACTATTTTTCATCAGTCAGTTTTAAAGAGCTGCAAACATGATCCTCAAATGAATTGGAGAAATCCTGTTCAAGAAAATCATTATGCTGTTTATTAAGGAGAAGGGTGATTTTTCTTTCTCATTGGCTAGACTTGCAGAAGATAGAAGCTATAAGTGCCATGGGGTTATTTACTGTGTTGCAATCCACCTGGAAGTTCCCAAGCCCATGGAAATGAATTACGTGCTCTTGTGTAGTTTTCATTGATTGTAATGGGGCTTTCTCAGGAGAACGTCCCAGTGGATTACACCTCAGGTGTCTATTGTTCACTCTCTACGTGGAGTTCAATAGATCTCTTTTGCCTTTTTAAAAAGGCAATTCCTCAAAGTTAATAAGTGGCTCTCCTGCATTTTTCTCTCGCTTCCTAATTCCCTGTCTTTCTACCACTGCTCTTTTAATATAGTGGCCTATAATTACAAGCACTGTCAAAGAGAACTGCAAAATGTCTCCCCATCTCCCCATAGGGAGAACTGTGAAATGCACAGGTTTTCTATCTCATTCTCTCCCCACGTCTTTTCCTTTTTTAAGCAGGAAATTTCTGTGACATTCAGGTCAGTGCCGACGAGATTCTGAGTAGCAAATGAACGAGGCAGCCGGGTTTTGAGAATATAAAGAATGGTGGGCTCCTGCTGAGAGATTTTTGTGTGAAAAATCTGCAGTGGTTATGTTGAAGTGGCAATAATCTACAAATTACTGCAAGGTGCGGTACACCTCCATATAGTCTTTACGTACATGGGATGTTTTCTGCAGACGACAGTGGGCACAATCTGCAAAGCACAACCGCCGCACAACCTCAGCAGGTTGTCATGTAAGCCTTGCTGAAGGGAACAAGGATTGTAAGATGGCAACGCTTGGTGGATCCCTCCCCCTCATGTGAACATACCCTCCAAGAGAACAAATGTTTTCTTTTTCTTCTCCTTAGGGTGACCATTGTCTCTGGTCGGTTCTATACATAGTGAGTCATTAATTAAAGGCAGTTTCTTTGTCTGTGGCCTGCTTCAAGGCTAAGGCTTATACGGCCTTGTTCTCCTTCACCAAATTATTATGATTATTTTTGGGTGGGGTGGTGGTGCAAGGATTCCTGGCTTTTAAAGATTTTTTCTTTTTAGCATTTTTTTTCCAATTTCCATTCTGTCACAAGTATTCATCTGAAGAGACAGGGAAGTGAAAGGCTTGGTTAAGAAAAACACTGCCACCTCCAAAGTGCTAAAACTGCAATAAACCCATCACCTCTAACAACAGCAGAGCATGAAAAGATAAAAAACAGCCTGCCAAGAATGTAGTAACCACCCATTCACTTTTAAATGCTCTCCACACTTCAATGCACAGACCTAATTACTTTTCTGCATTCCCAAATCCACTTTGCTGCACTGCAATCAGAAACCTGGCGTTAAAATATTTTAGACTCTAAGGATCAAGACTAATTATGGGTCTAAGCAGCACCTTCCCCCCCATCGTTCTTCTTTTTGCCCCCCCCCCCCCAATCTACCTCTTATTCTCTTCTTTGGGCTACTTTAAAGCACGCTCCAGTGGAAGAAAGGCTGCCCAGTCTCAGTTGGGGGTGAAGTAAAGAGAGAATAAAACAAAAAGGAACTCAGTTCAATTCAGTGAGCTTCAATGAGGTTAGTATATTTAATGTGAGCCCAGGGTTAGCTTACAGAACGTAATATTCTCAACAGGCAGGGAAAAAAAGGAGATGTGTTTAAGGTTGGGTATGGCCCCATAAGGCTGTTGTTGGTGTTTAAGTAGTACACCAAGGTATTTAGCTCGAAGGGTTTCTAAAGATTCCAGCTGAGAAGAAAACCACAGCTTTACAGTAGCTGCTTAAAGGTTTGGGGGGCTGGGGGTTGGGAATGTTCCCTCCCCCTTGTATTGAAAGGTCAATAAACAGTAGGAAAGATCATGTCATAACAAAGATGAAGCCACTTATTATGGTGTCTCATGATAGCTAATGGCACTGTTAGAGTAAATAATTTTGTGTATTAAATGGTGTATTTGTTTAAGTAATATCATGCTTATTAGAACACCCAAGTTATATATATATATATATATATATATATATATATATATATATATATATATATATATATATATATATATATATATATATATATATATATATATATATATATATATATATATATATATATATATATATATATCTCCCCATATAGATGTTATGTTTCTTGACATTTATTACTTTGGGAGAAATCCTCTCTCCCCCGCCTTGGAATACCCCTGTTTAAAAGCTTCATTCACACATCCTTACCACTCTGAATATCTGTATGGATGTTTTGCCCTTCGGAAGGACTTTTTGCTCCACATACTTAATACAAAAAAGAAAAAAAAGAGGCACTTTTTCTTCCAAAAAGAAGCTCATAAAGTAAGATCTAATGGAAACTGTCACAACGGGCAGCGAGTACTTTATAAAGTACGAGGACTCCGTTTGAATTCTTGCAAGCTTCCCAGGATTTGATCCAATTAATCCAATACTAGATGTGTTTTTTCCCCAAACTTGTCTAGTCCCTGCTTTGAGCTTTAATGGGTTCTGGGATCATCTTGATGAGCTAAGAGTCATTTGTCAGAATCTGATCTCACTTCCTGGAAAAAAAAACACAGTGACTTCAAAAGCTATACCTTCATAGGATTGTGGTTGGTGTGATCAACCACTGGAAATAAAGAATACATATATTTTGATAAAGCTTCATTCCATTCTTTCTTTCATGCAGTTGTAATATTGATTGTTCACACCCAGATAGGTATAAACTTCCTGATTAACTGTGTCAAAAGAGGGCGAAAATCTCATTATGATTCACAGCTTCTATTAAGGGTTAACTACAGCTTATCCTGCATGGTAATATGGTAGTTTTAAAATAATAAAACAGTTTAGTGTGGAGTGTGCACATTGGCCCTGCAACTACCAATTAAAGCTCCCTATTAGACAGGTAATCTATTCCACTCAAGAGAATCAAATATCAGCCCCCCCCCCAAGAAAAACAAAACAGTAATTATCTTCATCAGATTCAAAGGCATGAAAGCCAGTAATTCTCAAGAAATAAAAACAGAGTGCTTTTCATAGAATATGCTTCATCTTAAGGACTGTAATAAGAGCCAGGCCCTAGCTGTGACCTTTTACACTTCAAGGTGAAAAAGTAGGTTAAAGAAAGTGAAGGCAATAATCATGGGGCTTTTCTACATAAAACAGCCTGTAAGTTGAGGTCAAAGATCAAACATGCAGGGCACTACCTGTATCACACAAAGGTCTGATTCACAATAGAAGTGGAGGGATGGATTGACAAGAAAGGCCAACAAGGCGGATCAATTATAAAATCATTGGGCAAATAAGACACCAAAATACACTTTCATTTAGATGGCAAAACTCTGGTTAAGCTAAAATAACATTCTTCTTTATCTGAAGCAGGAAGCGTGAACAACGGATTTTCCTCAAAGTAATTTTTTTTAAAAATTTCACCTTTGTCTGCACATTGCCCAGTTAGGTTATTTGACATAATCTGAAAAGAGCTTTAAAATAACTTTTTAAAAAGCCTGGCTACTTTTACATATGTTAGCCATGATGTACAGTAGTTCTCTTACTGTTTCATACAATATGAAGCACTGCAGCCTAGCTTTGTCTCATTCCAGTTTTGAAGCTCTGATAACTTAAATCCTCATCCTAAACTTGTCTGAGTTAAAGAGAAACATTTCAGGTTTGGTTCTGTTATGTTCTCAGCTTCGGGGATAAAGGTGCTCAGCTTGTCCACTGCAGACCATTGTGAGAGTTAAAATATATCTCTGTATCTAAATATAGCATTGGATAATAGATGTAGGGAAACATTTTTAAACAGTTGATGAGGAGAATATAATTTAGTCTCATAAGGTCAAGGCTCATGTTGTCAGATCTGTTTATTTACCAGTCCTAAACATTTTGGTGAACGCCAGCATGTTCGCTTCTGTATGGTTACTTACGTTCCTCTACGTTCAGTTCTTGCTTGCAGGTAAATAACAGGACTGCAGCCTCAGTTCTCTTGTCTCTTGCCCAGCAGCATCTCCAGATGTTGGTAGAATTTTAAATATATGAGCAGTCTCAGATTTTTTTTCATGTTAAATATTAGCCAAACCCATTGAAAGAAACACAGTTCTATCCTAATCGATTGTTAACACAATCACCCTGGAAAGCCAAAGAATTCAAAAGATCCAATTAATATTTGTTCTTCCAGCAGATAACTTCACACAGGCATCTATTCAGACACAATTTGATGTGGAAACTACAGTCTTGTTGGCTGAAATTCTGTTCATACAGTTACGCTGCATAAAGCTGATGATGTCGTCATCTGTGGCAATTTTTCAAAAATAAAAATTTTCCAATTCCCCCTGAAGGTCCTGAGGCTCCGGTGGAATCCCATTTTAAGTGGGGAATCCACTGGAGGAGGGTGGCACAGGACCTAGGGCAGGAGTCTTTAATTTTAGAACATCCCCAACTCAAGGAAAATCATCCTAAAATTAGAAAGCTCTCACGAGAACTTCAGGACCTTGGGGTGGGGTGGAGGGAGCAAATTTTTTTCATTTTAGAAAAATTGTCACAAATGATGATGTCATCAGTGTTATGTGGTATAATTTTCTGCAACAGGATTTCAGCAAGAGTTCACTTAAAACTAATTGTTATTGCACCCATGAAATCCACTATGCAGATATTTTTCTGTTGCACTGCTAACCAGCATTGTGAATATATTATGATGGCAGTTGACAAAGGATTTGCACCATAAAGAAGGATTTGCATCATTTCACCACAAGGGTTTTTCAGGCACAGCATCTCTTCTACCTTAAAGAGCAGCCCAGATTAAAAAATGTCCTGACATCCAGAATGTTGCTTTTCTTAATGTGCTTTGCACCCTTTTTAAATGAATCCGGGTACTTTTCTGACCCTCCTGAAGTTTATCTTCTGTATCAGTATGTACTGGGAAAGAGTTTAGCAGAACAGCACCTCCTACAGGCAGTAATGCCCACAGTGGGAACATCCTGATCCGAAACTTTTGTAAGCTTACCATTATAGCTCCATTCTATAATAGAAAAAGAAGGGGAGAGGGTCTGGCATTCCAATATAGAAACTGAGAATATGAAATGAAGGCATCTAAGGGAGTGGGATACTACATGGCAAGTGAAGGAAGGGGTGTGAGGGGAGTGGAGAAAAGCTGAGGAACTGGAGGCTGGAAGTCAGGTATGGATGAGGAAAAAAATGAAGGGTAGTAAAAAAAAGGAAGCAGCAGCAAAACAAAGCACAATATATGGATTTCTGGAAGGTCTATTACTTCTGTTTTAAAAACTACTCAAATAAATTATTCACATGTATATTGTACACTACTGCTGTTGCTGGACTAAGTTGCAGTGTTCTAAAGTCAATCACAAACCTGGTCAAAGGAAGACAATTGTGAAATTTCAAAGTGGTAGTTATGATCTGTTCCGATCACATTTCATTGACACAGCAATAACCAGCTGCTGAAGCCATAGGTGAACTTGGCAAGCTGTGAGTTCAATAGATTTCTAGACATTCTGGTTTTATGACTGAGGAACTTGTAAAAGTAACAGCAACCTAAGTCTCATTCAAGTATTTTTCCTTGTGCAATTATCAAGTGAGAGACAGAAATGGGCACAGTCATGTGACATGTCCTAACCTTGATGCCCCCTGTCTGGTGCACATTCTTGCTGTGCAGGCTTTGAAGGGAGGGGAGCCAGCTGTATTGAAGTGAATATGCTCCCCTTGTACAGTGTGGAAACCCTGCATGACCAGGTTTTTCACACCTGGCTTGGGTCACCTTATCAGGAGAAAGGCAATCTATAAATAAAACAAATACATAAAATAAATAAATAAATCAGAATTCCACATCAGGATACTCTTGGTGATGGAATGTGATGTGCAGACAACAGTCTTGTATTTGCAGATGGCCTCTCCTTCTTTGGTTTCTTATGGCTAAGACTGCAGAATTGGGCCTAACACGCATGACTCCAGTCTTCCCTTTATCTTACTTTTAATTGCTAGAATACAGTATATAAACTAAAGATGGGCATGAACTGGAAAAATGGTGATTTGTAATTCATCAAGGTTGAATCATGAATAAGGAATCTATGATTTTTTTCTGATGACAATTGATTTGTCAATTTTGTTCTTGCCTTTTAAACCCTATAATATGTCCTCCATGCACCTAGAGACAGAAAAATCACAGAGAAGCTTCCTCTTACTCTCCTCTACACATCTGGACAAGTATGGTGAAGTTTCGATTTTGGACATCTGAGTTATACACCCACGGAAAGTTCCGCCCAGCAACCTAAAGACACTGAAATCACAAAGACACTTCCCTGACTCTCCTCTAAAATATCTCCAGGTTTGGCGAATATTGGGTTTTAGACATCTGAGTCATCCACCCATAAAGTGGGTCCCCAGGAAAGTACCCAATTTTCACTATTTATTTATTTATTTATTTATTTATTTATTTATTTATTTATTTATTTATTTATTCCATTTATACCCTGCCTATCTGGTCATATTGACCACTCTAGGCGGCTTACAACACACAAAGGGAAAAAATATACAAGAACAATATATAAATAAAAAAGGAATTACGATAAGATGGGGATAGAAGACATAATAAAGAAGGAAAGGGAAAAGGTCAGGGATTAACTAGGAGGGAAGGCCTGCCTGAACATCTATGTTTTCAGTTGTTTCTTAAAAGTACCCAGCGAGGGAGCCGTGCGAATCTCTGGAGGCAGATACTCAGAGGGATTGTAGGGGAGTGCCAGAGGAAGCTTCCATGCAAGTTTGGTGTCTCTAGGTGCCGGGGGGGGGGCATTTTATAGCCAAATGAATCAACAAATCAAAAATCTCTAAAAAATCATTGATTTGTGTTTGTTGATGGGGCATTGATGTGGATTACTATGAATCAATGAATTAGTGATCTGTGGTGGATTTTGCAGTTTGTTTTTACTTCATGCCCATCTCTAGTGTAAACAGGCCTGCAGACTAAGGGATAAATGACATGTTGTGTTAAATATGCAGCGTGTAGCTGGACCTATGCCTGCAATATTTCACAGATGAAAACAAAGGAAACACATGGCTCCATAAGGGGTGTGGTCAAGAAGGTGTGATCAGGAAATGTGACACCATGGTCAAGGATGTGGCTGGGCAATCCAAAAATATGGCCAAATGCAAAATGTATTAATAAGGAAAAACACATTTAAAAAACCTGCCTAGCAATGTGAAGCACAAGAATTTCTGAATTTTTTAAAAAAATCTGAGAAAAGGAGGGGAAAAAAGCTTAATATATGCATAATATTTTCTGAGAATGAAAATACGTTACATGCTTGCCCCACAAGATAGCATTTGCCCATATTGGGAAAATAAGGGGCTCCATTGTACTTCATTGAAAGTAACAAACCACTTAACGGAACAATAAAGTTAACATATTTGTTGCTATTTCATGTTGTTCAGTGGTTGTTTTCTCTTGAGGGAGGGTATGCTTTTTGGCAACTTTCTTCTAATGTATTTAAAAAGAAAGCACATTAAAGAAACCATCCAAATGTCTTGCAGAATGACCCTAATCATTTTTCTCGAGAAGTTTCTCTGTTGTACTTCTGCATGTGATTCTCACATGGGGAATACAGGTGGAACCAAGTAAAATTTACTGGTGCTATGGAAACAAATTAGCAGCACAATCTTACATCTGTCTGTTCAGGAGAAAGCTTCATTATGTTTAATAGAACTTATTTCTAGCATAGTGTGTCCAGGATTGCATCTGGACAGAAAAACAGAAGACTTCCAATAAAATTTAAGCTGGCAGTTTGAGGTTGCTGCTCATGAAAGCTTATGACAAATGAAATTTGTTTGTCTTTAAGGTACCATAAGACCTCTTCTGGCTTCCTTGCTTTCTATGCACTGTTTGTGGGCAGCTCTGCAAAACTTATCCGGGACCTAAGGGGAGAGGACAGATCACTTTACATTTTAAATCTATGACCTTGTCAATCAGCCTGTCAGCTTCACTGGCTAACCACACTGAAAGGCAATGACAAAGTCGTTTCTTGAAAAACAATAGGATAGGAACCAAACTGTATGCTTTGGCTTGTATTTCTGCTTTCAGGGGGTCTAGAGACTTAATTTTAAAAAATAAAGAACTTTGGGGATTTCTGAATTCAGCATGGCAAGGAGCAAGGCAGGACTCACCTAGACATTGCAGGGAAATCCTGTCAAAACAGGGATTGTTAGACTGTTAGATGTGGACCTCAATTGTTCTCTTTTCCTGAAGTAAGTGGTTTAGGATCTGAGATCAACTTAAACAACCAAAGAAAGATACAAAGTTTTCACCTGCAGCCACCATTCACCCTAAAAAGAAACTAAGCCCTCTCAACTGGTACTTCTCTATGGGAAGAAGGGAAATTTAGGGGAAACAAATGATGAGTTTAAGCCTCCTCTACCTATTTAAGCCTTCCCAACAAGGACAAGACCACTAGAAAAATATTTTCTCCAAAACAGAGGAAAGCAGGTTATCTGTCAAGAAACTGGGAGCAGGTCTTTTGCAAAGCTAGTGGACTTTCACTTCCTATTCAGGACCACATTACCTTGAAATTCTTGCCTTAACAATAGGGATAAACCACAGTGAACAAAGTCCTGTTGGATATTTATGCCTGTCCAGGAGGAATTGCGGAAGCTGCAGCAGCTAATCCATCTTAACTTATATGGTGCTAGGCATGTGACTGGTGTGCAACTGGAAACACAACCAGGCATGCAGCCCCCACCTTGTCAATGAGCTGTGGCAACTTCCATGATTCCTCTTGCACACTGACCACCAACATATTGCTGCTGGGGGAGGCACTTCCCCACAGCCACTATGAGGATTGCTACAAAACTCAATAGGAACATAGAAATCCAAGGTGAGTTGTTGTCCCTGTTGATGAAAAGGTCCACTGATGTGTCTATTATTAAACCTCTGACTGAAGCCTTGAGATCCATCAACCAGAGTTAGGTACAAGACAGAAATATCAGGAATTCTGAGTGCAGGATAATTTTTTTAAAATAGTATCTAGGCTGACACAAATTCCAGACAAAATTCTACAATACGAAAGGCTAACCAAAATACAACTCATTTCTGTCTGTTTTTTCTTTTTGAGAAAAAAGGTGTTAGACACTCTGATGGTGACGGTTGTCTTTTCTGCCCTATGGGACTTGGCATTTTGGTATTAGGTAGGATACATAGAAATAAATTTAGAGGTAGAAGTTTGAATAGATAGGAACGTTAACCTCTCCTCCAGAGACAGGAGATGATGAACATCTTGAGATAGGGACTATTTATACCAGAAATCTCCACAGGCTCATGTACATAAATATTATAAATCTCAGAATTGCATAGTATCTTTAGAAACAGAATTCTGTAAGCAAAATATTAAGGTAACAGGCCAGGTGTTCAGGATGTATCTCCCCAAGCTAAAAAACTGAACTATGAGCCACTTTGGCAGTGAGGGGAGACTAGGAGCTTAGATTGCACCTGGTGTCAGTTAAATTAAACCACCATTTTATATTGTTTTTCTAGCCAGCCACAATTCTATATAAGAAAGCAATATTAATATATAATTTCTATGCAGTCTTTAAAGGAATGTTGTAAGAAGGCCCTTTGAGCACTGACAATTATTCAGTTTCCTTGCATAATCAGCTATTTGAAGTCCAATCTGAAAATATTGGCTTTATTCTTTAATGTAGAAGTGACTGAGGTTGGGCAGGCATACAGACCCTCAACTCTGGACATTGGGGAGCTGCCAATGCTGCTACAACCCCATCACACCCCCAAATATTTCTTACAAAAGTGTTTTTATTAGATGGTTGTTGTGGGTTTTCCAGGCTTTTTGGCCGTGTTTTAAAGGTTTTTCTTCCTAACGTTTCGCCAGCCTCTGTGGCCAGCATCCTCAGAGGACAGGAGTCAGAACTCTGTCTGTTTTTATTAGGTCTTGAAAAAGCCCCCTTGTACCCTCTAGTTACTCTTTTAATTTGGGTTTTTTTTTTGGGTGTGTGAATGGTGGGGCAAGGTCGCTGGGAGCACTTCAAAACCTGGCCAAATTACATTCCACACCCCCATGATGGCACAAGAGGACTTTATGAAGTAATTTGTCCTCCCCAGAAGTTCAAAGTGTTAATCAGAATGGAGCTATGTTATGTGAAGGAGTGTCTCATTCCATGCATTGTTCCCTTAAGTTACTTTCCAAGATTCCTCTCCAGATGCCCCAGTACATTAGCTGAGGCACCGGCAACAAGGAAGAACACCTAGGCTGCGTTAGCATGCCATTTGTAGAACGTCACATGCAGAGAAGCTCACCTGGCACCTATATTATCATTATTCTTTAGTACTACACAAAGACCATATCATTTTTTTGGAATTTCAGGAATTTTCTTAGGTGCTGCTGTAGTTGTCATTATTATTTTGACTTATATTCATAGTGCTAGAGCACTCTCTAGACAGTTTACAACATGATTATGCAAGGAACACTTTGGCCCCGCCCCCACAGGCTGAGCACACATTTTACTGACCTCAGAAGGATGGAAAGCCGAGTCAACCTTGAACCTCTCTCTCTCTCTCTCTCTCTCTCTCTCTCTCTCTCTGTGTGTGTGTGTGTGTGTGTGTGTGAGCACTGGTTTTATTTTTATTTCATGTGTTGTGCTCTCAGTTTTATTTTGACTTGATTCTGTTCTATCTTCAACTGTTATTAGTATTTTATATCTGTGTATTTTGCACACTGATTAAATAATTCTGATTACTCGGGTGAACTAAAATGGCAATAAATAAATGCATCATAAGAAAGATAAAAATAGTTGTTCCATGCTATCTGTATTTCCCAATTTATTCCTAGAGTCTACAACAAGGGCAAACATTTTATCATGAGCAAAATGCATCATGCTCATGAAAGAAATCAGCACAATATGTTGTATTTTAATACTTTAATACATCAGATAAGGAATCTACATTCCAGTGGTGGAGACCAGTTTAAGGAGCATAAGAAAGATCATACTGGATGAGAATAAAGACCTATTTAGTCCAATGCTCTGATGCCACTATGGCAAGCCCCTCACCTATAGAAGGCATACAAGGAAAATGTAGAGGCAAATAGCCCTTTTGTCCCATGGTACTGGGAGGCATATTGTCTCTAATACTGAAGATAGCATAGAGTTGTCATGACTACTAGCTATTTATGGTCTTATAATTGTTTGGGTATCTGAGGCTTTCTGTTGGATATTTGTACTAGGCTTTTGTATGTTTTGGACTACAGCCCCCAGAATTCTGCAGGAATTCCTCTGGAATGCTGGGGGCTTTAGCAAAATAATAAAAATAATAAAAAAATCAAACACTTTGCAGGTGTTTTGAACCACTTACAGCTGAGGAATTAAGGCTCCCCAGATGTGATGAATCTTCAGGAAGACAAGGGAAATGGCTGGGTGGGTTTAACTCTGTGGGATTTGCAAGGTGTTAGGGGTTTAGCCCTGCCTAGCCACTTCTTTTGTCTTCATGAAGATTCATACTCTATGAAGATCTTATTCCTCATCTGTAATCAATTCAAACACCTGACAGGGCTTTCATTGTGAGTTTGTGTGGATTACAATCCACTTCCTTGGACACATTGTTCAGGCATCTCTCTGAAGAAGTGAATTTTAATCCACTCTGAAATAAGTTTGAAAATGCACAATACTTCTGTTTTTTTTTTTTTAGCTGAAACAGATTAATGCAGCTGCTTCTCTGGAAACAGGTTTGAGAGAGAATGGCTTGTCGGAATAGACAATCTGGAATAAAAGGGTCTTTTTGGGGAGAGGGATGTACATGTACGTGGATGTGTGGTTCCCCCCATCAGACCTTTAACATGGCAAGATTATTACTTCAAGAGGAAAAAAATATGGGCATTGATTCTTGCATTGACAGCCTTTAGCTTTACTAGTACTTCTGAGAGTGCTTATATATGCCATATTAAGATGTTGTCATACACAGAGGGGTACCTACATACCTGAACATTTATATTCATTCCCAGGGACCAGTGAAACAAGAAGGATTGAAAAACATAGTCAAGTACACTCATCAGGTTTCTGATTCCTGAACCTGCCAAGATGTTTTCAGTGGCTGCCAGTTTTTCCATTTGAAACCTTGCTCCGTATTTATAGTTTTCTTAATCCCTACAGCAAAAGTAGCTAATATTCATTTAAAACCCAATAACAATTAAAAACCCCCAATAACAATTAAAACCTGCAATGAGCAACTGCTCCAGCCTTGTTTATTGCACACATAAATAATCATACTCCAATGAACATGTTACCCTCTACATTCTCGTCTCTCAAATTAAGGTTGCCTGGAGACTGCTTGCTTTGGCTACTGTAAATATGACATGAATTATATCCACGAAATGGTGTCTTACATGCTGGGTTTGAAGTAAATTATTTTCTTCTAATATACCTACACAACTGTCACAAGGAATTACACTGCAGATTTAGTGATGTTAAGTGTCAATTGTAATTTGGTGACAGCCATTTTATTGGCTATGCATATTGCTCTGCCAGGACCTGCTTCTCAGTATGGAGGCCACCGTATCATTAAAACCCAGTGATCCTTCACTGATGACATAATTTGACTGGCAGAGAGAGGAACAGTAAGGGGCTTGCTTCCACCTGCACAGAATCTGCTATATGTCAGAGACGCATTTGCCTTCAAATTAGAAACAGCACAGCAGACCAGTGGTTGCGATTTTGCTTGATTTCTTTTAAGGAGTTTGTCTGGAAAGGTTATGAAGCAGCTGATAGGAGTCTGGTTTAATATGTCACACATATATAATGTGCAGCCTGTAAACTTTTCAATTCTTTATTTGTATTTTTTGTTTTTCTCCACGTATGGCATAAGTGAATTATCTGTGAAATAGTTTCAGCTGAATTGAGCTACATATCTTTTCCTCTTCCTCCCAACACACACATCTATCCATCCTTCCTATTGTCTGTAACGCTTCCTCTGCCATAGGTTTGGGCTATTAAATTTATCTGTTAAAATGGGGTGGGGTGGGGACATAAAAAACAGCATTTCAGCCAATAATATAAATCATGCAAGTAGTGTAAAAATTTAAGTAAGAACAAACCCATAATCATACATTCTGAAAATTTTATAAACTGACAATTCAAGTTATGTGTTTTATGCTAATACACAGTATAGCAGGATCTAATAAACTCTGATATACTCATAAATAGTGGAAAACCTGAGTAGTGGAACACACACACACACACACACACACACACACACACACACACACACACACACACACACACACACACACACACACACACACACACGAGTATGCATTTCACCTATGAAAAAAGAAATAGATTCTAAGACTTTCTGAGCAAATTTAAATCAATGCAGCAGCTTTCCATTTCCAGTATTTAAATTAAATTTTTTGCTGCAAGGCACTGGAAGGAACAAAGCAAAGTACCTTAAAAGAAAGTGTTTCCCTAGTAATTTCACCTCATTTCACACCTATTTGCTAGCCTCTCTTAGCCAATTGGTTTCATGGAATATGCTGACAACGGGTGCACCTACCAGACCTGTCCTCTTGTGTAAGGTGTTTCCTCTTTAGATTTATCCCATTAAATGTAAACATGAGGAAAATAACATCCCCCAGAGTTATCAGTGTCCAGAATCTATATTTGTTTTCTCATTTTTGCCATTGCTTGTTCTACTTTTTTTTAAAAAAAATCCTCTCTGAGCAATAAACAGCATAAATTATTCAGCCAATTTCAGTCCAGTGGCATAAATCATACTCTAGACAACATACTACTGATGACAAATGCTTTGTCTAAGAGAAACACACCACTGAAGGTTTAATCAGAAGCTCTAAACTCAGTTGCTTGGTTTTAGACTTGGCAAGATGGAGTAAATGTTTCTGAATTTTTTTTTAGGACTGGGGATGGAAGAATGTCATGTTTCCCATGAGAATGTTGAAGTCATCTTTACTCACTCTCAGCTAGTTGGCATTGATATGAGAATATCTTCATGAAGAAAAATTGCAACTGGCAAATTGTTTAAGTTCCTGAGGTTTTTTCCTAGAATAGTTGAAGACTTAGTCCTCCATTTGAAGAACTGTCCTCCTTTCTGGTGACATGAAAATAGCCACCCTATCCTTAGTGAGTTTTCTTGCCTAAGCAGGGAAAGCAGAGGATTTGATTGGTTAATGTATCTAATCAGTCCTCTCTTATTTTTTTAAAGTAAAACTGTTCAATGAGGAATCATTTTGTGTGAAGCTATGCAAACCACACAACTGAAATAGTTACTGAAGAAGGGCTGGAAGGATATAGCATGGCATATTGCTTTGGTGTGAACTTCAGATGTGAAATTAGTCCCAGGAACACTGTTCAGACCCTTCTAGAAATAACTGATTGTTGCCTAGCTAGGTATTTCAGTAAAATGTCAGTGAGCTTATATTCTTTTTCCCTCTATAATCATCTTTAGGAAGATGCAGAAATACAAGGTACAGGTCATTTCAGAGAATAATTAAATATCTTACCTTGTTTGTTTGTTTGATATTCTTCCTTTCTCTCAACAAGGATTTGGTGAGACTACTTGTCTGTAGGTTGCAGTGATAAGGATGTCACAGTTAGCATAGCCATGTTTGAACCAATAGAAGTTATGAAGGTGTTGACCGACCATATCCCCGCTGATTCAACAGGCCCGCTATAATGAAATTTACTATGTTAAACAACAGGATTTTAAATAATATCACTATGATGCTCCCTTGCCAGTATATGGGAATTTTCTTCCATCTCTCTTCCATAAAGCATTTGAGCTGTCCAAAGAGTAGCTCCTGAGGGTTTCCCAGTCCTGGAGGGATGTATGTGGTTTGTAGTAAGATATATTATATCCCTCTTCTGTTAGAATCTGCTATTCTCATGAGAGGAAGTCCGGTGTTGAATGCCACTCTTTCAACAGTTAGATTGTACAAGGCTTTATGGTAAAATAAATAAATAAATAAATTGCAGAACTATAAGGTTATAGTGAATTATGTCACTATATACTATAAAATTTTAGAAAATGAACTCTTTGCAACTTATTTGCAAAATATTTGAAGCAAGTCTAGCTCACTTTAAATCTTGCTCAACTAATGCATTTTTGCATCTATTGTTCAAATTGGGAAATATGTGAGGTACTTAATGGGCATAATTCTATTTCTATTTGCGTAAAGTCTATATGACTTGATGTGCCTAGTTGTAGCTAAGTGATAAAATGCTGGGGTGTGTTTCAGTCATGTGTCTGCTCATTCACCTGAGGTGGGGCTTGGCATGTCATCAATTAGTCACAATTAGCTACAGCAAATTGGGCAGAACTTTTGCAAATACCAGTAGTATTCCAGCCAATATTGTAGAAATGCGTTTCAATGAGATCATTCATTCTGTGAAACAAATGCTTTTTGCTTTCTTGAGAAATAGTTTAGAAAGTAATTAGAAAAAAGAAAAACAAGCCATCATCCAATCTGTGAACTTCTAAGAAGACACAACCTGAGACAAATGCACTGTAGGGGCCAACATTAGTGCTTTAAGAAAGAGAGGGCAACGTTCTGAAATGGAAGATTGAACTATCGCTAAAGCTACAATTGAAATTAATATTCTCTTTATTGAGGTGAAAAGCTGTGTCTTTGAACATTTCAGTCTAACACAAATACCAGAAATAGTAAATCATTTCCTGAAGTGTCATAGAGATGGAAACTCTTATTCATCAGTGGCAAGTTCCCAGCAGCTCCCACCCTTATACTGATTTGACAACAGCAGGTTTAAGAGCTCTGTGCATGTTGGTGAAATTATGGGTTTGAGTTTGTTGTAGAATTACAGAGGGGTGTTATAGTGACTGAGCATGAATCTGAGCGTTTTGACACAGTCATCTGTACATTTAAACAAAGTGGAGGGAAAAGAGCCATGTGCTTCTCTTTGAGCTCATAGGAGGAAAGAAAGGATATAAATTTTAGGGGAAAAAATATTCTACGGACAAAGGTAGTGCAATTTTGAAAGTAAATCAGCAAAAGGTACTGCCAGATTGCCATGCCAATATCCAGCCTGCTTACTCTCTGAAGCACCCCTTAACTGGTTCATCAAAAGCCCTGGTGAAAAAATCCTCTCAGCTGACAATATCTTAACCCATCAATCCAGTTAGCCAGGTCATGGTGTAAGGCTAACAAGCCCAAGCACATTTAATGATCCTCTTTTGTTTTAACTAGTGAGCTTGTCTCCATCAAATAGCTACCTCCTCTACACATTATCAGGAGCACAGAAGTGTCTTTCATTCATTGACAGAACTGACTCATTGTGTCCTTTGTCCAAGATTATCCTGTACCGAATCCTTGAGCAATTAATTCTTCAAATTATTTGCATAGATATCTCAGAAAGCAGTTTGTTCATTCCATTTGATTCCTCCATATGCTAACTAAGAGAGCCAGGGACTTGTTGTTCCCCAAGAAGTCTTGGTAGTACATCCCCACTCCACTGCCATTGAAACTCAGGGTTGAGTTTTCCCTGTCTGATCTTCAGTTGTGTCCTTAGCTGAGTTTGACAGTTATAAACTGGTTTTGAATTCTTTACCCTTCACTAGGAAGGAGAACCTATTGTTGTTTAAGGAAGATAAATATGGCACCATTTCTGTGAAATCAGAGCCAGATGTTATTGTTGGAAACGGGGCCAAAAAGGAACATAAACATGTAAATTTTTCTTTTAAGAAGAAGTCCTATTAGCAAGGCCATCTTCTATTTTTAACTTCTTCTTCTTCTTCTTCTAATCTATGATTAGACACTATGGGTGTCTAATCATAGTGTAGCCTCAGTTTAAAACCACCATTATTGCCTGAGAGTTGAATTGTCCAAAATGAGCTGAGAAGTTTTCTTGAGAAAACTCAGTTTTTTCACTAATTTTACAGCATTTTGAAACTGAGGCACCATTTTGATTTCAGCGGTAGCACTGGATGTTAGCTTGTACTAGGGCTGTGCCTCAAATCTCAGACTGAACAAAACAGGCCTGATTTGAACAGAGTCTTGGTCAAAACGTAATGGATAGATTTGGTTCTGTGGTGAAGCAAAGTGAATTTGCAAATCATTTTGGATCTGGGATATAAACTAGATTGGATAGGGCAAAAGCAGCAGTAAAAACTATTGTTCTTTTAAAAAGCAAATTATAGTAGTGTTTAAAATGTAACTGCCTGAAGCTAGATGTCTGAAATTTGGTAAATCTACTACCTTTTTAGGATATGTTATGTACCTAAGTTTCATATATCTAAGTGCAAAAACAAAACAATGACAGCCATTTTGTTTTCCAATGCATTGACTTGAAAAATTGACAAACTCATTAACTGAAATCAAACTGAAATAATCCAAGGACAAACTGAACAGGAAGGGGCACAGATTGCTCCAGACTGAATCAGAATACATTTGGTAGCCCTGAATTGATATAGAATCCATGTGACGGAGTGAGTTCCTGTCGCTTGTCCCAGCTCCTGCCAACCTAGCAGTTCGAAAGCATGTAAATGCAAGTAGATAAATAGGTACCACCATGGTGGGAAGGTCATGTGACCATGGAAACTGTCTATGGACAAATGCTATCTCTATGGCTTGGAAATGGGGATGAGCACCGGCCCCTAGAGTAGGACACAACTGGATAATTGTTAAGGGGAACCTTTGCCTATGTTTTTGTCCTGGGGGAAAGAAAATCAGACTGTAATTTTAAATTGTGTTGCAGTTTTATACTGGTGGAGACTAGAGATGGGTGTGAATTGAAAAAATGGCAATTCACCATGATTTGTAATTCATCATTGATGAATCACGAATCACAAATTTATGATTTTTTCTGACGATTTGACAAACTGATTTGTCAATTCATATTGATTTTAAAACCCTATAAAATGCCTCTGTCTGTCTGTCTGTCTGTCTGTCTGTCTGTCTGTCTGTCTGTCTGTCTGTCTGTCTAATATGCTGCCTTTCTCCCCATAGGAGACTCATGAGACCTCGTAGTCAATTAAAACTACATGGTAATCACAATTCTAAACAGCATAAGAAAGAATGCTGAAAACAAGTAAACATACAACAATATTAAAAACCACAATTAAAAATAATTTTAATTCTTTTTTAAAAAGCATTCTTAAATTCTTTGAATCCAAAACATGCAGCATTCCAAAACAAAACCAAACACCCAATTTATTACTTAAGAGCCTGCCTGAAAAGGAAGGTCCTTGCCTGATGATGGAAGGACAAGAGAGAGGGGGCCAACCTATCTCCCCATAGTAGTGCATTCCAAAGCTGGGGGCAGCTACTGAGAAGGTCCTCTGTTCTGTCCTCATCAAATAACCCTGTGACTATGGTGGAATTGAGAAGGGAGCCTCTCCAGAACATCTTAAAAGCTGAGGAAGCTCATATGGGGTAATAACAGGCCATCAGATATCCTGGACCCAAGCATTCATGACTGGGAATAGCTCACTGATTCAGTCTCCTTCAGGACATTTTCTCTGACAAAACAGATAATCAGCATGAAAATGCACGTGTAGATGTCATAGACATAGCCTTTAATTGCAACTGCACATTTATAGCTAATATAGAGCATTTCTGTACATAAGGCTTTTTCCTAATAAAAGCTAGAGTTTGCTAAACTCTGCTTCACTAAAAGTGGTTTGGTGTGTACTTTGTACTCTAATACTCATTCACTCTGAGTGCAACATGCTCTTTCCTGATGAAACTTGGAAGTTTCTCCATTGAAAAATGATGTGTCTTATGGATTGTATGGACTAAGCAATTTTAGCTATGGCAGAGCAATAAAACACGTTCTAGCCATGGATTCATTCAAGGTGCAAGGACAGGTATTAACCTTGGTGGGTCTATTATAGCATTTATTTTTGAAGCAAAAAGGGGGAGGAAGAGACCAAAAGGCATCAGTATTTAAATTTCTCTACCATTCATCTGTGGAAGAAAAATTTCTAGATCTTGGATAGCCAATAATAAACTGCTTCCAGGATTAGTTATCAATGGCTATTTTAAATCACAGCATTGTAGTAGTTAATCAGGACTGCAATTGTGTACATATTGTCTCAGACATACGTATGCAAAGGATTGCAGCCTAAGTGCCAGTTGTACATAAATTAAGGAACAAAAGAATTGCTTATGAAGTAGTTCCATTCATATACAACTAGCTGTGTTTTAGATGATGCCTCTAAGCTAGATTGGTGTAAAGCTCCCATATCTTATACTGTTTGCCCTTTGCTTCATTTTAGCATTCTTTAGAAAATGGCCATAAGGTTTGTCTTCAGACAAAGGTCTCTTGCCTCTGGAAGCTAAAAACCAAGTGGTCCAGTTCTGGGTGGAAAGTTAGATGGGAGCATTAATAAAATCCATAAGCTCATCCCTGATTTCTCCACAGTTAAGGATATCATGCCTTCTACAGCTTTCTAAAACTAGCAAGTAAGGGGCCACTACAAAGGGTTAGATGACTAGGTCACTGCTAGTATGTTATCATCAAAGGCACTCATAGCTAAGGTCTGTTAGAGATAGGCAACTGGAAGCTGTACACATTTTGCAATGTATTTATTTTAAAGATTTTTATTCTCCTTCCTTTCATGCAGCATAAAATGGAAAACAAATGACACAAGTTGAATGGGGATCTCCATCCACCACTTAAAGGAAAAATGAAAGAGGGAAGGCGCATAAGAAACAATTATAACTCAACAAGTACAGTGGGGTCTCTACTTAAGAACGTCCCTACTTAAGAACAATCCAACTTAAGAACAGCTCCATTTGCTAAATTTTGCTTCTACTTGAGAACAGAAATCCAAGATAAGAACAGGAAAAAAAAAACCTTTCCTGCTCTTTTTTTAACCTTAGGTCATCTTAGGTTTAAAAAAAATTCTCCCCCTAGTGGTAGAGTACGTATTAACCAGTGGTAGAGTACGTATTAGTTCCTATGGGAACTAATGCTTCAATGTACAAACACACCTCTACATAACCAAACAAACAAACAAACAAACAAACAAACAAACAAACAAACAAACAAAAAAACAAAAAAACAAAAAAACAAAACAGCCAGAACGGATTAATTGGTTTTCAGTCCATTCCTATGGGAAATTTTGCTTCAACTTAAGAACGTTTCAACTTAAGAACACCATTCCAAAACGGATTAAGTTCTGAAGTAGAGGTTCCACTGTAGTTTCTATGGATGGAAAAGAGCAGATACGGATTAAATGGTTTTCAATGCATTCCTATGGGAAATGCAGATTCAACATAAGAACTTTTCAACTTGAGAACCACCTTCCAATACGGATTAAGTTCTTAAGTAGAGACCCCACTGTAACTGCAAATATATCCCATTTGCCTTCATAAAAGGGACTGAGGGCTTGTCCATGCTGGCCCTTTTGGAGTAGGCTGGCGTGGGCAAATACCCACCTCAAGTGGTGTGATATGCCATTTGGTGTGATCATCACATCCAAATGGCATATCAGAGCTCAAGCATCTCTGTTTGGTCCAGCTCCTTCCTGTGGGAATTTACGTTATTGCGAAGTGGCTTAATAAGTGAGGCACTTCAGGATATCAGCAAATTAAACACTTCTTCTGCTCCTTGGTGGAGGGGCAGGGGAAGTAATTCTTTTAAAAGATGGAAGTATTGCTTTGTCTTAAAGAACCGGTCAAGAAATTATCTGCAGCTGAATCCACAGATTTACTTCTGTGGATGGGTTGAGGAAGTGAAAAAAATGGTTTAAAGTATATTAGGGCAGTGCATCACTTAAAATCTGCATTACTTAAAAAAACTAAATACAAATGGAAAAATGGGAGGAGAAAGGAGGGGCAATGAAGGGGATTTTTGTTTGCTTTTTTTGACTGGTTTTTGACCAGACCTTTAAGAGAAATGCCAACAAAAATTCCACTTGTTGCCCTTCCTGCTTCCGCTTCGTTCCACTTCTGCTTCTGGGAGGAAGTTTTCAGTTTGTGTGTTTTTAAAAAAGTGATGCAGTGCACATGTGCTGCCGGAGTATACCTGTTGTTGTTGAGCTTCCTTGCCCCCTTCACAGAGCTGAGAAAGTGTTTAATTTGCCAATATTCTGAAGTGACTCTCTTCTTAAGCCATCTTATGGTTAGGTTAGGCATCCTTCAGTCTTGAAAGACTATGGTAACGTGCTCTGTATGGAGGATTTGGAACAGCATCTAGTGTGGCTGAGGAGGTCGATTTGAGAGTGACAGTCCCTTCCATACTGAAGACAAATACAATCTGTGCCCTGTCCTGCTCCCTGATTTTGCTGCTTTTGTGACTTCCTCTTTGCCTCGGCCTGCTGGACAAGGGTCTCTTCAAATTGAGAGAGGCCATGATGCACTGTCTGCCTCCAGGCTGAACGCTCAGATGTCAGGATTTCCCATCTGTTGAGGTCCATTCCTAAGGCCTTCAGATCCCGCTTGCAGATGTCCTTGTATTGCAGCTGTGATCTCCCTGTGGGATGATTTCCCTGCACTAATTCTCCATACAGGAGATCCTTTAGAAGCCACCTTATGATACTGGCAAATTAATAATGGGCTGGTGTGGATCTAATAGGGTCACTTAGCAAATGGCAAAGCACACCTCCTAGCAACCCTATTTAGCCTGATCCAGCCTACTTCAGAATGGACATGTGGACAAGCCCTTGATGACTGCAAGGGGGATGCTTTCGGTGTCCCTGGAGGAGTCCTATGGTGCCCTTGCACCATGCCTGTTAATGATCCTGATGGAGACTTCAGTTACTGGGAACCAGGAGGGTGCAGACAGGAAGAGGCCACAAGTGTGATAGAGGAACTGGCTGAAGTGTGTGAGGAGGTGGCGGCTGGGTCTAGGTAAAGGTAAAGGTTCCCCTTGACATTTTCAGTCCAGTCATGTCCGACTTTAGGGGGCGGTGCTCATCCTGTTTTCAAGCCGTAGAGCCAGCGTTTGTCCAAAGACAGTTTCCATTGTCACGTGGCCAGCATGACTATGGAACGCTGTTTTACCTTCCCACCGAGGTGGTACCTATTTATCTACTCGCATTTGCCTGCTTTCGAACTGCTAGGTTGGCGAGGAGCTGGGACAAAGTGACGGGAGCTCACTCCATCGCATGGATTTGATCTTACGACTGCTGGTCTTCTAACTCTGCAGCACAGAGGCTTCTGCGGTTTAACCCGCAGCGCCACCATGTCCCTTCGGCGGCTGGGTGTAGCTGGGTATAAAAGAGGAGGGGGAGAAAGAATGGGTGTATGTGTCTCATTGCCCTCATCTGGATCTAAGGGGGAAGAGTGGGAAGAAGCTGAGGAGGAGCTAGACCTAGTCTTCTCTGCTGTGGGCCAGGAGGAGTATGCTGAAGTCCAGAACCCTTGGATAGGAGAATGGGTTTGAATATCCTTCAGCTGAGGAGGGGAGAACTGGCAGAAATGCCCTTACCTTCAGCCCACTGGTATCTCCACTTCCTGAATCTATCTTGTGGAGACCATGGTGACTGGAGAAGCCCCACAGCCCCCACCGTGTCCCAATGAAAGTGCTGGAGGTGGAAGTATCAAAAGGAATGTCAGGAGGGAGTAGGCAGGGCTGAAGAGTGGTGAACAGCCATTACTAAAATCCTTCCTTAAAGGGCATGAGTTGGCCTGAGACTGCCAACAGCCTTTAAACAACTCAAACCCAGTGCCAGAAACAGGGGTTCAGATACAGCCTGGAATTGGTGGGGGGCTGGTGAAGCCAACACAGCCCCACAGCAAACTGGCAAGATGCGGTGCAACCGGTGGCCAGTCTTTTCTTATACCCCATTCCTTAACACAAATACAATCTGTTTTCAGCAGCTCTGGGTGCCTGGAGTTTATGGAAGCCATGACTGAGAAGGGTCTCTCTACTATCCTTACCCTGAGCAGATACTCACAATGACACATAACAACAACAGATGTGAACAAGAGCAATATTACAAAATAATAATATTTTGTAAGCTGCCCAGAGTAGTGGTATGTTCATTAAATGGCTGGGGAATAAGTAAGTAAGTAAGTAAGTAAGTAAGTAAGTAAGTAAGTAAGTAAGTAAGTAAGTAAGTAAGTAAGTAAGTAAGTAAGTAAGTAAGTAAGTAAGTAAGTAAGTAAGTAAGTAAGTAAGTAAGTAAGTAAGTAAGTAAGTAAGTAAGTAAGTAAGTACCGTATTTTTCGCTCCATAAGATGCACCAATTTTTTAGGAGAAGAAAACAGAAAAATATAATCTGTTTTCTTTGCTCCATAAGGCTTTCCACCCCCCGTTTTGTGGGAAAAAAGTGTGTCTTATGGTGCGAAAAATACGATAATAAATAAATAAATAAATAAATAAATAAATAAATAAATAAATAAATAAATAAATAAAACTTTTATATGAGGTATCCTAATGTTGAGTAGCATGACACTTCACAGATGCCTCCAGAGGATGATGGATCATCAAGGAGTGGAAAGCCACAAAAGATACAATCCAAGACACTAACGTTTAATATCTTATTGGCAAAAACATCACTTTGTGTCTTCTTGACAATACATCTACTTTCACTAGACTTAGGACAATGTGATCCCTGTTTACATGGAAGTTAATGTAATGGATTGCTATAGAATGTACGTTCACATGACTATGTAGGGTGGCACCCTAAAAAGGCTTTTTCCCCCTGTTTAATAAATCCTATAAATGTATTCGCGAAGGCTTTCATGGCCGCAATCTAATGGTTGTTGTGGGTTTTTCAGGCTCTTTGGCCGTGTTCTGAAGATTGTTCTTACTAACGTTTCGCCAGTCTCTGTGGCCGGCATCTTCAGAGGACAGCACTCTGTGTGTCCTCAGTGCTGTCCGCTGAAGATGTTGGCCACAGAGACTGGCAAAGCGTTAGGAAGAACAACCTTGAGAACACGGCCAAAGAGTCTGAAAAACCCACAACAACCATTAAATCCTATAAAATCTATCTGTGATAACAAAACATTTGAAAGAAGCACACATTTCAATGTGTTTGTGTGTAGTTTAATTTTTCTTATTTAATGCAGCAGCAGTAGTTGTTACTGTTTTAAAAAAAGAGCCCTTGCTGAACATTTGTGTGTGCATATGAGCAGAAGCATTCACGAAAGAGATGTAATGGGCCAGTTTACAGCTATACCTAAGGATGTCTGAGGCTGCATTGAATTATTGGTTTATGAAGGAGATAATATTATCAGGTCACCATAAAGCTAAGCGGTATTACGCTTTAGCTGATAATTTCTGGGGGAAAGTGCTTACATTTGAAATGAAAAGGAAAAGAACAAAATATATCTAGCCACAGTGCTGACTGAAAAAAATATTTATATTTATATTAAACCCCCTTAGCTAGATTTTCAGACACATCACTGCTTAAAAAGCAGTCACCTGACAAAAACAGTTCTAATTATTACCCCCTTGGGCTAACATTTTTCAGAGTGGCTGGCTAAAATGCACTTCAGCTCATAATTTCTATCTGTGACAGTGGAAGACATAACCTAGTTTCCTCTAATGCAAAAGTCTCTAATCTAGAGGGCAGGACCTTGTTCCGTATAACACTGAAGGGAGAAAATGCAATTTGAGCACAAGGAAATTGCACACATAGTTTGATAGTTGTACCATTCTCATATATTTTTCCCCAGGTTTAAATGTCTTGTTTTATTTCATACTAAATTACAACCTAGCTAAAACCAGGGTGCATTTTTTCAGAGATTTCATACTGTAATAATAAAGGTTGTCTTGGTCTAATGTTACATATGAATGCAGGTTCTTGCAGTTTGCCTATACAATCAGTTCAAAAGATGGGGCTACAAAGATTGTTGTTGTTGTTGTTCCTTACTTAAATGGCACATGTGCATAATAAACAAGATTTGTCTGTTCCATTTAATCATATATGACATTGATGAGTATAGTAATGGTGAATTACAACTCATTTTGAATGCAAGCAAAAAACTGTTGCTATTAACGTAACTGAATCATGGTTGATCTAAATTTCAACTAATAATAGGTTGGCAGTACCTGATAAATACTGTGGAAGGTGGGGAACAGAAGGCTGAAATCTTTTGCTCATGCTACTGGGACAGACCTGGATGATGCTCAGAGAAACAGCAAAAGATGATGAGATTCCTGAAAAAAAGCATAATTAAGGCTCTTCCAGCAACATTCTGAATGTGACAAATGGCAAATCACTTGAATTTTGTTCCCTTGCATATACAGAAACCATGCCATGATTATATGCTAGGATAACATGTCACCTCCTCAGTAGTGGCTCCCTATCTTGGAACTTTTTTAAAAGGTTGTTTTCAACTGAGATTATACTTAGCTTTGCATTTTAGTATAGGTTCTCAATGCTTGATAATGCAGTGAAGGTACACGAAATATCACCAGCGTGTTGTTAACTTTTGTTAGCTGAATGGTATATCCACAGCTTCGATGTCACAGAGGGATTAGGTAGGCATATGTCAATGAATCCCTTTGACTTAGTTTTTCTGATGACATAGGAACATTGTATAACATAGGACGGGACAAATGGGTGCAAATGATTTGAAAGAGCTAAGAGCAAAGTTTCCTACAGTGCAGAACATAGGAATTGCTTATAGACTACAGCATTATTCCGTCACTCAAATATGCAAAACACACACAAAAAGGAAAATAAGCAAGGCACCCCCCCGCTCTGTTGTCAGTTTGCTTACATGAAACAACAGGCCACAAGAAAACGGGCAAAAGTTCTCATTTGCATGAAGATTCTGGCCTGTTTTAGAGGTTTATCCCATCCAGATTCTGAATGGCTGAATACAGCTTCATAGGTTTTTGAATAGCATAGTACCTAGCCATATCAGTCACTCAGTTTTGAGGTCATTCAGTCAACACGGATATGACACTACCCGGTTATTTATGTAATAGTGTCCTAGTCACAAGTTGGACAGGTAGTGAAGGGCAATTTTGCTATCAAACATAGAGAAGGCTTAAGAATTGTGAATGCTTCATTCTGTACATACAGCTCCTACCTGGACACAATGAGTCAGTCAATTTATTTGTTTCAACCATAGGTCATCACAAAAATATCCTTACAAATCAAGTATAATGGTGGGAAAAATGTACAGATATATGAATAAACCAGGAGATGACACAAGCAAGCTAGTTGGAAATGAAGATTTTATGCAATGGCTTTCATGACAGTTTATATCAGATGATTTCCACAACAGGAAATTTCAATGGTCTGGACAAACTAAGAGGTAAGAAGTGCATCCACCTCAGTGAGTAAGTAGAAAATTATCTAAAACACTGCAAATCCCAACAGATTAGTATGAAACTGGTCATTTTTGGAGTGTTTTTTTTTTTTTGGCTAAGCAATGTCAAACATAATAGTAAGATCCTCAATTACATTTTGGCTGCATATACAAAAATGTAAGTTTACTAGCACTCCAGTGTACCTGCTGTCCAAGACAGCTGAAGGCATCATCCAGAAAGCCAGTCTTGTATATATTTTCCTTAGGCTACAAACTTGCACACACTTACTTTGGAGTACCAAGCCCCATTGGACTTCATTGGGCTTACAATTTAACAGACTCGCAGAAGATAGCACTATTAAAACTAGGTTTGATCTACCTTGAAAAAAGTAATACAGTACTAGTGCAAACAGTGAACATGTCTGATATTGAATCCTTATCAAATCTTCAATCACCTTTGGTAGTCTATGACTCCTTACTGCTGTCACCATTCTCACATAGCATAAGAAAGCAGTACCTGTTTTTCTTTGCCCAACTATTCTAAACCAGTTATTGCACAAATCATTTTTATACAGATAAATGATGTCCTTGTCAGACATGTAGCTGTCAGCCTAGAGGTGATGGCATCTGGATGCTTAGGCATGGCAATAAGATACTGAAATGAATATGAGTAAATCTATCATTAGTCCTGCTTTGTTATTACAAAAATTCATTGGACCGGAGTCAGACAGGCCTGTTCCTACAATTAGACAGATTAGATGGTGCTACAGATGGGCAACAGTGAGGTGGTGGGGAACAGATCTATGAATGCTACTTAGCCTGGCCCAAACCACCTAACTTATCTGACTGCCCTCATCTATGATGGGGGAATGCTGTTTTATTGGCAGTGACATTCACTTATCACCTTGGTGGGTTTCTGCATATGGAATGGGAAGGGCAACCAATCTGATCCTTTGCTCCAAGCAGCAAGAGATCTTGTTCTGGCTTGTTATCCATTCAATTATTGCAAAGGGAGTTGATTCGACTCATGAGGTAATCGATTTCTAGTTTGTTTGTTTTAATGAAGGCTACTTGAACTGCTCAGAAGAATGAACAACCATGAAGTGGACTTATGCTTTCATCAAGATAGTCGCTCTTTAAGTAGGAAGTCTAGCTATTCAAAAGTTATGACCTACTCTGTACTGAAATGAGTTCTGCAGCACCACTTGTCCCAAACAGTTTTTTGACTTCAGCTTTTTTTTATCTAAGGACTCGAGAAGATGTGATGCTCTTGATATTATTGTCCATGAGCACTGTCCATACTGGCCGGAGCTAGTGGGAACTGGGGTCCAATAACACCTGGAGGCTCATGGGTGGTCCACCCATAGGGTAACTGAGGACAAACTATTCATGTTGGCAGAGAAATGCAACTTCCTTAGTAAGTATTTTAGCCTACTTGGGTTAAAGAGATAAGAGCCATATTATCTTACAATTGGAGACAGCTGGCAAAAATGAGGATATTTCAATTGCCCCAGTACATTATTTATATAGAAATTAAAGAGGTAGGTTAAGAACAGGAATCTCCTGATTAACTCTTCAATTTATTAACAGTTTATTAGCCATTTGGGCATTTAAATGTATTCTAATGTTCAAATCAGTTTTGTCTAATGAGCTCAAAGAGCAGGAGTCTTCTGTTAATATCAGATATTTTTTTCTCCTGTGGTTATAAGCCTTTTGCCTTATCATAGGGCATTCAGTGTGGACTTGATGATCAGTTTTAGAGAGAGTACTGTGATATAGAAGGCTGACCACCAAAGAATTGATGCTTTTGAAATGTGGTGCTGGAGGAGACTGTTGAGAGTCCCCTGGACTGCAAGGAGAACAAACCTATCAATTCTGAAGGAAATCAAGCCTGAGTGCTGACTGGAAGGACAGATCCTGAAGCAGAGGCTCCAATACTTCTTGGGAGGAAAGCAATGACAAACCTAGACAGCATCTTAAAAAGCAGAGACTCACCCTGCCGACAAAGGTCTGCATAGTCAAAGCCATGGTTTTTCCAGGAGTGATGTATGGAAGTGAGAGCTGGACCATAAAGAAGGCTGACCACCAAAGAATTGATGCTTTTGAATTGTGGTGTCGGAGGAGACTCTTGAGAGTCCCCTGGACTGCAAGGAGATCAAACCTATGCATTTTGAAGGAAATCAACCCTGAGTACTCACTGGAAGGACAGATCCTGAAGTTGAGGCTCCAATACTTTGGCCATCTCATGGGAAGAGAAGACTCCCTGGAAAAGATCCTGATGTTGGGAAAGTCTGAAGGCAAGAGGAAAAGGGGATGACAGAGAATGAGATGGTCCGACAGTGTCATTGAAGCTACCAACATGAATTCGACCCAACTCTGGGAGGCAATGGAAGACAGGAGGGCCTGGTGTGCTCTGGCCCATGGGGTCACGAAGAGTTGGACACGACTTATTGACTAAACAACAACTGTGATATAATAAACAACAGCACCAACTGTCCCAGTGCCCTGGGACTATGCAGCTTGCCTAAAGCCACATAGGCTGGCTATTTGTCTAGCAAGCACAGTAGGGAATTGAATTTCCAACCCCTGTTTTTTCAGTCAGCAATGTATACCACCAGATTATTATTGTTTTATTAACAAAAGCACAATGGAGGTTAATTTTCATATGAAATTATGCATCTTACACATTATTCACAAACTGAAGAATTGTACTAATCAATAGCATTTGTTTCAAATGTACAATTTCCATTATCTTAGTACAAACAAAGAATTGTTCTGAATGTAAGTTTGGATGAAAATATCAATCAATTGAATGGGTGATCCCATTTCCCACCAATTTTAATTATTTACAGATACATTGAGAAGAGTGTCAGGGTTTTTTGTTAACCATGTTTCTACAGCTATATTTGAAGTATATGTAGTTTTAAGATCTAGGGCATGTAAACTCAAGATTCCTTGGCTAGTCATATAAAATAAATATGAACTCAAATTTTCTCATAGATGTTCTTGGTTTTGAAATTGTTATATTTCTCCAAACAAAGAATTTATGTGCGGTAACAGTCGGACAAAACTTTGGTTGCTTTTTCAAACTATAACCTAAAATACAATTCAGGTACTTATAAAAAGAAACAGGAAAATTGCTTTTCTCTGTAGCTGACATTTAAGTTTATAAAGCCACTGATGATCCTTCGTCATGTATAACACTAAGATAGGAGGATTTGTTTCTACAGTATTTCATATTAAGGGTCATTACTAACACATGTAAAGCTGACATTAGGAAACATTAATCACAATTACATCCCTGTGAACTTATAAAAACTTAACACGGGATGCTGATGTGACAAAATGTTTTTCTGCCAAGTCTCAGGATTAAAAATAGAAAAATTTGACAATGAGAATGTTGAATAAAATTAATCCACATTCTAAAATAGGATTTAGCTAAATAACTTTCCTTGAAGGGAAAAATGGGAGATTTCCTGTTTTCTTATTATGGTGAAGGCATGTAGAAGCTAGGAAAGTTGAGAAATCAAAGTCATATTCAGTTCAGCTCATAACTATATGTGGAACTCACACATAGTGAAGGAGGTCTGCTAGCCCTGCCCCTTTCCCATCTTTTAATCATGGAAATAGGACTGTCTGAAGATGGGGTTAGCTGCTGAACCCAGCTTGTTTCTGTACATGAACCAGTATCCTAATGGGTATGTGTGCCTCACATGGAGGTAGTATCGGAGGACAACCCCTGTGAAAGCTGCATGTCCATGATGAAAAAGATGACAGGAGGTGGGACTAATGTGCTCCCCTCCACACATACCTGGCCTCCACATACTCCCCTCAACACAACACAACCCATGGCCTCCATGTACTTTTAAGCATGGCCAAATAGGTTTTGGCTTTATAAATTCCAGCAGTCAGCAAGTAGATTTGCACCCTCAGCAGCAATGTGTGGAACAGAACTTCTGTTTTTTGTTTCCTGAGTGTTCTGACTAGAGATGGAAGAAGTTTATTCTATTGGCTACCTCCCTGGACATGCTCCAGGAGTTGTAGTCCTTAAAAAAATGTGACATTGAGTACATTTGTTTTGGACATAATTCTTGGCTCAAAAATGTACATTAATAGACACTCAAATGCTTAGTTTGAGAGAAAATAAATGTGTTTTAAGTAAAGAAAAAATATTAAGATATATATTCAGACCTGTTCAAACAGAGATTCATACAGTAATGGATGGAACAGATGTACAAATGAAAGCCTTTAAAAGGGATGGGATTGGACAGAGGCAGAGCTTTTAAAAATCAGTTTAAAAATAATTAGCCATAGTTTCATTTCCATGGCCCTAGGAGGTAGTTAGTTATTGGTACAGTTACTACTAGAAGAATGACTTTTTGCTTTCTTATTATTCTAAGGGAACTAAAATAGATCCTCTGTCACATTATTCAAAAGAAACTGAATCATACAAGCAGAGGTGTTGTCCTGGGGTACAAAAGACAGTTTAAAATGTTACATTTAAACTGGAAAAGAGCAAAGTTATATCCTATTACATTATAATCACAATGTAATTTAAGTCTGCCTTGTGTTATTGAAAAAAAAAAGAATCAATTCACAGTAAACAATTAATTGTAATTAATTAATTTCTATCTCTGGAATTAGGATGGTTTGACTAATACATCTGGTCTCTTTGTTGCTCTTTGGTAAGTAGCAGATGGTGGGTGTAATTGTGTGTTGATTAATATACTTGGTTCCAGCCATTCAGCTATGCAGTATCTGCAACCGGAAAACAGGCATAGTGGCATCAGTGGTTTGAGTGGCAAAAAAACACAAACAAACCTGGAACTATTGCTATTGTAGCCACAGATATTGTATAGCTAAAGTATTCAGAAAATTTCATTCTGTACAGATAAGACCTTTCGAAGAGGGTGGATGAAATATGAGGGACAAATTTCAAATCTATGGCTTATAGATGCTGTGCTCCAGAATGAGCAACCAAGCAAGAGCTGAGGACAAAGGAAGACATAGATCCTTTTTATACATTATGTTGGTGATGTGGATGCCACTGTGACTAAACTTCTTTATAAGTTGCTGGAACAGCATAACAAGCCATGAGCTTCATGGATGAACTTTAGCTCTTTTCCACACCAATATTGTTCTAGATATGAGGCAATGCACTAATGGGAAGCAGTCAAATCATAAACCAAGAACTTTGGAGCTTCCTATGGTACACCATCAAAGGGGAAATGTGTTGTCAGCATATTGAGAATAGGAGTCTGAAGTCATCTTATTTAGGGTATTTTATCTGTCCACAACCTAAATATTGGATCGGAACCCAACATTTCTCTGATCAATGAAGATGAGTGAGTCATAGAATCTTGTGATCAAAGAAGCCCACTCAGGTTATCCAAATATCCCTGGATGGTTTGGATCTCTGAAGGAGTGCCTCTCCCTGTATAAACCTGCTTGATGTCTTTCTCTGTATCCCATCATTGAGAACAGTTCATTATATGGAGACACGTAGCACTCCAAGTGTGGAATGCTTTCCCCTTGAAGGCTCAATTGGCACCAATAGTGACATCATTTCGGTACTAAGTCAAGACATACTAATTTATTAGAGCCTTTGAGGCCTAGCAAGTTTTACTCTTATATTTTTAATATTTGGGTGTTTTAATGTTGTTTTGTTTGATTTTAAATTGATAGATGGTGGGGTATAAATGTTTAAATCAGTCAATCAGTTGGCTCTCCAGGTATTGTCAGAGTGCACTTTCTGTCATTCCTATGCTTGCTTTGGCTGTTGGGAGCTACAGTTCAACAATATCTAGATGTTGCCCACACATGGTTCAGATGTCAGCGCACATATGTCTCACATGAATAATGCAAGTATGTGTGTGTATTAGCTAAATCATTTTTAAGTAGGGATTTAAACACTGATTGCATAGTGGAAAAAACAAAAACAAACCCCAATCCACCTTGTGCTCTAAAAAGTGGTGTAAATTAATGATGTGTACTCAGATTCAGAAATATTTGGAATGCACAGAATGATGTCATATTCACACAGTTCTGAATACATCCAAATCTGAATTTGATAGTTCCGAATATCTGTAATAATAATTTCGACTGTTTGGAGTCCCATTTCCTCCTGTAGATAAGAAAGCAAAAGGCTTCCTCTGCTTGCTAGAGGAAGAAGTGAAAGTGAAATTCTGAATCTGAATTTTGGTGCTGGTGCACATCCCTAGCATAAACTGCTATCTAATCTTTATGTTGGAAAAAAACCCCACAAATTTTCCCACAGAGTAAAAAACACTAGCTTTGGCTTCTGGGAAAACTTGTTCATTAAAATACTAAATGGACAGGAAGATCATCATACATGTTTTCTATAAATCTCAGTGTAAGTACAGAAATATTTTTGTAGAAAACCTGATAAATGACAAGAAGTAGGCATAAGCAGAACACATAGAACCATAGGTGATTGTTACTGACAAAAGCTCCTCAGGAGTAAAATATCACCCAGTTTTAACTTACATGTAAGGTAATTTTTAAAATTTCCATTAAAGTGTTTTTTAAATTTATGTAAATAATGCTGCATGATAATAAAATCATGATAAAATTATCACACACCTGCAGAGAATTTGAAATGTATTAAGATGATAAATAAACCTCTACTACTAAATTTTATACATTTATTAAATTCTATTTCACCTGTGCCATATATGAACTATAACCCCAGTTTGTAATTTGCAAGACACTATTTTACAAAATTCATAGTGATGAGTTTTTGTATTCCAGAGTAGGGTTCCTCAAAATAGTGGGAAATGAGAACAGTAACTGCTCATAGACACAGTATTATAAAATTATCATATTTCTGCAATAAACTCTTTGGTTTGACGATGCTCCCCATGACCACTTATCTACCTTATTTGAAAGTGATTTATGCACACATAACCCAAGACACATCTGTATATAAATTATTTTTACATTACTTACCATGAAATCAGTTAGGAGAAACAGCCAAAAATATGGCCACTAATAGGGAAAAAGAATAATAATAACAATAGAAAAAGAAAAACACCCATATTCAATTGAGTATGCCTTATCTTTTCAGTTAATACAAACATTTTCTGGGATCGCCTGGGCTTATTATTTCTACTTTGTTATTTATACTTCTCTTCCTTTCTCAATTTTGTCTCAACAGTTTGCATAACATTCTGAAGTGTTTTTACACTGTCATCTTGTCTCCCGTAATTTCTAAGTGGCCCAAACATCCTCATTACAAACAAAGTGAAATGAAACAAAATCCAGAAAGTACAGAATTCCAACACGTTTCTAAAAGATCAGAGTCCTGCTGCACATTCTTGCTCAATTTAAATAAACTAAACTCCACTTAGTATACCCTCCCCTAATGGGCACCCCCACTGGGGACTTTGTGAGATTACCACTATGGACAAGGACTCACTACAGCTGGATATGTAAACAAGTCCATAATCCATTTGAAAGAACTCTCACAGTTTGGCAGAGCTTGCGCTGTTGTTAACATACTGTGCCAAAGCAATAACAAAGGCATCCGTTAAAGTTTATTCATGAACTTGTATTAATCAAGAAATTTTCCAGAAATCACTTGTAAATGAGGGACCTTCCAGAAATGTACCATTTGGAAAAGAATGTTTCCAGATGACTGTTTGCTTATCTGCAACATGTTCCTCAAAATAAATCACATTTTTATCCAAGTTGAATGGAGACAGAAAACACATTGCTGCTGTATAGCGTAAGGGAGGTTCTTGTTTGATCTTCGTCCACTATTTGGTCTGTCAGTTGCTACTTCCACTCCCCTCAGAATTTAGGTCAAAGTTCTAATTTCACAGGAGGTGGCCGGAGACATTTCTGGCAATATATTTAAGGAATACAAAGTGAGGATTAAAAACGATGGTCAGATGAACAATAGATGTTATCTGCCTATAGACTGTACTCAGAATTTGTGCCTTTGTGTTTTGAGCTGCTGATCTTAACCCTATTAAAATGACAATCTTCTGGGGTTTGGCCTTCAGTGGGGCAAATGCAGATCAGAGTACAATAATAGTGGTTTAATAGATACATGTGGGACGTCAGAGAGCTGTTTTCATATATGCATAATGTCCTGTGAAGACTAGTATTGTAAATTAATTAAATTGTTTGGTGAAATGGCCTTTTTTCTGGAGAAAAAGTCCTTGGGCTTTGGGCTTCCCGTTGTTTCAGAGGCTCTGCTTGACAACTACTTCCACATAGTGGTGCTCTACGTTGGTTTTCATAGAATCATAGAATAATGAAGTTGGAAGGGGGCTATAAGGTCAACACCCTGGTCAATGCAGAAATAGATAAATCAAAAGATAAATTTCTCATGGATGCCTCCAGTGTTGGAGCACTCAGCACCTCTCAAGGTAATTGGTTCCATTGTCATACTGCTCTAACAGTTAAGAAGTTTTTCCTGATATTCAATTGAAATCTGGCTTCCTGTAACTTGAGCTCATTGTTACATGTCCTGCATTCTGGGTTGATCCAGAACAGATCCTGCCCCTCCTCTTTATGTCAGCCTTTCAAGTATTTAGAAAGTGCTATCTTATCTCCCCACAGTCCTTTTTTCTCAAGGCTATGCATGCCCAATTCCTCCAGTTTTAACTCATAGGGCTTGGTTTCTAGCCCCCTAATATCCTTGTCGTCCTCCTCTGAACTTGTTCCAATTTGTCAGCATCCTTCTTGAAGTGCGGTGTCCAGAACTGGACACAATACTCAAGATGAGGCCTAAGCATTGTCAAATAGAGGGGAACTGGTATCTCATGGGATTTAGAGACTGTACTTCTATTAATGTAACCTAAAATAACATTTGCCTTTTTTGTGGCCACATCACACTGTTGGCCCATATTCAACTTGTGAACTATGATGATTCCAAGATCTTTTTGCTCATAGTATTACTCAGCCAGGTAACACCCATCTTGTAACTGTGTGTATGGTTTCTTTTTCCTAAATACAGTACTATGCATTTATCCCTGTTGAATTTCAGGGATGTTATTTTAAGCTCAGTACTCCAGCCTATCTAGATCATTTTGAATTTTGTTTCTGTCTTCCAGAGTATTAGCTGTTCCACCCAATTTTGTTGCATCTGCAAATCTGATTAGCATTCGCTGAACCCCCTGATCCAGGTCATTAATAAAAATGTTGAAGAGCACTGGGCCCAAGACTGACTTCTGGGATACCCCACTTGTTACCTCCTCCCAGTTTGGGAAGGAAGCCATTAATAATCATTTTCTGAGTAGGATTCTGTACCAAACTTTGTATTCACCTGACAGTTTTCTCCAGCTCACATCTAGTTAGCTTGCTAATCAGAATATCCTGGGGCACTTTGTCAAAAGCTTTGCTGAAGTCAAGATATATGATGTCTACAGCATTCTCTCTGTCTATCCGGGAGGTTACCCATTCAAAAACTGAGATCAGATTAGTCTGGCCAGGTTTGTTCTTGACAATTCCATGTTGGCTTCTAGATATCAATGCACTGTTTTTTAGGTGTTTGGTTAGTGACTTTATAATCTGTTCCAGCATTTTCCCTGGGATTGATGTCAGGGTTTCTGTTCTAAGGCTCCTCCTTTTTGCCCCCTTTGAAGATAATGACAACATTAGCCCTCCTCCAATCACCTGGCACCTCACCCATTTCCCATGATTTTAAGAAAATAAGAAGCAGTGGTTCTGAGAGTTCTTCATCCAGTTCCTTCAATACTCTTGGGTGTAAGTCATCCTGGCCTTTCATTATTTGTTTTTCAATCTCCAGCTGCAACCCTGCCCCCTCTGTTTGCACTTCACATTTGTTTGGTCATAGTCTGTCCTTTTGGAAAAACTGAGCTAAAATAGGAATTTAGCACTTTTGCCTTTTCTTTGTTGTCTGTCATATTTTTTCCATCTCCACTGAGTATCTGAGCTGCTGTTTCTTTTTTGTCTTCTACTACCCACATACCTGAATAATGCTTTTTTGTTGCTTTTAGTGTCTCTAGCTACCGTATTTTTCTGTGTATAAGACTATACTTTTGTCTAAAATCTTTAGACTAAAAATTGAGGGTCGTCTTATACATGGAAGTAAGCTGAGGAGAGAACAAAAACAAGTGGAGGGGAAAGCAGCGATCAAAGTGATCCTGCAGGGCTTTGATTGCTGCTTTCTTCTCCACATGCTAAGCCCCACTTAGACTTCTTAATTTTGGGTTAGAAAAATGGGGGGCGTCTTATACATGGGGGCATCTGATACACAGAAAAATACAGTAATCTCAGATCATTCTCAGCTTTTGCCTTTCTAATGCAATCCCTGCTACCTGTCTGTACTCTTCCTTTGTGGCCTGGCCTTCTTTCCACTTCATATACATGATTTTGTTTGTGTTCAGATCCACTCTGAGCTTCTTGTGCTGGCCTTTTTTGCTGTCTTCACATTGGCCTTTTTTGTTGTCTCCTACTCTTTTTTTCTTGCTGGAACTGTTTGTAGTTATGCCTTTAGAATTTCCTTTTACAGAAACTCCCACCCTTCTTGGACTTCTTTTTTGTTAGGATCTCCTGCCATGGGACCTTACTTACCCTTGTTCTGAGTTCATTAAAACTACAGTGGTGCCCCGCATAGCAACATTAATCCATTCCAGGATTAATGTTGCTATCCGGATTCGTTGCTATGCGGGGGGGGAACCCCATAGGAATGCATTAAACTCAGTTTAATGTGTTCCTATGGGGGAAAAACTCACTGGTAAGCGAAGATTCCCCCATCCGGCCGCCATTTTCGCTGCCCGGTAAGAGAGGGCAGGGCACGAAAACACTGCGGGTGGCCATTTTGCTGATCCGGCGGCCATATTGGAACCACCGATCAGCTGTTTTCTAAACATCGCAATGCGAAGATCGGTAAGCGAAACGCTTACCAATCATCACAATGCGATGTTTAGCCTATCTAAACATTGCAATGTGATCTCATTAGCAATTGCAAAAAACGCGTCGCTATGCGGATTCGTCGTTAAACGGTGCGCTCGTTATGCGAGGCACCACTGTAGTTTTTTTTTAAATCCAGCTTATATGTGTGATTACCTTCTGCTTTGGTTTCTTTGAAATCAGGAATTCTATTAGAGCATGGTCACTCTAGCCCAGGGTTCCCTTTTCTCTATCAAGTTGTCCCTCTCAGATAGAATCAAGTCAAGGATAGCTAGTTCTATAGTTTCTTTCTCCACTTTTTGTAGGAGAATATTATCAGCCACACAAGCCAGGAATTTCTTGGAAGGACCATGTTTGGCAGAATTTGTCTCCCTACAATATAATTGAAATCTGCTACATCATATCTCTTGGAAATCTTTGCAATTTGTTTTTTAAAAGTTTCATTTGCATCCTCTTCTTGATTGGGCAGTTGGTAGTAGGCTCCAGCTACTATGTTGCTTTTATTTTTCACCCCAGCTACATTGATCAAGATGCTCTCAACAGGACAGCCAATCTCTTCTTCTTGTATTTCTGTGCAAGAATGTGTATTTTTGACATACATTGAAACTCCACCTGCCTTTCTATTCCTTCTGAACAATTTATATTCTTCAATTGCTGTATTCCAGTCATGGGGATACAGTTCCAGTTATTCCTATCAAGTCATTTTTACCCTCCTGAACTAAGATTTCCAGTTCTTCTTGTTTGTTTCCCATACTCCTGGCGTTTGTATATAGACAATGGAGATTGTGTGATTTGTGGCCTGCTTTTTTTGGGTACCTTTTAATGAATATCATTATTGTTAATGTCATTATTGACCCCCTTAAGAACTGTTCATTCCTTTTATTGTGTGTAAGGCTTCATCCATCTTTACCTCTGTGTTTCTTTCTCCCACCCATTCCAATTGTGTTTAAAGCCCTCCTGATGAAGTTCTTCATTCTGTGGCCAAACACATTCTTCCCAGTTCTTGTGAGGTGCAACCCATCTCTTGGTTTTATAGTTTTCAGTCCGCCTACAACATGTATTGTTCTCAAACCATAAAGGATCTCCATGTTAATATCAGGCACCAACAGGAACATGGAAGTAGCAAGAAGCTTACAAATATTAAGGTTTTCAAGTGGTGTACTGCTTTATATAAACAGCTATCTAATTATAAATCAGACTGCCCTAGTACCTCACATGGGAACATCCATAATATGTCATACTTTTGAAGTCCTTCTAAATCCCTCTTCTTTAACTCACATTACTGTTTTAAAGCAGTATACAATACATGACAATGGTGCCATTCCTTTTCAAAGTGTGCCACATCTTAGGGACTGTCCCCATGAACTGACACACTGTGCTTTCCAGCCAAGCATGATTTTATTTTTTGGGATATAAGGCTATGACTTCATTGTAAACCTTTAAATTATGTTTTTATATGAATTGAAGGAAATTGACAAGTCTTATTTCTTCTATTTTGTGAAATATTTTGTTTCTGAGAAAGTGGAATAGAGAGCGATGTAGCAATATTCTGAATTACTTCAGCAGTGCAGCCAAGGGGGAAAAAAACAAGAGAATTTTGGCATCTCATAAATTCTCCATAAAACCAGAAAAGAACATAAACAGAAGATTTATGTTGTCCGTTTGATGACACCTGTTCATTATGTTTATCTGAATGTTCAGCTTTATTCTAATATACAGCATTTGTGACAAAGTAGGAAGATTGCTTATTTGCAATACAACAAATTTCACTCAGCTTTTACACACACACACACACACACACACACACACACACACACACACACACACACACACACACACACACACACACACACACACACACACAAATTGTGAGCAGCAATTACTATATAACTACTGAAGTTTTCTCCTAATGAATGTGTATGTTCATGTTTTACTTTCAAGACATCTATTTCTGGTCTGTATTTCAGTGAAAATTGAGCAGTAACAATAAAAACTGAAAATTATATTTAATTTTACTTTCTAAAAAGCAATGAGAATAAATTAAGTGCTTCATTGCTATTTGAATTTTCATGTGTTTTCTTTCAAAAAGATATCATCATTCTTGTTTTCATACTGGACAATAAGCTTGTTTCCCCAAATTTCAGAAGTTAGTGAAACTTTAAAAATACAGACCTGTTATAGGAAATGTTGTAGTAATAAGTCCAATACATTTATACTTGACTTCCAAGTACTGAGGATAAGAAAACAGTATCAGAAAATGGTCCTCAAGTTCTGGTTGTAGAAAATGTCAAGTGGAGAATGACTCCTACCCTGAATTATGGAAAATAAGTTATATTTATATATGTTTAGTCTGTACCTTAAATTTTATCGCTATTAAATACATTTATCTTGTCATGAAGTATTAGAGAAGGTACTTTTAAAGGCAATGAATCAAGGAGAAATCCAATGGAAATGGAATGTTTTGGTCATTTACTAACAAAAAGGTTAAATCATTTAGATTTTTTCTTAGACAATGTACAAGCCGTTTGGTTATTATACATTGTCTTTGTGCATAGGATTTGAGCATAATGTGATTTATCCAGCTGATTTCTTGTAGAATCCTGTGTTATAAATTTTTGCAAGGGAGCTTATGCATTTATGATGCACTGTAAATGATAGTTTAAAAGGTAACGGGTGCAATATTTTGCACGGCCCTGTCACTGGTATGCATACCTAAGCACAGCCAATAAATTTCACAAATTACTACTGCTTCCACTGTTACTTTTTAGACACCTGGTGTGACATTCATTTCTCTATTGGAAAATATGATTCTATTTTTACAAAGAGAAAGCCACCCTCCTGCTGGTTTGAGTATTAGGAAGGACCAGGAGTTCCTTGTAGTGATAGCACATTAGAAGGGGATTAGCTTGTCCACATTCATCTGAGTGTGAGTAGAAATCCCCACATAATCAGGAACCCATGATCCCTTTTGCCATAGATGGAGACAGCAATAAAGTCCAGGCTACCTACACATTACATTTATATCATGCATCTCTTCTAATGAGATTGTACATTATCCTTCTTCTGCCTACTTTCATAACTGTAGCAATTCTGTGATGTGAGTAAGATAGAGAGAGAATAATGGGTGCAAGACCACCTCATGAGTTTCATGGCTCCCATCTTTTGGTTACTGAGACAAGCAGCAATGTGAAACTTGTAATTTTATGCTATTGTAGATTAGTTCCCAGCCCTTGACAGAGCAACCACATGATGGTGGAATATTTGGCAAGGGTAGAGCAAAATGTAAGCAATACTATTGAAAGTGGTGAATATAGCAACTAGTACCATATGCAAGATTGCCAGGATTTTCCCCACTAGATATGTTTGCATGTGTGCATGTGTGTTCATGCACTTGAGGGTTGTAGGACAAATGGTTCTTCTGGGTTTTTCGGGCTCTTTGGCCGTGTTCTGAAGGTTGTTCTTCCTGACGTTTCGCCAGTCTCTGTGGCTGGCATCTTCATAGGACAGCAACCTGTACTCTGGACAAAATTCTTCTCAGTAACTGGGCCCCAGTTTGTTGGTCCAAAATATTACAAGCATACAAATATTTGATCAAATCCAATAGCAGTATGCAGCCACATGTGGCAAGGGCCAGGCACATTACCAACTGTAGCACAATAATCATTGCAATATTTCTCATGGAGATGGATTTCGAGCTAATAGATCCACCACTGACATGGTATTCTCCCTCTGACAGTTGCAGGAAAAATGCAGGGAACAACAACAGCCACTCTTAGTGGCCTTCATAGACCTTACAAAAGCATTCGACTTGGTTAGTAGGGATGGCCTTTTCAAAATACTTCCCAAGATTGGATATCCACCTCGTCTCCTTAACATCATCAGGTCCTTCCATGATGGAATGAAAGGCAGTGTAGTTTTTGACGGCTCAACATCAGATCCCTTTCACATCTGAAGCGGAGTGAAACAGGGCTGTGTCCTTGCACCAACCCTTTTTGGGATCTTTTTTGCTGTCATGCTGAAGCATTCCTTTGGAACTGCAACGGAAGGTGTCTATCTCCGGACGAGATCAGATGGAAAGCTCTTTAATCTCTCTAGATTGAAAGCAAAGACCAAAGTCCAACTGAAATGCATGCGGGACTTCCTCTTTGCAGATGATGCAGCCATTGTTGCCCACTCTGCTGAAGACCTCCAACAACTCATGAATCGTTTCAGCTAGGCCTGCCAAGACTTTGGACTAACAATCAGCCTGAAGAAAACACAAGTCATGGGCCACGGTGTGGACTCACCTCCCTCTATTACCATCTCCACACAAGAATTGGAGGTTGTTCATGACTTTGTGTACCTTGGCTCAACCATCTCTGACACCCTCTCTCTAGATATCGAGCTGGATAAACGCATTGGCAAAGTAGCTACCATGTTCTCTAGACTCACAAAGAGAGTATGGCTCAATAAGAAGCTGATGACACATACCAAGATCCAGGTCTATAGAGCCTGTGTCCTGAGCACACTCCTGTACTGCAGTGAGTCCTGGACACTTTGTGCCCGGCAGGAGAGGAAGCTGAACACTTCCATACACGTTGCTTCCAATGGATTTTTGGTATCACATGGCAGGATAAAGTTCCAAATAGAGTAGTCCTAGAACGAGCTGGAATTTTCAGCATGCATACATTACTGAAACAGTGACGTCTACGTTGGCTTGGGCACGTCGTGAGAATGGCTGATGGTCGGATTCCAAAGGATGTCCTGTATGGATAATTAGTGCAGGGAAATTGCCCCAGAGGGAGACCACAGCTGCGATACAAGGATATCTGCAATCAGTATCTGAAGGCCTTAGGAATGGACCTCAACACATGGGAAATCCTGACATCTGAGCGTTCAGCCTGGAGGCAGGCATTACATCATGGCCTCTCCCAATTTGAAGAGACCCTTGTCCAGCAGGCCGAGGCAAAGAGGAAGTCACAAAAGCAGCAAAACCAGGGAGCTGGACAGGGGACAGATTGTATTTGTCTTCAGTGTGGAAGAGATTGTCACTCTTGAATTGGCCTTCTCAGCCACACTAGACGCTGTTCCAAGTCCTCCATACAGAGCACGTTACCATTGTCTTTCGAGACTGAAGGATGCCTACAAAATTTCTCATGGAGAATAGGCAACTAGCAATGCTCTGCCAGATCGGTTCCCATGTCTCAAGGTTCTTCTTTGCTCTCCAACATGCAGAATCTCTTTTTTGCTCTCTTTTTTCAGAGCTGGACAAAAGGACAAAGAGGAAAGAGAGGTAAAAAAATAAGGAGTGAGAAGGAACATGTATGTAAAGTGGTCTAATTGTCTTCCAGATTTTTTGCCATTTGTGTTTGTAGTCTTACTGACAGATATATCCCTGGTATGGAACAATGCCCTTAAAGAATCTATATGTTTTCCACCAAGGTTGCCTTATGCAGCCAGCATAGCTCTGATACAATGAGACTTTGTGAATGAGGGCCACAATGAGGCATGGCTGGTTACTGAGGAAGCAGAAAACACATACTGTTTCGCTCAGTAGGATCACCGTATTTTAACATAGAGATAGGTGCATAGTTGTTCCTCTGTTAGTTTAGTTTCCCACAGCATAAGCACATTTTCTAGATATCTCTGTATGTGTAAAATTAACAAAGCCTTGGTCCTAGTTAACCCACTTCTAAGGGTCTATTGAGTCCAAGATGTGAGTGAACAAAAGATGGCTATGTGTCAATTGCATCCCGTAAGTTTATTGTAGCACCAATAGCTAGTGGCATAACACAGACTGGGTTCACAATGTCAAATTTCTGGGGTTTTTTGATTTAGAAAATTATGCTATTTGCCACCCCTCTCAGGCGTCTCTCTTCTGTCTGAGATTAACTGCAATCCCCACAGTAGCTGGGGGAAGAAAAGATCTGTCCACACATTTTGAACTATCTCTGTTGGAAAGTATTTGGGGGTGACTTCAATGGGAAATCAAGACTCATTGGATTTAGCAGTAGCCTGTTCCTGGTTGACATGAAAACTGCAAGAACCTGTTTGCTGGTATGGATCAAAACACCTGACTGCATTTTTAAGACTCTCCTGGGGGTTTGCCACTATGGGAGCTTGCATGATGAATGCCAACACTTCAAAGTATATCATTGTATTGTTGGTAATAGTTGAGCCTGTGCATTTTTATTCAGAAGTAATTTCCACCAGATTCAGTGAAGCCTGCTTTCATCTGTACAGAAGTTGAAACCCCAGCATTTTGGAAATGTGTCCCAAAACAAGGTAAATAAAAGCAGAATTGGCTTTAATTTTACTGGGGGCCTGGAGGGAAATCAACTTGTTTTGACTCTAATCTGTAAATATAGTTGTGAATTAGATCCCTTTCAGTGCTATATTTTGGTACATCACAATGATACTGGGTGTGTTTTCTACTCCAAAGATTATTCACCCGTCATTTTTCCAATTAGAGAGAGAAAGTGCCTGTTTTTCTCTGTCTCCTTGGCATGAATTGGGAGGGATAAAGACGATATTGTGTCAAATGTCTACAGCTAAATTTAAGTCTCACTGACAAATAAATTCATCGTATTGGTTGTTATTATTATTACATAGACTCTGCAGAAATATTCACATGAGAAAGTATTAAGAATTTATAAGCAGGAAGACAGCAAGTTGTTGTAATACATGCTCCACAGAGGTGAAAAGAAAGAGATTAATATAAGCTGCATACGGGTCTAGTAAATTAGCAGTGCATAGTGTATGAATCTGACAAGAGCTTTGAACATTTGCAATGGGATCACAAATGCTACTACTCTGTATGCAACCCCCATTGAAGTGAAAGGGAATTACACAAAAGCACTGATGTGTTCTTATGAAACTTCCATTCATTTCAAAGGGCACAGAAAATGACACACTACTGGTGGATTGTGTCTGATATCTTTAATATGATGTCATGAACTAATGACATTAAAAATTATCTATCACCTTGGTGAAAGCCAGTTTTAACTATTGTAAACAATTTCCCATACAATTTTAACTGGCCTAGAGAAAATATTTTTGCTGTTTCTGGTCTGTAAACCCACAGGCTTTGCTCATAAATCATGAACCATAGCTCCTTAAGTTCTTAATGAACTTAAAAAACATCCACTATTGTGCCGCAGTCTCTGAATAGCTCTTAAATAAAATCTTCAGTTTGTGTAGAAGCAAACATTTAGAATCACACATACTACACATTCTTTCTGAGCATGACTGGTACAGCTGTTTTGTTTTAAGATTTGTTTGAAATAATTGCTTATATGGGGTCTTTGTCTGTTCCAATTTGGGCGGGCATGTTCCTAATTTGGATAAATGTATCTTGATCAAAGGGAAGAAAAAGTAGAAAATACTCTCTGCTTAGTAAACTGATACTGATTCTTCAGGGATGGAAAGATCCGAGGGCAAAAATACCAGAACAGATAAGGAGAAAATATATTTGGAAGAAAAGCATTAAATCTTGCATGAAGCATATAAATATGTTAATTACAAAGTATCTCATTTACTGAAAAAGAAAGATGAGGTGAGGCAAGCATCCTGCTAACACAGGTTTTACTCCTTCCCAACATAAAGATTATGGAAGATATTCCTTGAAATATAAATAAATAAATAATAGGGCTTCCATCATCCTGGCCTCCCGCTGGATTATAGTACAACTCCATCAACAGCCATAAAGGGCCACAAAAGCAATTCCAATAAATTTTTCATTACATGAGAACACATCCATAAGTATTTCAAATAAATAAATATGTGCTCTTACTTGGTGGACACTTGCTGTGAAATGTCAAAAGCCTCCATTTATAGACTCCCTCTTTCTTAACATCTGAAGAGGGATTCTCTCTGCAGTGTTCAGGCTGGTTATTTGTAGGAGTGAGAGGCTTTTGTCTTTTCCTATTTTGAGCTGGGCCCCTGTTTCACTGAAGCTGTAGCTCCTCATATTATGCAAGGACACAGGAACAAAGTGATGAGACACTTTATTTTGCTGGGAGTGATCTCTCCTAAAGCAACTCTCCTGTGTGTCAGGGAATCACTCCAGCCCTGCCCCCAAAAGCAATAGCTCTACTGGTGGACCAAAAAAGAGCTGTCCTCACAAGCAGTCATAAATGTGAGCTATATGCATTTGTGATCATACCCTAAGTCTCAAACCTGGAATCACATGGTTATTTCCAAAATTTTGGCATTGCTATCCTGGCTTGGAACCCCAGAGTATTAGTTCTTCTCCTTGTTTCTCAAATCAGAACATCCAAGAGAAGTGAAGGGGTTTTTGGCCCAGTCATCCTGTCAACAGGCAAAAAGCCTTTGATGCATGAGGCCAGCCAGCCGCAACTGATGTCTGTTCTCTGAAACATCCAAGTCATGACGGACATGTCTTGGGAACAGCCTTGATGGTGAAAATAGGACTTCAGGGTTCTTGACATCATAGTTACTTAACTAGGTTGGCATTATAGTTATTTAACTATAACATCCTGTATCTACCTTTGCATGCTGTGCCCCATTTAAAAAGGCCATGGACTTGTCTACAAGAGCTTATTTGGAATGGGCAGGGGAAGGCTCAATAGAGTCACTTAAGATTGGGCATAGGTCCAATATGCCACTTTGTGCGATCCTTGCATCCAAATGGCATATGCACCTCAAGCGATCACATCGGGTCCAGCTCTTTTGTCTTCCAGTTTCCCATATTGTCAGGCGGCTTAAGAAAAGAGCCACTGAACAATAAAAAAGGACCAGAGGAAGTGTTTAAGCCCCCTTTTTCATGCAGTGGCTATCTTCTTAAGCCATTTAATGATGTAGGCAATTGAAGAAGAAGTCAGATTGACAGCCAGAAGTTCCACTTTGGTCTGTTTTCAGTGACTGCATGCAACGGACCAAAATTCTGCAATCTACTTGTACCAAAAAAAGCAGAAGCACCTGACAGGATCCCAGAAACGTGTGGGTAGGAATGCTCTGGGGATGGGCTGGTTTGCTCCAGTGATTATGGCATGTGATTTCTGGAAAAAGAACTGAACCAGCCTGGTTGCCATAACAGATCAAACAGTGGGAGAAATGTCCATTCAATTGTACCCCATATCATCTGAATTTCAGTGAATTTAAATTCACACCTTAAACCTCCTCCCCATCGCTATCTCAGTGCTTTGTAGTAGTTACAAAATAAAGCACCTATGCTTTTTACTGTAGACAGTTCCGTTGAAAGTCAAGAATCTGGCCCTGGTGGGGAGGAGCTAACCTCACACTGCAATGCAAGTGTGTGCCAAGTTAGCTGAGGACCGCTCAGTCATAAGCTGCAATGTAACTCCAGTATTTCTCAACATCTCTCCCATTCCCAGTAGCCATGTAAAATGTTTGCCTCCACCCTTCTTTAGCAGAGCAGCAGAGGAGATCTCTTATAGCTGAGTCATTTTAATTATTGATAATCATAGATTTCTGCAGTCATGGGCACCTTAAAGTAATATAATTTATCTCAAACACTGAACATGATGTAAGGGGAAGGCATATTTTAATGATCCACAAAAGATAACTGCCATTTGAGCTAATACTCACATGTGATAATGTGTGGATGCCATGACTGACTATAAAGTATATGAGGGCAATCAGTAGGGTCTTTCCAGCCTGATCTGGTTTTCTTTTTTTGGGGGGGGGGGCTCGATCCCATCCATCCTAGTGGAGTGCAGATTGAGTAGGAAACAAACCCTCCATAGCTCCTATCCACACGAGTTACCATATTTAAGCAAATTATAGAGGTGTGAGCTTCTAACTTTGGACCAAACCAATACTTCTGAAGAGGGGGAGAGTATTTAGTATCATGCATGCAATTTTTGTTGTATTCCAAATGTAATAAAGTTCAGTAAATAAAAGCACAACTATATCATTAACCTCCTTATCTTTGGACATGTTTTCTCTCAGTCCTTTTTTAGTGTAAGTTCTTTTTACGTCTGTGGGACCTGTGCCAAGAGAACACTTGGAGGATTGGGCTGTAAATCAATTTACAAGGCAGGAAAATGTTGGCAGTGGACCAATGTGTAATACACCAGAACAAGAAAAACACAAACCAATTTCTGCCTTTCACAAAAACCAATAAAACAATATTTTCTCTTCCTCTTTAGCACTTAAAAATAACAATCTTGATCAGCTGTTGTTGCCACCAAGGATTCTAATAGGGTAGAACAGGAAGCAGCAGTTCAGCATGGCGGTGTACAAGAAAGGAGGCAGGGAAGTGATCTAGATCCGGGCTAAGCACTTGTACTGCTGGGAGCAAGGTGCGAATGAGAGCTAAGCTGGGTAGGGAAGTTGCAAAGATTTCTTTTACAAAGAGCTTTTAAAAGTTAGAACAAGTTGTCAAGACAAAAAATGTTGTCCCAGAAGGACTACCTTGCAAGGAAAGGGATTTTAAAGTCTGTGGATTAAAAAAAAAAAGACATGTTTTTTTTTCTGATTTGGTGATTATGGTTATCCAAGTAAAAGTAAGTTAGACTATGATCGGAAGGGCTGGCTCCACCAGCATGTGCTTGCTGCTCAGGCAGGGACTCTGTTGACTTGGAGGGGAGAAGGACAGCTATGGCAATGCCTTCAGTCACAGCCATTTATAAGGCAATCCCACTCTAATTCTAGTCCCTCCCTGGAGCTGAATGGTTACAGAACATGTTAGCAGACTGCTCAGCAGGCAATTGGTCTGGCTATGTGGTGGTGAAACCCAGTGGCTTTGGAGGGGTCAGATGCAGAAGTCAAGCCTACAGGGCAGTAGACTTGCAAGTGGGCAGCAACTGAACTGCTTTGGTAGCCAGGACTGATGTGGGACTCAGGAGCAGTGCACTGGCAGCACCTCTCAGTATTCAGATGGACAGGCCCAGGGATCTTTGGGTGATGGGTGTTGGTTTAGCCTGCTTGTGCCACAGATTGGGTGGGACTAGCAAATCACCCAAAGGCTCACCATTAGCCATGGGGTGAATAGGTGATGAAGCAGTCACTTCTTGATGGGGCTAGGAAAGTCTACATAGCTTGCTCACTGGGGCGCATTGGCGAGCCACATGCACAATGTGCTGGGCTAAAAGCCGGTTTCATTTTTGGTGGGACATTTACTTCCCCTCTCCCACTCTCAGCCTCCCCTGATGATGACAGCCTTCTGTGTGTGAGGCTAAATGTCCGCATAGTCACCCTCATGCTTTGCCTATACAGTATTTAGAAAGGGCACTCCTTGAAGTGGTTGAAAATGTCTGCTTTTCCTAGCATGGACTCTTCTCAGTACTTTGCATACCAGCTGGCTTTGTTTTGTGAATGGTCATCAGAAAAGAAACAGGGCCTTAGTTTGCAAGTCTGATTCCTGAAGCACTTACCTCCAGGGAAACTGAATCTTGAGAGGAAGGCTAATTGAATGGAATGCAAATGTTCCTGAATTGCTAATTATTTAAATAACTATTTAAGGGATTGAGAGAGGTACTTGTAAGGTGTTTTGCCTCTTCTGATAAAAAATAAAACTTGTCTGGCTTCAGGAACAATGTGCCTTGACTTGGGTAGATGGAAGGGATATCATGTTATGCTCTGCCACAGGGAACAAATGACTGTGGGTAAGCCTTAATATGAAGGGACGTGGTGGCGCTGTGGGTTAAACCGCAGAAGCCTGTGCTGCAGGGTCAGAAGACCAAGCAGTCGTAAGATCGAATCCATGTGACGGAGTGAGTGCCCGTCACTTGTCCCAGCTCCCGCCAACCTAGCGGTTCGAAAGCATGCAAATGCAAGTAGATAAATAGGGACCACTTCGGTGGGAAGGTAACAGCGTTCCGTGTCTAAGTCGCACTGGCCATGTGACCACGGAAGATTGTCTTTGGACAAACGCTGGCTCTATGGCTTGGAAACGGGGATGAGCACCGGCCCCTAGAGTCGAACACGACTGGACAAAAATTGTCAAGGGGAACCTTTAACTTTACCTAAGCCTTAATATACAGTCCTATCGTTTCTTTGTAAATAGACAGAAGTGTGTGGGCTTCTGAGTTCTCCAGAACTCTTGAAGAAACATTTTTTATATATTTATAATTTAGAAACTTACCTCAAGAGTCTTTCAAGACAGATCACGTTTTCTGTTTCCTGCACTAGAGTAGGCAATGTGGGCCCTTTGAGCCCCATGCAGCCCTCAGAGGCCCAAATGTGGCATTTTAAGTCCCTCATGCCTTCAAGGTCAAAAGGGCAATTTTGCCATGATTTGAGGCCTCTCTTGATGCGCTACCCCTAGGATGTAGAACGGGGCTTTTCAGTATGAAACATCCAATTTTTGCAAGATTTGGAAGGGTATGGATTCGTGGGAGCAGACCTCCAAGGTCCAGAAAACGGAGTTTGGTCTCTGGAGGTTGCTCACTCTGTCCTGTACAATAACTCAGTCCCCCACCCTAAATTCAAGTGCAACTTGAGATACTTCTTTCACGACTGTCATGCACCTTGATATCTATTTAACTTCAGGAAACAATGTCTGGAAGTTGGCCAACATACTTGTTTACCACCCTCAAAAACTCTTTCTTTTAGGAATGAGTTGCAGATCCTTTCTACTGAACACTACTCTCCTGTTTAATGTAATGCCATGTGAATTGCTGGCATGTGATACTGATTTGTTACTGGCAAAAGTCTCAGCATTAAGCCTATATTTGTAGGCAGTTTGTAAAACATTACAGCAAAGCTTTGCAGGCATAATTCTTTTCTTGCTACATACAATAAATACTTTGCAAATAAGTATATTTTTAAATGCCAGGCATTGCAAAAACATGTTGTTTCGGTTGTATCAGAGACCCCATTGTAGTTATATAGATTTAGGAGAAAGTCTCAACAATTATTAAGCTAAAACAAAGAATTTTGGAGAGGGAAGGGTTTTTAACCAGCTACAGACATGACTGGTTAGATTATGGGTTCAGGGTAGCAATGCAAAAAGCAGTGGAAAGTGAGGTGAACAGTCGAATCTGTTAACAACAAAAGGGTGGCTAGCTAAGGAAGGTCCATGAGTTTATCCACCCAATTCTTCATGCCTCAGACATATCTGGACTGAAGCCACCCATTTACAAAGCCAGGATTAACTTGATGATCATACATAGGTTCCCTAAAATGCAATTGGAGATCTACACAATGTGTAGTGTGGAGATGGGCTAAAGGGCACTGAAACTGAGTTCCACATGCCTGGAGGCCTTGGGTGATATGATTCCCTAGTTTTGGCCTCTTCCTCCTCCCCCCTCTCTTTTTGCAGGTGGGGGTTCCAGGAATTGCCCAAAAGGACTCTTGCCTCAAATTGACAGCATAATGAAGGGTGGCAAACCCTGCTGCACAGAACAGGAGAAAGTATGGCTGATCCTGGCTATACGTACATTAATACTAGTATTTGGAAACACAGATAAACAGCAACCTAATTTGCGACTTGCAAACTTGAAATACCTAGAAAGAAAAACATTCTTTAACTCTGAGGGGAACCACACTTCTAAGTGTGTAGCTGTTGCCTGTTTTAATGCTAAATTCCAATTTTGGTACTGAAAACAAACGTCATTCACATAAATCTTGGCCGTGAATTGCTGCAAATTAGGAGAGCAGAACAGGCATTTACTGTCCACACCAGCAGCAAGCCTTGTCCATGCTCAGTGGTTTAGGCATTTGGATGCTGTGCCTCCTTTACAGGGGCTGGACTTGATGATCCATAGGGTCCGTATTTGGAAATGACTTAATGGCTCTTCCTAGAAACAACATTTGTTCAGCTGGATTAAGGGCTCTGTCTACCTTCTTGAGCTGCTATACTGCAGCTTGCTTGTTCTTGTGGACTTCGAATAAAAAAAAAAATAAAGCAACATAAACCCAAACTCTACCCATCTTTTATGTAAAAGGAGCCAACAATAACAGAATAGTATAACTTTTCTGGGAAGAAAAGAGTTTGGGGGGATTGTGTGAAAGTCAAAAGGGAAAGGGTCAAGCAGAGTTCTCAGGCAAGGAAATTCCACAAGAGCTCCACATCCTTGGAGCAGAAAATGACTTAATTTTAATTGTCAGATTATCTGCACTTCTGTTCAGCTTGCCAGGTATTTGAGTACAGATCTTTCACCTCTTGCATTTTCTCAGACTATTCCCTAAGTGAATTGAAAATAGGGGAGAGGGGAACCTCTTTAAGAGTTTTTAATTTATTGGATTGACTCCTATTGATACTTTTGTTTTAATTTTCTCCTGTCTCCAGGGAACAGTCTATATCAGCATCCAAAATAATAAAGCTCTAGCCATTTTAAATATACTTTGAATACTTGGGGCTCATTATAATGCAAGCACATTGTGAGGTACTAATGCAATTAGAAAGTTGCCTGTTGGAGACGCCTGGCTTCTTTCACTGTCACTTTATGTTTTGGAAACCATTTTCATGGCAAATTAGCTCTCTCTGAGCTCAGGAAAATGATCACAGAGATAATAAAATTAATAGAAGTGATAGAATCTCCTAAGATAAAAAGTAAGCAAAAATCAAAAGAACTATGTAGGGTGTGTTCTTTGTTTCTTTTAAAAAATCACATATTTCAGGAGTGAGCAAACCTGTGGTCTTCTGAAAGCTCATTGCTGATGCTGTGAGTTGGCTGAGAAGCCCAGAATTGTTCAGGAACATTTTAGCACTTGGACTTGGCAAAAATGATCAGTGTCTCTCTCAGTGCTGACTGAATGCATCCTTGGCATACATAGTCATGCTTTCTTTGGTCCTCAGGCAATAGCTAGATTTGGGCAAATAATTCAAAATATACAGTGTGTTGAACTTTCCTTACTTACTCCACCATCAATGTAAATACAATATTTATTTTCTGGTATTGAAACAGATCCTTTTGCTTGAACCTGGAGTCCCACATCCACTGACCTAGGAGACAGCTGCACTGAGACTAATACATTCCTCCTCTTTTTTTTCCTTTTTCATTTGCCTTGCCTTGCCTTCCTCTTTTTATCTTCTTTTTAAACTCTTGGGAATGGGCACCTGATGGATCTGGTGCCTAATTTACAAGGCTGGTAGCCCTGGGCAGATTGTAACTGGGAGAAAAGACTAATCAAAGCACACACGCGGCAAAAAGGTCAAAAGCTGCTTCCTGGAGGTAGAGACATATGGTAAGAGAGTTTCAAAGGATAAAACCCTGCACAAAAGAATGGCAGACTGGACTTGTTTTGTTAATTTTGGGAACCTTTTATTTTATTTTCTGAATTTACACCGCAGATCCCATTTCAAATCATGTACTCATGGCACTCTGTTGTCACATCGTAAAGTTATGGCCACAAATATTGTGTCATCTTTGTCAACAAGAGTGTGGCAAGGGAATTAATTGTTCTCTTGATCATCTATTTTGTAATTAATGTTTTTATCTTGCCTACTTTTAAAAAAATCTAAACAACTAACAGGGAAAAGAGCAGCAAATGACAAATGATTAAATCATCAATTTGCCCCTGTCCGTTACAATAATCTCTGTCCAGAAAGAGATGAGGCTCACTGTAGGCTACCTTGCAGTAGCCATTCCTGAAGTGTTTGGCTGGGGTGCCAAAGTGGCTAGTTACAGCTCAGGAAGTCACTTCCAACTTACATCAAACTCAACAGGGTTTTCATGTGAGATGCACAAGGAGTGGCTTACCATTCCCCAGAAAGATTCCATGACCAAGTGAGGATGTGAACCCAGGTCTCCTGAGTTTGACTACTCCATCACACTGGCTCTCAGTGAAAAATAACAATCTGTAAAAGGGCATGAGATGTTCGAGATAGTTTGGATTTTGGACCCCTAATTTATCTTTGGAGAATGCACAACAGCACAACATCACAATCCTCCATGCCACTGTGCCATTCTGTACTGACAAGCAAGCATTTATACATATGTTTAAAGCGCTAATCTGTTCTTTTAGTTAATCTCAGAATGAGACCTTTATCTTCACTTTTCTTGGACCTCTAACCTTTAAAGGTGAGCTAGACAGCTGCAGAAAACCTGATCTCATTTTCTGCCCCTGGCAAGATTTTTCAAGTTCATCTTCTCTTCACCCCCCCTTCCCTCAAAATCTGATGAAAAAATGAAATGTCATGAAAACAGGCTCTGGGGCTAAAAAACCTCTGTCTCTCTCTGTGACAGATGTCAGTTTGAAAGGTTTCAGGTCACCTGTCAGAAGTATGTCAGTATGATCCATACAAACATCTACTCAACCTCTAACACTAACATTTGAATCCTGCTTTTTAGAATAAGCCTTGTAAAAGAATCAAATGATTTCAAGTCACTGCCTCCCCCTCCTCTTACTTTTAACTCTGATTAATGAGCCAAACTCTTAGACACACACGCACGCACACACATACACACACACACATATGTACATTCTCACACAAAATTCCTTTAAAAGGACAGCTTGACCTTTAAGTGCCCCTGGCAATGAACCAATCAGCATGCTCGTAATCCAAACACAGATGCCTGGAGCTAAACAAATTCTGTAGTTGTGAACAAGAATTCGGTTTGCTGTCAAAATACAATGATGAGCAGTACAGGGCAGCTTTTGAAACAAAATATTCTGAATTAAATTAAAGTTTGAAATGATCTTGATTAATAAGTGTAATAATCTGAAAAACTCTATACATCCTTCATAGGAATAACAATTAAATCCAGATATTGACATGTTATCTGTTAAATCCATTTAGTGTCACAGTCTATGGGCATATCCAGGCATTTGTAAACTGTTGTAACCACTCCTGTCACAGTTTCCTAATACTCTGTGTCAGATACATTGGTTACACATTTCTGTAGCTCGGATTTTGTTTAACAATAGGGCTTAATTAATAGAGTTGAACCTTCCCTGTTGTCATAATATTTACAATATTCCTCAAACTGAAACTGTTTTATTACAGAAAAGGAAAAGAAAACACAGTCTAAGAGCTCCTTTTAAAAAGTTGAACATGTAAGATAAAGGTTTTATAATGTGATCCATGACACCCCACTGAGTCAAGTTCAGCACCATACTGAGTTTAGCACCCAAAGAAAATGCTGTTTGTTCTACTCAGCAGGATCCTGGTCTCAGGAGGATTCGTAGCACATTTCTCTGCCTGCTGGGTACCCAGAAGAATTTATTCTTCAGAAGTTTAGAGTGGAGACTCATGGACTAAGTAGTGGGGTGAATCTCATCCTGAAACTGTGGGGGAAGTGCCCCTCCTGTTTGGTTCACCAGCCACCCAGGGACATTGGTTGACCACAAAATTCAGTTTAGACCACAGTTCACTTCAGAAAATGAGACACTTGCTCAGACTCATTAAAAACTCACAAACTTCAACCTGGATTTGGAACCCAATTCAAGATTCAGAAATTCATGTTTGTACACACCATTCAGTGTAATCAGAAATCCAAATATTGCCCATTTCCCCCTCATTGCCAGAATGGGTTGAAATTTGTATTCACAGTATTTTCTTTGGAAGAGACTGGGCTACCAAGTTGTGAAGAAAAATAGGCCCTGCGGAGTTGTTTGAGCTATGCACCTTTCAGTTTTGTTTTTTAAAAATGGAACTGAAAATAACTTTTTATTTCCTGGTAGAAGTGGGCAAGATTTTCAGGCAGTGTTGCCTTTTTTTTTTTGAGGGCATCAAAGGAGGCAAGTTTCAGATGGATAGCTGCAAGGATTTTTTGTGAAAGAGTGGCTGAAGTCCTATTTATATTTCCAGAGGTTTTTCATAACTTGCCATGGCTATTCGTGCTTAACTGATGAAGTGCTGGAGCTGAACCTGCACACATTGTATGAAAATGGCACATATAACAGAATACTCTGAATGAAAAAAGCAGGCAAATTTTCAGAGGTATAGGTGCAGAGGCTAGAGAGTTATGATTGTTAGTATTACTTGTATTTTCTATTCTTGTGTTCTCTGTTTAAATGTTTGTATACTTATTGATCTTCATCTTAATATTGCCTGTTAATTGATGTAAGATGCCTCCTTATTCCTTGTTTATAATTTTTAAATATCATAGTCTAGTGATGTTAACCACTGTTGTATATGCCTTGTTTTAATGTTGTCTTTCATTGTTGTAATCTGCCTTGGGTTCTTTTCAAGGAGAAAGGCAGGGTAAAAATATTTTAAATAAATAAATAATTAAATAAATTATACACAAAAAAGCAGTTTCAGATAGCAGAGCATGGTGGTGGTGGATCTATTCATGGACAAGAGGGAAAAGAATACAGATTCATGCTTTAACAGAGTCATAATCCCTTCTGCAAAATGAGGTGATCAAAAAGATCCTTCTAAAACATGCGCTAGGATGAGAATATGGTCAAATCAGTTACTTCCCCACTTTTCCTCTGCTGGAGCCTGGTTCCCTCTCTTACTAATAAAAGTTCTTTGATACATAAAAAGTCAATTCTACATCAAGGTTTTTTTTATAGTGGTTATAACTGGAGTACAGGCCATCTGGATGCAGTAGTAGCCAATTGCAACAGTTAGTCTGTATTCTCAAATTATCACAAACAGAATAGAATAACCACAAAGGAATAACCTCCAGCTGGAAGCTACTCTGTCCTTGTCTCCTGTGTTAAGATACCAGTAGCCATTGAAAATGCTGCAACAATGTCCTATAGAAGTCGTTTCTCTCACCCAGAAATACTGCAGTACAGTACTGTACAAACGGCTCCTCCAGTGAAGTGACAGACGGGTACATTCTAGGGACAGCTGGATCTCAAGAACCTTTGGCAGAGCATCATGTGAACACAATGTTGTATGCACCTAAAGAATGTAGCAGGCATAAATGCATTTATAGTATGTATTTAGAAGCAAGAAAGGCGGAGCTAACCAAGTGCTCACCCTGTATTTATTACTGTTTACTTATGAAGAGTGAAAAATGACAAAGCACTGTATGTATTTGTTTAAAAATGACAGGAACTGCTATGAGGCTTACAAGGTGCTTGTAAACAACTTAGAACACAAAATTCCTTTAGAAAATACAGCAGAAGCTCCTGGTTATGTCATATCAACTTAAATTGGAGCTAAAGACCAGACTGTCTGTACAATTATTCTTTGAAATACGTATATAGAATGGTGTTTTAAAAGCATTTTTACTCTAATTTATTTCTCCTTTTTCTCAGTCCAACTGCACTGAGTACAAAGAACTATGCAAATTCAACCCTAAGCTTAACATTGATCCTTTTACAGCAAGCACTGAGACTCCAGTTTTCTACTGGGAAGGACAGCCATTGTTCTGACCATGTTGTTATTTTCTACCTAGCCTGTAAAGACGGTATGCACATTTGATCCCAATCTCTTCCACTGTAATTTCAGGATGCACATTAATATAAATCTAATGCTTGATTTTTACATCTTGGATATCACTGTTGCAAAGTCTGTCGGTGGCTAAGCTGTGACTTAAAAAGAGCTCCAAACACAAGACTCCGTAACTATGTAAAAGAGCCTCTTTCAGCATCATATCCAACATTTTAAATGCATGCACATAGTTCTAATATTTTAAATGTTTTAAACCAGAATTGCTTTTATACTGTTTTTATTGTTGTACTCTGCCCAGAGGTTGTAAGATATAGGCTGGAATATAAATTATCCTCAACGAATGAACAAAAAAAAAATAACGAAACAGGCAGGAACAAGAGCTTGGACTATTTTGAATTTCTTATAATATAAATCCAAATGTTTACCTTTTAATAGGATCTCTGTCAACAAGTGGGTTTCTTTCTTATATACCCCCTCTCTATTTCCTTAGAAATATATTCTCCTTATAAATCAATAGAATATCATTGTCTTGGTTGACCTAATTCCTCTCCCCTTCTTCATATTGTTTTGTTCTTAGAACGTTTTAAGCACACAATAAATCATTCACCGTAACTTCCTTCCCTCTAGTTATTCTTGATGCTTAGATTGTGGCACTTTGGCTCTCCTGTATCACAGCGATAGCTAAAAGGTCTATGCACTGACAACCACATAGCAAGCCCTTTTGAGAACTAATAAATTAATTACATCCCTCAAGAAAGACTTTCACCAACTGCCCTGATTTTCTATTGCCATTTTCATCTGGTCAGCCAGCCTAATACTGAGGGGGCATTATTAAAGGTTAAGATGAGAAATGTTCAGCAATTATTGGTGTCATACTGGAAGGGCACATTAATATTGCCACAAACAGAATTTCCTTTGTAAGAATAGTGCTTTGATGTTCTGATCCCTATCAAGAAATATTTGAAACTCTAATAGGGGTTAAGTAGTAGTAGTGGGAAAGATGAATTTCCCAGCTAAAATTAATATATCTGAGCAACACTGAAATTAATTACTCAGCAGTCATGGGCAGGCAGCAGGTTTATGGTAAATGACAGAATGTTTGCAAATTTTCCTGACTACTCGATTAGAAAATGCACCAAGTAGAGGCATCAGCGAAGCATGCATTATTTAAGTGGTTGGTGTCTGGCGACAATCTGGAAGCTACAATTGTTGTGGTTGCCCGTAGGAAAATTTGCACTTTCCGAGGGAAATTCTTTCACCTTTGTGTGCCCACAGCACCGATCTCTCTTCATGGCAGCTGTAGGATGCACAGGAACTCTGTGACCTGGAAAATGTGGGACAACTGACACAAGGTGACCCTTGAACGCCGGGTAGGCCCAATTAATTTAAAATTTTGCTTGGCCTTGTCTCTTCCAATTTTCTAAATCCTCTGGAAAAATGATTAATGCGTACACTGCCAATGCGAAAATATTTTTGACCCTATTAAAGTCGACCAAGGGTAAACCAAGTGTAGGCTGGCATTGTATCAAACTAGCTTTATTAAATTTGATTGGAGGGTTGTATGAGGAAGGGACAGACAAGGACATTATTTTGCACAGCAACTCCCATTTAAATGAAAATATTGGGAAGAATACAAAATGCCAATGTTGTCTGGTGGGAAGTCTTGCAAGATTTTATGAGTAACTGAATTGTATCTCACTTTCTGTAAATGCCATGCATTTTAATGCAGAAAACTGTTCTGTCACTGTGTCTGATTTATTTCATTTATAATGAAATGGCTCCTTTCTTTTTTCCTTAATTATTATTGTTATGTCTCTTTCGGAGGGCTTTCCGACTGCTATCTTTAATGCTTAGTGCTTCAAACTCTCTCCCAAAGCACAGCAGAACAAATAAGAAACATAAGCCATGCAGCAGACTTTCTTTTAGGACAAAAATCTCTTTTAGAAGAGGTCGGAAAGTGGGACTTAGTGCATACATACTGTACATGAAATTTCTGAATCAGGACCATGAATGATAGCCCTGCGCAGTAGCATCTATACAGCTGGTAGTTTGACCCACTCTTTCACCTTGGTGTTCTGAGTGGGATTGCAAGTTCATCCCCTTTATCCTCTTAAACAACCTTTTGCAATACTTTAGACTGAGGGGTGAGTGACTGACACAAGATCATCTAGTGAACTTCATGGCTGAACAAGAATTTGAATGTGGGTCTTCCCTCTTCCAGCCAGACACTGTAGCCTCTACGCTATGCTGGCTTTTATGCTATGCATAGAAACTCAGTACAGTATTTGAAAGTAAGTCCCAAAGTAGTCCAAGGGAATTGACTCCAAGAAATGTTTTCTAGTACAAGAATGCTCAGAAAATCTTTAATGGAGTGCAGATCAATCATTTTTGCTCTCTATTTAGGAAAGGAACAACTCCAAGAATTCCATTTACTTTGGAACACACTGACTGAGTCAGCTAGAAGCCATTTCAGCATGGAAGCACCCCTGCCCTTGCATCTTAGTGAAATAAGGAACTGCTATATGAATGCTGTGTGCATGGCTCTTGCTTCCAGTCCAGAAGTTAGAACACGCAGAGAGTCTTGATATAAAACCAATGATAAAAATTATCAATTCTATTGAAAGGGAAGGAGAGGGGCTGGAATAATTTGTTAATTGTTAAACATTCCTTATTATGCTGTAAAAGTGCATGCATCTTGACCAGCACTTTTGTCACAATAATAATCGATAATATTTGGTTCTTCAAGTTGATGCTGATTAGAGATGGGGGTATTCGTGTTCATATACAAATATGAATATCCCCGCATAGCTGGAGTTAACGAGGGTTTGGCCCCAGGGGCCGGATCATCCACTCATGCATCCAGCAGCAGTGGCAGCCTCACTCATCCTTCCAATCACTCCCTGAGCTGTGCTCTCTTCCCACTTGGCTAGCTACTCAGCAGCTGTGCAGGGAGACTTGTCCTCCTTCCCCTTGCCTGGAGTGGCTAGTTGAGTGGGAAGAGAGTGGAGCTCAGGGAGTGATTGGAAGGATGAGTGAGGCTGCCACTGCTGCTGGATGCATGAGTGGATGATCCGGCCCCTGGGGCCAAACCCTCGTTAACTCCAGCTATGCGGGGATATTCATATTTGTATATGAACACGAATACCCCCATCTCTAGTCAGCATCGAATACGAATGCCCCCATCTCTAATGCTGACCTCTGGTGACTTTGCCAGGATCTTCTAGGTATTAAGTACTTAGAAATGTTTTACAAAGTGGTTTCCTTCTGATGGTGCTCTGGAACTGTGGAGTTTGCCCCTCGGCACATAGGTGGCAGGGTATGTAAAACATGTCCCAAGTGATTTTGGCTACCTCCTCTCCTGGGGGGGGGCATTGTGGGGATGTGAACCTTTGACCCCTGGCTTCACAGAGAGATACTTCAACCCCCTGAGTTATACCAGCTCAATGCATTCATTGAGTAATAATGCCAAGGAGTAAGTCTCAATTTGATCAGTGGGGTTTACTTCCAGTTGTCATACCTAAAGATTTTCCAAATTCTTGTTGTTCAAGTCAGGCATTGTGATTGAGATCATACAGTTTAGTACAACTTGGGTTTGGATATAAAATTAACGCGTATTTGTATGGATTTTAGTGGTTTTGGGCTGGGGTGAGAAGATCTCAGGTCTGAGGAATAAATTTAATTTTTTTTCTACTCTGAGCCACCAACTGTGCAGAGGGCACACCTTCAGTTACGGAGAATTCTGAGCCCAGGATTTTTTTTTTCACACCAGAATTGAACAGAACTTGCAGTCCTTTCACATCAGAAACTCCTTTATTCCAGGAGAACAATTCACATTTGCTCAAGTGTTAAAAGAACAAGAAAGTCAGAACTCCTTGTTGATTGACTGCAAATCACCAAAAGATCCATCTTTGACTCATTCTTATCCCCCCCCCCCGGCCTGATGTTAATATCATGTCTCTGATATTCATTCCAAGGAAATGATTCCTTTATGTAAAAATAAAATAAAATATGTCCAAAATATATTTGGTCTAGTTTAAATTTCCAAGAAACAAAGCAACCTCTGGAAGTGCTTATAGATCCTAAAACCAATTCAGTGGTAGTAAGCATCAGCATTATACCTGAATTGCTTCATAACTGTAATAGAAAATTGTGCGAGAAGAGCAATCCCAAGAACAAAAAGACATTATTTGCATGATTCTGAATGACTTTGAATACATGGAGCTTCAGAGAAGAGTTCAATAAAGGGTGAGAAGCCTTACAGTGTGCAAGTCTAATCTGCTACAGGACAAATGGACAATTTCACAAAGTGGCTACTGAATTGTAGCTTTTAGTTTCCTCACTTGTATTTTAATCTGATTGGGATATCTTCAAAGACTTTCCTATCTTTATGCTTGCACACTAGACACATTACTCAAGTGCTGATTCTGAGGCAAATACCTGCATATATTTCACAGTGAAGAAAACAGATTCACTATGAGACAAATTAATGAATTAGCCATCTGTATCTATTGACTCTTGAGGCTGTTGGACAGTAAAATAAAGAAAAATAAAGTATATTTTTTGGGAAATTAAAGCAAAGGCTAAAATTGATATTTGAATATTCAATGAAGACAAAGAATGGGAGAATTAATTACTAAGTCCTCTTCTTGAAGGAAGGGAGAAAAAAAAGGTGATTTTCTTTACCCTTGCAGTTCCTTTAACCATAGTCTCAGAATCTCCTCTGATGAGCTGGGGAACCTCTGGAACAGATTGGGATTAGAAGTGCTGCAGATGTACAGAGAAAAGGAAGAAGTCCCACTGAGTGAGTGGAAACCTACTTACACAATGTTAGATTTCACTCATGCTACAATGGAAATTTTTTCCTTAGTTATTTATTGCACCGGGCTGCCATTGGAAAGTGTTCAGAAACTCGAGCAGGTACAAAATGCTGCAGCCAGATCACTAAATGGGTCTGGTTACAGGGAATATATAACTCCCCAGTTACAGCAGATTCACTGGCTGTTGATCCATTTCTTGGTAGAATTCAAAGTGCTGGATTTTAAGCTATAAGGCCCTAAATAACTTGGATGTAAGCTATCTAAAAAAGATTGCATCTCCATCTATGACCCTGCCTGGGCATTAACATTATCAGAGGAGGCCTTTCTCTTAGTCCCACCACCGTGACAGGTACACTTGGTGGGGACACAGGAGAGGGCCTTCTCTGTCATTATTCCCAGGTTCTGGAATTCCATCCCATGGGAAGCCAGGCTGGCCTCATCTTTGCTTTTCTTCCTCAAGCAGGCTTCTTCAGGCAGGTTTTCCCCTTAGTGATTGGTGATCTGAAAGGGTTTTTTTTAAAAAAGGATTGTTGTGTTCTGTTGCTTTTAAATATGCTTTTAGTAAAGAACATAAAAAACCAAATTAACTCACCAATAACACTTAAAGAGATAAAAATAACTATAAAAAAACTTAAGAAGGGAAAGTCACCGGGTTGTGATGGTTTCACAGCAGACTTCTATAAAATATGGGAAGACAAACTAGCTGAACATTTATTAGAAGTACGTATATAACTCAATAATGAATGGGGGGGGGGAGTTCCAATCTCCTGGAAAGAAGTGAGAATGATAGCTATCTCAAAACAAGATAGACACTACATTTTCATCTGCGTATAAGCCAATAACTTTACAGAATCAAGATAAAAAAAATTCTCATCTATTATGGCACAAAGAGTAAATAGCTTCATTACAAATTATATTCACAGAGACAAATATGGATTTATGCCAGGAAGAAAAATGTCCGATGCGATGAGTAAGATATTAAATATTATACATATTGCATCAGAAAAAAACAGAAGGTAGCAATACTCTCATTAGACACCCTAAAAGCTTTTGACCGCGTGGAATGGCGGTATATGTTCAAATTATTAGAAAAATTAATATGGGTGGAATATTTATCAGTGTTCTAAAGAAGCTATATGAAGGGGCAAGGGCTTCAATATTAGGAAACAGAATTGAATCTGAAAAAATTGAATTATATAGAGGAACAAGACAGGGAGAACCTTTGTCTCCATTAATATTTGCACTTGCCATAGAGCCACTTGCAGCACTTATTAGAAAAAATATTATTATTAGGGGAATAATGGTTAGAAATAAACAGCATAAAATTAATTTATATGCTGACGATATACAGTGGTGCCTCGCATAGCGATGTTAATGCGTTCCAAAAAAAACATCGCTATGTGAAACCATCGCTATGCGAAACACCATTTCCCATAGGAATGCATTGAAAACCGGATAATCCGTTCCAATAGGAACGGATTATCTGGTTTTCTCCCCCCCCGCGCGGCTTGGATCTGACCCCCGGCGGCTACCTCAGCCGTGGCTGGACTCCCTAGAGTCCGGCCATGGCTGGGGTAGCCGCCGCGGCTCGGATCCAAGCCGCGGGGGGAGGGTGGTGGGATTGGAATGCCTTTCAGGCATCCCGGGCTTGGATCCCACCCGCCGCCGGTTAGGGTAACTCCTGAGAGTCTGACCATGGAAGGGAAAGCCGGCTGGGGGGGAAATCCAAGCGGCGGCGGCGGTGGTAGGAGCTTGGATCCGACCCCTGGCCGGTTCCACTTGCATGGTCAGATCAGACCATGCAAGGGGAACTGGCTGGGGGCCGGATCCAAGCCCCTACCGCTGCCGCCGCCACTTGGATTCGCCCCCGGCCGGTTCCCCTTGTATGGTCGGATCAGACCATGCAAGGGGAACCGGCCGGGGGCCGGATCCAAGCCCCTACCACCGCCGCCGCCGCTTGGATTCGCCCCCGGCCAGTTCCCCTTGTATGGTCGGTTCAGACCATGCAAGGGGAACCGGCCGGGGGCCGGATCCAAGCGGCGGCGGCAGCGGTAGGAGCTTGGATCCGCCCCCCGGCCGGTTACCCCATCCATGGCTGGACTCCAGTCCGACCATGGAAGGGAAAGCCGGCCGGGGGGGCGAATCCAAGCTCCTACTGCCGCCTCCGCCGCTTGGATTCTCCCCCCGGCCGGCTTTCCCTTCCATGGTCGGACTCTCAGGAGTCCAGCCATGGATGGGGTAACCGGCCGGGGGGCGGATCCAAGCTCCTACTGCCGCCGCCGCCGCTTGGATCCAGCCCCCGGCCGGTTCCCCTTGCATGGTCTGATCCGACCATGCAAGGGGAACTGGCCGGGGGCGAATCCAAGCGGCGGCGGCGGCGGTAGGGGCTTGGATCCGGCCCCCGGCCGGTTCCCCTTGCATGGTCTGATCCGACCATACAAGGGGAACCGGCCGGGGGCGAATCCAGGCGGCGGCGGTGGCGGTAGGAGCTTGGATCCGGCCCCCGGCCGGTTCCCCTTGCATGGTCTGAACAGACCATACAAGGGGAACTGGCCGGGGGCGAATCCAAGCGGCGGCGGCGGCGGTAGGGGCTTGGATCCGGCCCCCGGCCGGTTCCCCTTGCATGGTCTGAACCGACCATACAAGGGGAACTGGCCGGGGGCGAATCCAAGCGGCGGCGACGGCGGTAGGGGCTTGGATCCGGCCCCCGGCCGGTTCCCCTTGCATGGTCTGATCTGACCATGCAAGGGGAACCAGCCAGGGGTCGGATCCAAGCTCCTACCGCCGCCGCCGCCGCTGCTTGGATTTCCCCCCCGGCCGGCTTTCCCTTCCATGGTCGGACTCTCAGGAGTCCAGCCATGGATGTGGTAACCGGCTGGGGGCGGATCCAAGCCCCTACCGCTGCTGCCGCCGCTTGGATCTGGCCCCCGGCCGGTTTCCCTTGCATGGTCGGTTCCAAGCGGCGGCGGTGGCGGTGGGGCTTGGATCCGCCTCCCGGCCGGTTACCCCATTCATGGCCGGACTCCTGAGAGTCCGACCATGGAAGGGGAACCGGCCGGGGGGCGGATCCTAGCCCCGGATGCCTGATAGGCATCCGGACCCCTGCCGCCGCCGCTTGGATCCGCGTCGCGGCCGGCTACCCCATCCATGGTCGGACTCCTGAGAGTCTGACCATGGCGGGGGTAGCCGGCCGCGGGGCGGATACAAGTGGCGGCGCCGGCGGCAGGGGTCCGGATGCCTTTCAGGCATCCGAAGGGGAATCCCGGCGGCGCCTTGGAACGACCCTTCGGAAGGGTCCTTCCGAGGCTACCACCGGCATTTTCCCCCAGCTGAGCAGCGGGAGCGGTCCTTTGGAGGCTCCCGCCACTCAGCTGGGGGAAAATTGGGCCTATGGGGAAAACATCGCAAAGCGATTTTTCCCCATAGGCAACATCGCAAAGCGATGGCAAAAGAGATTGCTTTTTTGCCATCGCTATGCGAATTCATCGTTAACCGGGGCACTCGTTAAACGAGGCACCACTGTACTTTTATTCCTAGTATCCCCGATGGAAAGTATAGAAACATTGAAACTAATATTGGAAGAACTCAAATGTTATACAGGATTAAAAATTAATTATGATAAATCTAAATTGCTATGCATAAATACTGCTATGCTAGAACAAAAAGAATAATATTGGATAACAAAAATATAAGGCAACTAGTCTAAAGGAACTATAAAAATATTTAGTTCTATAAAGGAAAAAAATTAAAAATGGAAAAGATTAAATCTAACACAATTGGGAAGAATTGCAATAGTAAAAGCTCATATCCTACAAAAATTCTATTTCTGTTTCAAAATATCCCTCTACAATTGGAAACGAAAAAGATAAAACAATGGCAAAACATATTGGAAAAATTTATTGCAGGGAAAAGTAAATCCCTGAGATTTATACACACAGTTAAGTATGGCCCAAGTAGAACTGGAGGGCTCACAATACCTTATTTACTAAAATATTATGAAGCTTTCCAAATGGCCCAAGTAATCAAACTTATAGAAAATTATGAGACTCTTGAATGGGCAAGAATGGAGAGCGAAGAACAAGGAAGGTCATTGGATGTATATTTATATAAAGAAAGAATCTTGACAAATGAGAAACAAGTATGGAATCCTTTTACTAAAGAATTACTCTGTATATAGAGGAAATATATGATAGTCTTCGCTCCCCCTATATCTCCATTATGTCCTATATTAGAACACCCTAAATTTAAATTTCAAGATAAAGACACCTAATTTAAACAATGGAAAGAGATAGGAATGTATAGGATAAGAGACTTGTTTATACAAGGAAAACCTATTACAATCGGACAGTTCCAGGAGAAAACTAGGCATATAGCAACTAATTGGTATCGGATAATCCAAATTAGAAATTTGGCAACTCAGCTGCATAAAACACCGGGCTCAAATAGACCATTAACAGAAATAGAGAAATATTGTATAGAGATAGGGAATAAAAGGAAAACAAGGTTAATTTCAGTAATTTATAAAAGTACCATAGATAAACAACTTGGAGACAATATGGGATCCAAGATAGTTTGGGAGACAGACTTTAAAACTGCGATATTAGAAAACACATGGGAAAAAATATGGATCTCTCAACCTTACAAATCAGTTTCATCTCAAGCTAAAGAAATGGTGTTAAAAGTAGGGCACAGATTGCACTTTATACCCTGTAAAATTAAATAGAATAAATAAAGGAATATCGGACATGTGTTGGAGGAAGTGCAGGAATAAAGGAACTTTGGAACATATGTGGTTAACATGCTGAAGAGTGGAAATTTTCTGGTCTGGGATAATTAAGTGGTTGGAAAGTATAAAAACAACAAAAAATAATCTCAAATGAAACTTTGTTACTTTTTTCATTATTTACGGGAGGGAATGAAAACATTGTGAATAAAGCACTAATTGCGAGTATATTAGGAGGAGCCCGTAATGAAATTGCCCAACATTAGAAGGACTCTCAGGACTTGTCCTTGGAAAGATTTCAAAATAGAATATGGAGACTGGCTCTGATGGAAAAACTGCGCTATTGCATTAAACTCAATAGAGATGAAATAAACCAAGATAAATTTATGGATGTATGGAATCCCTTATTGGCCTCTGGTGCAGGAGATGAATTGGAAATGCTGGTTAGTTTAAATAACTGTAGGGTTAGAAGTAGAATGTATTTAAAAGTTTTTAAAAATTATTAATATATTATAGATAAGAAAATTATTAGAAGTGTTAACTGTAATTATAGGTAATTATTACTTTTTTATTTTTTGGTATGTGACCTGAGGATTTTATCTTATACAATAATTAAAATAAAAAGTGAAAAAATACATTTTTAGTACTGATTTTATTTACTGTTTTTAACACAATACTTGTTTAATTCTTTGTAAATATTTGTATACTTAACATTTTTAGCTTTTAAATATTGTCTGTCTAATGACATAACCTCCCCTTCATGGATTGCTGCCTTGTCATGGTGAAGGGGTTTGAGTAATTCAGAGAAGCTATGGGCTATGCCGTGCAGGGACCCCAAAGACAGACAGGTCATAATGGAGAGTTCTGACTAAACACGATCCCCCTGGAGCAGGAATTGGCAAGCCACTCCAGTATCTTTGCCAAGAATACCCCATGAACAGAAACAAAAGGGTAAAAGATATGACACTGGAAGATGAGCCCCTCAGGTTGGAAGGCATCCAACATGCTACTGAGGAAGACCGGAGGACAAGTACAAGTAGCTCCAGAGCTAATGAAGTGGTTGGGCCAAAGCTGAAAGGACGCTCAGCTGTGGACGTGCCTGGAAGTGAAAGGAAAGTCCAATGCTGCAAAGAAAAATACTGCATAGGAACCTGGAATGTAAGATCTATGAACCTTGGTAAGCTGGATGTGGTCAAATAGAAGATGGCAAGAATAAACATTGACATCCTGGGTGTCAGTGAACTAAAATGGAGGGGAATGGACAAATTCATTTCAGACGATTATCATATCTATTGTTGTGGGCAAGAATCTTGTAGAAGGAATGGAGTAGCCCTCATAGTCAACAGAAGAGTGGGAAAAGCTGTACTGGGATACAATCTCAAAAATGATAGAATGATTTCAATACGAATCTAAGGCAGACCTTTCAACATCACAGTAATCCAAGTTTATGCACCAACCACAAATGCTGATGAAGCTGAAATTGACCAATTCTATGAAGACTTACAACACCTTCTAGAACTGACACCAAAGAAAATGTTCTTATCATTATAGGGGACTGGAATGCTAAAGTAGGGAGTCAAGAGATAAAAGGAACAACAGCTAAGTTTGGCCTTGGAGTTCAAAACGAAGCAGGGCAAAGGCTAATAGAGTTTTGTCAAGAGAACAAGCTGGTCATCACAAACACTCTTTTCCAACAACACAAGAGGCAACTCTACACATGGACATCACCAGATGGGCTATACCAAAATTAGATTGATTATATTCTCTGCAGCCAAAGATGAAGAATCTCTATACAGTCAGCAAAAACAAGACCTGGGGCTGATTGTGGCTCTGATCATCAGCTTCTTATAGCAAAATTCAAGCTTAAACTGAAGAAAGTAGGAAAAACAACTGGGCTAGTCAGGTGTAATGTAAACCAAATCCCTTGTGAATACACAATGGAAGTGAAGAACAGATTTAAGGAACTCGGTTTGGTGGACACAGTGCTTAAAGAACTATGGATGGAGGCTCATAACATTGTACAGGAGGCAGCAATAAAAACCATTCCAAAGAAAAGGAAATGCAAGAAAGCAAAGTGGCTGCCCAACGAGGCCTTACAAATAGCAGAGAAGAGAAGGGAAACCAAATGCAAGGGAGATAGGGAAAGTTACAGAAAGTTGAATGCAGACTTCCAAAGAATAGCAAGGAGAGACAAGACGGCCTTTTTAAATGAACAGTGCAAAGAAATAGAGAAAAATAATAGAAAGGGAAAAACCAGAGATCTGTCCAAGAAAATTGGAAATATTAAAGGAACATTTTGTGCAAAGATGGACATGATAAAGGGCAAAAATGGTAGGGACCTAATGGAAGCAGAAGACATCAAGAAGAGGTGGCAAGAATACACAGAGGAATTATACCAGAAAGATCTGGATATCCCGGACAACACAATGAGTGTGGATGCTCACCTTGAGCCAGACATCCTGGAGAGTGAAGTCTAGTGGGCCTTAGAAAGCATGACTAACAACAAGGCCAGTGGAGGTGATGATATTCCAGTTGAACTATTTAAAATCTTAAAAGATTATGCTGTTAAGGTGCTACACTCAATATGCCAGCTAGTTTGGAAAACTCAACAGTGGCCAGAGGATTGGAAAAGATCAATCTTCATCTGAATCCCGAAGAAGGCAGTGCCAAAGAATGCTCCAACTACCATACAATTGCACTCATTTCACACGCTAGCAAGGTTATGCCCAAAATCCCTCGAGGTAGGCTTCAGCACTATGTGGACCAAGAACTCCCAGAAGTACAAGCTGGATTTCGAAGGGGCAGAGGAACAAGAGACCAAATTGCTAACATGTGCTAGATTATGGAGAAAGCCAGAGAGTTCCAGAAAAACATCTAATTCTGCTTCATTGACTACGCAAAAGCCTTTGACTGTGTGGGCCACAGCAAACTATGGCAAGTTTTTAAAGAAATGGGAGTGGCTGACCACCTTATCCATCTCCTGAGAAACTTATACGTGGGACAGGAAGCAACAGTTAGAACTGGATATGGAACAACTGATTGGTTGAAAATTGGGAAAGTAGTACGACAAGGTTGAATATTGTGCCCCAGCTTATATAACTTATATGCAGAATACATCATGTGAAAGGCCAAACTGGAGGAATCCCAAACTGGAATTAAGATTGCCGGAAGAAATATCCACAACCTCAGATATGCAGATGATACCACTCTGATGGCAGAAAGTGAGGAGGAATTAAAGAACCTCTAAATGAGGGTGAAAGAGGAGAGTGCAAAAAATGGTCTGAAGCTCAACATCATGGCCACTGGTCCCATCACCTCTTGGCAAAGAGAAGGGATAGATATGGAGGCAGTGACAGATTTTATTTTGTATTTGTGAAGGCTTTCACGGCCGGTATCTAATGGTTGCTGTTGTTTTTTTGCGTTCTTTGGCCATGTTCGGAAGGTTGTTCTTCCTAACGTTTCACCAGTCTCTGTGGTCGGCATCTTCAGAGGACAGCACTCTGGGCTCTGGTGCAGTTTCCAAAAAACTGCACCAGAGCACAGAGTGCTGACCTCTGAAGATGCCGGCCACAGAGACTGGCGAAACGTTAGGAAGAACAACTTTCAGAAAACGGCCAAAGAGCCTGAAAAACTCACAACAACCAGATTTTACTTTCTTGGGCTCCATGTTCACTGCAGATGGTGACAGCAGCCATGAAATTAAAAGACACCTGCTTCTTGGGAGGAAAGCGATGACATCTTAAAAAGCAGAGACATCACCTTGCTGCCAAAAGTCCCCATAGTCAAAGCTATGTTTTTTCCTGTAGTGATGTATGGAAGTGAGAGCTAGACCATAAAGAAAGCTGACCACCGAAGAATTGATGCCTTTGAATTGTGGTGCTGGAGGAGACTCTTGAGAGTCCCCTGGACTGCAAAGAGAACAAACCTATCCATTCGAAAGGAAATCAACCCTGAGTGCTTACTGGAAGGACAGATCCTGAAGCTAAGGCTCCAATACTTTGACCATCTCATGAAATGAAAAGACTCCCTGGAAAAGCCCCTGGTGTTGGGAAAGTGTGAAGGCAGCAGGAGAAGGGGACGAGAGAGGACAAGATGGTTGGACAGTGTCATTGAAGCTACCAACATGAATTTGACCCAACTCCAGGAGGCAGCAGAAGACAGGAGGGCCTGGCGTGCTCTGGTCCATGGGGTCACGAAGAGTCGGACACGACTAAGCTTCTAAACAACAATGTTTAGAAGTAACCTGCCTTGGACGTAACCTGCCTTGGATCCTTTTAAGGAGAAAGAGCGAATAAAAATATTATAAAATAAATAAATAAATAAATAAATAAATAATGATATTGGGCTGCTATATGCAAAATGAGCCGGGTGGACAGTTCAGTGAGTGTGTTTGTAGTTGCTTGCTTCTGATATTCCAAACCTATTTTATGAAAAGGAGTTCAGATCTTCAGTCAATATAAGAAACCTCATATAGAATCCCCAGACCCACATAGGAAAACACACTAATGGTGCTCTGATTGCGGCTACGGTAGCCAGACTTGGGTCTTGACCCTGAGACTCAGGCTCTTGATTTCATTCTCTTCAGACTCTGGCTCCAAAATCTCAGTGAGTGGGATGCTGTTCACCTGGCAAACCTGATTGGTTGGGGTTCATCTTGTCAAAATTTGGTTTTGAAAACTTAACCAAGTATACCAGAGCTCTGGACACCACCTTGGATATTACAGGCTGAAACTAGACTTACTGGGCAGAGGGAAGTGAGGTATCAGGGATCTCTATCCAATCAACCAAACTGTGCATAGAGTCTAGATCATGTTGGATGACCTACTAGAAGTATAGTCTACAAATCATGTAAAATACTAGTTCCTCTCTATTTCGCACTGGTTAGGCCTCATCTTGAGTACTGTGTCCTGTTCTAGATATGACACTTTAAGAATGATATTGACAAACTGGAACAAGTTCAGAGGACAACAAGGATGATCAGGGGGCTGAAAACCAAGCTCAGCGAGGAAAGACTGAAAGAACTGGGCATGTTTAGCCTTGAAAAAAAAAATTTGGAGCGGAGATATGATGGTGATCTTCGAAAGCTTGAAAGATTTTCATACAAAGGTGGGACGAGATCTGTTCTCAAGCATTCCAAAGTACAAGACATGTAACAATGGGCTCATATTACAGGAAGCCAGATTTTGGTTCAATATCAGGAAAAACTTCCTGTTAGAGCAGTACAACAGTGGAGCTAATTGCCTCGCAAGTTAGTGAGTGCTCCAACACTGAAGGCATTCTATAGAAAATTAGGCAACCATCTCTCAGATATACTTTGATTTGAATTCCTGCATTGAGCAGTGGGTTGGACTTGATGACTTTACAGACCCTTTCCAACTCCATGATGCTGTAATTCTATGCCCATTCATCTTGGCCACGTAAAGGTAACTCAACGTATCAGTATACTATAATATGCTAAAACTTCTCTAATGTCACATTTTGTTACATAGAGTTACAATGAGAAGAAATTTAACAGGATGTGACACGGTGTAAGTGATGCACTGACATGTATAATTTAAAGACTACACTCTTGTTGGAGGCAGACACCTGCAATTAATTTTTATATTGGGAATTCAAAATGAAACTGATGATTAAAGCCAGAAGGGACTTGGAATACACATTAAGCTTATGAACCAAGGCAGCCCCTCTGTTTACCAAACAGTACATCGGTTAAATACATCCGTATGACTTCCTTATGAATATCATTGGCCTGAGAACATGCTATGCATAGAGTCCAAAGTTAGCCTTTGAATTTATTTAAATATTGGCAACCAGTGAAATAGGTTTGAATCATAATACGTAATGTAAAACATGATTTGGGGGGGGGGCTTCTCATTCTCATGTTTAATTAATTATCCATCCAACTTTGAAGACTATTTGGAAGCCACAGCTGATCCAAAATGCTGTGTCAGACAGCTGGCAGAGTCCAGTTTTAGGATGCATGTAATGCATCTGTCACAGCAACTTCACTGATTTATGCCCTAGTTGAGGGAATAGTTCAAAGTGCTGGTTATAATCTTCAAAGCCCAAAATGACTTGAGTCCAGGCTATCTCCTATAAAAACCTGCCCAGGCTTTAATACTTGCAGGGCAAGTTCTTTTCTAGGTCCTGAGACCTTTAAAGATATGCATGGTAAGGGTGTAAGAGAGGACCTTTTCAGCTGCTGCTAAACATACATACAAAAACCTTCTTCTTTAAGACTTTGGGAATGGATGAATCAAGGCTTCTCCTGAAGTCCCGTTCTTTTCTGTTCCCTGTTTGGAATGATTCTAACCATAAAGTTTCCAATGGTTTTAAACTGTATTCTGTTTTTAATACAAAAACTAATTTAATAAGGTTTTAATATTTATCCTGTCTTGTTTTTCAGTTGGATTTTTAAAATATATAATTGCACTCTAACCCACCTCATGCCCCAGTTTCTGGGGGAAAGGTAGGACATCAACAAACACAGTTCTGTTTCAGATATCGTATATGTATAAAAAATCACACAACAACTTTTCTCTCGTGACTATATCTAATGCTCAGGGTTGCCCAAGCAGTCTTGCTGCCTGAGGCAGGAAACAAATTGCCCATGCTTTCCCCAGCAGCGACTGCCCTATTCTTTTTCATTTGGTTGGTGCCTTGCTGCATGTACTTGTGTGCCCTTTGCTTCTGGTTAAAGAGCAAAAGATTGAATAAGTGTAGTATTATAATTTAAAGAATATTTCTGTTAAGCTTAAACTACAAAGAATGCCTTTGTATTACTAAATTGAATTGACCAGAAGAACTGTGTCTTGTAACCTAAGATATTCTCTTGGAGGAATGCAAAGACTATACCTGTAGTCAAAAGAAAAGCCCCAATGGATGACTGAAAAAACACTTTAAATTGTTAAAGACAGGTGAAAATGCAACTTTTATTGTCTCTATCATATAGAGACAAGGAGAACTACTACAATGACCAGTCCAAAGAAATAGAGGGGAACAAAGAAGAGATAAAACTAGAGGTCTCTTCAATAAGATCCAAGAAATCTAAGGGAAATTTAAACCTAGGCTTGATGAAAGATCAGCAGGGGAACAGATTATCTGATCGGGATAAAATAAAAGGAAAACAGAAACAAATACTGAAGAACTATACAGAACAGATACAAGGATGACAGATTCTTTTGAAGAAGAATCCATAACAAAAACACTGCAATTCTATGGATTTAAAAGCTATTCTCAAAGCTCTTGAAAGTAAAATTAGGAGTAGATGGAGTACCAATCAGAAATGTTTCAAGGTACAGAGACTGAACCTGTTGAAATTCTTCACAAATATGCCAACACATATGGGAAATTGTAGAACAATGGCCCTCAAACTGGAAATATTTCATGTGCTTTCTTCATATGTGATATGAATTCTCCAAGAAAGGAGATACCAAGGAGTATGATAACTACAGGGCCATTGCAAACATTTCCCATACAAGGAAAGTAATGTTCAAAGTGTTGCAACATTGATTTTTACGCTATATGGAGCAAAAAAAATGCTTGATGTCCAAGTTGGATTTTGAAAAGAGGCACTAGAGACCATATTGCAAACATAGATTGACTACTGGAGCATACCAAAGAATTTCAAAAGAACAGTCTATGCTTTGTAGATTACAGAAAACCCTTTGACTGTGTGGATCATGAAAAGCAATGGATTGTTCTAGGAGAAATGACTGTGCCTCAACACTTGATTGTCTCAATGCATAAACTCTGCTTTGGACAAGACACTACTATTAGGATAGAATACAGAGAAACATAATGATTTTCCACAGACAAGGATGTATATTATCTCCCTACCTGTTCAATCAGTATGCAGAATATATAAAACAAAGGACAAACAAGGCAGTCTCTGTACAGGAGTCAATGGACACAAATTGGACACCAGGAATGGGAATACACAAAAACTTGTTTCAAATAATTTTAATTTACCTGGTCACTCTGCACAAGTCCTGAAATTTGCCATTCAGGAGAAGATAAATTGCAGGACAAGACTAGAGAGAGAAAGAATGGAGGTAAAATATATACACATGTTTAAAACTCATCTCATTTGACTCAATATAAGCCAAGGTTTCCTAGGTGATTATAAAAATACTGTGTAGTATCAGCTGAAATTCCCAGCTATTGAACTATGCAACAGTTCCTGTGCTATTTCTTTTCTATCTACTAGTGTTGCTTCCCACACCCCATTGGTGATTAGAGATACTCTTTACCATATTGTTCCTGCTTGTTATCTATAGCCTGGGATTAATTTAGCCACAAATCATTGTCATTGTTTACAGAACAATGCTTCCTGGGAAGTGAATATCAACATTGCCAGGTCAGCAACTTGCACCCAAATACAGTACAATTTCTGATTTGGGGCCATGTATAATTGTATAAATATTTGGCATGTAGTTCCACTCTTGTGTCTGAGGAAATCGACTTGTCCACAAAAGCTTACATTAAAATATAGCAGTTAGCCCTTAAGGTGCCACAACATTTTGGTCTTCTTTATTTTTTATTTTGTTTTTGCCGAATATACTAGCACAGACTAACACAGCTGACTCTTTTAAAACTAAGACAGAAACATGGATTAAGTTCCGACGAAGAGTGAAAATCGGTGGAAGAAGCATCAACAAGATATGCAGATGATACCATATTACTGACAGAAAGCAGCATGACTTGAAATGGCTCATGATGAAGGTGAAAGAAGAAAGTACAAAAGTAGGATTACATTTGACTATTGTTGTCGTTATGTATCGTTGTCTGTGCTTATGGTGACTCTATGAATGAATGACCTCCATAATTTCATATGATTAATAACTTGGCTGAGTTCTTGCAAACTCAAAACTGTGGCTTCCTTTTATGAAGTCAGTCCATCTCATACTTGGTCTTCCTCTTTTCCTGTTGCCTTTCACCTTTCCCAGCATGTTTATCTTTCTAGCAAATCTTGCCTTTTCATGATGTGCCTAAGGTAGGGCAGCCTCAGTTTCATCATATTTTGAGATAGGTCAGGCTTGATTTGCTCTAGGACCCATTTGTTCATTCTGTATCCACAGAGCTTTCCTCCAGGACTGTATTTCAATTGAATCATCTTTTTTTCCTATCATCTTTCTTCACTGTCCAGCTTTCAGACCCATAGATAGTGACTGAGAATGTCACATTTCAATTCATTTAAAATAGCTAGGTGTTATTCTGCCACTCCTTTCCCTATATCGAGCAGCAGCCTTATCACCGCTTCCTTTGTTCTACTTGCACTTGGTTGAACACTTTGTACCTTTTGGTTGAAGGCAGAGGAAAGTAGATGTTGAGCAGTTTCACCTTCGCTAATTAGCATCTTTCCTTTCTTTCCACACTGCAGGCATACTGCTTCCTTGTTCTTCCCCTTGTTCTGTGCATAGCTGGAAAACCTATTTTTATTGCCTTTAATCTCTCTTCCAAATCTCAGGTTATTCTGAGCTTTTCCCCTCCTTATATTCTCTATAAATATTAGCTATATGTTTGTATACTTTTCTGTTCTTCCATTTCCAATGCATATCCTTTTAAATTTTAGCTCATTCTATCAACATAGAATGCAAGAGCAGGTTTAACATCCAGTGTGTGAAGTGTCTTTTTCAGGGAGGATATAAGTGTTGGGAAAAATATTAACAGCTGGTTCATAAGAAAACTTGAAACTACCTTAGGTAAGAATGGTAAAGTAAAGGTTCCCCTTGACAATTTTTGTCCAGTTGTGTTCGACTCTAGGGGGTGGTGCTCATCCCCGTTTCCAAGCCATAGAGCCAGCGATTTTGTCCGAAGACAATCTTTCCGTGGTCACATGGCCAGTGCGACTTAGACACGGAACGCTGTTACCTTCCCACCGAAGTGGTCCCTATTTATCTACTTGCATTTGCATGCTTTCGAACCGCTAGGTTGGCGGGAGCTGGGACAAGCGACGGGAGCTCACTCCGTCGCGTGGATTCGATCTTACGACTGCTTGGTCTTCTGACCCTGCAGCACAGGCTTCTGCGGTTTAGCCCGCAGCGCCACCACGTCCCTAAGGTAAGAATGACATGTCCATAAACAGAGTCACCTTATCTTTATGAAATGTAAGTAAGGTTTGTCACAATGCAAAGTGGCATGCCTTAGCCAAAATTCTGCCTATTAGAAACATTGTTTTCTAAGTCAGAAGGCTCAAATGAGTCACAGCCACAGACTCCAGTCTTTTTTATTATGGGATTTGTAAAAAGTTTTGATGTGTTAGAGCCCTCTAGTTGATCTGGCACAACAGCAGACAAGTGAACTTTAACTGAAGATTCCTCTCTAAGATCTAAAGGAAAGCGAAGTATGCAGTGCAATGTTGTTGGTAAACATAGCTCATCAATGCATCTTGCAAAGTCCTTAAATGTCCTTCATTTATAATAACACTTTCTAGTAGACTTCTTTTTAGACTCCCTTAAATCTTTGTTAATGAGGGAGAAATTCTCCACACTGTCAGTTTTAACATTTCGGTGTCTGGATGACAAATCTGACCAGGTTAGGATATCTGGAGTGACAGGCAGTCTCAAACTGTCCACTGACATTAGAAGCAGGGTTGCAAAGCATGGCTGTCGTGGCCACCAAGGGGTTATTAGGATTGCATCTCTCCCCTCCTGTTTGATTTTTACAATTGCTTGCTCAATTAACAGAACAGGAGGGAACAAATACATTAGGGCACTCAACCAGGTTTGTGCAAATGCATCTCACAATTTTGTCCTTGCCTGTTCAAAAACAGGACATGTAATAGTTTTTGGTTCATTTGATTAGCAAAAATGTCTATTTGTGGCAACCCTCACTTCAGTGTTGCATGTTTGTAAATTTTAAGTGCTCCCATTGAGGAGTTTTCTTCTTATTCCTGCTTAGAGCATCTGCAGGATGCAGATGATTGTCTTTGCAATCAATGTGTATCAATACCAGGTAAGTATTTCTCTCAATACACCCTTCCCACAAATAAGTCATTAGGAGTAAGAGGGCCATAGAATGGGTTCTGCTTGTTTATTAATGTAATGCATATACTTTTACCAACACAATATGTTCGAAAACTGTTTTGATGTGTGCTAGGATTTCTAGTTGATTTATGTGCTGGTTTCTTTCTTGAAGAGACCAGAGTGCATGAATCTCCCTTCCTTGGCAATGTGCACTCCAGCCTGTCAAGCTGGCGTCTGTCAATATTGCTACAGATGGTTGTGGAGATTTGAATGGCATTCCCATCTCCAGGTTGCCTCTGTCTTGCCACTGTGTCAATTGAGGTGCCAGTTCTTTGGATACTCAAAGTCCCTTTTGTAGACTGCCATTCACACTGTTGGAAAGGAATAGGAACCACGACTGTAGAAATCTGATTTGCTGCTTTGCATGGGCTACTAATGCAGTGGTGGATGACATCAAGTCCAGCAGTATCTGCGCTGTGCGTGCCAATACTTTCCTATTTGGTTGAAACTTCAATGCCAGTGAAATAATTTTGGTTACTCTTTCTTGGGAAAAGTAAGCTTTTTCTTTGTTTGAGTCCAAGATAGCAACTAGATATTGGTTTGTCTTAGTAGGTTGTAGACTTGACTTTTTAAAATGGATTTTCAACTGGAGTAAGGGCAAGTGAATACTGTTCTGTATGTTTTCCTTCAAACTCACCATAATTAATCAGTCATCTATATGTATATGTCTATTTTAACTTTGAAGTATGCTGCAACAGGAACCATATACTTGGTAAAAATTCTGGGAGCTGTTGAAAGGTCAAATGGGAGCACCCTATAATCTTTTTTGATAAGTCAAAACAAAGTACAATGGTTTGGTGTTATAACTATATAGAAGTAAGCATCTTTTTGATCCACTACTGCAAATCAGCCCCCTTCCTTCAACAGATGTTTGTTAAAGTCACCATTTTGAATTTTTTGGTGGTAATGTAAGAGTCTACATTCTGCAGGTCCAATATTAGATGTACGCCTCCATCCTTCTTTGGCACAGCAAAGTAACAGGAATAGAACCCATTATCCATATATTTTTGGTTGAACTCTGCAATAGCATTCTTCTCTAGAAAGATGCAATCTCCTCCTCTGGAAATGCTGAGAATTTTGTTGATTGAAAGACACCAGTTGGTGGTATTGTTTTGAATTTGATGGAATAACCATGGGCTACAATGGTGGGCACCCAACGGTCGTCAGTGACTGAATGCCAAATATTGTAATGAGGTGCTAAAGAAGGAATAGAGGATTGAATATGTACACATTTTACAAGCAATTGCTTTGTATTTCTGGTCTTGTGTGTACTCAAGTTAAAATCTATTTTTGGTATTCTTTTTTGGACATTGTTGTAGACATAAAGTTTTGTCTTGACTTCTGTTGTTCATCGATACCGTGTTTCCCTGAAAGTAAGACAGGGTCTTATATTAATTTCTGCTCCAAAAATGCATTAGGGCTTATTTTCAGGGGGTGTTTTGTTTTTTCCATGTACAACCATCTACATTTATTCAAATAAAGCTGCGTTATCTTCTTCTGGTTGCTGCACAATGGTAGAGGGCGGGGTTTTACTTAACTAGGGCTTATTTAGGGGGTAGGGCTTATATTACCAGCTTCCTGAAAAATCATACTCGAGCTTATTTTCGGGTTAGGTCTTATTTTCAGGGAAACAGGGTAGCAGGGAACAGCTATGAAGATGATCTTTACCTTTCTACACAAGGTCTCCCTCTCGGGTAAATGTATTGTCTTTTTCAGGTGATGTACTATTGAGTAAAGCCCAGACTCTTTGTGATATTTCTTTCTCTTTTTTTGGGTCAGGTCTTCCATGATGTCATCAGTCCTTGTATTAAATAGACCTTCTCCATTAAAAGCTAAATTTTCAATACAACATCTGGATTCATCTGGTACACCTGAAGATCTTAACCAAGCATACCTCCATAACACACCAGCTGTGACATATTTTTTGCAGCACAGTCTGTGGAATGTCTGGCTGAGTGGATCAATGGAGTGATCTTCCTGATGGAATGTCATAGCAATAGTTCTTTTTCTTCTGGAAGGCTTTGTACGAAATGATGGTGGGCTCCCATTGCTGCCTGATATTTGCCACTCTTATTCCTAGGTCTGATGTTGAATAGATGCACCCACCTATCAAATCTGTTTTTCAACCTTCCTTGTTGATAGGTGTGGAATGTGGTTTGTCTTTAGATCTGGTCTGAGAGGCTTCCACAATTATTGAATTCAGCTGGGGGTGGGGTTTGAAGAGAAAAGACACATCCTCTTCCTGAACTTTATATAAGTTTTCTCTTATTTCAGACACTGATGGTAAAGAGGACAGCTTTTGCCAAGATGCTTTGACTAAATCAGATAATATTTGTAGTAATTGAATCTGTACTGCTTGAACATTGTTCTTTTGGATTTCTTCAAACAACAGTGATGGTCTGACTACTTCAGTTTTTTAAAGATTTTGTCATTCTTGGCATCATATCTGAGTAATTATGGATATCATAAGAAGGATATAATAAGGCATTGGTATCTCCAATATCTGATTCAGGACAAGAGAGATAGGTGGAGAGGATTCTTGATCAACCTCCATATCAAAAGAGTCTGTGTCAGTGTGATTGTAGCCAGCATGCTTTTCCTCTGTTTTCTTTTGGGACGAATAGATGTACAGGTCTTTAGCTTTGGCTGGTACCAACTCAGCACACTTTGAGCTGGATTTCATTGTTTAGAAGCCAAGACACTTGTGTTCTGATCTGCTTTAACTGGTTGATTCTGAATTATCCTTCCTTGGTTTCAAAGAACCAAGGAACACAATGTCTTCGTTAAGATCCACTGAGTCATCTTTTGCTCTCTTTTTATTCTTCTTTGCTCCTCAGTGTTGAGGTGTTTCGGTATCAAATATATATTCTGTGATCTTCTTTCTTTTCTTTGATACTGAAGATGATGGTATCAAAGCATTTGGGACTTTGAAATTGACTGTTGTGTTGTATTCTGATTCTGAAATTGACACAGGCAGCTTGTTATTGCATCTGGCTGGTATCAAGTCTGTGGATTTGCTCTGTTTAGTAGTCTGCCCCCCCTTAATAATTGCCTCCATCACAGTAGTTCTAGATAGGACTTTGCAGATGGTTGTAACCCAAGTTGAGGCCTGTTCATGAGAGGTGGTGTGAATGGCCTAAAGTGACTGATCCCACAAGAAGAATTTTAATCTTGACTATCTGTTCTTAAGGGTGACTTTTGTGAAGTTTTGACAGATATTACCAGTTTTTGGGTCCGAGTCCCAAGTACAAGCCTTTGGTACCAATCCCTATTAAAAACAAGCCGTCATCCCCCAGAAAAAAGGGAGGGGTAGGTAAGGTCTGACTCATGAGTCAAGTCTGAGTCATTGGGAAAAAAAGAGTCAAGTCTGAGTCAAGCCATCAAAGTCAAGCCATCAAAGTGACTTAAGTCTGACCTGAGAGTGAGTTCTGTGACACACATCTCTGTCCTTGGATTTTACAGTTCTGGGTCTTGTGACCCTCGGCCAGAATGTAGAGGCACTTCTCATGGTGGTCACTTCCTGGCACCTTAGAGGCCATAAATGGTGATGATCAACAATGATTTTATATACAGTATATATTTAAGAACAGAAAGTAAACAAAGAGACTATGAGGAGCTAAAGATAAGTTAACTGGTGAGTAAGAAGAAAATCTTTATAATGAGCAAAGTTTGAAGAGAAAATACTCACTCTGAAGCTCACAAGAAGCTCCTAGGGTTAGATGAAATTGAGAAGTGGCAGTTGGGTGGAGAGGTATATTATCTGAGGGGAGGGATTGGGGCCCTAGAATGTACCTGGGGTTGTCTGTTCAGGTACAGAAGTACTAGTGTTTGTGAATCACAGAGACCATGAAGAAGAAATTCAGTTGCTATTAAAAGACAAAAAATGATGAAGAATCATGGATGTCCATGATTGCTGTGACCTAAATTCTGTAGTTATTTTCAGAGAGACATACCAAATTTCTTTTTTAAATCAAATGCTTGAACCAAACACACACTAGCAAGGAAAAGATGTATGAAAAAGGAAAGCAATTTTATCGTAGGTAAGGCTGCCAATCTCTCCTCTCACTGAGCTCTGAAATACTTCTCATTTAGAAATTCTGGAAGAAATTATGTGCCTTTCTGGCAGCATTCCGGAACTCAGCCAGTTCATTTGATGTCCACCAGCTTGCTAATTAGCCACTTTTCACACCCTGCAAATTTTGGAGCTAGTTACAGAAGGCAAATTTTTCTCTGATTTTAGATCTAGGCCATATCTATCATCACAGATGCTAGTTCATTTGGAAAAGTATCTACAGTTCAATGTTTTTCCTTTTTTCAAAGTTTAGCTATTATGAAGGATATACCCCTAGAAAATCAACAACTGATAATAAAATTTTGAAACATGATCACCTATTAAGTATAAGAAAGCCGTGTATAAGCTTTTATCAGTTCAAGTATATAATGTTATCACTCAGTTAAAGGAGTTACATTATCTGCCCCTGTATTTCAGCAGGTTCCTTCATCTTTGTAATGATGACCATGTGGCTTGGCAACACCACAATGCTAATCTATTCCCTAAAGCAGCCTAAAGCAGTACATGAGCTCTGACATAGATCTAAGATTGGTAGCACCCTATTTCAAATAGAAGCAAGAAAAGGGGGACTGATCAGGTGGCAAAATGATTACAGCACAATGAGCTGCTGGGGGAAACCAGTAACCGATCAGGCAGCCTCTCAGATGTAATTGGTCCCCAGGGAGACTGGAGTAGGTTTTGGAGACCACTTTACAAAAAAGCCCTTTAGACTTTCTCAGCTGGGGACAGGGTACTGCAATTGGAATAGCAATGCACAGACGTGCATGCACATGCACACGCGAGCACACAAACATGTCTAGTAGCACGAAATATGAGGAAGTAGTATTTTACATACAAGAATATATGCATGAACACAAGGGCTTGATTTGCTTGAAAATGCGACTTCCAAGAACGGGGAGATGTCAGAAAGGACATACACTTCAGCCTTTATGACAGAAAGGAATTGCAGTATATAAATAATGAAAAGGTCCTGCTATGCATCAGCTGGTCCCCCAGCTTTGGAATGCCTTCCCACGAAAGGTATGCTTGGACCAAATCTGCATTCTTTTTCACAGCGGATGACAAGCCTTTTTTGTTGGCACAGACACTCCATTATCTGTGTATCTGATACAATTTTAGGTCTCTTCATTTTATATTTTACATTTTAGGTGTTTGATTGGATTGTGCTTAACGTATATCACCCTAAAATCTTCTTTGGAATGGAACTACTTCTAGTGCTCCCTCACCAGCTTTGTCCAGTGTGTGCCACCCCCACCTCCCAAACAAGAACCATCTTTAAACTCCTACACTAGGTTTGAAGTTGCTCTTTAACTTGTGAACACATACTCCTTCCCCTGGATTGTCTCTTTCAGACATGTTTTCCTTTCTATTGCTGTTGAAATACTGCCACAGCTAAAGACCAACTTTATTTGGCCCATTTAAAAGAGTTAGAATGGCTCTGGTAAAAAATTTTATTTTATTTATTTATTTTATTTATATCCCACCTATCTAGTCAACTCAGGACCACTCTAGCCTTTGTTACTCCAGTGTCACTAAATAAACTAGGGCTGAAATCCAGTAGTAAATGACAAGTAGAGTAGGCCCATTGAATCAGTGCCAACTTGGTGAATCAACATTAGTGATGGGTTATTCGTATTGGTATCCCTGAGGATATCATAGGTGCCATGGAGGTCTGTTCCCTCACCCTGGCACTAGCCAGTCCACTGACTGGTTGCTGCTTGTCACATGTGTCAGTTCTTGTCAACATCATGGCAATCATGGAAGTAGCTCTGCTGCCGCTTCCCTGGCTCCCTGCGCAGTTGACCGCTCTGGTGAGGAGGTGAGATGAAGAGTCTCCCCGCTCAGCTGTTGAGCAGTTAGCTGTGTGGGGAAGTAGGGAAGAGCGGGCTGGACTGCTTCCACAATTGATGTCGACAATGACAGATACACATGCTGCATGGCAACTGGTGAGTGGACCAGCTGCTTCTGGGGGGAGGGAATGGACCTCAGTGGCAACCGTGGTATTCAGATCCGTTTCCCCAGGGATACAAATACAAACAGCCTACTTCTAGTCATTGCCAATGGTTCCCTCTAAGGTGCATAGCTGCACGAGTGTGCATGACTCTGCCCCCTCCATAAAGCTTTCCTCCCCCTCCATGCACTCACAGTGAGTGGTTCCAGCCCTTTTGTTTACAGTTGTGATGGAACACTGCTTGGGGTGTGTGTGAGTTGCATGGGGGGGGTGGTATCATGTGCAAGAGGGGAGGAGCCCCACCCAGCAGGGCTGAAAATTAGAGGGAAAGTTGGTCACATGTTACTACTGGATTTCAGAACTGTGTCCAAGCACTGACCAGAGGTGTATGCCACTGTAATGACTTGAGACTGCTTTCTTCAATAATAATAATGATTTGCAAACCAAAAAGAATGGAAGTAAACACAAAAGCAAAACAAAGCAAAAGTGTGCTGCTTATATACTGCCTCTGGATGGTCTACAATTTAATTACACAGGCTACACATTGCCCACTGCCCCAGCAAGGTGGGTACTCAATTGACCAATATCAGAAAGATGGAAGGCTGAGTGCACCTCAAGCTGGCTACCTGGGATTGAACCCATGTTATGAACAGTGTTTTGGCTGCAGTATTATTATTGTACAATCAAAAGTCATTTCATTTTACTTCACTCTTTCTTTATTTTTAAACATATTTAGCTCGTGATAAATATATAGATGGATGCTTGTTTCTACTCAGAATTTTCCACAGTTTCTTCACAAAAACAAACCTTTTAAACTAATTGCACAGCAATTATTCTTTTATTGCCTCAAATCAGGGCCTGTCCAGACTGGCTATTTTGGGTGTGGTGTGGATCAGGCTACAAAGGGTCTGTTGAGATGTGGGCTGGGAGCAATGTGTTTTACTTCCCTTGTTCTCTCTTCCCCGCCCCACCCCTTTCTGTTTGGAAGCTGAGGCTGCTGGAGGCTCCTATCTCTCAGCTGAACAATGAGCATGCCAAAAAGAATGCACGCCCCACTGCTGGGCCAGAAGGGTGCACAGCAGCTGTTAAAGGGTAAAGATGGATCAATCTGTGTAGAAACACTTGGGGACAAGGTCTTCCCCCGTCCAAAGCATGCCCTGCAGACTCCTTACAAACACCTAAATGTGATACACATGGAGAAAGACCTAACTTTGGAAACTTTGAAATTTAGGTCTGCCCAAACTTGTCTCTGCTCTGATGCTAGCTGGGAGCTTTCTTTGTAAGCCAGAAATATGGGTGCATCTAGGACTTAGAACACACTGTAAGTAACAATGACTCTCTGACTGCTCAGCAAAGAAATGTTTTCAGATCTACTACTGGAGATGCCAAAGTTTGAATGTGCTCTCTTGTAGCATGACAGGTAGGTACACTGACCATGTGTGCCACGTGTAATGGAACTATGCCCTAATTATAAGCTATAACTGTAAAGATAGATCCTGGGAAGCTCTGGACTGCAAAAACAAACTAAAACCTGAATGATTCCTTTGGCAGATAGGAAACCTCAAGCCCATGATTAGTTGCTATGTTGCCATTGTGCTGAATTAGGGTATTGCGTCCCTATTGCCCCAGGCTACTATAAACTTTAATGTTCCTCTGTAGAGATGGGGAAAGTTACATTTTGTACTATCATGCTTGCAATAACCCAGCCAGCCAAGCCAGATGTGTAGAAATGCACCTCCTACCATCACAGTGCCCAGAATACTCCAACCAGTGTGGCCAGACTTCCCTCTGGTTCTCAGGGATTAAAGCTCCCGTCTTTTCTAGTCAGTACAGCTGTTGTGCTTCAGAATACATCTAGAGGATACCAGGATGGGGGAAAGGCTGATTTAAGTGATGCATTCATTCAGAACACTTTGGTCTCAGATCCCAGATTTAATACAAATTAAAACCTTTTTTGCTAACCACCTTGTGTCCAAATTAGCGAAAGGACAGATTTAATTATTTGCTAAGGCGGAGATAGAATGATGTTCTGCACTTGAGATAGTAGTGAAGGACACATGCATTGCAAACACTGCAGGTAATCTTTTGTCCCCTTTTAGACATTCTCGTTTGCTGTCAGTGGAAATATTTCTTTTAATTCCAGAAGTGTGGCAACCCTTGATTATACTTTTACCTGCTTTGCAGAGCGCGCTGTTGGACCGATAGCGCCTGCTCATGAATAGGCGACTAATTTTCACTTCCAATCAGCATCACCACAAGACTTTTTCACGTAGGCCATCCTCACGCCAGTAATTTCTCTTTAGAGCTGGCATCATATCACACATCCCTCTCCCTGCTGGGCTAACATGTTTTCACATGCTTATCTTTTATTAACATAAGACAGGCAAAATTCTAAGAACTGCACACCTCTTAATTTAACATGAGCTCCAACATGGGAACCTGACCTGAGAATAAAGCAATATTGGAAAGAACGACACAGAATAAATTGCCAGAACAGAAAATGTTGAATAAAGTGCAAATAAAAACATTAGCATAAACAAGCTTTGGGGCAGATTTTCTTTCATGATTCAATAGCACTCATGTGAGAGTAATGGCAAAATAAAATAAATAAATAAATGATAAAAAAAGAGAAAGCTGCTACTGTCTGGAGCGCCACAATCTACTCTGTATTATGAACAGAATACTGTTTTAATTCCAAACACTGACCAGGAACTCTTCAATTGGAGGGCTTTGTTACTTTGTTTTTTAAATGAGGACAATTTCAGAATAGCATATCTAAACCATTGTCTGATTATAACAGGCCATTTTTTTTTTTACCATCAACATTTCAGTCTTAGGTTGCAACTGGAAACAATGTTGAAATCCTAGTGCTTTGCATCATAAGTCACAACTAGAGTAGGCCCATTGGAACAGATGGAATTTGGTGAGCCAACTCCTCCATATACCTGCAAGTTACTTTGCTAGGCAACAGGATTTTAGCTATTGGCTAAAAAGGCAAATTCTGCTTTTATCTACTCAGAAATATCCAGAGATGAATCAAAACAAAATCCTAAACAACAAAAGTATTGTGGCACTTTAAAGGCTGTTACATTTCGGTATGACTCTTTGTGGATATACCCACTTCTTCAGATGCATTGAAGTGAAGCAAAACCCTGATTATTTAGAGGGTTGGCACATGAAATGGATTAGCAAGGTGATAATAGCATTACTGACACAAGTAAGTATGGTGATTGGATGCATCTCAGTTTCAGTGGATGGTTCCACACTTCCTATGAGGGTGGCAAGAGTTTGCTTTCCTATGCAAAGTGGCAAGAGTCTCAATCAAGAGTCAACTTTGGAAGAGTCCTTTATCTGATACAGTGAAGCAGCACTTTGATGAATTTCCAGAGCTGGTATTTGGTTCTGAAAGGATCTAATTTGTGCAGAAGGGATTGTGGGAGAACTGATTACTAATATATAGAATGTGCTAATCTGGTTGATATTTTGTTTTGTTTCTTCCTATATGTCTATGTATGTGTATTTATTTTTAATATTGTCTTGGAGTACTACAACATGCAGGAAGGGGAGTCAGAAAAGTCCAAAAATCATCCTAGTGCTGCCTTCACATCTGACCAGGATGATGGTTTGACTTTCCTCTGTTCCATTCAAAGAAACCCAGTGATACAGATATGGCACATTACTTGGCCTTGTTTTTGGATTAGCTAATTCTTGTAGCCTTTCAGCAATAGTCATAACTGATTACTTTATAACTATTTAAAGCATAATAAAATAATTACACAGATCAGTTTCCTGCCTTTGGAGAAAGAGTCAGACATCAGCACAGATGGGTCTCAACGTGGAAAACCACCTTCATGGCCGTAGCATCTGTCCTGCCAGGAAAGAAAATTTTACCACTTTGATTGCTTCATAAAAGTAAAATTCTAAGCTCTAATCTTACCGCTGTGTTGAGAGTCAAATGAAGCTTCTTTGTAGTCACCAGAGGGAATTCCATACAGGACAACTTGCAGCAGTCTATGCCAGAGTATGAGTAATGATAGTCCTGTCTGTCCAGGAGGGTCCACCTCTAATGCACCAGTCTTAGTTAAGGGACTTCTGTACACCCAAAGGCCATGCTGATTTTACAGTAGTGTCCATGAAAATGAAGGAAGTACAATCATGTCCAAAACAGGCCAAATTCTGTGGTTTGTGGAAGAAGCAATTCTAGGCTTATACTGTAGGTTTGAGAGTAGGTGTTCATAACGAGGAAAGTGCCAGCATACACCAGTAGAAATCAAACAGCCTGAGACAAAACCAGGATTCAGAAACTTACCACCAGTAAATTTCCCCTCTGACGTCAAGTGCATAACCTTAAAGAGGGTCATGTGAAAATGGGGATAAATATATAATTAATAAGAGATAACTTCAGTTAATTAGAAACAAACATTATATGAGATATGAACACCTCAGAAAAGACAATCAGGTTCCAGGAGCACATCAATAGCCTTGAAAGAACAGTGGATTTACCTCAGCTCGCAAAGTGGAAACATGTACCCACCCTTATTCTTTTCTGTTCTTCGAGTCTACAGTTGCAAATCTCTTGGGCCCAACTAGCTTTCCAAGCTTAAACAAAATTAATACAGAAGGAGATGGGGGTGGTGGTGGATAGAAGTATTTTTAAAGTTTTGTTGTTAATTAAAAAAACAATTAGGATGGATTTCTAATTATTTCATAAATGCAGTGTAGTCTGTACCTGCTCCTTGGAAAATTAGCAAGATAATGCTTGAGACATCTTATTAAACATGACTGCTTCATTTTCATTCACACTTGAGCTTAATAGTCTTCTTGTGCAACACCTTTGTGAAACATTAGTATCTATTATGTTATCTTACTGTTATTAGCATTGTGCATTAGTTACAGAATACTTTTGAAGAGAGGAGGCTTTAATGGGAGTTTGGGAGGGAGAGGCAGGAGAGAAAACAGGGAGCAGCCAACATTCACATGCTTACTGTGACACAGAAGAGCTTGCCCGCCTGATGGGTCACCCAGGTGATTTACAGCAAAAGAAGGGACAATACGGTCTTGTGTTCCTAGATAAGGCTCAGAGGATTTGGGTTCAAATCCTTCTTTGGCCCTGAAGCTCCCAGAATATCCAGGAGCCATTTACTAACTCAGTTCAGCCTTCTTGACTGGATGGTTGTGAGGATAAAAAAATGGGAAGGAGAACCACAAAAACCACCTAAAACTGCTTGGAGGAAAGGCTGGATATGAATGCAAAGAATAAAGAAAAAAGACCAAGATATGAATAAGAGACTGTGCCTGTGCATGAAGTAAACACTACAGTTAACCATAAGGGCATATCCGGGTTCTGGGAAGCGTAGTGCTGTTGCTTTCCTGAGTTCTAGAACCTTTCAAAAATAAATAAACAAACAGGCAAATAAAGGAACAAAACAAAAATGTTTCTGAAAATAGTTTCACATAATTGACTTTGTCTATGAGAAAGTCTGTTTTTCAACTCCTTGAAAAGAATATGACAGGCGTATTTAGAAACGAGCACACAAATATACACCCAGAGAAATAGGTTTTGTATAAGAGTCTGCAGTTCTGCACCTATTTGTACAGCAGATATTAAAACTGCAATGAAATACAAATACATTGTCAAGCCTTTCCAAATATCTAGTATAAGGCAGAAATATAAAGCCATGTAGCAAGATACAGTACATTTGACAGAGGAATGGTTGGGAATGACAAACTGTAACATAAAGGAACACTCTTTTGCTGGCATCTCACAAGGGTCATAGAACATTATGAGAGGCAGTTGATCTAAATAATCCTTTCTAAAATCCACATCAGGATTTTATTAGAGGAATTTTGGTTAATTCCTTTCAGTTAGCAGAGCATAAAATACAAAAATCACAAACAACTGGTTCACACAGTAACTATGAAGAAGAATATCTAAACATCTCAGCTTCCACCCAGCCCCTTTGTTTTCACAATCACACTAGTCCTTTGCATATAAAAATCACTCTATAAGTAGCTTAAGTAGAAAGGAAAAACATTTTCACTTACGGTGGATCTTCAGTTACAATCAATCAGAAGAGTAAAAATGATAAATAAAGAGGACAATGGATTTCTCAACCATCTGGAAGAGGAAGAAATCCAAGTGACCACATGGTCTGAAGGTTAGGAAGCAGAGAGAAACATGTTTCCCCTGATTGAAAGTCAGAGAAGAAAAGAACAGGAACAAAGCAAAGCAACCAGAAACAAGCAAACTTCCTCTGAAGAGGGGGAAGGCAGGGGCCTGGAAAAAGAACTTTGCTAATTGATTAAAGGCAGAAGATCTTGATTTGTCCAAAAACTTTGTCCTCTCACAGGTTTTTTGTCATACAGAACAGTCTGTTAATTCAGTATAAGATGATTGATACTTCTGAGGTTGGAATTAATTCACTACCAATGAATGTCAGGCAATAATGGGAGATTTCATAGAAAGCAAAAAAAGTCAATGTTTGGGCCTAAGCACAACAGAGTTTAAACTCCAGCTGAGGAAAGAGGTCAATATCAGTGGTTCAGGCATGCAGAAAAGACATGACATATGGAAAAAAATGGGTGGGGCATACTGTATAAAATGACTCCAAAATTAGATATACTAATGTAAGAAAACACAGGAAAGCTTCATTTGGCATGTATAAAGTTATTTTTTTACTCGGCAACTTTCTGTAACTAACTTGCCACATTCATGACTTTAAAAATCTGAAACATTACTATCAAAGGGAACTTGGCCTAGAAGGGATAAACAGCTTTTTAGAATCTGTGAGCCACACACATATGCTCTAGACCTTGAAGAGGGCCTCTCTGACAGTGCAAATGCTTTTTAAAAAACTCCCATATTCTTTAGGATGCTTGGGGGAAATTTTGTCATGTTTTTTGCTTCTCTGGCATGTTTTCGACCCCAGGGGCAGGGTCAAAGTGATTGGTTTTGGTTTTGGTTTTGAAAAAGCCCTGGTTTGCAGCCTAAAACAGGTCAGGAGGCCCAAATCACAGTGAATGTTCCTCTATGACCAGCTAGAGATGATGAGATCTTTTTTTTTCATTCTTTCATTTTGGGGTGCCAGGGGTGCTATGGATGATTCAGGATCTTGGAGGAGCACACACAGTCTGCAGGCCTCAGTTTGTCACCTCTTGGCCTAGAGATTAATATGATTTGAAATATTATGGTACCTGTGGAAGTCACAAGGCATGATTCTGCTCTATGAATGGCCAGTTTTGACAAGCATCCTATCCTCAAGGGCTGTGAAACAGGAAAAGAGATGGCCTCTGTTGGTGGAGAGAAATACATGACTACCCTTGAAAGAAACTTGCAAGCTAGCTGAGTCTTTAAGAACAAGTAACTTGATAATTTGGAGGAAATCAAGGAATTTTTTTATAGCAGGGCTAAGAATCTTGCTAGCCCCCAGATGTTGTTGGCGTCTGACTCCTATCTGACCCCTCTATCATGATCATCAGCAAATAATTATAAGAACTGTAGTTCAGCAACATCTTAAAGCGCCATAGGTTCCCTGACATGCAGAACTCTTTGACATGATATTTGTGCCACTTGACAGATGATCTCAAACTTCTGGAGGTATGTCCTGAGCTGTGACAGGAGAGCTTCTAATGTTGATTATTATAAGAGAGGTCATAAAACAAACTGTATAAATTTTAGCTGCATACTACTTACATTATTACTTACTACCATGCAATTAAATGTTTACACTCAATAATTCATTAATGATCCACTGGTTCAAGACATCTTGGTGCATTGTGTGCACTGCCAAGCCAGTAATACAGCCTAGAAGGGACTCATTCGACAGGCAGTTAATTTCTAAAGTCTTGTATGATCTTCCTCTAGGGAAAGGACTAAGTAATAAGGGCAAAAATCACACACTGCATGATATTCTAAGGAACGTATGTTTTAATTGGGTCCTAGGCACCATCGTGTTTTCCAAGGAGAAGCACCAAGAACCAATATTAATATTCAGAGCAAAGGACAGCATATTTGTTGGGCAGATATTATTACAGTCTTATGAGGAAGAAATAAATTAAGCCACAAGGGATATTGCTGAACTAAAGGCTGACTGAACCCAGAATGTTATCCACCCTCTCTGTGCCAAATTTGTTGAGCTTGCAAGGCCCTAACTAGGTGTCCTTGAATACAATAAAATGAGACATCATACTTTAAGGCAGAAGGCACATTTGTCTTAAAAAGTAAATGGCATACACATTCCGGATTTCTCCCCCTGGTTTTCTCTAGAGCTCTTGCTGTTCAGGGCTGTGTTATCTTTTTGCCTTTATGATACAGAATGTGGCAGATTTTGGATCCTAGGAAATACCGTGTCTGTTAAAAATCCAAGAAAATGCTATTCCCCACCACCACCCCGCTCTAAGCTGAAAATGTAGCATGTACTGTATTAGTCAGTACTAAACAGGGACCACTTTAATAATTTTAGCAGTACCTCACTAAACCCACGTGCCCCAGTAATGTGTCAGTTACATGTTTAACTTTAATATGAAGTAAAGAGTCAAGGTTGTAAATTACTTTGGGAAACCAACTAGTAAGAAAATAGACAACAGCAATACTCCAAACTTTGCATGAGCAAGGCCAGACGACAGGGTCCCCTTTTCGTCTTCAGTGTTCCATCAGTGGATAATAAGAACTCATATTAAGTGTCATCCCATTGAAATCAATTGGATTTAGTCACAAATGACTTCTGAATTGCGCCCAGGAATGTCAGCGGCATTGGTGCAACTAGCTGGAATGATTATTTTATATTTACGTAAAAAAGCAACTGCATGTGCAGCCCAGCTTTCTAAACGTTCCTTGATTAGAACATGTCTGTGGGACCATAGGGGCACCCATATTTATTTTCAAATCTTCCTTGAATTCTGCAAAATATTTTGGGGCCCTATTTGCTTTGCATAATGATATTTAGTTGTAGATTGTGTTTTACCCTGCCCAAAGAGCTTCATGGGATGATAAGCTCTGCAGTCCCTACAGATCAGTATTACTATATCATCATCATTGTTGTAATACACTATATGGTAAATGAGAAAACATTGGCTTGCTTAAGGTACATTAATAAGTTCAGGTTAGAAGTATGGGACATCCAAGCCACACCTGAGTCTTTTAGTTATTATGGTTATTATACCATGTGAGTATTTTTTTTAAAAAAAAATCTTCAGTGCCTTGCATCTGGTAAAGACTAGAGATGGGGGTATTCATACACAAATATCCCCGCACAGGTGGACATAACAAAGGTCCAGCCCCATGGGGCCGAATGGTCCAATCACCAATCTGCTGCAGCTGCGGGTGCCGTGGTGTCTTCCAATGGCTCTGGAGATTGCATTCAGCTTGCCACTCCTGGCAGGAGGTGGGACGACTAGCCTCTCTGCTAGGTCGAAGAGTGGCGAATACGAATACCCACATCTCTAGTAAAGACCAAACTGCACCAGTTGTTGAAGTTTCATGATTAAATTTGCAATGCAATTTTCTTCTCCTTCTAAAACCAAACCGTACCAATATCAGCTGGAGGAGGGAATGTGGAAAGGAAGTGTTCAAGCTTTTTTACAAGCTATTGTCCTGAATTAAATCACTCTCCTTGGAACTGTTCTTGGATCTCTTTTCTGTACACCATTCACAAAATCAACCCTGCAGTTCTAAAAAAAAAAAAAAAAGAGCAGTGTACCCAATAACTAGAATATTTATTTAGAATGGGGAAGGTGAAAACTCACCCCCCCCAGATTTTGCCATTAAAAAAACCTCTTGATATGATTTATTCTGTCTCACTTTCTAAGATATATGCAACAGTGACACCATCATTTTTGGGGAAGTTCCAATGTGAATCAATTTTTCAAGATTCTGTATGAGCCAGTTGCTTAGAAAAAGTGCAATGACCTCTTTCTTTCAAAATCTATTTATTATGCTTCTAAGGCCCGCGTTTTGTATTTCCATATGCCCTAGTACTGCTGGTTCTTGGAATATGCCAAGTGTACTCTCTTTCACTTGATATTGATATATATAACAAAGGCAGTGTGAAAATAGGACCTTGCATTGATTTTGCAAATCTGAAACTAGCTCTTAATAATAAAGGGCATCAACAGATAGCAAGTATTATTGTAATTACGGAGAAATGAAGCCAATATGTACACCCTCCCTCCCAAATACGACAATAACTTGGTCAGGGTTCTCAAATTCAAATCTTTCATCTGTGGAAAGATGGATCTGTGGAAAGGAAGGGGGACTTTGATAAGTAATCATCACTCAAGCTCAGTTCTTCCCTTGCAAAACTGAAAAATAGCAATCTGAGAAGGCTTCTGCCTAGGTAAGTGTTATAAGCTTTGTCTCTGGATTGGCAGAAGACAGTCTTGCTGCCTGATATAAAACAGCTATTGGCACAGTTGGGTCTGGACCTTGGCACCAGAGACCTTGACTCCTAAATGACCATCGAGAGAGCGGTAGGTGGTGATTCAAGGGTAAATGTCTCTAGTGAGCTAGTCCAGCATAACCATGTTGGGGCACACTAGGGCCGATGCTACTCACTGTGGCAACTTTTCCCTGCTAGCCACAGCCTGAGTATAAAAAAGATTTTATAGTCAGGACACGGCTGGAAGGCTATTGACATGGTGGGTTTTATTATTTCTGCTTTAAGGAAGCCCTTTGCAACCACAAAATGTGCAAGCAGCAGGGCAGTAAATGGTAGCTCCATTTTACTCTTGGAGTCACATTGCTTCTCTGATTAAACAAATTGCAAATGTGAAACTGCACCGGGTCCAAATATATACAAAATCATAGGACCTATGGAGGAGGACTCACTAAATCTTTGTTGATTCAGTGATGATTTAGTGAGTTAACTCCTCCATAGGTTGTATGGATTCAGATGGGTCTACTGTAACTGTGACTTATTTAGTCATAGTAAGGTGCAGTTAGAGGAGGCCCATTTGAATCAATGGAACTGAACAGAGAGGTTGGCTCACCAAATTCCCAATGAGTCAATGAGCCTACTCTAAGATATACTACACTAAGCAACAGGATTTTGGCCATTGGTTTAGGGTATCTGTACATCCCTCCTGGTGATTACTTCATCAGCCTTACCCGGGCATAGCTGCATAAATAGGATTTCAACCATCTTCTTTGTTACCCTCACTGAAAGAAACTTAGGAAACTGCTTTCACAGTAATGAAAGTTAAAATCCTAACTGCAACTGTGCTGTTTCTAGTAACTCCCGTAGAATGTAGATAGTGTATGAATGTTAATTAGTATGCAAAGCATCTGGAAAGAGAAAAACCCAAGAGAGGTAAGCCTGGATCCAGAGGCAGCTTGGGACAAAACATGCCAACATGATCTGAGGTGTCCGCATTTAATCTCTGCACCATATTATTCCAATTTTCTCTTCAACCAGGCCTTCTCTTCAATGTACATCTTTGGAGGAATGGAAGGAACAGTCATAGTAACCACACTGCCAATTAAGGTGCTTTACTTGGAGTTGGCTAGGGTTTAGTTTAAGGACAAGACCACCCCCAGGGACAGAGTTGTGGGCTTCCAATTACTAGCAGTATCACCACCTTTTCTAACTTGTCAAACAATGAGGAGCTTTTGATGGCTAAATCCAGCAGCAGCTTACTTGCTGGATGAGTGCTGAGTGAGTGACACTGATATATTGCGGCTGAGGGTTGACATTGTTTGTCAGGATAAGTTTACAATGGAGATGACTTTCATTTCTTATTACAGCTAACCGAATCAGAAGCTAAGTACCTACTCCTGTGCATTAAATGAGGAAGAAAGGAGAAAGTCTGCTCAACATGATCTCAGAATAAATAATATTAATGGTTATGAACACAGTATTTGTCAATATTTGTATGATTTCTTCACATATACTGTAGGAGCCTGCATTTTAAAAATACCAAGTGTTAAGGCCTAACTAAATGTGATAGTGATAGACATGCGATCTTTTTAACATATCCGTTGCATTTACACATGCAGTGCGAGGGGAGCTTATTGGGATAACAATTGGAGTGCATGACAAAGCATGACTAGTAAGGAGTCAGTGACCTTTCACTGTGTGCTGCTTTTTCTGTAAGAGTAAGATTACCCTCCCAGTTTAAATGTAGAACAGGACAAATAGGGTATGATGCCATTATCACATTTATTTTGGTCCTATATGCAAAAGGCATCTTTGTAAAGACATACATCATAGAGGTGCACACCAAGATTTGCACAAGTGTGCAGTGCACATATTGTGGAAACAATCCTGTTATTCAGCATAAAAACTAAGACAGGATGGCTTAGTTCACACGTCAAATTCTGGGCTGATATGTCTTCACATTCTGATTTGTAAGCAAACCCGTAACTGCAGATTTCTGGTCCAGATGACAGAGGAAATTATGATTTAGCAAGAGTTACTGAAGCCAGGCGCATGATGGGAGAAAGAAAGAGAAGATACTTAGGCTGATGCCATGGGTTGATATTTGGGCCTTGTGCCCTTCCAAGGCTGATAAACAATGGTTTACTAAACTGATATTATATCATCTAAATGTTATCAGACTATAGAATTGTAGTCTTTGATATAGTAATTTAATTTAATTTCCACTACATAAATTAACAAGGTACGATTTTTTTTCTATCACTATATTCATTTACCCACATGACAGACTAAAATCAACACAAGACAGCATCAATGGTTTGGGGGCAGACAAGGGAGGGTTGATTTTAAAATATACTTCTAATGTAGATTTGTACATAAATGAAGATCAAAGCTAATTATACTGAGCCGGAGTAAGGAAGAAAAGAAAAGAGAAAAGAAATAGGTGTACTATGGATGTCAGAAGAAGGGCTTTGTTGCCACAAACAAAGATTACCTGAAGGTCTAATAGTCCCAGTGTCAGCCATTCATAGCACATGGGAAAATACTTGCTGTATTTACATACACAGAATGGCAAGGCTTCTAAAGATTCACACTGAAACTTAAGCTTTTAAAAGAGTATTCATTAGTTCCTCAGTTCTCTCAGATATTAGCACACAGATTCTTTCCAGAGATTTCTGACATATTGAAAATACATAGTTAATTCTAATTGGGAAAGTGATCAAGTGATAATCTATTTAGAAAAGGAGGAGACTTTAATGTTACACATAAAATAATTCTTGGACCTGTAGGGAGTAAGAGAATGAAAGAGAGACTAAAAATAAGATTGTTTTTTAAAACCTGGTTGATGGATATTCTTTGGTATATATCTTCATGTTCATATAAAATTCTCAATTTTGAATATTCTGCAGCTTAAGACTAACATATGTATGTATGTATGTATGTATGTATGTATGTATGTATGTATGTATGTATGTATGTATGTATGTATGTATGTATGTATGTATGTATGTATGTGCAGTGGTGCCTCGCTTAACGAGTGCCTCGCTCAACGATGAATTCGCATAACGATGGCCTTTGCTGGAAATTTTGCTGCCTCACCTAACGATGTTTCCTATGGGGGATTTTCGCATAACAATGTTTGGGACCTTGCTTCACTTAACGATGACAGTTTTAGGTCCCCTGTTTCGCTTAACGTTTTTTTTTGACAGCCCTGTTTTCGATATTTTAAAAATATTCTAAAATATTTAAAAAATGTTTAAAATGCTTGGAATCGTTAGTGCACCTAATAAAACCTTTATTAAAGTAATTTGGCTTCGTTCTGAGTCTTTTTGAATTTTTGGTGATTTTTTTTCACCATTGAAATGTATTGAATAGGGTCTTATTGGAACGGATTATCTGGTTTTCAATGCATTCCTATGGGAAACGGTGTTTCGCTTGACGATGTTTTCACATAACGATGTTTTTAATGGAACCAATTAACATTGTTATGCGAGGCACCACTGTATGTATGTATGTATGTATGTATGTATGTATGTATGTATGTATGTATGTATGTATGTATGTATGTGTGCGTGCGTGCGTGCGTGCGTGTGTGCGTGCGTGCGTGCGTGCGTGCGTGCGTGCGTGCGTGCTTACTCCCAACTAGTTCTACCCATGTCACCCGCACGAGCCAGGAGGTGAGGCTGAGGAGCCTGACGCTGAGGGAGACCCAGAAAGAAAGAACTAGAAACCGGGCTTTCTCGGCGGTGGCTCCTCATCTCTGAAATAACCTACCTCCGGAGATTCGCGCTGCACCCTCGCTGGGTACTTTTAAGAACCAACTAAAAACATGGCTGTATAGGCAGGCCTTCCCTTCCAGTTAATTCTTGTCCTCTTTCCTTTTTTTCCTCTTTATTTGATTTATTTTTATTTTTCCCATCTTATAGAATCATTTAATTAATTGTTATAAATTTTTAAAGAACTTGTTATCCTTATGTTGTAAGCCGCCTAGAGTGGTCAAAATGACTAGATAGGCGGGGTATAAATACAATAAATAAATAAATAAATAAAAATAAATATGTATGTATGTATGTATGTATGTATGTATGTATGTATGTATGTATGTATGTATGTATGTATGTATGTATGTATGTATGTATGTATGTATGTATGTATGTATGTATGTATGTATGTGTCTGTCTGTCTGTCTGTCTGTCTGTCTGTCTGTCTGTCTGCATGTATGGTGTGTTGTCAAGTCAATTATGCTGTCAAGTTGATTTTCCAGGGTTTTTGAGGTAGAGAGTACTCGGAGGAGGTTTCCCTCCTTCTGGGGGCACCCTGAGATTGCACTGCTTGCCCAAGGTGACACAGGCTGGTTCTTCTGGAATGCACAGTGAGGAATTGAACTCAGCTTGTGGCTCCATAACCCAATACCTAAACCACTGAGATATCCAGCCAGCTTGAGACTACTTTAGAATGGGGAAAAGGTTAATATATATGTTTGTTACAGTCTACCTATTACTGTGCTGACTGTTCTAATTTTGGTCTGATGTTAACAATATGTGCTGATACTTTTGATCTGACATATCTGTTCATTGTCTGCTTGGTTTTCACCTTGTTAGCCCCAAACATTTTGGTCTATAAGGCACAGCAGCACATAACAGCCTTTCTCTCAAAGTCATTTTTATAGTACCCATAGTCACTCAAGCTATTTTGGTGCCAGAGGAAGAAAACCTGCCAGCCATCTCTTGGCAGCTCAAGAAATGGCGTTGCTCAAGGCAAAGAACTAGATGTCCTCTCCCATGCATTTCTGCATGCATTGATATGGACAGAGTAAACCAGCTTGTGGTCACAGGACTGGTTATGTGACATATACAGCTTTGTCCTTAAACTCCTTGCCATGGTTTTGCACTCCCCCTCCCCAACATACCATCTGATGTGGCTCCTTCGTTCAGTCCAATGGTATGCCAAGCTACTCTCCCCTTTCTTGAAAGAAAAAGTAAAGTACAATGGGTATAAACCAATAGCCAGCAACTTGCTGCCTAATTTGGCTATTTCCCTTTATTTAATTATGGATTAATTAAAGAAAAAGGTGAGGTCACAGTTTCCTCATCATGCCCCCCCCCAATAATCACAGGTTAAACATGGGCATCTGTAAAGGGAATTTAAAGGAAAAGTGCATGGATGTTAATGCATGCAGATTTCCATTCATCATTAAGATTGAGATTTGAGAATATATGGAAGCCTTTGTGGATGTCTGAGCCTCATGTGTGGACACCGCAGCTGGATCGAAGCAATGATGTGAAGTCAGGGGTGGGTGCAAGGCCTGCACGTTGCCCTTGCAACTCCTTGATTAACATATGGAAGGGGCTACTCAGACCCTTGCACTGGGATCATAATGACTTTCTGAACCTGAAAAATTTCCCCTGCATGACTATATTACTTTTTAAAAATCTAGCCTTGTAAGAGTATGTCTAGCCTCTAGCTTTGGCTTTTTGCCATAAACCCACTTAACGAGTGAGAAGATAAATGAATAGTTGTATTTTATAATAATACTCAACATAGCAGTCTCTTCTTTTAAAACTTGTATTGATTTCCTAGATAAATATCAAGATGTTGGAATGGAACATGTCAGAAACAATAGCCTTTAATCTCAACATCTTTGCAATACCAGGGCTTACTAAACAATGTGCCAAAAAAACCCCCATAGCATAGTGGTATACTGTGGGGAAAATACAGCACATAAAAATTTGGTTGAACTTCAACATTGTTTATAAAGACTTAAAACATTTATTTTAGATCAACTGTGTTTAAGTATCTATTACAAAATGCATTCTTAGGCCAGGATCCTAATGTTTGTCTCAACCAGAGTAGACCTCTTAAATGAATTGGTGAATGGTAAAGCAACACTTAGTGAACTGCAGTGAGTCAATAGATCTATTCTAGTTGGGACTAGCAATAGCATACTGACCACAGCATTTATCAGCAGAGGCTATATTGTCCAATATGGAAGCCAAAGGTGAAAGTGATCAGGAAAGAGAAGACCATTCAGTATTTATACAAAGACATTCATACAAATCCATCTGATTTTTTAAAAATTCAAACTGCTTCTGTGCTCACATTGATTAAACCATAAAGACTGATCACAGTGATAATGATTCTAATATATTGCAGAAGGACAGAAACAGCATACTTTTGTATTTGTGGAGTTAAGAAAGCTGGCTTGAGTATTAACCGTATCTGAAGAAGAGCAGTTCAATAGCAGCTACATAAGGTAAAGGTTTCCCTTGACATTTAGTCCAGTCGTGTCCGACTCTAGGGCATGGGGCTCATCCCCGTCTCCAAGCCATAGAGCCAGCGTTTGTCAGTAGACAGTTGCCGTGGTCACGTGGCCAGTGTGACTAGACACGGAATGCCGTTACCTTCCCACCGAGGTGTTATGTATTTACCTACTTGCATTTGCATGCTTTCAAACTGCTAGGTTGGCAGGAGTTGGGGCAAGTGTCAGGAGCTCACTCCGTTGGTCTTCTGACCTTGCAGCACAGAGGCTTCTGTGGTTTAACCCACAGCGCCACCACGTCCCAAGATGCTACATAGTTACAGCTAAAAATCTTTTGTGTAGTTATACCAGTACTATGCAAGCAGTGTAATTTGGGAGGTGAATTTTCTCAAGTAAAGAATTCAACATAGACATTACCTGTTGTGTGACACAATATGGAAAACTAATTTCTACTGTCATTTCTCAGTTTGAGGCAGTTCACCTCTAAATGTCACATAATTTATGTTACACTGATGAAACTGAAAAAGGGTTTTGGCCTGCATTGCAGTGAATATAACTCTGTGTTGTTACAGCATTGCAAGCAAAGAAACAAAGGAACTTAAACAACTGCACTCAACTTGACACCCCTACTTGCCTCATAGTTTAAAGTCTACCTATGAGTTCAGGAGAAATATATAATATGATCCAGGTCCTCAGGAGGCTGTTCAGGAATTAAACACTTAAGTTCCTGTGATTCTTTCCAGCACTTACTTGACTTACCCTTTCAGCGCTTCTTTTACAGATCAAACAGAAAGGGAGTTAACGTGCTGTAAAGGCAGTCAATAACTAACAGAGAGCAAATGCCACTGAAAGGAGCTTTCCCTCATCATGAAGATGATAGCTGTATGGAAGGGTTGATGGGAGAGTGGTAATGGATGCACTACTTATTTTCATGGAAGCCATGACTTATGTATTTGTGGAGTTAACAAAGCTGCCTGAGCATTAACCATAGACCAGAAGAATCTGTTTCCACTTTGGTGCTTCTTTAGATATATAAAAAAAGGAACAGAAAAAAGAAATGTGAACTGCTGACATCTTCAGCTTGAGAGAAAAATGAACTAAGGGGCATGCCTCTTATTAACAAATGGCAAACTAAAAAGTTTTACAACTTCTCCAGAGATCCCATAGTTAGTCCTTCATTTTCAAGGAGCTGGACAGTTTATTCCTTATCTACCTGTGGGTGACAGAAGAAGCAATCTGGCAGAAATTAGCTGTATTCAGGCATTCACTTCATACGTAAATTGAACACATTAGGAGTGTTTGTGTGTACAGTACTAGCCACCACTCTCTGTTTCTATTCTGTCACCCTCCTATATGTGAAGGGCAACAGTCTGAAAGAGAGAGCTTCTGCTATCCACATGAAATTGGACCCTGATTCCTCAGACTTCCAACTCATGCAAGAAGCTTATACAAACAGCAGACACCATCAGCAGTATTGTAGATTCTTTGGATCAAAACCCCTGGACTTTCTCACTGACAGATTTTCCTGTTTTGTCTGAACTTAGCTGCAATCTTCACAATGGCATTTTTCTCAGAACAGTACCTTGGTTGAACTGTTACTCGTGTCAGTGAAAAGTATTTGAGGGTGTTTTGGTCTTGCAGAAGCAATTAAGTGCTATTAGTTTTACAAAAGACTTGTTACTGGTGGGAACAAAAATGGCTAGAACTTACGTGTTGGCAGAGATTGATCTAGCTGCCTGAATTTCAGACTATACTTGAGGGGAAAATGGTTATGGGGACTGTCATAACGACCATGTATGCTTCCAGATTTAGCACTGTACCATTGCCCATCACTCTCCACAAGTTGAGGATCACAGGAATAATGGTAAATGGGGGTAAGTGCAGTAGTGCTATATATTTATTCTACAGGTGACGTAAATGCCTGAACAGGGCCCTTGTGTGACAGCCTCTGGAGAGCTGCAGACAAGACTGCAGAATTGTGTTCTTACACCAGAAAAAGAGTGCAAGATAATGTTTTTGCATTCAGACATTTACACCAATCCTGTACACTGATTTGCCTGATAAGACATGTCACTATTACAGTTAAATGCCAGGACAAAAAAAAAAGATAAAACCAGTCCTCTACCTAGATTGTTTTGTAGGCTGCCATGGTGGTTATTGTTGGTGACACCAACAAACACAAAACCCTAACAAATTAGTGCAAAAGCTGCTTTCCTTTCACAAGCCGCCATTTCAAACACCAGAACACGCTTTTATATAAGACGACATTTGAAATGCCGTATCTTTTCATTTTTAAAGGCATTTGTCCAAAAAATTCCTTTGGGGAACTAGTTATTGAGACTCCAGGGCTGATGTTCCTTTCAGGGTAAAGCCTTCTAACCTCTTTAAAGAGAAGGCAGGTTTGACCTCGGAGCCCTTATTTATAACAACCAGTCACAAAGTGACCATCCTACACAATCTATGGAATACATATGCCCTTTTCTATTTTTAGAGAGCAAAGAATGTGCCCAAGGGCAAATGACGCATTCTGTGATTAAGGGAGCATTCCTGAAACAACATTACTCAGTATTAGAAAACATAAATATGTGTGGGGAGGGATGTTTATTTATTTATTTTTTTAAAGCAGAGGGTTCAGATGTTTTAATGGAAGACAAAAGATCTTGCTTTTGCATTAGGTTTTGTTGTAGCAAATAGTCTCCAGTGCTCTAGAGTTAAAAGTGAATTTAAAAGTCCAACATTCTTTAATCGATAACAACTTTAGTATTGCTATGTTCAGCTACGAGCTGTATAACTAGTCCATGACTTCCCCAATAACATTTTCACAGCAACTGCTGTTCTTTTCTTTTAAACCAGCACAGGCTGAGCTAACATCTTTATAGGACATTTTCACACCACCTGAGAGACAGAATTGGATGGAGCCCAATGGGTTTGAGCCCTCACTGTGCCTCTCAGGAGAAAGACATGTCGAGATCACCCAGAGTGCAGGCCGTCTGATGGGATTACGTGCCTTTGTGGAGTTGGTCAAGCTTTCAGAAGGAGGAATTGGTAAGAGTACCTTAAAGCCTAGAACACTCTGAGTGGCTGCGTAGTTTGGCTTATGTTGGTGCATAACTGATTGATAGACATAGTGAAATCAATTGAAGAAACTACAAGGAGCATTCAGGAAGAAAATAAGAAGTAATACTGTTTTATTTTCCCAATCACCTGAAACCTTTTTCTATATTATGTTTAGGAAGTGGGTTCTAGGTTACCTGGTCTCTCTCTCTCTTGCTCTCATGCACTGTCTGTCCCCCTCCCTTCCCCCTACTCATGACACATAAAACAATTTGTGAAGAATACTGTGAGGCAGGAGTGGACAACTGTGATCTTCCAGACAACGTTGGATTATAATTCCTATAACCCCTCACCATTGCCTGCACTGCCTGGGACAAGGAGATGCGAACTTACATTAGTTACCCTGGGGGAGGGGAGAGGGGGGAGTGTCCTTAACAGGAAGGTCCACCACATGCTTAGCCTTTTCCGAGGCTTTCATCTCACCTACTCTCCCTTTAAACCAGTGTGAGTCTGACTGGTCACATTATTGGGGGCCAGATAGACATTTTTTTACCCGCTACCAGGATTGGCATGGTGTTCATGCAGATTTTTTGCCTATCCCATACTGGCAAGGGGTAATTGTGTTTGGTTGCTGAGTTACTTGTTTAGGTCACACCGCGGGTAGTGTGGAAGGAACAAGGATCGGTGAGTGCCCAGGGAATATAATGGAAGTGATAGCATATCCGACCTCGAGGTGCTGAGAATTGTGAGGTTACAGTGCTGGAAGGAAGGACAGCCTGGGGCCTCTGCCAGGCTGAGGGCCGCCAAAGAGCAAGGACTTACAGGTCCAGTGGGGACTTGATATTTTGCTGGCCGGGGTCATGCGGTCTTAAGGACCGCGCAACAATGGGGCATGGGACTCGTTCATATAAGGTTGGGGAGGGGGGGCCCATGAGACCGTTGGCTCCAAACCTGTTCCCGCACTACTGCAGGCCCCTGATTTTCTGTGGGCAAGAATCTACATGAGGTGTTTTAAGTAAAGTGTGGCCCTAGTTTACCCCACCACCTGCGTCTCGCCTCTTTATTCCAGGGTGGGAAGGCAATGGGCCTGTGGTGCGTGGACTCTAATTCTCTGCTATCTCTGTCTTCAAAGTAAAAAAAAAGAAAGAAATCCAGGTATCAGCACTAGAGACAGTCTGATGTCAGCAGGCTGGTTGGCTGTGTCTCAGTCTTCAGCATCTCCAGGGAGGGCTGGAATAGATTCCTGGCCAAAACCCTGAAAAGCCATTGCTAGCCAACACTAAGAAACAGCTCATAGTCTGAGTAAGAGGCACCTTACCTCACACATGCTGCTCCTATTAAGGCAGACAGACTGTTGGTCTAGTTCAGTGCAAAGCAGCAAAACAGTTGTGTAGGGAAGAGTTACAGAGTTCTGCCTGTTATTTGGAGAACCATAAGATGCTATGAATAAAGCCAAAACATACAAAAAGCAATTAATCTCTCTCTCTCTCTCTCTCTCTCTCTCTCACACACACACACACACACACACACACACACAATTTGTATGAATAAGAACATTCTGAAATGCCACAGCTGGCACACAGAACTCTCTCTGTGGGCACACGAGCCATAAGTCGCCATAGAGAAATACTTACCCGGCCTCTGATCCCGGATTTTGGCACTCCCGTCTGCTGGTGCAGTGGTCCAGCAGAGGGGTGCAATGGCGACCATTACTGGTCTAACCCAATGGGGGATTGGAGGACCAGTAAGTATTTATTTGTTAATACCGCCCATAAAAAGGGGGGGAAAGCCCAAGCACTTAACCATTGCAGTGCAGGAGCAGTTGTTTTTTTTTTCTAAACTAAAACTTCAGCATTCAGGTTTTAATTGTAGTATTGCCACTTTGAAATAAATAAGTTGATTTTGTGTTGCAATTTGGTCACTCGAGCTCAAAAAGGTTCACCATCACTGGACTAGGTGCTCAGAGGCAGTCACTGCCCTCAAGGAGCAGCTTTTGCAGTACCAGTGTATTTTTGCCATCTATCCAAGGCATGGATCCACATGAATTTTAATGTATGCTCATCTCCAAATCATTGCCATCTCCATTTCCTTGGTTGTGGCACTGGCATAAGAGGTTGGACTGGAAGCTTCTTTGAAGTGGCATATTTTCTCCTCACTTGTACTCTGCAAGGAGCTGTCCATGGAGTGCTTACGGTGTTGATGATGAAGATGAGGCTTTCCAGGTCTCAGAGAATGAGCCACTGTGCCAGGAAATGGCTGGGCTCCCCTGAATCTCCAGGCCAGGCAAACGAATGTGAGGAGCAGTGGTGAAAGGGAAGGAGTGAGTCTTGTTTATTGTTACAGGGTGGCCATAGTGCTTGGATACCCAACTCCAACCCTCTCTGAATGGCACCAGGGCTCATTGGCTTCCTGCGTGTCCAACACGATACATAATATACTTGCTTAGGAGCTCAGACAGGGAACCCACAATGACTAGCTCACTCCCTCACACATGCATGGAGAAATATTATGTTCCCAATTCCTGTGACATCACAAGGCCCCACGCCATGAGCCACCCCAGGCATTGGGTCCCAGATATAATGAGGGGATGGGGGAGATAATCACATGACAGCCCCTGACAAACAAGATACCACTTCAAAACCATTCTGGAAAAATTCTTTTATTGGTTTTGGAAAAGAGGCAAAATGGGTATCCTCAGTGGAGACAATGGCCTGGTTCAGCTCCAGCAGGATGCCTGCCTTCTGGTCCCTTGCATCCCCCTGGGGAAGAGGAAGCTTCGGGCCCTGCAAGAGAAAGAGAAAAAAACAACTAAGGGATGAGCTTGTCCACTGCTGTCAACCGGCTTCAACCCAGACATATCCACCAACCAATGTTCTGGCAACTTCATCCCGAACTTCCGGCTGCCAACATCCACTGGCTCCCACCAGGAATACTGTATCTACCCATTCATCTTTTCCACTCTGCTTCTGAAGCCAGCCTCTGCCAGCTCCTGAATACTTGGGTCACACATACGCCCGGCAGCATCCCCAGAGAATGCCAGCCAGCCCATTTTCTCTCTCTCTCTCTCTCTCTCTCTCTCTCTCTCTCTCTCTCTCTCTCACACACACACACACACACACACACACACACACAGAGAGAGAGAGAGAGAGAGAGAGAGAGCTGCTATCCCCGACACACACACACACAAACACACACACACACACACACACACACACCTTCACTCCACCAGCCATTCACACTGACACCCGGGCTTCCATCCATCGATATCCAGCAAGCTTCCGCCAGCTGGTTTCAGGAGGCTACGTCCGGCTTCATCCACCAACCTCTGTCGGCCTTCACCTTGTGGCCTCAGCCAGCTTCCGCAGGGAGATTCCACCACTTCTGTCTGCCAACATCCACTGACTCCCCACCCCCCCGGTCCATCAGCCAGTTTCAAGTCATGGGTGTCTGCCAGCCTCGAGCTGTTAACTCACAAGCCCGCTTAGCAAGTTCACCTGCTTTCGCAAGAGAACTTGCCTTGGGCAGAAGGGCTGGGTCTCCTGCAGCCGCTGCCACTCTCTCTGCCGGACTGCCCTCTGCCTACTGGACTCCCTTCTGGTTTCTCCCTTCTGGTCTCCCTGCCCAGCAAGCCCCTTTTATCTGCCAGCAGAGAGGTGGGGCCCCTGTGAGGTCACAAAGACCCAGGTGAATGGGATTGGGTTCCCTAGGTGGCAGCAGCACCCTCGAGATTGGCTGAGTCCTGAAGATGATGTCAACAGTCCCTCTGATCATGTGATTCACCCACAAAAGCTTTCATTTTGCATGATTTTTAAATTTTTTTGTATTAGTGGCCTAATAAAAGGGAGCCTGAGACCATACTAGGTATTGTTATTGTTGAAGACTACATAGTATGGTCTCTGGCTCCCTTGGTTGGCCAGTTCTGGTGATATAGGTGAAAATACATATTCTTGGATTTTGCTGTTTTACCACGCTAGTTATTATTATAGTGTTCTCTACTATCCAGTTTTCAGCATCCGTGGGGGGCTTGTAACCAATCCCCCGCAGATATGGGGTTCCGATGTGCGGAGGGGTGCAATGGCAACCATAACCGGTCTAGCCCAATGGGGATTGGAGAACCAGTAAGTATTTATTTGTTAATACCGCCCATAGGAAAAAAAAAAAGGGGGGGAAGCCCAAAGATTTAACCCTTGCAGTGCAGGAGCAGTTGTTTTTTCTAAACTAAAAGCTCAGCATTCAGGTTTTAATTGCAGTATTGGCACTTTGTAATAAATAAGTTGATTTTGTGTTGCAGTTTGGGCACTCAGGCTCCAAAAAGGTTCACCATCACTGTTTTAGAGCAAAAGAATTATTTCTTTCTATGGGTGAAAGTAAGTAATTATTTTCCCCAAGTTGGCCTCCATGTTTTTTTTTTTAAAACAATTTACATTCCATTTCTCTGCATTCTGTCGCTGTTTCTTTGCTCTTCCTCGCCATGTTCTCATGGTTTAATTCTAGTTTTGCAACTGTTATTAAATTCTCTTTGCCTCACCTGTGAATGATTTCTCTGGAAACATTCATTCTACCCTGGGCTTTGACCTCATCAGATCTCACAAACGAAGCAAGGTCAAGCCTGGTCAAAATATGGCCAAGGGAAAGCCAGGTGCTGCACGAAAGTTATGCTGTTGATCTGCTCTTTCCACTGACTCAGCCCTAACCCCAGTGGCCTGGCATGCTCCAATGCCCCAAGTGACATCTGTACTGTTTTAAGTCCTGTGATGTATGTGAGAAATAGGTTTCAAAAAGCAGATTCTTGTGATTTGTAAGGTGATTGTGATATATTTTGCAAGCAGAAGACAGGTATTTTCTAAGTCAGATAGCACTTTGAGTAATTGTATTCTGCTCCCCAAAATTATTCCATGGTTTCAATTAGCTGTGGCATCCTACTAGCTTCCTATCGTTCGCTGAAGTCTGCAGACTAAAATATCTGCTGTGGTCTTATTGTCCACAGGCAATGAATACATAGCATTGTGTGTCTGTAGCCACAGGGCCTTCCTGGATAGACCAGATTTTGAAAGGAGCTTTCCTGCCTTCCACACAGCATGGCCATGGTTCCGCTTTTGTAGCTGAAATGTAATCTTTCTGTTTAGATGTTTAGTGGCCTGATTCTAAGAATTGCTGTAGCTACAACTTGCATTAAGACAAATGATTATGGTTGTTGCCATTACAGTACCAGTGATGATATTCTGCCATTGTAAAGGGGTATATCTAGAATTACTGTTGAATATGGTAGCACAAAAACAAATACAAGCCAATGCTTTAAAAAAGAAAAACCCAGTAGATACACTATATAATTTTTTTAAAATACCAGATGCTACAAATGTCTGTGTCACCCTCAGTGAAGTGATGGTTTTTGAATCATCTTTTTTCATTTTCAGTAACTGGTAATTTTTTAAAATAATGTAAATGAAAATTGTCCTAAATTTCTAGAACTATATTTAAGTGCTAAGTGTAAACCCCTGCCTTGTATTGCTTCTGCTAAGGACATGTGGTTTTAGAGACAAACTCAGTCAATTCCAGAGGATTTGATTTCTGCTCGATGAGACTTTTTGTAACTTGCTTTACTCTGATGGTGCATGTCCTTAGTACAGTGAGGGGCATACAGAAAGAGAAAGTTTCCCCATGTTTCCTAGATTGTGCTTCTCTCATCTATGCTAACCTTCCTTCTTTCTCAAGTTTTCCTGATGTCCTCTCCTTCCTTCTTGTTTTATTTTCTTGATTATCATAGAGAGAGGACAGAGGAGATATTCAGCACTGGTTAGGCCTTCACTTCAAGAAAGATGCTAACAAATTGGAACAAGTTCAGAGGAAGATGACAAGGATGATCAGGGGGCTGGAAACCAAGCCTTATAAGGAAAGGGTGAAAGAATGGGGCATGTTTAGCCTTGAGAAAAGAAGACTGAAGAGTGATATCATAGCACCTTTCAAATATTTGAAAAACTGTTGTACAGAGGAGGGGCAGGATCAGTTCTCAATTATCCAAGTGCAGGACACGCAACAATGGGCTCAAGTTAAAGGAAGCCAGATTTCGTATGAATATCAGGAAAAACTTCCTAATAGTTAGAGCTGTACGACAGTGGAACCAGTTACCTTGGGAGCTGGTGAGTGCTCCAACACCAGAGGCATTCAAGAAAAACTTAGATAATCACCTGGCAGATATGCTTTGATTGTATTCCTGCATTAAGCAGGGGGTTGGACTTGATGGCCTTGTAGGCCCCTTCCAACTTCACTTTTCTATGATTCTATGGTTCTGTGATCTTTGTACTTGTGGCGGAAGGTGCAAGTCACGCCTGTCCATCATATGGAGCTCTAGGGCAGGAGCCTATGGCAGGACAGGAGGGGCAGAGTCAAGAGAACAGTTTGAGACTGAGGGGAGTTAGAGAAGAGGTTCTGAAGGGTCCAGACAGAGATTGGAAAGTTGGTGTGTGTTAGAGAATAGATAAGAGATATAAGTAATAGAAAATAGATAGTCATAAGATATTATTACAGTGGTTAATGTGAATGAATACAAACAAGCAAATGTATAATCCTATCCAAATTAATGATTGAACAATAAAAGAACTTTACTTATGACTTCTGTGTTTTACCAATCAAACGATAAATAAACCTGTTATATTTGGCAGCCTGGGTCTAAGAAACTTATTTGGTACAGAGTGGATAAAGATCCACTGGTGGCAGCAGGCAAAGGGAGAAAATAATACATCATGTCTGAAGGTGAACCTGTGTTTGGGGTAAAACAAACAGAGGACATTGGGGGAATGCGACAGTTCTCAAGAGGTGAGGGGGCAGCCACTGCTCAATGTGTCTCCATGTTCATCACCAAGAATTAAGATTTCTCTTAGCTTTCTCATCTCAGCTTATTTATCTAATCACCTTACCTTTTTTATTCTTTTAGAGAGAGAAGTACAGATTTCTTTCCAAAGGGGGACATGTGGTCTGGGATGGAATCCACAACCTCTTAGCTGCTGCTTGATGCTGCTTGCTCTGCTAATAATCTAAATTTACGTCCTCACACATACTTTGTGCAGACTCAGTATCAGTTTCCTGTCTGTAAACTGGGAATCACAATGTTAACCTCACAGAGGACTTGTCAGGGTGAACAAAACAAACATTCTAATGCAACTCTACACAAAAAAGGGTGGCTGTTTTAGATGAAGAGTAGGTTACAAGTGTTAAAGATTAGGCTATAAGGCAGGAGCCTCATAGCCATGGCTTTGCTGTAAATTTCAACAAGCAGATGTATATTTGAGTATAAACTGCATGGACTACTACTGAGCAACTCGTAATCACAAGTTTAAAACATATCACACCAACTTTTTCCTTTATACCCAGAACAGTTTTTTATGTGAAACTTTCACATTTTGTCCCTTAAGAAAGAATTAAACCTATACGTGTAGGAGCTTGATAAATTCTTGAATGATGATTTAGCTATAACAAAAGCAGTAGTGACAATAATTTGAAGATCTTGTCTTGATCATGAGTCTTCAATCTCTCTCCATCACCACTAGCTAAAATATGGTAACCACGTGTGACGATCTCCTCTGAAGCCCCTATTCCCCCAGGCCTTCACGAGGTTCTTGCTCTTCTTCCTTCTTCGCTGCCACCAGGTATTGCTGTCTCAATACCATTCACTCAAGGAGACATGTGTACTTTTGAAACTTAACTTATTTATTTGATCAGGGAGGGTAACATCGGATTAATATACAGTAGGTAAATCGCAGGTTGCTAATCACTTGAAACTGAATCAGTACTACTTTAACTTTAAAGCTCTATCCACTATCTGTACCATTCAGCGTTCTCACAGATCTCTCAATCACCCTTCGTCGTTTAGTCGTTTAGTCGTGTCCGACTCTTAGTGACCCCATGGACCAGAGCACGCCAGGCCCTCCTATCTTCCACTGCCTCCCGGAGTGTCAAATTCATGTTGGTTGCTTTGCAGACACTGTCCAGCCATTTCATCCTCGGTTGTCCCCTTCTCCTCTTGCCGTCGCACTTTCCTAACATCAAGGTTTTTTCCAAGGAGTCTTCTCCCTTAATTCACTCTTAAGTAATCACCCTTAGGTCACTCTTAAGTTTCACACAGTCTCTCACTACCAGAATCTCTCTCACTCACAGATTCTCTTCTCACTCACTGAATCTCTCTCATACTCCATTCACCAGCTTTTATATCCAAACCCCTCCCCCCTTGGCACTGCCTTCCGTCCACTCATTGGCTCCTTCTCCACTGCTCAGCTGTGACGGACAGGGGAGGGCAGGGCTGTTCGCTACACCATGTAATATCTGAAGTCCTGTTGCTCGACCTAGTAAACCACAATTAGAGCAGGCCCACTGAATCAATGGAGCACATGGAGGACTTGACTGATCAAATCCCCACTGATTCAAATAGTTATTATGCTAAGGAACAGGATTTCAGCCAATGCTGAATGCCATGTTTTTTTCTAGCTCTGACTTTGGTGATGGTGATGGCTATATTCTCTCTGCTGTGATGTATCTGAGTGCAAACAACTCACTGTTGACCATTATGTACCTATTAGTGCTGATTACTTTCTGATAGCTCTTCACCAGTTGGTTTCACTCACTTTGACAGATTTGGCACTTTGTTTAACCTTTAAACTAGAGGGGCAATAACACTGTTTGACAGGATTGGAGAAATAATTAAGGAAAACTTAGCCAAGGCATAAGAAAACAACTGTAACAAGGCCGATCTTTCTGTTATATTTGAGAACTTGTCAAATGCCACATGGAAAAAATGGAAAAGAAAAAGTGAGGAATCTGACTGTTTGCCTCAAGCGGATACCACAGTGCTTTGTGCTTATGGCCATTTCCAATTTTGAAGGAGTATTACTGGTCTGCTTATCCCATCCCCATGTTTTTAGGTATAGTATTTAAAGCAGAAAATAAAACATTATTGTCCACATTTTGGTTACTACTAAGGGACTACAATGCAGACAAATATACTGAAAATAAAAAAAAAACACAAATGAACAATCTTGTGGAACTTTATAAGAAAAATAACATCACCTCTGAATCACAAGAGTGAGGCTTAAGAAACCAAAACATCTTATTGCTCCCATGTATAGCTGCATGAAAAGTTAGAAAAATATAATATGCTCTTCAACTGCTTTGAGATTCACCTCAAATGTTTCCCTAATTTGGGTGAAATTTCATTCACAATTTTTCCTTCACTTTCTTTTATACTGGTTATCTTTGTTTTATACTTCTTCCTGCCCTCAAACAGGATATCAGTTGGTCAAATACCAGCAGCTGTTGGTCATCATCATGCAGTCAATTATATTTCAATACATGATGACTTCAAGAGACACTGACCTCACTCTAAATAGTCTTTCTGCTTATATCATATAACCAATCAGATTTGGTTACATATTGATGTGGTTTTCACTGTGTTTCACAGAACCTGGAAAAATCACAGAATATAAGGTATGTGATGTGGAGGAATTTAAGCAATTTCAAACAAAATGAGCTTCCCACAGCCATTTTGTCCCACCTGTTATATCTGTTCTATATTCCCTCATATCCTCCACTTTGTTTACATTGAGCAGATTCACCCTACAGTGTTCTGCATATTTTCGTACTACATAAGTATAATGGAGAAAGCAGAAAAGAACTGCATGACCTTACTGAGGGCCTGTGGCTTGGAAGAAGCTAGCGCAACATCATCTTATCGTTTTGCCATGACTTTTATTTCACCTTCTCATTGCTACCCTTAGACCTCTTTCTGTGGCTAAGGAGAATATGGCCTGTTAGGCACTGTTTATCCAATGATTTAAAAATATTTGTCAAAGCCTACATCCAAAACAAGGCATTAAACTGCAGCAGCGTGGGCTAAAACTGAACATGGGAGAAGAGCATACATAAGTCTGTACCTCCACATTCTTGCTCACAAAGTGCAGAGAAAGGCTTAACAGCCTTATATAACTTAGTTGTGACTGGAGCTGTTATCTTCACCATAGTTAAAGCCCTGTTCATGTATTTGCCTGGACTTGTATAGAGACGTGACAAATGACACATATTAAAAGCATTGTATCCAACTCCTCCCTGAAATTTCATGCAAGCTTAGAAAGAGGTTTTTATGAATTTTGTGTTTAAGGACATCCAAGGCTTGCACATGCACCCTTGTTCAGTTTGCACATTTAGCCCACACAAGTTCACTCTTGTGCTTGAGCACAGCTGAGGTCATTACATAATGCATTGTATTTAAATTTATCATATCTCTCCCCTCCTTTCCTCATTTGAACTTTACGGAATACATTTTTGATACAAGGTGCTGAAATCAAGAAATATTAATGTGTGTTAATTAATTGTGGTAACCAAACTAATCTAGTACTCTTTTTGTCAGTTAATTATTTAGCAGGATGTGTGTTATTTCACACTGAAATGCTCTAAAGTACATAAATGATTTTGACAATTCTAGTATCTTGTTTAAGTGCTCCACTGCAAAGCTCTATCCGCACACAGACTGGCAGCAAAAATATAATGTGGAATGAACTTGTTCTTGGCTAGCAGTCCTTTTAATGAAGGATAAAAATTCAACAGTACATAAATATCTAAAAAGATCTCTTTTAGCCATGAATAAATTACTAAGTTGCAGCTCATCATCTCCTCTCTCCCATGGAACATCCCTTTCCTCCCCCCCCCCCCCGGTTTTTCATGTTTTAGAGTCTCTTTGTGCCTTGGCTCCCCCCCCCCCGCCCTTGCAGCATTCACATCCAGAAACCGTGTTGCTGAAAATGATCTGGAAACCTACAGAGCTTTTGGTGTCACCTTATTTCACCCTTGTGCATTAGACTTTCCTGACAAATAAGACATCACGTAAAGGGAAACCTCACCAAGGTCTCTCTTGCTATGGTAATGCACCTATGAAATCCACTTAATGACTCCGCAAAGTGTACAATGCACCTGACACCTCAAGAGGGTGTACTAATAATGAGGGCAGAGAAAAAAAATGCATCAATAGTGTGCTAATTAGGACAATTACAGAGTCAATATTGAGGTGAGGAACAAAAATGTACAGCAGTGGTATGCTTCCTCCCCCCCCTTCCCCCAAAAGGAACTTCATTACTACAAACCGAGGGTGAGATGTAGCGTTCCAGGTACAAACAAAATTGGGTCATTAGACGTGAGCTGAAAATCTTTCTCCAGAACCTGAGGAAGAGCCTTTTTGCTTGAATTCATAAACCCCAGGCCAAATGGACTGCGAGAGATCAGCAGCCGCAGAAATTTCTCAGCAAGTGTCTCTCACCCCATTGCCACTTTATTTTCTTCCTCCATATGCTAGATTGCAAGCTACAGATTTCGTCCTTTTGCCCAAAGGCACTGAAACCTGTGAAAAGCCTAGCTGAAGCACTGCCTATTGTTCATTGACAACTTGTCAATTTACTTCCAGGCAAAATAACTCATAAACAGGATAAGTAAGGCAGATAAAACAAGAATTTTTTTCACACTTTGCAACTTTACTGCAAAAATGTCTTATTTTCCATAAATGTGTGAAATTTCCCCTCAGAATTGTGGCAGTGCACTGAACTCTAAAAGTCTGCAAAAAGAGCACCAACATCTCAAGGCTTCTGACTCTAATAAGACGAATGTAAAATATTAAAGATGTGTTAAAAGCAGTAAAGCAAAAGATTTTCAAATGCTCAAGAACATTATCCTGTTTCTCTGTGTTCTCACAGCTAATAGAAGTTAGGTTTAGACATGACCTCTTCAGATGAATGCTTGAGTATCACCCATGTTGTATATTTTCAGTGCAGAGATAAATTTTGTTCTTCAGGATTATCAACAGGTTTCTTGCTTGTTTATGGTATATTAATTTATCAACCTTAGTATGGCAAGATTTGACTCCCATTTACCAGCGATAATGAACAAAAACACAAATAATCTGGTTCCAATGGTCCATGTTCTAGTAATTTCCTCTTTCAGTTACTACCTAGTGTTGATCGTAGGATTGCCCAAAGGGCTACAGTACTTAAAAAATTCAGCTAATACAAAGTTTCAGCTGTGACCAGATGATGTATGTTATACTGATTCCATCTTTCCTTTACTTTGCTCTTCATATACCAGTTTCCAATCTCTTCCCTGGCCCCATGTAAAACAGTAATCATAAAAATTTTTGCATGGCTTGAGAACTCAGAACATAAAGGCAGGATGGGCAATCTGGGGCTATCCTCATTCACTGCTACTATTGCCAAACTCTCTCCCAAGAGAAACCCAAGCCACTGATGAATTTGCTGTGACAGTGATAATGACCCAAAACTTTCCATCTTCTCTCCCTTTGAAACGTGGATGTGCTGTGCTCACACCCCATTTTCCTAGACTAACAGTGTTCCTGGAAACTTACCAGAAATGCTGTGGAAATATCACTATTTCCATTAGAAGTGAGGAACGAGAAGGCGTGGGCGCTATGATTACAAGGCTAGAGATGTTACTGGGAGCCTTCAGAGAACAATAGGAGACTGGGAAATGATGCACAGATGCTGCTCTTGTCTTGCTTTGAAAGGAATAAAGGTGAAAACGGTTAGCTTTTGCTACTGTTGTAGCAGTGAAGTTAGCAGTAGCAATAGGAGTACCCTATATGTGGACAAAATTAATAAGGAGCTTCGTGGCGCAGTGGTTAAACTGCTGTACTGCGGCTAAAACTGTGCTCACAACCTGGGGTTCAAATCCCAGGTAGCCGGCTCAAGGTTGACTCAGCCTTCTATCCTTCCAAGGTCAGTAAAATGAGTACCCAGCTCACTGGGGGGGCAATGTGTAGCCTGTATAATTAACTTGTAAACCGCCCAGAGAGTGCTTGAAGCGCCATGGGGCGGTATATAAGCAGCACGCTTTGCTTTTTTTTTTTTTTTTTTTTTTTACAATTTGCATAAGGCTGAGTACTCTCACTAGAGGGAACACTGCTTTGTAAATGTACCTGCTGACCAAAACCTTATATTAATTGATGGAGGATGTTCTGCAAGCATGTTTTCAATTTGTTGTATGGAAAGGGGTGGTGAGAGAGAAAAAAAGGAGGTCTACCTGGTGTCCACATTGGCAACTTTTTAGCATTTTTAAAGTATCTTTTAGTATTCTTTAACATCTTTTAATGCTATACTTTTATGCATTCAAGTTTTATTTTAAGGCTTGATATCGTTTGTTATTATATATTCTTTTCTCACATGGTTTTATTATATGTTTACACTGGGTTATTGTGATCTATTTTATGTGCAATCTTTAAAAGAGATGACTCTCATTTTTCTATGGTTGGGGTTTCTCCTTGTTTCTCAGGTGGAAGGTCCAATTTTTTTCTTTCTGCTGTTGCTCTTCCACATGATGAACAAAGGCTGAAAACCCTTATGAAAACCTTATGTACGTCTTAGCTGTAGGACATACAATACAAACAGGATATAATCACCCCTGAAAGATGTCTAGCCCAATTTTAGCTGGGTGGTATGGATTCCATGAAGGCAAATGTGGCATGGGTTTTACGTGGGACTTTATGGTAAATCTTATCAAGTCCCAGAAATTTGCTGATACATAGATATACTTAATAACTTGCTGAGAGTGGGTGAGTTTGGGCTACAGGAAGGGTCTGCTTCTATATCCCATTGGCCCTCCATGGATCCTTGGACTTGGGATGGATCCAGGATATTCCTGCAAAGCACCCTCTTCCCTTGAACAAGGTACCAAGATGGATTCTAAGGGGTGGAAAGAGACAGGCAGGGTACAATCTGTCAAAAGGAGGATATAAAAGGCATAATTACCCCTAGCAGGTAGGGAAAAGGGAAAATGACCTTGGACACTATTGGAAGAGAAGAGGAGGAGAATAAGATGGAAGAGTGGGTTGATGCTCCAGAGTGGAGTGGTGTGGAATCAGACACCATTGTTTATCTGTCTTTGCTTCTCTAGAAGGAAGTCCTCCTCTAGGTTATACCCTCCCATCCTCACTATTGAAGGGACTAACAATAGAATCTGGGAGGGATTCTGGAGGCTTGAGTGGGGCCAAGGTCAGAATGGGTGTCATGCCTGAAGGCAGGGAAAGGGACCCTGCTGTGATGTCTGAACCAACTTCGATCCAGTTGTGTTGCTAACATCACCAGAGATAATTTAAGAGACTGTGCCAAAGATACTGTCTAAAGACATTCAGGAGGAAGATTGATGGGTCTATAAACCTGAACTGATGGCTGGACTGGCTGGGTTCATAGTGAAGGTAACCTCATCCTTGTCCAGTCATAAGTGACTCACAAGAGTGGAGCATTGTGAGTGGTGTTTCCCACATGGAAAAAATGTGTATCAAACTTGTTGGTGGAAGGTAGGTGTAAATAGTTCTGAATAAATGTTCTCTGATTGAGCTTACCACTGTTTCCAAGTTTCCTTCCTAAAGATGGGTGACACTGGGAGGCCATTTGTGTTCCCCATCCCTTGGGATGAGGCAGACCCCTTCATACTTGCAAAGTATGCCTTATCCCATGAGCTATCTCTAAGGACACATCCAGACTTAAGAGTACAGTATCAGGTAAGCCTCTAGGTGCATCATGCACACTGCACCCTTTGAAAAATCCCTGAGTGCTACTGAATGGAGTATGGGGAATATGGTTCCCATGACAGCACATTATTCTACATCTATCATGCATGTGTACCACCCTAAGAATATCCAGTGATTTGGTACAATGCCCTCCTAATTCTTGGGATACTGACCAGTGTCTACACAGAGTGAGGAACAACCTTAAGTGTAAAAGGAAGCTTCCAAATGCTGAAATACAGGGGAATCCAGTAAGACCTACTTTTGAATGGATTTGATTCTTCCAGATGTTCCACACACTATCAGTGACTATTATCAGGCAAACTAATTCATCTACAGAATGTTTCCTCTAGTCTCAGACATCCCTAATGAAAGAATGCAGGGTTCAGTGGGGAGAGCCCAAAGTGTCAGTCAATTTGACAGAAAGGCTTCTGTTGTTGACTGTGCTGGGATTCAGTTTGATTCAAGAACTGCACACATACACAGATATATTCATCTATGCAATCTCTGGAACAATCCATATCGTATTACTACTATATCTTCTCTTCTGTCAAGTCCCATGATCAGTATGCACTGCCAGCAGCTATCCAAATCCCTCCTGATTAGTTGATATATATTCAGGGGCATATTGTTAACATCTCTATCCCCCTTGCTATAAAAATCTTTTAGACTCATTAATGGCCTAAAACACAGGGCAGGATTGTGCCACCATCATGTGTCCATAATTTCTGTATCTGCCCCATATAAATCCATGTAAGGATCTATTGCTTCTTCCATCAAGGTGAGTCAATCATACCACAGCTATGTCATGCTGCAAGGGCACATGTGCAAGCTGTGTTGAGAAAATAAGATCTGCTAGGTTTGAGGCCCTATTGCTGAAACAAGGGAACTACTTGTGCCCTTTCAAGGCAGAATTCCTTTCATCTCCTTTGAATTTCTTTTCCTCAGTTAAAAAACATAGCAAGTAAGGTAGCTGACAAACATCACTAGAAGCATATTAAACAAGGTAAAGGTAAAGGTAAAGGTTAAGATTCCCCTTGACAATTTTTGTCCAGTCGTGTTCGACTCTAGGGGGCGGTGCTCATCCCCGTTTCCAAGCCATAGAGCCAGCGTTTTTGTCCGAAGACAATCTTCCGTGGTCACATGGCCAGTGTGACTTAGACACGGGACACTGTTACATTCCCACCGAGGTGGTCCCTATTTATCTACTTGCATTTGCATGCTTTCGAACCTAGGTTGGCAGGAGCTGGGACCAGCAACAGGCGCTCACTCCATCATGTGGATTCGATCTTATGACTGCTTGGTCTTCTGATCCTGCAGCACAGGCTTCTGTGGTTTAGCCCGCAGTGCCACCACGTCCCTATATTAAACAAAATAACCATTAAATTAGGAACATCCACGAAGTTTATAATTTAAGACTGAAGATATATTTCACACCTTGCTTAACAGCTGCATCAGTGATCATAACTTTGTTTGGGCCATTTTCCTACAACCGTTGGCAGCATTTGTTCAATTATGTTGCTGTGATAAGATGGAAATGTGCACATGCACAGATTTAGATTTCCTTTTTCATTTCTTAAAAAAGAATATCAACACACAAGTAGAAAGAGAGGTGACAAGACAACCCTACTAATAGTTTACACAGCGGTCTCTAAGGTGTGCTTTGTGGACTATTCAACTGTTCCCTGTGTGGAGCAGAGAGCTGGGTATACCACACAACTTGCCCTGTGCTTCTCAATCCAGCCTGCTGTCACAAAGGCAAGTAGCTAGTCAAGCAAGCAAGCAAGCAAGCAAGCAAGCAAGCAAGCAAGCAAGCAAGCAAGCAAGCAAGCAAGCAAGCAATACATTTCAAGCTGTATGATGTAGTTGCAAATTACTAGTTACAAGTACCTAGCTCCTTACTGCAACTCATCTACTTTCTGTCAGCAAGATCATTCTGTGAATAGATAATCTTAGGAGGAGTAGCTCATCATGGGAGTATCAGGATCTAAGCCGTAGTTGTTCTTATTTTTTATTTTTTAAATGTAGGTCTTTATACATTAAATATCCATAGTACAAAGATGTCTTGGTCAACATACAAAATACTTTGGTTAAAAATGTTATAAAATACTGCATGCAGACTGTCGCCAACAACACATGTGATAGATGGAAGACGTTGCATCCAACCACATACAAATCCATTTACTCAACTGTGATTTTCATAAATATGGTTTTTTAAAAGGGGAATATCTCTATTCACCCCAAAGAAACTGCAAATTCTGATGGAATGCTCCACATGTGGGACATAAAACCACCCAAAATGGAACAGAGTGAGACTGATGCGGTTCCTTACTTTTTAAGCACCAAACACTGTTATTTTTCGGTAGCAAAAAAATAGAACTGAATAAGAGTTAGCCATGCCTCTCCATGCAAAACATGATTTCCCATTCTCCCACTCCCAATGCTACATGGAAGTGGAAGATTTCACCAAACTGGATCAAGCAATCATCATGTCGCCGCCCCTTCTCCCATATCACCACATACCACCTTCACCAGGGTGTCCTGAACCCTGGTGAAGATGGTATGTGTACCTGGAGGGGCTGCTGCAAAGGGGGGGGGTCTGGAAATTCTGTTTCTGGCTGACCAGGTCAGTATTCCTAAATCTGAATTCTACCACTTGTTTAGAATGCAGGTCAAATATAAATGTAGGTATAAATAAAGGAGCAGCTCTAAGTATTCACACAAGGAATACCTTTCCACACCGTGTCTTTCTGGTGAGCTTTGTGTCTATAAAAACATATATTTCCAAGCTACATGGGAAATAAATATAGCATCTTCATGATTCTTTCTAATAGGCTTTTCTTTCTGAATACAGCACATGGCAGGTTAAAAGGCCTTAGCTGTGTTGATTAACTACTCAAATGTTTAATCAATACAGCAATAGCTAGATGTATTCTGTCAGCAAAAGACCTTGGAAAAGTCCCACTTGCCTTATTCCCCACCCCCAAATGGGACATCAATGAACTATTTCATAGTCCTCACATCTCAGTGCAGAGGGGCTTAGACAAATACAGCGCTAATGGATAATTGTGGGTCACCTTGTCAAAATATGTTAAGTGCCCCAAGTGTAAGGTTTTTTTTTTTAATTTAAAAATTGACAATAAACTGTGACCTTGTTGCTTCTGTACAGTCTTTCAGGAAGCAAATATTACTCAGCCTGTAAAGGGCTCATTGATTCATAGGTCAAAAATCCATTCAAATGAAATTATAAAAGATGCACCCCGGTGTGTTGACACAACCCTCGCTAACTGTTGGACAAAGTGTTAAACAACTGCACTCTTTAGTGTAAGCGGAACACATTGGCTGACGCTTTCTCTGAAAAATACACATATAGGGCTCTGTTGGAGGGATTCACAGGGACTGGATGGGAACATATCACAAAGTCAAGGCAAGTTCATCTTGTGAGCTCCTGGAATCAGGCCATTAATATGCCACTGGCAGAGACAATGTTCAGTGTAGGAAGGCTGTTATGGGATCTGGATTTCAGCCCCTGTATTTGTCTTCTCACAATGTCATTAACACCCACATTGATTCTGAGCTGTTATTGGTGCTGATGCAATACATGCAACAGCTCGTTGTCTGGTGTCACAAATCACATAGCACAGAAATTGTTCTTATACAGGTGGCAGCTTTGTATCATTTCAAATGATACTGCAAAAGCCCTCGATACAAGCCAGTAACGTGATATAATGATTTTGTTGTTTAGTTATTCTCAAAAGCATTAGCTGTACTTTTGCTGCTAAATTTAGTACTCAGAGGACAATACTGTGGTTTGCACTGGAAACGTCACAATGCATTTGTCATATCTCTAGTTGTAAGCATCGTATGGCTGAGAGAGTGCCATGGATTACAACCAGCAGCAAGGAAAGAAAGTAGACATTAAACAGATTTTTGTCTTTATCTCGAAAGCATATATCTCATATGACCAAGAAAGAAAACACAACTGAAGGAAAGGTGCACATGGTAAAACAGTAAGAGAAGCAGAATCACCGGTAGAACTGTGCAAAACTCCCAGATAATCCTCAATTCCTTGCACCCCTTTTACCACCCCATTTCAGATCTGTTCTTTCAATTTTTTTCAGCCCCAATGATAGATAACATATTTCCACCCTGCATATCTGAGGTTGTTGATATTTCCTCCAGCAACCTTAATTCCAGCTTGGGATTCATCCAGCCCTGCCTTTTGCATGATGTATTCTGCATATAAGTTAAATAAGCAGGGAGACAATACACAGCCTTGTCCTACTCCTTTCCCCATTTTGAACCAATCAGTAGTTCCATATCCAGTTCTAACCGTTGCTTCCTGTCCCACATACAGATTTCTCAGGAAATAGATAAGGTGCTCAGGCACTCCCATTTCTTTAAGAACTTGCCATAGTTTGCTGCCATCAACACAGTCAAAGGTTTTTGCGTAATTAATGAAGCAGAAGAAGATGTTTTCTGGAACTCTCCTTTCTCCATAATCCAGCACATTTTAGCAATTTGGTCTGTAGTTCCTCTGCCCCTTTGAAATCCATTTTGTACTTCTGGGAGTTCTTGGTCCACATACTGCTGAAGCCTACCTTGTAGGATATTGAGCATAACCTCGCTAGCATGTGAAATGAGAGCAATTGTACAATAGTTGGAGCATTCTTTACCACTGCCTTTCTTTGGGATTGGGATGTAGACTGATCTTTTCCAATCCTCCGGCCACTACTGAATTTTCCAAACTCTCTAGGATATTGAATGTAGCACCTTAACAGTGTCATCTTTTAAGGTTTTAAATAGTTCAACTGGAATGCCATCACTTCCACTGGCCTTGTTGTTAGCCATGCTTTCTAAGACCCACTTGACTTCACTCTCCAGGATGTCTGGCTCAAGGTCAGCAACTACACTATCTGGGTTGTCCGGGACATCCAGACCTTTCTGGTATAATTCCTCTGTGCATTCTTGCCACCTTGTCTTGATGTCTTTTGCTTCTGTGAGGTCCCTACCATTTTTGCCCTTTATCATGTCCATCCTTGCATAAAATGTTCCATTAATATCTCCAGTTTTCTTGAACAGATCTCTGGTTTTTCTCTTTCTATTATTTTCCTCTATTTCTTTGCACTGTTCGTTTAAGAAGGCCCTCTTGTCTCTCCTTGCTATTCTTTGGAAGTTTCATTCGATTTTCTGTAACTTTCCCTATCTCCCTTGCATTTAGTTTCCCTTCTCTTCTCTGCTATTTGTAAGGCCTCATTGGACAACCACATTGCTTTCTTGCATTTCCTCTTCTTTGGGATGGTTTTTGTTGCTGTCTCCTGTACAATGTTACGAGCCTCTATCCATAATTCTTCAGGCATTCACTCCACCAAATCTAGTTCCTTAAATTTGTTCTTCACTTCCACTGCGTATTCATAAGGGGTTTGGTTTAGATTATACCTGACTAGCCCAGTGGTTTTTCCTACTTTCTTCAGTTTAAGCTTGAGTTTTGTTATAAGAAGCTGATGATCAGAGCCACAATCAGCTCCAGGTCTTGTTTTTGGTGACTGTATAGAGATTCTCCATCTTTAACTGCAGAGAATATAATCAATCTGATTTTGGTATTGCCCATCTGGTGATGTCCATGTGTAATTTATGTTGTTGGAAAAGAGTGTTTGTGATGACCAGCTTGTTCTCTTGACAAAACTCTATTAGCCTTTGCCTTGCTTCATTTTGAACTCCAAGGACAAACTTGCCTGTTGTTCCTTTTATCTCTTGAGTCCCTACTTTAGCATTCCAGTCCCCTATAATGAGAAGAAAATCTTTCTTTGGTGTCAGTTCTAGAAGGTTTTGTAAGTCTTCATAGAATTGATCAGTTTCAGCTTCTTCAGCACTGGTGGTTGGTGCATAAACTTTGATTACTATGATATTGAACGGTCTGCCTTGGATTCGTATTGAAACATTCTATCATTTTTGAGATTATATCCCAGTACAGCTTTTCCCACTCTTTTGTTGACTATGAGGGCTACTCCATTTCTTCTACGGGATTCTTATCCACAGTAGTAGATATGATAATCATCGGAATTGAATTTGCCCATTCCCCAACATTTTAGTTCACTGATGCCCAGGATGTCAATGTTTAACCACATGCAGCTTACCAAGGTTCATAGATCCTACATTCCAGGTTCCTATGCAATATTTTTCTTTGCAGAATTGGACTTTCCTTTACTTCCAGGCGTGTCCACAGCTGAACGTCCTTTCGGCTTTGGCCCAACCACATCATTAGCTCTGGAGCTACTTGTACTTGTCCTCCGCTCTTCCTCAGTAGCATGTTGAACGCCTTCCGACCTGAGGGGCTCATCTTCCAGCATCATATCTTTTAACCTTTTGTTTCTGTCCATGGAGTTTTCTTGGCAAAGATACTGAGTGGGTTTCCAGTTCCTGCTCCTGTTGGATCACATTTAGTTAGAACTCTCCACTATGACCTGTCCTTCTTGGGTGTCCGTGCACGGCATAGCCTAAAGCTTCTCTGAATTACTGAAGCCCCTTTGCCAAGACAAGGCAGCAATCCATGAAGGGGGTGGGGATATATGATAGCACTCTTCAAATACCTGAAAAGTTGTCACATAGAAGATGGGCAGGATCTGTTCTCAGTCATTCCAGCATGCTGAACATTTAATAATGAAGTCAAGTTACAGAAAGCCAGATTTTGGCTGAATGTTAGGAAAAACTTTACATCTGTATGAAATGGAATGTATGACAATGGAACCAGTTATCTCAGGGTGTGTTGAGCTGCTCAGCACTAGAGGTATTCAAGAGAAAGCTAGATAGCCATTTGTCAGATATACATGAACATGAATTCTTGCAATAAGCAGGAAGTTGGATTTGATGACCTTATAGGTCCCTTCGATCTCTATTATTTTATGATTCTGTGATTTAGTTTGAAGTAAGTCCAGAGGGATATTATAGTAAACATGTAGAAAGCTATGATGCGGACAAAGAAATATGTATTTTTATTGATGAGAGAATTTTTGGAACCAGCATCTTGAGTTTGTTGGAAGGATACCATATGCTTGCTTTAGTAGCTATGCCAACTATAGCAGTTTTCACAGCAGTGGACATTCCTGTATTGATATGTGTATCTTTAATAGACCCAAACCATCCAATCTAAAACTGCATCTGAGTCCAAACCAAACCACTACCCTTGTGAAGGAAAAATAATGCCATATTTCTGGGTTTCTTTTTGAGGGGTGCAGGGACAGACCAATTTCTTTGAAATCCAGGCAGAAATTTTGTCAGGTTTTAAGTGAAAAGTAGTACCAGGAAATATGGTTCTCACGCATATTCAGATTTTATAGGCCTTGGACAAGAACCCATTTTTGGATAGTGAAAAAACACAGATATTTGGATACAAATCAATGGGCCCAACTTCAGCTGCCTTTGCACTAAGACATCTTTCCAGTAGGTCTGGAAAGTGGGTCTTAAAGGGGCCATCGGGAGACATTCTAATTGCCTCAAATCAGAGATGGCCACACAATTTGGGGCAATTCCTCCCTCAGTGCCACCATGCTCCATCCCACATTGATCAAGAGGGACTCCAAATCTACTGGAAGAATTTTCTTGGGATGCACAAATATCTGCAGGAGTAAGAAGAGACAGGAAAATCTGCAGATTTCTTTCTCTTTACTTACTTTCGGATCCAAGCTATACTTTGACATGTTAACATAGATATGATGATAATTTGACATCCTTAAAGAACAGAATGATTATTTTACCAGAGGCAGAATAATTCTCATAGATTTCCCAACTTCCTGTTGAAAAGGAAACAGGGAGTTTATCAGAACAGAGTGATTAATAGCTGGGTTTGTGGAAAGGAATACATCAAAATCATCAGACTCTGTGCTCAGACTAAATTATGCAAAATATGTATATCTGTGCAAGCTTTGTGAGACTGAATCTCTTTTCCTGATGGCAGTGTCAAACCCCCTATCAACAAATAGTTTTGCCAGAGGGCTGTTCTGCAAAGAAGAATAATGGGCCGAGGTCTTAGCCTGAACTCTCTGGATCCCACCAGCCTTTGTGGCTTGGAGTGAAGCACTAACAAATATGAAATTCTGCTGCCAAGAAGATACTCATTCTCATTGCAAGCTTGATCTGTATACTGTATATCTTTTCAAAGAACTCAATGAAATGCAAGGATTGGATCCAGTATTGCACTGAGCAAAGTTCTGTGAATTAGATTATCCTAAAAATTGAGGGTTGGATGGTGTTTCTTCTTCTTCTTCTTCTTCTTCTTCTTCTTCCTCCTCCTCCTCCTCTTCCTCTTCCTCTTCCTCCTCCATCTGATCAGGATGGTTCAGAAGCATGAAACCTACCTTGTTTTTGGACTATGAGTCCAAGACGTCCCAAGCACTGTCAATGGCTTATTATGGGATTCTCGGATCTATAGTCCAGAAAGTAACATTTCCAAGTCTGGGGAATATACCGTGGTACTAGGGACTATAGAGGCAAAGAGGAACTGCTAAAAACCACTGCCCTGCCATCTTCCTTCAGAGGCAGATTGTACTGGAACTTGGTTCCCCCCTTCTCTAATAGAACAAACACTTCATATCCTGGATTGGCAGCTCATGATCCAATTCTAGAGTTAAAACATAGTCTTTAGCACAATGACAACAGCTACATGCTGTGACAAGCAGGCATTAAAATGGCTTCAAATATTCTTAGTCAAAAATATGAAACATTAACTGTCCATTTCTTCTTAGTTTCTTGGAGACTGCAAATATAATTGGCATAGTTCATGTGCCTTCTTACTTTCAAGTAATATTTTCTACTACTTGGAATGGATCCTTAGCCCATGTGTGGAAATTTGGTACAAAGGTGTTTATGATATTGTAATTTCACCACTGCATTATCACATGTGACAAACCTGTCCATAATCCTGCTCTGTTACCTCAAGTGAAGAACCTTAAATATTTTATTGCAACATCAATGTGGAAATTGAGGTAGAGAGTATACATTGCATATATCACTGTAACAAACTTACCACCAGCAGCATATAAATTAAACCCTTTAAAAATGATTATTACTTCCTTATGCTTTTGGCAGCTTGGCATGCACACAAGCAAGCAAATAAGAGATTTAGTCAATGTGGAATTGAAATATACCAGCTGGAATCCCACTGGTGTTTACATGAAGAAGTTTAACATCCTTCTTTAAAAAAATGCACACTCCTTAGTTTGGCACAGAGGTATAGCCACTGTTTTAATAAAGTAAGGCTGAGCATATACACCTATCAAATACTGCTTCGTACCTAACCCCTGTACAAATTTCTTTTATCACATGTGTTGTCATTATGTGGAATTATAGTTGGGAAGAACAAACAAACAGATCTGTTGAACCAGGGATTATAGTGAATAAGATACAAGACATGTATTTTTGAATTCAAGACTTAGACACAGATTAACCTGAGGGAAAGGAGATCACTCACTGAAAAACGAAGGGCAATTAATTGAGTTTTGGTCCCAATAAGCTAGAGCGGACCATTGGCAGACAATACAGGTGTGTTAAGAGATGAGACTTAGCCTTGTTAGAATGGTGCTACATCACTCTGAAGAACCAAGTATCTAGTCTCAGGTGCAGTTATGTCTATTCCTATTTTTTAGGAACCATGTAGCCTTGTACACAATGACTGGAATCTTGTTGCATATTTACAAGGAATGCAATTCCATTGGTGTAACTTGCAAACATGAATTGCTGCAAGTTAAGAAGTCAGTGTAGGCATTTGCTATCATACTCAGTCATGTGATTAGTGTGCAACAGGAAATGCCTATGCTGACTTCTTAGGTAAAGGTAAAGATTCCGCTTGACATTTAGTCCAGTCATGTCTGACTCTAGGGCATGGTGCTCATCCCTGTCTCCAAGCCGTAGAGCCAGTGTTTGTCCATAGACAGTTTCCGTGGTCACGTGGCCAACACGACTAGACATGGAATGCCGTTACCTTCCCACAGAGGTGGTGCCTATTTATCTACTCGCATTTACCTGCTTTCGAACTGCTAGGTTGGCAGGAGCTGGGACAAGTGATGGGAGCTCCCTCTGTCATGTGGTCTTACGACTGCTGGTCTTCTGACCTTGCAGCACAGAGGCTTCTGCGGTTTAACCCACAGCGCCACCACATCCCCGACTTCTTAACCTGTAGCAATTTGCTACTGAAAGTTACATCAGTTATGCTAAAATGATTCTGGCCATAGAATCATAGACTTGTAGAAATGGAAAACACCCCAAGGGCTATCAAATCCAACCCAGTACCAAAGCATAAAATGCTTCGCACTAGGTAAGAATGGTGCACTGCTGAGTGCCTTCCATGTAGAGGTAAGGCTTGCCACAGTTGTTCATGCTCTGCTGCCATCAGATCTGAATTTCCACAGTGCACTGCATGTGGGACATCTGGGGCTTGTTCTTGAAGATGGTTTTATAGAATGGCCAGAACTACAAAATATGTTAGAATGGTTGCTAACTGGAATTATATGCATGGAACACAATTGCACTGTTGTTCAATGGATTTCAGGGCTTCTGTTCAATGGGAAATGCTGGTTTTAACCTCTAAAATCTAAATGGGTAGGAATCCACATATATTAAGACTGTTTGCTCTCAGCTTTATTGTGTTTTCTTAAAGGAATGGCAGGAGTGATAACACAATGGACAGAGATGGCTAGGATCTTCTGGCAGCTGCATTCCCCAAATATATCTTTTTTGACCCAATGTTTCCCTGATTTGCCAAGTCCCCCAGACACACTGGCTGTCAAAGCTAATTTTTTTCCCCATGCTTCTCTTTTCATGTGCCTCCTCTCACTTTTTCTCCTTTGCCATATTGCTATAGTTTTATTGTATCTTTGAATTATGCTAGCTGCTCTCCGAGGCTGTTTTATAATATAAATTTCTCTGAATCAATAAAATAAATGCTTAAACTCTGGATAAGCATGCTGTTTTGTGATTTCAAACCTTATTTAGGCACCTGTTGTAAAGCAATTAGTTAAACATCTGTGTGGCAGGCAGGCCTATTCCACAGATATCCCTCATGATGACTACTCCTTTATCACATGCCAGGAGAACAGTTTGAGTTAAAATGTAAGCTTACTGCATGATTGGGCATGCTATACTTGGTCATGGAATCAGGAAAGAATTAGAAAAATAATGTGAGCTCCCTTTACCCATTCAATGCAAATAGGAGGTGCAGGGGGGGGGGTTAATGAAGATTAAGACTAGGTAGGGAGGCAAAGAGTTGTAACTCCTAGCCCACTTCTCCACAGGTTTTCCAAGTTAGCTCAGGCTCTCTATTTCTACCATGTCCCTTTCGGAAACAATTCATTTAAAAACCTAATCAGCGAATAGCTAATTACGGGAATGGCATCAATTCTACTAGAGATAAGAAAAGCTGTCTGTCTCTTTTTTTAGAGTTTCCCAGAGTACCACCATCAGGAGATTTCTTTGGCCTTGCCCCCCCTCCAAAAAGGCTAGGCAGGTAAGTCAGGGAGTGGTGGCACAAAATGGCTTTGAGACCTACCTATGGCCTCCAGCAGGGATGTTGGCAGGTTTTTGGGTCCAAGTCCCAAGCCCGAGTCTGAGTCCAAGCCTTTGGTATCTAGTCCCAGGCCAAATCTGAGTCCCTGTTAAAAACAAGCTCTTTTCCCTAGAAGAAAGAGAGGGCTGGGTGGGTTCTGAGTCAAGGATTGAGTCCAAGTCATTGGGAAGAAAAAAACACCATGAGTCTAATCTGAGTCAAGTTACCAGTACAACTTAAGTCTGACTTGACAGTCTGTCCCGAAAATCAAGGCCCCATCTCTGGTCTTCAGAACCTGTGATTCCCTTCACTGAACTATAGCATGTGTGTGCAGATTTTCCAAAACTGCAATTTCAGTTGTGCACATTTTCCCCCCTGTAACAATATGTATAACAACAAGCCTAAGAAAGGTACATATTTCTTGGTCAAGGTGCACTTCCTCGCAAGTCTGTATTGCAAGATGCAAAAAAGATATCTTTGTTAGATAATGCAAACACATCTAAAAATCTTTCCCAGCCCTATTTGCCCCTAAGAGCTCTTCTGTTTAGACAGGAAAAGAAATGGCATAGTATATATACACAGAGAGATGTATGGGTTCATTATGGTTCAGTGTAACCCAAAGGTGCTACAAAGCAGTTATTTCTTAGAACAACCAATCAAGAGATATTATGCAGCCTTTTTTTCTTGGTGGGTTTTTTTTTTTTGCAATGAGGAAAAAGATGGCAAACAGTGGTGGGACAGATGAAAGACAGCTTCATCTGAACTGCTCTGTAAAATTCTGTACTGGTGGCAGGATGATTGCCCAATAAAAGTCTTGTCGGGAAGGGCCCCATATAGCTAGTTTATAGCTGTCCTGTAACATGTACTTTACCGTACAGGTTGAAAGAGCTAAAGAGGAGGGAGCTATCTAGGGAGCTTCTAGACAAGTACATACACTTGTTGTAGTGTATGTGTGTGTTGCGAGAGGGATTTTATTTTCTCAAAATCAGAAGCAAATTTAGGTCAAAATGTTAAGCCTCCCTTACCTGATGCCATCCCAATGCAAGGACTGTGATTCTCATCAACACGATCCAGCATGTTGTAGCCCAAGATAACTGAAGAATTCTAGTCCATCATAACTGGAGAAAGCCAGATTATTAGCCTGCTGTATGGTTGGCATATTACAAAAAAAAATCATCTATGGGAAATAGTCAATTTTCTAGGTTCTCTGTGAATTTTTGTCATCCTTTCTTGCTGCTGGCCTTCTCGTCCATTGGGAAACACCTGTCAAACAGAGTATTTAAAAACTGTACAGATACTCTTTTCCCTTGTGATTCAAGCATGGAAATGAAGGTTATATACACTAGCAAGGTATGAAAAAGACATTGTTTTGAAAAAGTATACTGTATTTTTTCATTATTTACATCCTCTCCCAATCTGATATTTACAGGCATTGTCTGCTTTACGATAACTTAATATACAGATTCATGGATACTTTCCACAGAGGGTAGATAATATGATATAGCACAGTGGTTCCCAACCTTGGATGACCCAGGTATTCTTGGACTGCAGCTCCAAGAAGCCTTCACCACCAGCTGTGATGGCCAGAGCTTCTGGGAGTTGGCAGTCCAAGAACACCTGTGTTATCCTAGGTTGGGAGCCATTGAAGTAGCAAATACTTTATCTTGGATCTGGGAATCCTGGCCTTGAGTCCTGCTGAAAACCTGTAGTATGTCACAACTAGAGTATGCCCATTGAATCACTGTGATTTCTTGAGTCAACTCTTTTGTAAGTTCTACTCGTTCAATGGGCTTACTCTAGTTTTGACTTACTACTGGATTTCAGCCACTGTGAATTTAAAGAAGCTTCCTAAATCATGAAGCAAGAAAGAATGTTGATTCTCTTCACAGAAGTGTTATAAGGTGGGTCAGGGTGGAAATCAGACTGGTCTTCTTGATTTGTATCAGAGCATTGCAGAACTTAAAATTATGGGCATATATGTAATATAAGTAATGGATATTAAACTATGGTTTGAAATTGAAAGCATCTGTTGTCCTTATTATTCTCCTCTCCCTTTCTTGTTCCTTTTTGCCTTCCACATCCCCTTGAGTACACAGATTAGTTGGATGAAGTTACAAATCACAGTTTGCCAATAAATAAGCCCCAGTAAACCATGGTTTGCCCACCAATCATGATTCTAAACCACAATCAAACCTCTGTGGTTTCTACAAGTCCATACTTTAGTGAAGTATAATGAAATGGAAAAGTATCTGTACTTCTACTCTCTGCAGAAAGGCAAAAAAAGGGGGGGGGAGATTTGGTTGTTGTGGGTTTTCAGGCTCTTTGGCCGTGTTCTGAAGGTTGTTCTTCCTAACGTTTCACCAGTCTCTGTGGCTGGCATCTTCGGAGGACAGCACTCTCTCTGGGGGAGATTTTTTTTCTTGTGTCTATAGTGCTAAACCAATGGAAACAATCCATTTGGATGTTGCCCATCCTCTACAGTGCCATGTAGAGTTTGTGTCCCTGAAATAGAAATTTTGCAGAGATCTGGTTGAATTTACCTTTTTCATAGCATGAAAAAATTTTTCAGACAGCATCAGTTCAGTCACCAGAACAGTCCCATTGATGAAATATTAATATAAAGACTATTAAAGTAACCAATTAAATGCATTTACAATTTAAAGCACTGGCAGACCTCACCTTCTTAAAAATTAAGATGCAAGGGAGTAACTCACATTAAAATTAATAGGTACTATCTGGATACCATATGTTTACTTTAGACTTAGGACAGAAAATATTTGTGGCTTTATACACATTGCTCTGTGGTAAATGTTGGCATATCCTGCCTTTTTAATCATTGCTACTCTAAAGCCATTGTTTTCTTTACCCTTCCTTCATATGTGATTTATATTTACTTTCTTTAAATTTGCTTAGTACATTAATCACTTTTATGCGGTTTCCTATTAAATTTCATGTGTAAATTATATAAAGGAATGTCAGTAATTAAATAGTAATGGTAATATTTGAGTACAATTGTGCACTGGAAGCATTTCCTTGTCTAGACTTCACCAACAGTAATCCAGCCTCACAGATCTAGCTCTATTTCACTTGTGCCTTTTAATTCGTATCTCTAATAGCGCTACCTCGCACATGTTTCCTTAGAAGTCAGTTTCACTCCTGAGTAAGCATCTACAGGGCTGCAGTCTAAACTGGCCCAGGAAGCGAAGGACCAAGCAACAGCTGAGCCAGAATGAGGAGGGGAGAAGTTTTATGTTAAGACAACCCACAGGGAGACCTTCTACATGTTACTTTTTTCTGGGCTAGTGCAAATTAAGACATACAGGAAGGTTTCCCTTTGTCTTGGCTGAGCAGAGTATTATCCATCAAGGCAAATGTGGTGCTCACTTGAACTGAACTAACCACCAGTGTAATCCAGCACCTTCTATTTCTGTTCCATTATTGTTTCAAAGCCTCAAATCTCAATCAGACAGAAGTCTTTTACCAACTATATTATCAAGATACAAAGAACAACCAGGTCATCCATTTATAGAAGCAAAAAAATCTTACTTGGTAAATATCTTTATTGGATCACTAAAACCGTATAAATACAGTAAGCTTTTGAGTTCTACAGAAACCTTCATCAGGCAAAGATGTTATAAAACTTGGGTTTCAAGCAGAAAGTGCAAACATTGGACAAGACGTGATGGCCTGGCTTGTGCAGACAGTCTGCTAAGAAATCAAAATGGAATTTCAAGTTCTAAATTATGAAGGACGCCTTCAACAAAAAAAATCAAATCAAAACACCAAGAAAAAAAATCAAATATCTGCATAATATCTCTTGATCGGTTGAACTAACTGCTTCGTTGCACCTTTGGGTTACACTGAACCATAATGAACCCATACATCTCTCTGGTGTATATAAACTATTAGTTCAGTGAAGGGAATCACAGGTTCTGAAGACCAGAGATGGGGCCTTGTTTTTCGGGACTGACTCTCAAGTCAGACTTAAGTTGTACTGGTGACTTGACTCGGATTCGACTCATGGTGTCCCCCCCCCCCAATGACTTGGACTCAACCCTTGACCCACCCACCCCTCTCTTTCTTCTAGAGAAAAGAGCTTGTTTTTAACAGGGACTCAGACTTGGGCCTGGGATTTGGACCCAAAAACCTGCCAACATCCCTGCTTAAGGCCATAGGTAGGTCTCAAAGCCATTTGGTGCCTCCACTCCCTGACTTACCTGTCTGGCCTTTTTTTGGGGGGGGCAAAGAAATCTCCTGATGGTGGGACTCTGGGAAACCCTACAAAAAGAGACAGACAGCTTTTCTTATCTCTAGTAGATAGAGATATGAAGCCTTGGAAGACTTGTGGGGGAGTGGGCTAGGAGTTACAACCCTTTGCCTCCCTACCTAGTCTTAATCTTCATTAACCCCCCCTGCACCTCCTATTTGCATTGAATGGGTAAAGGGAGCGCACATTATTTTTCTAATTCTTTCCTGATTCCATGACCAGGTATAGCATGCCCAATCATGCAGTAAGCTTACATTTTAACTCAAACGGTTCTCTTGGCATGTGATAAAAGAGTATCATCATGAGGGGTTTGCAGGTATGGGTGGTGGAGGGGGGTGGCAGTGGCAGTGGGTGGTTTTGGTATTTTTTTTAATACCCCCCCATGAATTGACAAATATATTCATTATTCATCACTTCATGGGAGCAACTTCGTGCTTTGTGGGTCGTCAACTTTTGACGACTCACGAAGCAGGATGACTCGCCAAAATGGTGTGTCGTCTCGATCTCTACTTATGATATAGTATTTCTTGAGGACATTGTACTGGTTGTAACCCGAAGCCTTCTCTGCTTCCCCCACCTTATACCTCTATTTAGTTTCACTATTTCAGAACAAAAAAGGAAGGGGTAGAGAGTCTTGTGGCAGCTTTAAGTCTAAGAGATTTGTTTTAGCATGAGATTTTCTGGATTACTATCCACTTGACAATGGCTGTTAATTATAGTGCCTATTAACTCTCTATACATTGCCTAGCTGAGAAAAAAGATCGAACCATTGCTGTAGAAATGAATGCCACATTCTTCATATGGGAAACAGCACATAAGATGTGATTTCTGACACTAAAATTTTTCCTTAGCAATACATCAACTCCTTTCCTCGTTTCCCCCCATGTGTAAAAAATGAACTCTCCTATGTTACATGTAAGAGGGTGAAAAAAGAACTACTCCAAACTGTACTGATTTAAATAAATATACTCATATATAAAAAAGGACAGGAGCATGAATTACAGGATCCTAGAACAGCAGTGACTTATACACAACAAAGTTATTTTTTAGTTTCATAGAGGAAATAATCTGTTATCAACAAGGGGTAATTGCCTGACTGAACTTGTCTTTACATCTCATATGTGCTGTCACCTTGTATTAAAAAAATGAAATACACCACATATCAATTCAGCAATTTTTTTTGGAAACATTCCTCCAACTTTAAAAGCTTCTCTCCCTCCAACCCACCAGACATCTGAAAAGAACGACATTTACACAGAACATATCTAATCTCTGTTCTTTTCTTATCTCTGAATGCTATCCTAACACACGACAAAATTCATAAACCAAGGAGGCTGAGGGCAATATGAGAAAGGATCCATTTTAGATTTGAACAGCAATTCCAATCTAAGATTTACCTGTGGCTGTCACAGGTGATACAGGTTAGCTGTAAAACTCCTTGGATATAAATTATATAATCATTTGAGTAAAAAAATTTAAAGGAGCTTTAGTTTTTCTGATTTATGAGTGAGCCCTGAGGTGCTAAAAGAAGAAGAACACACACATTTTCTTCAAATATTTACTCATATTTTAAATTAACCACTTCAGGCATATTCTTTTATTCTAATGTTTACACTTTACTCGCTCCCTTAATTCTGCTGAACCAGCAGCGGTCTAATTTTGCCAAATGCAGGAAGCATCTCAGAGGGCAAGAAGGCATGCAAGACAATAGACAGCTGCTGAATTTTAGATCCCTAGTCACTCAGAGGTTTTTACCTACTTCCATGGAGAAGAGCATACCTGGTATCATAACCTAACTCATTTTTCCTACCAAATAGACAAATAAATACCAGTGTAGAGGTGGGCCACTTTTCAACAGAAAATGAGAGCAAAATTATTAATGTCTGCTTACTATGTTGCAATCTCAATTTGGAACAGACTTCCTTAGTTGTGATTTGAGATCACACAGAGATGCATTTGTGCCCTCTCGGGCATCACTACACATGAAGAAGTTTCACATATACCCAAAAAGGGGGGCACAGACTGTTCATGTATGTAAATAGATGCAAATAGGGAAGTGTATGTGTGATGTTCTGTCAAGTCAATTCTTAGTTATGGTGACACTCAGTAGGATTTCTGAGATACATGAGATATTTAAAGAGTGGTTTTACCACTGCAACTCCCAGTGAGCTTCCATGGCCCAGCAGAAATTTGAACTCAGGTCTTCTGAGTCCTAGTCTGACATTCAATCCACTACATTACACAGGTTGTCAATAAAAAAATGATTACTAGAATTTAAATATGAATGTGGTTTATAGCAGAGAAGAGTTTGACCAGATGATGTGTATGCCAGCCCTCTCTGCTGTTTAGATGCAGCCTGTTGACAGGCAGCTTAAAGGTTTCTCTTCTGAGGGACTTGTCTTTCAAGCAAACCTGGGCTAAACATCTCTTCAGAAAGAGTAAGGAGGCATGACTTGTGCTCATTGCAAGGGAGCACAACCATGTGCTATTACGAGATTTCCTCTAGCCTGCGAGATTCCCCTCTTTAAAAAATTAACACCAATAAATTGATGGCTGATTTTGCCACAGATGCCTGCCCCCTCCACTACTTCCCTTGCTGCTGACAATTTGGGACTGACAAATATTTCTCCACAGGCCCATAGCACCTCTGTTCTCCAGTTGTCATGCCCTCTGATCCCCTCCCTGAGTACACCCTGGCTTTTGATTTTTTACAACATGTCTTCTAGGTACTGGACCACAGAGTGTTTCCTAGGGACACTTCAGCAACCACAGAATAAAGCTTCAATGACCTTTTAAGTCCTGCTATAGGTATTGTATTGCTATTTGTTTGCCCCAAACTAGTGCTCTTTCCCTTTTACATTGAAAGCACACATACACAGAAAGCAGAAGATGCACACAATTCCTCTGTAGCTCCAAATCCTTAAATGTCCATGCAGCTAAGCACCAAATATGATCAATTTGTGGGGGCTTTTTTTGCCCTATTTGTACAATTTCATTGAATTTGTGCAAAAATCATAATTAGATGACTGTGGCAGGTTTTAGGGAGTGATGGCCATGCCGTGACTCCTTCTTTCCCCTTTCCAGCCAGTTACAGTATGATGTGATTGGAATCTATGGTGGCACCTAGATTTTTGCATCCTTGCTACCAGTTCAGAAGCTAGTCACATCTAAAACACATTACAATTTCTGTTTTATCAGAATGAGCAAGACTTCATGAGCTATCTATTTTTGGAAGCATTCAAAAGACGATACTATATCTGAAAGTCAAGGACAATTTCTCTTACAGGAAAAAAAATACTATGAATGGAATTTATCAGTGAAGATGGTTTTCTTTATCAGTGTTTCATGTCAGTCACATCAAATTTGGTGTAGGATATAGAACAGTTCTTATTCACCTGGTTTGATCTATATATGGTGTTTGAAGCTCAGTTCAGGCTTGTCATTTCTTGATGGGAACATTAGTTGTTTTTCTGCCATTCTGATCCGGTACACTTGCAGTACCGAAGCAACAGCAGGAGTAGCAGTTACAGTTAGGGCTGTGCAATATATATATCTTCTGCATTTCTCAATGATTTATATATAAGTATATTAGGGGAAAAAATCCTTATTTGGTTTTTTAAAAGTGAGTTAAAAAAACACACAGAGAAGGTGAGCATTTTGATGAGTTTTTTGTGAAAATAATGCAGGGGTCTTGAGCTTACCTAAGCTATGAGGTGGCCAAGGAGAGAGAGGCAAAGACAGAGACAGACAGACGTATGATCATTGTATGATTATATATCCTGCCAGGGTTGGATTAAGACACACTGAGAATAGATCCTTAGCTATGTGAAGTTTAATGGGCCCACAGCATTATATAAAATTTCATATTAAGTTGTAAAGGAATTATAAAAGGGCTTCTTAAGCTGAGGTCCTAAACCAAGTAAAGCAAAGCAAACGAAGCAAAGTGTGCTACTTACATACTTCTGGTTCTTAAAGCACTCTCTGGGCAGTTAACAATTGAATTCTGTAGGCTACACATTGCCTCTCCTTCCCAGCAAGCTGGGTACTCAACTTACCAACTTCGAGCCGGCTAGCTGAGTCCATCGGGATTGAACTCAGGAAGTGAGAAGTCTTGACTGCAGAGCTGCAGTTTAACCACTGTCCTGTGGGGCTCCTTAATTGTAGCTTATTGGGCTTGGATGCTAGTCTGGCATTGTCTCCAGTTGTCTGCTGCCTGCACCCCTTTCTGGGCTGCAGTTGAAGTCCAGAGGATAATGTGAGGAAGTAGCTCCTCCTGTAAAGTCTTTTTGCATCAGGGTAGACAGCTATTTCCTTCTTTTCCCCTGCTGCTACCAGTCACTCCTTTTGTTGTTGTTAAGTCATGTCCAACTCTTTGTGACCCCATGGACCAGAGCACACCAGGCTCTCCTCTCTTCTACTGCCTCCCAGAGTTTGGTCAAATTCATGTTGGTAGCTTCGGTGACACTGTCCAACCATCTCATCCTCTGTCGTCCCCTTCTCCTCTAGCCTTCACACTTTCCCAACATCAGGGTCTTTTCCAGGGAGTCTTCTCTTTTCATGAGTACACACCATTTTAGAGTGTCCTTCCAGTCAATAGCCACTAACATAATTAATTTGAAAATGTTGTAGCCTTCCATGCTTCAGGAAATGTAAAAACTATTGTGTCATCCTGTGGAAATATTCAGTTTACATACTCATGCTCCTTGCAATTCTTGATTCTATTCACACCCCCCCCCCCCGCCAGTAGCACTTCATTTAGGGGAATGAATTTTATACAAATGGCACTACTGTTAAACATACTGGCCCCAATGTAGTACAGTTATGCATACTGTCCAGAAATCATAGGAGCTTAAAGAAAGGTGTTGCTGGATTAGAGCCACTGGCTAGTGTTTTTCTTCCTCAGTTCTTTACAAGATGTAAAAAAAAAAACTTTAACTACGGGCAAAGGAAGGAAACCTGTTGAATATAAGATTCTTTTTTGAAATGGCATGAAATGGAAGGCTGCATCTAACTTGAATGCAAGTATTTATGAATGACATGGAGACTAAAACACTGTAAAAAGCAGACTAGTGTGTGCTATAATGGTAAAGGCAGTGCCACCTATTTTAATACCACTGACCACTGTGAATGGAAACTCTACAGATTCTGTACCATTTCACAAAGATTGGGGGGGAAATGCCTGCCATATCCTTACTGAGATCCAAAGTATATAAACATCTCACTGACAATGTCTCTCCCCCCCCAGAATGAGCAAATGATATAGATTTCAGAGATAAAAACATCTGAATAAAATATATGCTGTATGCAAATGACAGGAGTACATTTGAAATCTGATGGAAGATTGAAACTTGTTTCCAGAGTGAACAACTGTAGGATTAAATATGAATCAATGTTTCTATCTCACAAAACCTGCAAATATTGTTCAGCTTTTATTAGAGTGTGGCAATAACAGAGGAACAGGACAATTCATACTGGGAGCTATGCTGGTGATAATTCTTCGAACTGCACAGTATCTCTCAGTTCCCTACAATGTCAACACTAAAAACCATAGTAGAGAATGAAAGGGACATTGTTTCCCACACAGAAGAAAGAAGAAAAGAAGACACTCCCAGGGTGGGCAAGCTTGGGTGGTAAGGATTAATTATCTTCTGCAAAAATGCATATATCATTTTTTTTAAAAAAATGACATTTATACTTCATGTAGTGATTCCAGTCTGACTTCAGTTCATTTTCAGTCATCTCAATATGCAGATTTTCTTAAAAGTAAATCCCATTTACTTCATTAGACCTTACTCTCGTCAGCATACTTAGCATCGAAGCCTAATTTTCTCTGAAAGCAACAAGACATAACTTACAGTTTTTCTGTACTGGTTATAGGCCTCAATGTGACTTCGATGCAATACCTTCAGGTGAAACTGGGACCAAAGCAAATCTGCAAGCTGCATGTTGAACCTTTCAAACTCTGAGCATATCAATCAATATCATTAAATCTTTCTCTCTCTTTTTTTGAAGACTTGGAATTTAAGGATTTGGTTCATGGCCTATTGTTTTGTGACAAGAAACCTGGGGATGAGGCCAATATTTTGCTAGCAAAGCTTCTATTGTTTTGGTCCCTCCTTGTGCCTCCTGCAAGGCTCCATGGTGCTCCCAAATCTGATCTTAGAAGTCTGTTGTGGGAGGCATGGGAAGTTACAGTGGGAAGAGGTTACCCCTCCCAGTTCTGCAATATCTGGCTGCTTCATCAGCAGATGACAACCAGTGGATCCTCCCTAGAATATTTAAGGCGACTGGCTGACATAAATGTTGACTGGATTGTAGGTCTGCAGTAAAGTGGGGCTGAGGAGAGAAATGTGAGCCATAGTCAAGGGATCAGCAGGGGGCTATAGTTCGCCAGGTGTCACAGGAGAAGTCACTTTATTTCAGATTCCATTCTTCATTTAAATCCTCCAGTTTTGTAGAAAGGAAAAATGAGCTTCGGTTTGAAAAGCATTTTGTAAAGTCAATGGATTATCTGAGTAACTTAAAGCATGTAGTGAACTTTTTTTTGGTTAGACCAGTCGAACTATTGATTGAGCTCGCATTCGCGAAGGCTTTCACGGCCGGGATCTAATGGTTATTGTGGGTTTTTCGGGCTCTTTGGATGTGTTCTGAAGGTTGTTCTTCCTGATGTTTTGCCAGTCTCTGTGGCTGGCATCTTCAGAGGACTGGAGTAGGAACTCCATATTGATTGATCTCACTACAAAATAATCATCAGATTTTTCTACCCACAGATTTTTAACATTGTATTTTTTTTGTACTTGTTATATAGTGTTTTAGTGTATGATTTTATTGCATATTGTGAACCACCCAGAGAGGCAAAATTAATAGGGTGGCATAGCAATTGAAACAAACAAACATATTTTTTTCCGTGGACGGATTTCATAAAAATCATGGTCTACTAATCTGAATATTGTAAGGTGAGCCAATGTTATATCATGAATAAAATTTTTAAACACTAGAATGTTACCATATCACACAGATATATTGCATAGAGTATTGTGCTTTAACTGTGTGCCCTTTTCTAAGTCACTGTACAGTACTAAGATAATTCTGTTAAATGCTCCTGTAAGATTATTTTTGATTTCTTAAATAAGATTGCTTCTAACTTACCTAAATTAATAATAATCTCCATAGGCTTTCTCCAGGCAAAAGGAAGATGAAACTGAGTTGAGATGACCACAATCCCATCCTCTGGTGTCAAGTAAGTCTCTGTTTATAAGGCATGCATCATAAATATATAGCGCAAAAAAAATTCCCAAAGGGGGAAAAGTAAAAAAAAAGTAATCACAAAATAAAACAGCATTTTTAAAAAGAGAGATTGCAGCAATATGAGTTGAAACACCTCCAGTTAAATGAATACATAATATATATTACATATAAAAGCTATTAATCCAATTTAACAACATTCAATGCATTTATGCTAAGAAACAGCTAAAAAGCACTAAATGGAATTTACAGAGATGAATAAAAAGCACAATTATCAACTAGACTTGGGAGATTCCAGTTGGTAAATGAGTCTGTGAAATTGCCTTCTGTTAAAAAAGAGTATTAATGGCTATGTTAGCACTTGACTAATATTTTATGGTGCAGACTGTTGCTAAATTAAACCCTTTGTGTGTCTTCCTACAGAGACACTTAGTTATAGTTAGAATGCTTGTTTTCTGTTAAATACCTTTAAGAGGTTGCTCGTGAGCAGAAATCTTTGCCTTAGCTTTTCTTACCATTGCAACGATACATGGGTTGTTACCTTACCTACCTAGTAAAAAATGCAGGTAATAACATCTCATCAACTGATAGTGTTATTATTACAACAAACTGAACTTCTGATTCAGAACTCTGCGTGCGTTCCAGGCAACGTTTTCCCCTGCAAGCACGAACCTCTATATTTAGGTGAGCAAGGCGCAATGCTGCAGATGTTACTGGACTGTAATTCTCGCCACCAACCAACAGTGAGGAATACTGTACTGGGAGTTACTGTCCAGAATCTGGATGGCCATATCTTGCCAATCGCTACTGTACATGTTCATCACTGCAGCATTAAGTGTAGGCATGTTTCCTCTTTGCCAAGTGGTAGGGACGGAAACCACACCTGCACCCATTCTCTTGGGCTACTAGTTGGCTGGAAAAACCTTGTCAGTAGAATGTGACTGGGCTCATTAGCTAAGCCATGTGTATTTTACTTTGGCATGTTATGAGCTTCACCTATATTCTTCAAATGGTAGAAATATCTCAGTGTGACATCTTTTGAGTATGCTTGTAGAAAAAAAGACTCTCATCAATCACAACAGATGCCTAAAATAAAAGTTTGTCTTACAATTAGCCCACCTTTATTCTACTACAACACAAGTCAGTGTGCAGCACTTTTTCTCAGTCAAAATGACAGCATATAAAGATGTCAGATGAATGCGACATGATTGATGGTTAAATGAGTGCACTGTAATATGTACGTTTCAACAAACGCTTGCTTGCCAAAATGCAAAATGCCTATCACCAGCAGCTCAGGCCAGCTACGAAGTGCAGGTTGCCACCCTGGCCATACTTAACTGGGAGTCAGGCCCGCTAAGCTCTCTGCCAAAGGAATCTCGTTTTCTTTCCATTCTGCCAGCAAGCAAAAGCCATTTCGTTCTGATAAGCCATTGGCATTTAAACTAGGTCACTGCTGAAAGGTCTTTAGTGAGATGTTTTAAATCTGTTTTTAAGCTTTGTTTTATTACAGTTGCTTTCCTCACAGGTGCATGTGAGTGGCTGGTTTAGCAAAAGCAGAGTATAACAGGACTCAACACCTGAATTAGGTGTGTTGCGCAGGGCATAGAAGAGAGAGACATAGTGGGAAAGTTGCTTCATTTCTATACATACAACATGAATCCATTGGGTGTTTCCATATTTTGCTTCAAGTCTGTATTTCACTGCTCCCACTATGTCTCTCTCTTCTGTGCCCTGCACACCATATATATATTCCTTCCTTGATGCATTCCATACAACTTAATAGGAATGTTGTTATTGCCTTCAACAGAATGCACCTGCTGTATGTACAGTGGTGCCTTGCTTAATGATTACCTCGTTAAATGACAAAACCACTTGACGATGAAGTTTTTGCGATCGCTATTGTAATCGCAAAATGATGTTCCTATGGGTAAAATTCGCTTCACAATGATCGGTTCCCTGCTTCGGGAATTGATTTTTTGCTAGACAACAATTTTAAAACAGCTGATTGGCAGCTCTAAAATGGCCGCCTGCTGTGCAAAATGGCTCTCCGCTGTGCTTTAGGATGGATTCCTCGCATTACAGGCACTGGAAAATGGCCGCTTTATGGAGGATCTTCGCAAAACGAGCAGATATTTCGCCCATTGGAATGCATTGAACCGGTTTTCAATGCATTTCAATGGGCTTTTTAAATTTCGCTTGACGAGGATTTCGCTTAACAGCGATTTGAACTGAATGAATTATCCTCATCAAGCGAGGCACCACTGTATCTGAAAACTTTCAACAACTGCATCCTGACTGTCAGATATACAAAATGGCCCACCTGGCAATTCCCTTGGAGTGGTCATAGTTATTTCAAGACTTTGCCAGACCTCAGTTGCTATATAGATAGTTTCCCAAGAAATTATTCATCCATTGAAATAAATTGGGAAGTTAGCATACGCCACAGAGCATTGTGTGTATCTGAATCTTTGGACTGACCCATTTGTCATGCTAAGCATGCTCTATATAAAATGCGTGAATACAGGATGAACAGAACAGGGTGTCCTTTCTCAGGATTTGTTCAGTCCTATTTTAAAAAGCCTCTCACATCACTTCAGTGATTATTAAATAAAGCCACCCCCTCCCAGGAGCTGGCCTGGTGGACACTTAATTTGATAATCATTCTCTAGGACAGATTGTGAAAGATTACTGTTAGTTAAAAAGACGATGACCAATAAACGGAACAGAAATTCCCACCGACTGTTTGATGACACTTGATTCACAGAAGGAGGAAAATCTGCCATGATGTACTGAGTCATCATTGCTCGCAGAAGCATAGGGCTTCTGCAGCAGCAGTGTGATGGGTTTCAACTGGCGAAACACAGCAGGAGGTTCACAGAGGGATTCTTTTACATGCTGGGGAAATGATCCCTGGTGGATGCCCAACTGCATGCAGTAACATCAGAAGTTCTGCTTCTTTGAGCATCTGTAGCACAAGTTACAAATAGATTACAAGGAGTGTGTATGCTCCAAGCTGCTGTTACATGAACCATATCCTCTGTATAGCCCAGAGCAGAAGAATTAAATTGTGCAATTCTAATTAGAAACAGAATTAATGCTGTCTACTGAGAATGGGAGGAAGGGAAATAAACTAGTTATCAATGAGCAGGCCTTTTTGGAATGTTAACAGCCCTACCTAAACACTGGAATCACATTGATCCAAGAGTGTTTGACCAGCATGACCCTCTGCTTTGGATACCAAGTCACGCCATGTGCAGCATTGACTGAATTTTTCTCAGGATTTATGCAGCTGAAGAGCATTCTGTGCAATCTGCACTGTGTGTTTATAATGTATTGAGGTCACAAATGATGCCTCGGATGATTAACAGGCAGCCGTACTGATTGTTTATCTCATTAGGATGATTTATATAGTATTTTTATATACATTCATAACAATGACATAATGTCATGAATGCATGAATATGCAATGACAATGAGATGCAACTAAAATAATGGATCCATAAAAACACTATTTTATTGTGGAAGGGGATACGAACTTCTCTCTCTGAGGAAAGCTGCAGGAAAAAAAGGGTTTCCACCAGGAAGCCTCCATTTTCTTAACCTCATGAGGAGAAACTGAAGGAGGCATGGGTCATCCTGAAGGAAGCCTCATGTTTTCTTTATTTGCATATGTAGATTCCTTGTACATCATTAGGCTTACAAGTGCTACTAAATTATTGGATAAAACACAGAAAAATAAGACTGTGGCCCTTTTGTACAAGCAGGGAAGGCACGAGGGTCAAACTAGATGTGACTTAGCATATATCTTTCTGTCACTGCCCTCTAAAGTGCAGAAATTTAAAAAATGTAAATTGCATTAGATAGAGTGGGGGATGATAATTAATGGAATGGGAAAAGGCATGGAAGGGGGATTCAACCTTTTCCTCATCTGTTGCTGTCCCTAGACGATGCCAGTTCATGCAGCAGCAGCAACAGCATTTCCCCCAAGATCATGCTGCCTTAAACTGGCTTGTGGCACAGTGGTTAAACTGCTGTACTGCAGCTAAAACTATGCTCATGACCCAGGGTTCAAACCCAGGTAGCCGGCTCATGATTCACTCAGCCTTCTAGAGAGTGCTTGAAGCGCTATGGGGCAGTATATAAGCAGCACACTTTGCTTTGCTTTCTCCAGGAAGATGAGGCCATTTTTAAAGTACATCCCAGGACTGGTGGGAAATGGTAGACAATCATTTAGATAGACATCTTTCAGCCTGTGCATGTGAAATGTCTCATTTGGATTTCATGGTTATTTGTTTTTAACGGACCTGGTCTACAGTAATATAATAGCATTTTAAATAATAATGATCCTTTGCATTATAAAATTAAAAACTTTGATGGCCATTAACTACTAATGGAACAAACTGAATGGGGACAATAAATCCACAGTGCATATCCAACCATTTGTATTTTAACATATTGATAATGAATTCCAGGATAACCACTCATATCAAAATCAGTACTCATTTTTTGCCCCATGAGAAATTAGGATGAGTGGCATATACCTTATCCATACATACCTATATCTTATATGTGCATATGTATGTCTAAGTTACAAACTAAAGTAATGGGCTACACTCTTTCAGAACTTTAACAGTGCTATTATACACCTTTCCATTTCCCCCATCAATTTCCTCTTGGTGTTCTCCTGTACAGTATCTTACTTCCCTGAACTCAGTCAATAAGTGTCAGTTACTTACCATAAGCACAGTAGATACCATTCTAATCCAGGTTATTTGCAAATGTGACTTCCTCATCTACATGTATGGTTCAGCTGGAAAAATGAAGTGAAACACTGGGTTTGAAATCTGAAACAGAAATAATGATCTTGTTTACTGAGTTGCTTTAAAGCCCTGTTTAGTAGTTAGGACGACTAAACAACAAAAATTGTATTCAAATAATATTCAGACAAAATTAAATGTGTTCTAATTATTTAAGGAAACATTCATATTATAAGAATAATACCATGTGTGCATCCAAATCAGTACATTAAGTTCCCTGCCTTTTTCTGTGTGGTAATATTATTATGAAAAACTTACTTTTAAACAAAAATGCTTATTTTATTTCAACTTTCTAACTGATGTTACATTCAAATACATATTTGAGAAGGCATTAATCTAAATGAAAGTTGGTTTAGAATAAGTGAAAATTAGTTTGTGGTAATCAGTTGGGAGTACAATTGGTCATTAGGCCTTATATATGTCATGAAGACGAAGATCCTATTCTGCAGCTCCACCTGCATCATTAGTAGCAGATTTCTACTGATAAAAGACTTCCTTTTGTATTTTAGGTATGGTTAGATTGCATTGAATGAGACAAAGTCACATGTACCCTGGAACTGAAAAATGAAGTCTTTAATCAGTAGCAATCAACTGCTGACAGACATCATTCCTATTGAGCAGCACAATCACCCAACAGGATTTCAGCCATTGCCAAAGAAGCATAAGCTGTGCTTTCTGTTTTGATACCATGTAGCCAAATGTCTATACATTCTGCAACACACTGCCTGCTCTCTAGGTACTGACAATCTAGTTATGCACGCCATGGTTTCTAAAATCATGATATGGAAATTGTTGCTTAATGCTTAGTGCTACCTAATAAATGGGTACTATTGTATAAGGGCTCAGTAGACAAGACACTGATTCTGTATCTAGAAGTGGTACCCTCTTAGTGGAAAAAGATAGTTTGTTTATTCTAATATCAGCTTGTCTGTGGCAAATTAGTTTATTTTTGTTTTGCAGTGGGAAACAGCACAGCTTTATTTATACTGCTGTGCACTAATGATAGTGGTTGGCTTCTGATTATCTACCCACTAAAACTGTGAACACCTTCATGCTTTTCTTTTTTGCAATTCCACTTTATTACTCCTTCATTTACTTCTTTGAGACTTGGAGTGGGGAACCTCTTTTCTAGGAGCAGCAATGGTAAGACCTAAGTTGCTGTATTCAACTATAACAAAAGCATTTGCCAACAAAACTTCCTCATTGTTTCTGTCTCATATAAATGTAGTATACAGCTTCTATCTGTCTAGCTTTACGCAAACATTCTTAAATTTAAAGCATCTAATTAAGGCTCAAGTTTCAACTATTTGCCTTTTCTTTCCTTATACTGGAATATCTTCATACTGAAACTCCAGACCTTGACATACATTTTGCTCTGTTGAAAAGCTGTGTTCAATGTTAAAGCACACATTTGATGCTCAAAAATTTCCTAGTTCAATCCCAATCATCTCCTAGTAGGTATGAGAAAGAACCCCATCAGGGGACAATAATCATGAGCTAGATGGTCCAGTGGCCTGACAGTAATAAGGCAGCTTTCAGTGTGAGATAACACCATAGTTTAGTTGTAGAGCACAATGTTCAACATGGAGAAGATTCCAGGTTCAATCATGAGTTCACTAATGTAGAGCTGGAAAGACTCTTATCTAAAAGTTTGGAGAGTTGCTGCCAGCTGGTGTTGGCCTAGATGGATTAATGATGTCATTCAGTTCAAGGCAGCTTTCTCTGTTCTTATGAGAGAAGAGATATACTTCATAGTTATCAAGCACACCCAATTCAACAATTAAACCTATGTGCTTTATAGTACCCAAAGTCAGTGGTCCCCAACCTTGGGCCTCCAGATGTTCTTGGTCTACAACACCCAGAAACCTTCACCACCACATCTGCTGGCCAGGATTTCTGGGAGCTGAAGTCCACGAACATTTGGAGGCCCAAGGTTGGGGACCACTGCCCTAAGTAGCTTTGTCTTCAATTACTATTATTGGTCAATGCCATAAGCTGTGATATTATTGTCAGGAGTGTGAGTTTCCTCAAACTTTGGGTAGACATTAATTCGCAGATGCTCCTACTCACAGAAGAGGATGGAGTCAAGCTTTCCCAATTCCTCATCTCCTCTGCCACCTCTCATGACCCCAAAAATTAGCTTCTGAGGGATTTCCAGAAAAGTTGGCTGCATGGGGAGAGAGGATTCATCTACAACTGTCCTTCCATCTTCTGCCAATGTGAAGCTTTGCTAGATTTTGGTTTCATTTGTGCATGGAAGGGCTCCTTCTGTTCACAGATGGCTAGACAAGAACCAAACATATATTTGTATAGTAGATTGTGCATCTGCCCTGTTGACTAATCTACTGTCAAAAATAAGACAATATTCTAAGCTCATCTATCAAAAAGTTAAACATTATGTTTTTTCTTGGCAAAGAAATCACCTGCAAAGTGCCAAAATAAAATCTTCTTTTCACTAGTAAAATATTATAAGAAACAACTAATAGGATTGAAGAATCCTCCAATGTCAATAAATCCTTCCTTTTGTACTCCGTTTTAGCTTTTATTAGGCCAAAATCATCTTCTTGGGTAGTGGCTGTTTATTTTATCTTATTTTAAAAAGCCTTTTGATGACATGGTTTTACAGCTCTTATTGTCAATATCCTGTTACTATGTACCTTTATAAATTTACTATCCAACTTTTTAACATTCATCTTAAAGTATTACCTCTGAGATGATTGTGGGTCTCCTTTGTTTGTATCAGTGGTTGTTCCTGCCATTTAGGGTGTGTCTTATTGTTTTGATTCTTTCCATCTTTTCAAGTCTGACATGCGTACTTTTCATTATACATCATGACTCTGAAGATGCATGTGAAAGGTTCTAAATCATTCCGAACAAGCTTACTTCATTATCATCATCATTAACAACAACATCTAAGGAGATAGCAAATTAGATCAAATGAGGATCAGTCAAATAAACTAGGAAAACAAATACTGATAATTCAGCTCTTGTTATAGAAAGTGACGCAGGCAACCCAAATGTTAGCTTTTACTTTAGTCTGCTAAGTCATTGACATGATTCCAAGAAACCTAAAACTACTGTCCATTAATCTCTATTGGTCTTATACCGTGTTTCCCCGAAAATAAGACGGGGTCTTATATTAATTTGTGCTCAAAAAAAAAAAAAAAAAAAAAAAAAAAAAAAAAAAAAAAAAGCAGGGGGCTTATTTTCAGGGGATGTTTTATTTTTTTCATGAACAACAATCTACACTTATTCAAATATAGTCATGTCATCTTCTTCTGCGCTGCACAGTGGTGGAGGGTGGGGTTTCACTTAACTGGGGCTTATTTTTGGAGGAGGGCTTATATTACGAGCATCCTGAAAAATCATACTAGGTCTTATTTTCAGGTTAGGACTTATTTTCCGGTTAGGTCTTATTTTCAGGGAAACAGGGTAGGTAGAGTTGATTGAGTAAAAATTCATTCATGGAAAATTCTTTACTTTTTCCTTTATGCAATTTCTTTTAAGAATGAAATGGGAGGATCTGTAATTTGCAGAATCAAAAGCTTCATCTGGTTCACTCAAGACAGCCTGAGGCAGGAGAATATGTCCCTCTCCTTAGATGACCTCAGATGACCTAAGACCCTTTGTACACTACTTCTGAATTATAGGTCCTGATTTTCAACAACAGCATACACACCATTAAAAGGTATATACTGTAGTCACACTATACTGAAGTCATATCATTGGCTTATTTGCCGATCTAGTTGAACTTTGTCTGCATACACTTCCCACCAACTAACAACAGCTAGCTTCAAACTGGGGACTTTCTTAGCCCCAACTGGAAATTCCATAAACTGAACCTGAGACTTCCAGTTGCACAGCTTATGCTCCTTACCTGTGTGATGGCACCACACACATTCCGTTCATTTGCTAAGAAGTTTCATCAACATTCTAATGCCCTTTTATTTTACTGGCTTTAAAGCAACTACAATATATGTCTTAGCAAGGAATTTCTAGAAGTTTAACACCTTCGCTTTCCATCCTTTCCCATAGCAAGATTACAATGTAATATGCACATCTGCATTTGGGAGTGAATGTAAAATACAGTGTTGGCCTGTGATATCCTGCTGTTTCAGGTGAAGTATTGAATTGTGCTCCCTGCCACTGAAGTCAATACTTAAAGCCTTATCAGAATTACGACTTAGTTTTTTAAGCTTTTGGACATAAGCAGCAAGATTTAAAAGCCATTAATGATTTGCAGTGGTTCAGTTTCACCACAAGAACTGGATTGTTTCCTTCCTCACTCTTTCTTGCAGTAACTAACTCTTGTTCAGGGGCCAGTGACAAGTGTAATGGGTAATTTACAGCCTACAAAAAGGCTTTGAGATTAAATAACAGTTGGTCTTGTAAACCAACAGGCTTCAGTGAAAACACGAATAATTTGTTTATTGTCTTCTTTCAGTGTCCCAATTACAATTGATCTCTGCTTAGCAGCCTAGTGTTGCTAATTGTTAAGGAAAGGGGGAAATGGCTTAATCTTTATAGGCATCTTGTAGCCTAGGGTTTGACTTCATAATTCACCATGTCAATCTCACTAAAACAAAGATAAATGGAATGTACACCCTTGGAAACTTGTACCTGAACACATGCTTGGAAAATAATGTATCAATGGCAAATACTAGATTGGGTGGCCAAGGTAAATAGCGCTTAAGCCTGTGATGGCCCTTGGCCCTGTGCCACTGAAACCAAGGAGAGATAAGCACAGAAGAGCTATTTAGGGCAGCTCTAGGCATATTACATCAAGGAAGCCCAAGTGATTTCAACAGGATATGCTATGTAGCATGCTTAGGATCACATGATTTGCAGTCCAGTCCAGCTTGCCATCAACTTATCTTCCACTGACAAATATTAAACAGAAAAAATCAGGACTAGGGGCATAGTCCTCAAAACAATACAAATGCAGGAAGAGGTAATACCGTTATTGAACCATTAAAAAAATAAAACAAAAAAATAGAGCAAGCTTTCAATGATATTTCACCACCTTTTGTTAAGAACGATGGGTCATAAATTCCAAACCACTGACTCTTGCAGACTGCAAATTACAGCTAACTTCATCTAAGAAGCTGCACCTGGACCCCAACATTGGCCATGAGACTTTTTGGACTTTAACATAAATATATTATTTTGGAGCTACCCACGAGAACTTGGTGCAAAGCCTGAGGAAGGTGAATTATCATCAAAAGCTTTCCCTCCACAGTATTTTTTCTTAGTGATCCAATAAAGGTATAATCTATTCCTGCAAAAATTAACCAGGTTTCAATACCAAACCCGACTTATTTTTTAATTCAGCAAAACCAAATTTTATTGTTTTTGATAAAATACTAGCAGTCAAGGTTCCCTAAGGTGTGCGCCTGTGCTACACGCTTCTGCTCTTCCACACCTTCTTCTCTGCGCACCCACAGCAATCACTTTCAGCCCCTTTGGTTTCAGTCATGTTACAACCCCACAGAGGGGGAATCGTGCATGAGGGGTAGAAAATTAGAGGGAATGTTGCTAGTGGTAATTTAACTTTTGCTAGATAGTATGTGAAAACCATGATAGTCAATGTAGTGTAAGAGTAGCATGGAAGAGCAGGCTTCAAAAGACCTGCATTCAATCCCATGGAAGCTCATGCAGGGCTGGTAGCAAAGCTTTGGAACAAGTCTCACACATGAAAAGCCCAGTTAGAGTCACCATGTGTCACAAGGACAAACCAGTGTGAAAATCATATAGCCCCAAATATTATCATCTTGAATTTGGTAGAGTGGGAGTGGGAGTGGGAGAGTGAAAAAGGCAGTGAACTGCACCTGAGCTCTTACTGCTGAGGAGATCTTTCACCATCATTATTACTTCACGAAAGCAAGGAGCCAGTACAGCAAATGCTCCAGGCACTAGTTAGCCTTACTTGTCCATACCACCCTTTTGAGTTACGTAATCTTAAATCAGACCTGTAAGAGTCTTTATCCTTATCTTAAGTACACTGACAATGAATACATGTTGTTGTTGTTGTCTAGTCGTTAAGTTGTGTCTGACTTTTCGTGACCCCATGGACCAGAGCACGCCAGGTCCTCCTGTCTTCCACTGCCTCCTGGAGTTTGGTCAAATTCATGTTGGTAGCTTTGATGACACTGTCCAACCATCTTGTCCTCTCTCGTCCTCTTCTCCTCTTGCCTTCACACTTTCCCAACATCAGGGTCTTTTCCAGGGAGTTCTCTCTTCTCATGAGATGGCCAAAGTATTAGAGCCTCAGCTTCAAGATCTGTCCTTCCAGTGAGCACTCACGGTTGATTTCCTTCAGAATGGATAGGTTTGATCTCCTTGCAGTCCAGGGGACTCTCAAGAGTCTCTTCCAGCACCACAATTCAAAAGCATCAATTCTTCGGTGGTCAGCCTTCTTTATGGTCCAGCTCTCACTTCCATACATCACTACTGGAAAAACCAGTTCCTCCCATGAACAGGTGTCTTTTAATCTCATGGCTGCTGCCACCATCTGCAGTGATCATGGAGCCCAGGAAAGTAAAATCTGTCACTACCTCCATATCTTCCCTTTCTATTTCTCAGGAGGTGATTGGACCAGTGGCCATGATCATTTTTTGCTGTTGAGCTTCAGTCCATTTTCTGCACTCTCCTCCTTCACCCTCATTAAGAGGATCTTTAATTCCTCCTCACTTTCTGCCATCAGAGTGGTATCATCTGCATATCTGAGGTTGTTGATATTTCTTCTCACAGTCTTAATTCCATTTTGGGACTCCTCCAGTCCAGCCTTTCGCATGATGTACCCTGCATACAAGTTAAACAAGCAGGGAGACAATTTGCTGCCTTGTCGTACTCCTTTCCCAATTTTGAACCAATCAGTTATTCCATATCCAGTTCTAACTGTTGCTTCCTGTCCCACATAGAGATTTCTCAGGAGTTATGTCCCACATATAGATTTCTCCAGGATGTCTGGCTCAAGGTCAGCAACCACTATCTGGGTTGTCCGGGACATCCAGATCTTTCTGGTATAATTCCTCTTTGTATTTTTGCCACCTCTTCTTGATGTCTTCTGCTTCTGTTAGGGCCCTACCATTTTTGTCCTTTATCATGTCCATCTTTGCACAAAATGTTCCCCTTTTTATTATTTTCCTCTATTTTTTTGCATTGTTCAATTAGGAAGGCCCTCTTGTCTCTCTTTGCTATTCTTTGGAAGTCTGCATTCAGTTTTCTGTAACTTTCCCTATCTTTCTTGCATTTTAATTCCCTTCTCTTCTCTGCTATTTGTAAGGCCACATTGGACAGCCACCTTGCTTTCTTGCATTTCTTCTTCTTTGGGATGGTTTTTGTTGCTGCCTTCTGTACAATGTTGCGAGCCTCCATCCATAGTTCTTCAGACACTCTGTCCACCAAATCTAGTTTCTTAAATCTGTTTCTCACTTCCACTATGTATTCATAAGGGATTTGGTTTAGATTATACCTGACTAGCCCAGTGTGGATATAGCATATCTTGATCTGTGTGAGGCTTTCAAGAAGGTTCCCAATTATATTCTTATGGCAATGTTGGCAAACTGTGGGCTAGTTGATGCTAGTTTGGTGGATTTGTTGCTTGTCTCTCTAGCATTTTAAAATGACTTGGGTGAAGTAGTAGAGGGAATACATTGAATTTGTGGATTACACCAAACAGAAAAGTAGCTAATATTGCAGAAGACAGGCTCAGGAATGAAGATGACCTTAATGGATTGGAGAACTGAGCTAAAAGGAAATGAAATGGTCTTCAGAAAAGACAAACGTAATGTTCAGCATTTTGGTAGGAAAAATCAGATGCACAAATATATGATGGTGACAGCTGGTTTGGGAGGAATGTATGTGGAAATGATTTAGGGATCTTAGTGGATCACAAATATGTGCCAACAGCAGAACAGCCAACAGCAGAACAGCATTGCAGTTTGACAGCTAATTCAGTGTTAGGCTGTGTCAACAGAACTGCTGTGCCTAGAACAGGAGAAGGAACATCATTTTATTTTGATTTGGTCAGAACTCACCTGGAATACATGGTCCATATCTGGACACCACAATTTAAAAGGGTGTCATCAGCCTGGAATATGTCCAGACTCAGAGAAAAGTGGCCAAGATGGTAAAAGCTCTGGAAACCTATCCCTATGACAGAGGAACAGTTGGGAGTATGGGCTGTGTTGGATGGAAGAATAAAAGACTGAGAAGTGATATGAGAGCTATCTTCCAATATCTGAAGGGCTTTCATGTGGAATATGGAGCAAACATGTTTTGCCCAGCTCCAAAGAGCTGAATGTATGGATTGAAATTACAAGATACTGTAATTGATGGACACAAATGATGAGGTCCAAATAAACACTAGGCAGGCCAATCTGATAGTAAAAATTGTTTAATCATGAAATGGACTGCTTCAGTGGACTTTTTTTTCCCACTGGAGCTTTCTGAATAAAGATAGATAAAGGCCATATCTCAGGGAAGTTTTATCTTCTGCCGGGGTTGGGCTCAATATCCCTGAGATCCTCACCAATTCCACAGTTCTGTGAGTCTGTTGGCCAAATCCGGTTGCATAAAGTTACAGTGGTGTAAGCCAATTCTGGCACTAGAATAATTCATTCAGATAAACCGAAAGCTTCCCAATCTACCTTCCAAGTTCCAAAGCTGCCTAAGACTCCCTTTTACCCTGAGGAGATATTTGGAAGCTTTGGGAATGGAGGGGGGAAATACCTGTAGTCAGAAATAGCTGTCAGATCCCCATTGGTGGTCCCAATCCTGGTGGTGGCAATTTGGAAATGATTTTTTGACTGTCAAAGGCTTTTCTCCCATCCCAAGGCTCCCAAAGGCTTCTCCATAGCAAAATGGAGCTCTAGGAGCTTTCAGAAATGGAGGGAATAGGAAGCTTTCATTTCATTTAAATTCATTATTTCTGCTGTCGGATCCAGTTTACGCTGGTGTGCCTTTATGCAACAGGATTTTGCCCTACAATTTCCATGTTACTAAGAAAGATGGGAAAAAAACCTCTCATGACTCGGTTGCTGAATTAGTATTTGTTTGGCTTTTATTGCTGAGCTCGATCAACAGAATATATTTAATATTTCATGGGTATATTTTCTACTCTGTTATCTCTACCTTTGTTAGTTGCACTGCCTCAGACCATTTGTTTCTTCACTGGAAATGCTCTATCAACTCAGAGTACTTTAAGTACACAGGGAAAAAAAGTCCTTTGTAAACATCATGATCTAGAGAATCTGCCATTTCTTTTTACATGGTTGAATGCATAATGCTTCGAAGTACACAGATCACATTTTAGATTTAGATCTCATTTACATAATACATAAGAATGCAGAAAATGTCCCAGAGGGCAAATAAACACTTTGAGCATAACATGGAAGAAGTCTTGGAAACAATTTCTTTGTTGGTTTCCTTAGCCTTTCTTTCTTTCTTTTTTTTAAAGTCAGAGATAGTCATCAGGATTTTAAACAATATCACTTTTGCTGGTTTAATCTCAAGTGAAGTTTCATTGTCTTTCCTTCATGGATACAAAAACTGTTGGTTTCCTAGCTCCATGAAGAATATCTCTAACAGGTGAACTTTAAAAATGTGCACTTTCTAGGAATCTGTAAATGCACAAATACTTGATTGTCTGCAGCAGAATTCCCATTTAATTCCTCAGTGGAAGCAGGACACTTAGGGACCTGAAAACCACCGTCCCTTCTGATTTATCTTTATGAGGTATGTCCCTCCTTTTGGATGCTGTTGAACGGTTACTCCCATCAGCCATAGTGAGGATAGATGGTGCTCTGGGGTCTATGTGAGTCAAAGTCTCTGGGAAATCACTATGCTTCTTGTTGCTATGATATCCTCCCAGGGACCACAACAGTTTTATTGTTCCCTGGAATCAATGTAGGTCTGTCTGTCTGTCTGTCTGTCTGTCCTGTGCTGTCAAGTCAGAAATGATTTATAGAGACCCTAATAGGGCTCTCAGGGTAAGTGAGATATTTAAAGAATGATTTTACTTTGTTCCGCCTACCCCGTGAATTTCTATGGCCAAGTGGGGATTCGAACCCTGTTCTTTAGAGTCCTAGTTCATCACTCTATCCACTTCACTAAACTACTGGGAATTCCATTACAAACATTAATAGCCCATGCTTTATCACAGGATCTCATGGGGGGTTACAAAACTGTATATAAACTGTTCTAAGATATTTAAATCAATTTAAAATTAAGCAGCAAAAATGTAAAGCATTCAAACATTAAAAAAAAAACATTAAAGCCACAGTACTAAAACCTAGGATTTGGACCAAAAGCATATTTGGAGCCAATGTCAATCCTTCAGAATGGGTGGCATGTGGGTTCTGAATAGTGTTGGGCACACACTGCTGATTTGGCAGTTCATGTTGGTTCATCCTTTGGATAAACAGGCATTTGGTGGTTCACCGCTCACTAGGCATTTGGCGCCCACTCAGAGGTAGTGCCCTGGTTTCCCTGCCTTGCTTCCTCCAGGTGGAAATCTGCTGGAGGAGGTGGGGCTAGGAACCTCTAAACACCTGTACACCCAAAGGACGAACTGGCACAAACTGCCAAACTGGCTGTTTTTATCCATTTCTAGTTTTGAAGATTCAAAAGATTCTTGAAGATTCTAGTGTGGTCTTCTCAGCCACACTAGATGCTGTTCCAAGACCTCTATTCAGAGCACATTGCCATAGTCTCTCAAGACTGAAGAGGCCTACAGTTTTGAAGAATGTTCCTGTCTAGCTGCTACATACTGCACCTTCTGTAGCATCCCTTTCATTGTCAAAGACAGCTCTTGATGATGACATGCTTAAGGACACAGTTAAAAAGTAGAAAAGAATAAATAGCAAAACAAGAACAATGGCTAAAGCCAATGAGGATGGACTTCACTTAATAAATGAAAGTTAGCAATGAAAATACCAGTGAACATGCAGTATCTAGAGTAAAGTTCTGGAGTTTGGGCATTATTATAAAAACACTTATTGTTTCACTTACAAAGGTGAGGACGCATGGATAAAAGCATCTGAAGGTGATCTTGATTGATGAACAAGTTTGTAATATATTAATATAATAATTACTGCCATCAAGTTGATTCTGACTTATGGCGACATTTTCCAGGGTTTTCTCGGTACATTATAGAGTAGTCAGAAGTGGAACTCTGGAACTCTGCAGCTTGCCCAAGGTCACTCAAGCTGTCTGCCAGGCACACAGCAAAAATGTATCAGTATTACTCAATGTATTATTAAAAAGTGCTTTGTTGCTGTTGTTTCCTAGAAAAAGTTCCTGGAAGAAAAGGATATCCTCAGCTGGTCTATTTCTTTCCTCTGATGCAGGTCCTCCTTCACTTTCCTCATGGAATTTAATCATCATTTTCAAGTATATTAGTTTGGAGCGTTTCTAATATGTGTGGAACAAGACCAATTTAGCTTATAAATAGGGTGCAGTGTTTGGGATGGACAGTCTTTTAGAAGGTATTAAGAAAAAGTGAGCCATCTAGTATATATTTGCTCTTTTCTTTTCTTTTTTTCCTTGAAATTTAAACATAATTTCCCATGTATAATGCCTTTTGTTAGGACATATAGCTGCCAACACATTTGACTTTCTCTGTGAGTTAACTAGAGGATGATGAAATCCAGAATACAAGGCATTTGAAGATTAAATCCTTAAGCTAGTAGTGACAAACTCCTTGTCCTTGAAGCTTATATAAATAACTTTCCAGTGTTGTTTTAACCTGTTCCCCTCATCTCCCCTGCCACCCCAGTGGCGAGGTATGTCACTCGACAGGTTCACATCCATCTCCTTTTATTGATGTCCACTTTGGTATCTGCAGAGGCCATCCATTTTTTCTGCCTCTTTGACAGCCACTGGGAATGTATGAGTGGAGTTACTGGACTCCGCGTGCAGGGGAGGGAGCACAAGCTTTCTCTCAGGCCTAACAGTTCCAATCAGATGTTGGTACTAAGTCTCATAAATCTTGTGGGTGACCCAGGCGAACTCTGAAGCTCAGAGCTCACTGAAAACTGATCAGGCCTCTGCTTAGTTTTACAGGGCCTTTCCAATGACAAGTGAAGGGTTCAACAAATGCACAAAACAGATATATATATTAGTTGAGAAATTAATGGCTTTTAAAAGAATGTTTGACAATTGTTTAAGGTTGTCCATAGATCCATTATACTGATAAATGACCAACTTGGTTTATGCCAGAAGGAAAGTAACCTGTTTGTGTTTTGTCCCTCTTACATTTATTTTAAGGGAAAGGTGGAAGGAGTGAGGGATGGCATGCATTCCTTGGCTGCTTCATGAGATCCGCATGCTCTGCTGTGAGTTGGAAGACTAGAGAAAGCTGGGACAAGTACCTCCATTGCACTGCTTGAACCTTACAATCAAACTGAAATTAAAATGGCTAGGTAACTGCCCTTCCTGACCTGCTATTGACCATTTGAACTTCTAAGTTAGGGTCACTTGGGGCCCAGAACAGGAGGTCAAAAACTGGTCAGTGCTCTTCAGTGCTAGCATTTTGAATGGGATGATTTTTATTGCTGTGATTTATTCAATTTGTTCAGACAGGTTAAGGAGACCTTAAAACATGCCACAGTGCTTGCTGGGTATACCATCCACTTAGAAAATAAATTCTGATTGTCCAGCTGAAATCTCTTGTGGCTACGCCTTTAAGTATTTTGCCCTCTGTAGTTCTAAAGATTCATTCCCACACTCGACCCCTGAACGTGACAAGGTTAGTGTTTCCAGATTTATTTAAACAATACATACCCACCAAATGAAGCACTTTACCAAGCTGATTAATTGCAAATGCAGAATAATAACTGCTGTGTAATGAATTATTTTGGGGACAAAGCCAAACTCATATAGATGTTAAGCTCTTAAATCACTCATGGAAGCTCCTTGAACAAAATGAAAATCAATATTTTTACCCCATGCACAAGGATCCAAGGTCTAGGATTTCCTTTTTCCTCCTATCACATATAGCTGTTTACCGCTATAAATATTATCACTGACCATTATTGGTAGAGACTGTGAGGATGGAGATATATGAGAAAATTCTTTTCTTTTAGTGACTGAAACCTGGAATAAAACTATTCTATCTAATCAAATAGCGCTGGCTGGATAGCTCAGTGTTTTACAGATCTGGCTGCAGATCCAGAGGCTGAGAGTTCAATCCCGCACTGTGCCTCCTAGAGGAAGAATCGGTCTGTGTGGCTTTGGGCAAGCTGCACAGTCCCAGAGATGCCCCCAATATAAGGGAATGGTAAACCACTTCTGAATATTCTCTACCTGGTGTAGTGGATAGAGTGATTGACTAGGACCAGGGTTCAAATCCCCACTCAGACATGGAAACTCACTTGGGGAATGGTACTAATAAAACCACTCCTTAAATATCTCATTTACTTTGAAGCCCTGTTAAGGTTGCTATTAATCAGTTCTTACTTGACAGCACAGGAGTGCTATCTTATCTTCCTTCAGTCTTCTTTTCTCAAGGATAAACATGCCCAGATTTTTCAGTTTTTCCTCACAGGGTTTCTTTTCCAGTGCCCCATCATCCTTGTTGCCCTCCTCTGAACTTATTCCAGGATGTTGGCCTCTTTCTTAAAATGTGGTGTCTAGAACTGGGCACAGTAATCAGGATGAGGTCCAAAAGTGCCCAATACAAGGGAACTAATACTTCATTTGGAGACCATACTTTGGAATACAGCAATTGAAGGATATAAATTGTTCAAAAAGAATATAGAGAATAGAAAGGGAGGTGGATTTGCAAAAGATACACATTCCTGCACAGAAATATAGGAGGAGGAGGTTGGATGTCCCATTGAGAGCATGTGGGTCAATATACAGTAGTTGGGGCAAAAAACAAAAGGAACATGCTAGTTGGAGTCTACTATCAGCTGCCCAATCAAGGAGAGGAAGCACATGAAACTTTTGAAAAACAAATAGCAAGGATGTCGAAGAGACCCAATGTAGCAGTGATGGGAGATTTCAATTTTCTGAATATCTGTTGGGAGGCAAAGCCTGCCAAGTATGGTCCTCCCAAGAAATTTCTGGCTTGCGTGGCTGATAATTTTCTTGTACAAAAAGTGGACTAGAGAACTAGCTATCCTTGACTTTATTCTAACCAATAAAGACAACTTGGTGGAAGAAGTGGCAGTAAGGGGAGCTCTGGGACAGAGTGACCATGTTCTACTAGAATGCTTGATTTTAAAGGGAACCAAAGCAGAGTGTAGCCACACACATGTGCTGGATTTTTTAAAAAGCAAATTTTAATAATCTCAGAACAAGGATGAGTAAGGTCCCACAGAAGGAGAGCCTAACAAGAAAAGGAGTCTAAGAAGGGTGGGAGTTTCTTTTAAAAAATAAATAAATTTAAAAGCACAGCGACAAACAATTCCAACAAGAAAAAAAAGGTAGTGGGAGGCAGCAAAAAAAGCCGAATGTGGTTTCACAGAAAGCTCAGGGAGGACCTGTAAACAAAAAAAAGAGACATGTATAGGAGCTAAAATAGGAATTGAAGCACCTCTGCCTTTTCTTTGTCATTGGTTATCATTTTTTCTATTTCCATTCAGTATCTGTGCCACTGTCTCTTTTCTTTGTCTTTTGCTTCACATATACCTGAAGAATGCTTTTTAAAAATTGCTTTTAGTGTCTCTAGCTAATCTCAGCTGATTCTCAGCTTTTGCTCTCCTAATGCCATCCCTGCATTTCCTTGCTTCTTGTCTCTACTCTTCCTTGGTGACCTGGAAGAGAGGGACAAGGTTAGTCCTCCTCCAGTCATCTGGCACTTCACCCATCCTCTACGATTTCAAGAAAATAATAGACAGTGGTTCTGTGATCTCTTCAGCCAGTTCCTTTAATATCCTTGAATGCAGTTTATCCGGCCCCAGGGATCTGAACTTAAAGTAGTAAGGTACTCTTTGACTATTTGATTACCTCAAGCTGCCATGCTATCCCCTCCCTTTGTACTTCACATGGTGCTGGAGGAGCAAAGACTGTTTTTTGGGAGAAGACTGAACTGACATAGAAATTGAGCACTTCTGCCTTTACTTTGTCATCTGTTACCATTTTTCTAACAGCATCCCTTCAATTCTTTGCTTCTTGTCTGTACACTTTCTTTGTGGCCTGGCCTTCCCTCCATTTCCTATATGTGTCCTTTTTTATTTTCAGGTCCTTTTGTAGCTTTTTGTGAAGCTACATTGTTCTTTTTCTCTTTTTTGGGCTGTCTTCCACCTCTCCTCTTGTTTGAATTGTATATAATTCTGCCTTTAGAATTTCCTTTTAATGGAACTCCCACTCATCTTGGACTCCTTTTCCCATTAGGCTCTTCTGCCATGGGACTTTACTTATCATTGTTCTTAAAACTGACTTTCCTAAAAACCAAAGCATATATGCAGCTACATCTGCTTTTGTTTCCGTGGAAATCAAGAACTCAAGTAGAACATGGTCACCTTCTCTATATTTTATTGTATTTCACTCTATATGCCTGAAGAAGAGGATCAGTTCATGAAAGCTCACATTAAAATATAAAAGTTAGTCTTTAAGGTGCCATGGTTCGTTGTCGTTGTTGTTCCTTTGGGTTTTGCCTGAAAAACCTTTGAAAGGATTTGTAAGCTACCTCCTATGGTGCACATGGGAATCCCCGCATTCCTCATCATTGACTATACGGGCTAACATAAGTTCAATAATACCCAGAGGCCCACATGTTGTCCATCCCTGTTCCACTGTAAGCCACCTTGAGACCTAAAGGAAAAAAATATAGGTAAAGATGAGGAAAACAACAGCTATGAATATGTCAGGCAACAGTTTTATTTAATACACGAGTTCCCATCATTGAAAAATTCTTGAGGTCTTGTGGGGGGGGGGGAAGCATATGGATGTCAGATGACTGAAAGTGGTAAAATAGGTGAACAGACATTAATTTCAGCTTAACTAGGTTGTGGATTGGGTAGTCTTCAGTACATTAATCAGTTTAGGCTCACTGCTCTCCAGCCTATATTTGACTGAAGAAGTCATTTAGGGGGAAATTTTGATTTTGGATGTTTGGGATTGGTGACTGGAAGGCTGTGGGCTATAGAACACTGAGTGCCAATTAACAATGTCAGTCTTAAGGAAGGGCTTCATCCTTCCACTGCTCAGTTATATATGGCACCAGTGTGCTATCACATCCATTAAATCTTTCTCCAAGCATATGGTATGTTGCCAGGTATGCCACTTCAGAATGCCATCATTCACCACTGGTCAGATGCCAAAGCAGACACCAATGGAGGACCACAACTGAATGTTGTCACTCACATATATAATTTTTCTTGGGCATTTTCTCCCTTGTCCTCAAAATACTTTCACTTACATTTGTCCTAAAGAGTTTAGAGCTTGTCCTAAGTACTTACTCAAGAGGAAGCTCCACCGAAGACAGTGGGATTTGCTTTTGAGTAAACATAAATAGGATGGCACTATAGTGAAATATAGTAGTGGAATCAATATAGCACCACATTGGTCTTATGAAGCAAAACAAAAGAGAACCATTTACTATAATCTAAATTTTTATCCCTTATCAAAATACTTCTGAATAGACACATCAATCTTCATTATATTTCCTAATAAACTGAGGAATATTCATTATGCTTTGTTCTTTTCCATTAATATTACCTTTAATATTTAATTAGCCTTCCAAGATCTACAGGGTAACTTAGAGAGACTAATGAAGAACACGGAGCAACCTTAAAAATCTGGCAATGTGGAACATATACTTTAATAGCTTGTATAGAATAAGGCTTTAAATAATCAGATTTGCAGCCAAGCTTTGCATTTTAATATGAAAATGGGTTTTATCCCTGTGTTATCTTCTCTGGATATATGGGAAGAACAGACAAAGCATTGAATTTTGGCTCATGAACTGCAATGAGCGTCTTTTTGAAGATCTCAGTTTTAATACCCTTAGCACCTCAGTTTCTAAGAGATAATATAGTACAGAATATCATGAAATTAACTGGAGTAAACAATTTTACTTGTTGTTGTGAAACAAAGAATTCCTTATGCGGTTCAGTGCAAGTTACATGCAGTGGATCACAGTCCATCTCGTTAACAAGGGGGGTTTAAAGGATGAGAGAAAAGCCCAGGAATTTAAAACAGAAGTTTGAATTAGAGTTAAAAACAGGAGTTTAAAGGAAGACAATACAGGAAAGCAATGTTTAAAGATCACATTCAAGGGTGAATATCCTGCTGCTGTTCACTAATGTGCAAAAGTAGCTACTTGGTGAGGTACCAGTTGCTTGCCAACTGTATGACCGGGCATGTTCCTGGCATTGTACCAACCATTAGCACCAGGTAGTCATAGGACAGTCATGATCTTCCACTCTAGCCTATCTCATGGGGTTCCTGTAAAGAGAAAAGTGTGAGGTGTTGTGAGGTGGGGTAGTATAAGATGGGAGGGGTAAGCCGGGATACCACCCTTGGAGAAAAGGTAGGATCAATGTAGAATAAAGAAATAATTCCTGCGAGTTTATTGGAATTCACATGTACATGAAGCTTTCTACCAACTGTATTCGTGAAGGCTTTCATGGCCGGGATCTAATGGTTGTTGTGTTTTGTTGTGTGTGTATTGTTGTGATAAGGAGATTGTCTGTCACTGTGGTTGATGGTGGTGATCCCCTTGACCTTGTGGTTGGGTAGAGTTTGTGACCTTTTTGCATGCTGTATTTAGAGAGCTGGGAGCCAAGTTTTGTTGAGTTTCAAACTTTCCTCTTTTTTATTGAAGTTTTTCTGGTGCTTGTGGATTTCAATGGCTTCCCTGTGCAGTCTGACGTAATGATTGCTGGTGTTGTCCAGTATTTCCGTATTTTGAAATAGAATTTCATGTCCAGTTTGTTTTAGGGCATGTTCAGCTACTGCAGATTTTTTTGGTTGTTTTAGTCTGCAGTGTCTCTCATGTTCTTTGATTCTGGTGTGGATGCTTCGTTTTGTGGTTCCAATGTATACCTGGCCACAACTGCAAGGTATCTGGTATACTCCTGCAGTGGTGAGGGGGTCCCTTCTGTCCTTTGCTGACTGTAACATTTGTTGTATTTTTGTGGTGGGCTTGAATACTGTTTTTAGGTTGTGTTTTTCCAGAAATTTCCCCATGCAGTCTGTGACCCCTTTGATGTATGGCAGAAATACTTTGTTTGTGGGTGGCTGTTTTTCTTCTTCAGTTCCGTGTTGTTTTCTTGGTTTGATGGCTCTTGTGATTTCATTTTTGGAGTAGCCGTTTGCCTGTAGGGCCCAGTTCAGGTGGTCGAGTTCAGTGTTGAGAAACTGAGCTTCACAGTTCCGATTTGCACAGTCTACCAGTGATTTGATTATGCCTCTTTTTTGCCGTGGGTGGTGGTTGGAGTTTTTGCATGATGAGTTGCTACAACAGAAATAACACTAGAGCAGTGATGGTGAACCTCTTTGAGCCTGAGTGCCCAAACTGCAAATAATAATAATAATAATAATAATAATAATAATAATAATAATAATAATAATAATAATAATAATAATAATAATAATAATAATAATAATAATAATAATAATAATAATAATAATAATAATAATAATAATAATAATAATAATAATAATAATAATAATAAAAACACACAATCAACCCAGCAGGTGGCAGTGGTGGCGGAAGTGATAGTGGTGGCAGTGGAAGCAGTAGTGGTAGTGGAAGTGGGAATCCTGGGCACGGAGGTGCCTCCAGAATCCACTCCGGATCCACCTCCAGTCTTGCCCAACCCTGCCACTGCCTATACCTTGGTCAGCCTGCTGCCGCGAGCTGCTCTGGATCCTGGCCCACCGCCTGTTGGGGCACTAGCACTGTGGCTGCAGCCTCCTCCTCAGGTTTGGCTGCTTGGGGTAGCGATCCAGCGACTTATGGCTCACATGCCCACAGAGAGGGCTCTGCGTGCCACCTGTGGCAGGCGAGCCATAGGTTCACCATCACTGCACTAGAGGAACATAGTCCCTCATTCTCTGACAGAAGCTGTTAGGAACTGAAATAATTTCAGATGCCAAATGAATAAGAAAGGAAAAGATAGACATCTGAGGCAGGGGGAGGAGCCCAGTTCAGTTGGCCCGCTGTTTGTTACAACAGGAGTCACATGGGCCTAAACATATTTAACAGATGAACATGGCGGAGTGAACTGGTGGTGGTGGTGGTGGAAATAATCCAATTACACAGAAACTGCTGAATGCCTTTTACCTCAGGGAAATTGGCTTCACATTTTCAGTAACTCTACAGCCTGTTTTAACCTGTGAGTTTGGAAATTAACAACATATGAATAGGACTGCTGCCCGTACTTGCAGCACTTTCTGTTGAGGACTAAATCACTTAAAAAACCTGTTAGAGATAATTGTTCCTATATGAGAACAGGAGAGGTGTACAACTGGAAGTACGTCAGTCAGCACCTGTCTTTATGCTCAGCAAAAAGAAAAGTGGATTTGAAGTGATGAACAACATTCAGTATTATCATCCCATACATATTTCAAAGCTTCATTGATCAGAAAGCTGTTTGTAAAAAACGTTGTAGCAGAGTTTATGTTGAACAGCTCATAAGTCAAGTGATTTCCATACTGTGCAAAAAGTAGATGAAAATATTGACAGTAAATAGTTTTTCTTTTAAATGCTCATTGTTACCAGATGCTTGCCTGAGATATTAACAAGATTTATTTTAAAGATTTAAGCAACCACTGAATCTATATTGGAGATATATGGAATCCCTCGACCTGTTCTGTGCCTGAATAAAGGACACAGAGACTGGGGTGTCCTTTTGGAGGCCCTTTGATCTCATCCATGTTTGGTTCCATGAACATATTTCTGCATATACAGTTATCTGTGAAGACCACATTCCTGAAAATGGGGAAAAGCAAATGGCAAGTCCATAGAGTAAATGGCATGGGCAGGATAAAAGGACATCTAATCAGGGCAGTGACCCTTGCAGAGCTGGGCACTCTGTTCTGTTTTTATTTTTATTTTTCCCTTTATTTTATTCAGTCATGAGGAGATAGCCCCCAGCAGCTTCTTAAGGCAATCACTGGGAAGAGAATGAGTGAATAACTTTAAAAGGGCAATGTGTACATTCCTATTTGATGTCTAATTAAAAGGGCAATGCAGGGAGCCTGCTCTTCTCTACACTGCTTTATTCCATACACTCTTTCTGTCCCTTGGATCTGAAATTGTACTTCATCCACAAGACTTTGAAGATTTAATCAATGCCTCTGCAGCAGGAAAGGCAAAGGAAAGTCCATTTCTAAGGTAAAGAGGATCCTCCTTTATCTTCCTGGGTTTATCTTTCTCTTTCCCCACTTCTAATCATAACACATGAATGTCAGATTTCATACAAGGGACCAGGGGAGTTTGTCACTTCACACCATTAATGCCTTTGGGCTCTTTGTTTCACCCTGTGGTGACCATGGAAATGCACAAATACCTCTGATTCAGTTAATTTTTACACACATGCTCAAAATCAGATTGGCACATGTCTAATTTATACTAACCTGGAAATAAATGTTATTGAACTAAAAAGACTTCTGAGTAAAAAAGGATAGGATTGCACTGCATGTCTCACTGAGATTTCCTACTGCCAGCTAATTTTAGAAAGCCTGTATGGAGATGTGCAATTAAATAAAGAAATTCACTGACGTTTCTGTATTTTCCAAATTCTGCTTTTTACAGTATCTTCTTACGATACGGTATGAGATTCCAAACCCTCCTCTTGTGACACCTACTTCTCTCCAGAGTCATTCATATGCTGCATATTTCTTAGTGAAGTTACACCCAACAACTGCAGTACTATATCCCTGTCGATCAGAGCAGTAACATCATATCCTAGAAGCATTTGTACTGTCATTCATCATGGGATCCCCAGGGATGCATGAAATGTGGCAAAATGCTCCCTCATTGATTGGCAGTCTGATCCTAAGTAGATTTAGTTGCAAGTTCATTGGAAACTTATTTCCTAATAAGTATGCTGAGGACTGGGTCTGAATCAGATTTAATGTTTTATTTTCACTGGGGACTTATGAAATCTGCTGTGTTAAGGACATTTCCTAATTTTAATGATTGTTATTTCATATTTCTTTAAGCTACATAGAAGACCCAGTTTGATCAAAAAAAGGTGCATTAAAAGGTCCCCCCCCCTTCTTTCTTAAAGTATACTTCCCCATAGACTTAATTAATTCATGTTTGGAGCTATTATAGTTTCAGATTCTTGGGAAATGGAACTCATCTAATTCATCCTTTATACTGGGGCCATTGCTCTTAAATGTCCCCATGTTCTCAGCAGGTATTACTCATATTATATGTAGTGAAGAACATATATAAATTATATATTTAGTGTGTATCTACAAAATACACACCCCAGAGGTGAAGAGCATAATTGGAGAATTGCAAAATGGTGTACGCTGTTTTGCCAGCTGTATGTCACACATGATTTCATTACCTGATGTGCAGGGGACAGCTGGCAAAAAAACCAAACAACCTGCTTGTGAAATTGTCCTTCTCTGTATGGTTTTCCTTAACAGGATGTTGGCTGTTGAGGGGGGCATTCGGTGTACTCTTCCCCTCTGCTTTTTTCTTGTAACAACAACCTTGTGAGGTCAGTCAGGCTGTGAGGCTATGACTGGCCCAGCAGCCAAGTGAGGCTTAGAAGTCATATCTCTCAAGTCTGATACTTAATTGGTGTGTTAAACATTCTCTGCTCAACTTTGCAGTTCAAATCAATAGGCCTCAAAAATGCCAACTTTTGGCTGGATTGGGTTTTCCCCCAATGGTTTCTTCAGGGACCACTGGCCGTTTCCCTCTGTTGGAGGACAGAGCTGTCCCTGTCACCTGGTTGTCCTTTTGCGTCTCCTAAACTAGACTACTGGCCTGTGAAGAAGTAGGGTGCATTGTCCCACTGCCAGTATGATTTTACTGCAAGTTCAATTTGGTTTTGTATTTACAATCCCAGAGCTGTTGGACACATAATCGTTTACCAGCAACAAACCATCATTGGCTGGCTCTGTTCTGCCCTAGGATAGTCCGAAGTCATTATTGTAAGTGGTGCTCAACTTATTGGTGGGAAGGAGGATGTTTACTTTTCTTGGGGTGCATTGAATCATAATGGAAGACAGGATGAATAAAAGTATGCATGGCTGGCTGGCTGAACATTCATTCACTACAAGATGTATTCGACTAACTAGCTGCTGGTGCAAGGCATAAACTAGCTCAACAGTGCTCTTGAAGCCAATGCACCACATCTAGTTCAGTCCAGCCCATCTTTTCTGTTTGTTACATCTTGCTTGTACAATGTTGAGAGCCAATGACCAGTGGAACATTGGACAATGTCCTTTCACTTCAATAATGGGCACACAGGAGAAGCAATCAACAAGACAAGGCTCACTATCCTCTATCCCTCCCTCTCTCTCTCCTTCTCTCTTGTTTTGATACAAGAAACAGAGAGTATCTGAATTTACACTCCACAAGTGTTAAACTAAGTATTGGGAGAGTACATATTTAGAAAAAGGAATTCCTTAAATAATGCAAGTGTCTGGGTTGTTGAAAACGGGATTTTCATACCTCTTGTAGTTTGAAAATTAGAATTCTTTGTTTTCTGATTGGTCTTTTGGATATGCACATGGCTGTCTTTTACAAGTCAGAGATCTGCCAGAACGTCTGCCAGAATCATGTATCTGGGACACTGAAATGATTCTAGTTAGAATCATGTGTCATCAAGCAACACACCATTTGACCCGACATGCACATGTGATTGTGAGTAACAGAGGCTGTGTTCTGATGTGATTCTGAACAGGATTTAACAGGATCTGTAGCTGTAATTTAAAGACTTTTCCTTCTTTTTACATAAACTGTCCTCGGCATTTATTGAAGAACACCATGCAAGTCAAAGCTTGGAGGTGGCTACATTGGCTGAATGATGGTGGGAATTGTAGTCCAAAAAGTAACTCTTCAAAGCTGTGATATAAATGTACCCCATGAATGAATGATTGACATAAATCATTGTTTTGGGCTGCAGAAGTTCCATCCTGTTACCACTCAGTACCACAGGTGTAGAAATGTCTTTTGATTCATTGTTCCACCATTCAATTCCTTTGTCTTCTGAATGAGGAAAAATAAAGTAGAGTTGAAGGTGAAATGCTGTATTTACAGACCCCTGTCATTGAATGAACCACTTGCTTCCCACATAAATTCTTACTCTCTCTGTCTGGGGGGGGGGGGGGAGTTCAATAAAGAGCCTGGGTGCCCATAAACAGAGAGTTCTTTTATTTTACATGGACACCTGAGAAGGAAGGTGACCTTGCTGCTTTCCCCTCCTCCAGGGCCTTGCATGAAACAAGAGGCTTGCTCAGCTTTCTGTGATGTGCAGCAAAGAGGGAAGAGGGAAGGATGGTGAGCCCTCCCTCTTACTTTCCTCAAGACTTCTGGGAAGACAGCTTAGCATCCTTCCTTCTCCTGCAAGGTAACATGGATGTGGTCTATGGTGGCTTCTGGGCACTTCTTTAACCCTGCCTAGGTGATAATTGGTGGGTCTCTCTTCTACCGCATGGTACTCTGTGCTTATCATTTGACATCCAGAATAGAAGGCGCTTCTTGCTCCTGTTCACTTCTGTAGTGGAAAGAAACCAGCTAAATCCTCTCAGTACAGAAATGTGCATGCCTCTCCTTGTTACCCTACTAGTTACCAGATAGATCTGGATGTTGCTAAAACATCACATTTGACTCCAAACAGTACCATCCGTGTTACCTCTGTATTGCACTACATAAACAGCAGACTAATAAACTTCTGTGGTATAGTGACTAGGGTGTTGGACTGGGGCTTGGCAAAACTGACTGGATGATTTGGGTCCAGTCATTGCCAAATTGTACAAGAGGAAGTCAGCTGGACCTACTTTACAGGCTTGTTGAGAGGAGGAGGAGGAGGAGGAGAGAGCTATGTAAGTTGCTTTGAGCTCATTGGATGAAAGACAGTATATACATGCAACAAATAAATAACAGCCAATAAAGCCACAATACAGCTTATAAATTTGCAGAACACACACAGCTTCAGCTGACTCAAATAAGTCCAGCCACACATTACAGGAAAAAGTCAATTCAAGATCATTGATTTCTTTTCTTTTTCCTGCTGTTGCACATATTTCTGGAGTACAAAGAGTTGTGTCCAAGACCATGGATGTTTTTGTTATAGGACTTGAAAAGAAGTAAGGATTTCTTGTCATCTATGTAGCTAATCACTGTCCTCAGAGAGAACCGCCTGGGGATGTAACATTCCGTATTTGTTGTCTCCTCTTGCTGTCTTATGTGCCAAGGTGTCTGTGTCTGCAAAGGACTGACTGTTCAGTTCAGTGACAGTTCAATAAAGCAAGCCAGGCTAAGTGAAGTCTACAATAGAATTGTGAGAGACGGATGTTCTCATTAGGTGACGGTCAAGGTGCATTAAGGAAATGAGGTGAATGAAATTCTGTTTGCTGCAAGCAGCTGTATACTTGACATTCCAAGGGGCTTGTTCTTCCCTATTGGTGAGCCAGAAACTCCTCCATTAATCAACCTACCGTTGACTTGAAAAATGGTTCTCAAGCATGCATGGTGAGTGTATACCTCTATCCAATGGGGAGGATCCTTACCTGAATTTGAATGAAGTTCCCCTCCAAAACAACAACAACAAAAAAACACCATATGAAAGGAGAAAAGCGTGCAGAGATTATTAAAGAAAAGCCTAACGCAGTGAACCCAAGAAAATGGTGTCCATATATCAAAGGCGTTGTCTGACACTTGATCAGGACACAGGAAATGCAAGATTCCAGGCAGATGAGAGTTGAAACTATAGCCCTGAAGTCCTCACTTGTGCAAGTGATTACAGGCAGCTGTTTCACTTCACATTTCAGAGCACTTCAGTTCTGCACTCAGCCAGATTTTACAGGACTGCTTCTGGGGAGGAAGGGGGGAAGGGAGCATTCTTGGACTAGACAACAGATGTACAAGGAAAGGAGATCAAAATGACGAAGGGGACAAAATTAAAAGAAGTTAAAAAGTTTGCTGGAGGGAAAGGGTGTTAATTAAGATTTGGTCCAATTAATTTTGTACTAATTTGTCCTGTGTAAATTACAGCACAATTAGATTTGTTTGAAATGCTCTTTCTGATTGTTTTAATCACACCATCCAAGACTGCAGGACTTACAAGTCCTTTCCCAGTTTTTATATTAATATAGTTGGAAGAATGCAAAAATGATGTATGATATTTTGATTTTATTTTTAAAAGGCAGCACTACTGCATATCTGGCTGATGTGCATGTGTGAATGGTTATCTGCATTTTCAAGAAACCACTCAGTAGGTGGGAAGGGGATTTCAATATGTGGGAATATATTTGTTTAATACACCTGGTATTTGCCCTCTCTTAGAAGAGTTTTAAAAGTTCTAATGTGCATATGCCAAATAAAACATAGGAAATGTTAAGAGAAAAGCAAAATCTACCAACAATATTGATGAAACAGTTTTTCTCATTTGTGTCAATTCCTTGTCTTGTTTGATGTCTCAAAGACATTTCTTTCCTGCCCCTTTAATATATATTAAAATATACATATGCTGCAAATTTATTCAGTTGCTTTGGCCCTGATCCATCATGACTGAATTCAACAGGGCTTTTACCCAGTAACTGTTGCATTCACAAATAAAATAATCAGTGCACAGTTTTGTATCATACGGTAAAACATCTTACAGTAAGGAAAGTTGCAAATGGACTCCTAAAAAGATCTTGGCAACTGTATTTTAAAACTACTTCATCCCCACCATATTACAGAGTTTAAATACAGTTTAATTGTCAATCTAGGAGAGTGAGAATACTCACAGCACCTTTGTTTTTTTCAATACCATACCAAGACAACATACTTTTATTGAATGTGGTGCCCTTTGTACATAGCACAACAAACATCCCAGCACCGCTGATCAAATTTAATCAGTTTGGTTTTGGGATAAGGGACATAAGCCTTCAGTCTTGACCCCACTGCTGCTACTCTTGAGGCAGTAGCATTACGTTCACCTCTCAGTATAATGGAAAGGGGCTAAATAAGGAAGTTTATTTCTCCCCCTATATGTTAGGAGCTGATGGGAGAGAAACAATTCCACTATAATCTACTTCTCATCTTTGAAGTTTGTGGGGGTTGTTTGGATCTTGATCATATCTGGATTTCAAAAATGTTTTCCCCAACCTGATATTTTAGATTTCAGATCCTGTGATCCATCACCATTCAAAAGCATGTGTGCTGGGGCTGATGGTAGCCTAGGCTGATGGGAGTCCAAATAGACTGGAGTTCACTAAGTTGTGGAAAGTTGGTAAGAAGAAATCAGTGTTTCTCTTTCAGGATGGCAGAAACAAATATCCTAGGTGGAACTGTGGATGTTATATAAGAGTTTCAGTTTTCTTTGCCAAAGATTTCACCTTTCATAAGGATCAGGCCATTAAGCATGACAGAACTAATTTTGAATGCTAGGAAAACTAAAAGGAATGACTAGTAGGATAAGAGATGGGGATAGCCATGTTGTTGCAGAGTGAGGGTATAGCTGCAATAGCAGCAGAGAGTGAGCTAGTGTGGGTCACTTGGGAATGGCTGGAATTGATTGGGCCAATCTAGTCAGGTCTGACCCTTCACATAAAAATGGCTCCTGCCAGTATTGTGATGTGCCTTAAAAAGTGAGCCACTTCAGGATACTGTATTAGGAAAATTAACATTTGTTAGAAAGTGAAAAAAAATATTGCTGTATATAGGCTATTGCCAATATATATATTGCCAAATATATAAAACTTCCCCTGTCCTCTGATCAGCAGGGGACATGATTAATTTGTCAATATCCTGAGGTGGCTCGCTTTTTAAGCCACTTCATGATATTGGCAACTTGAAAAAGAAAGGCTTGCTTCTGAGTGGTCACATGTGCTCAAGCCAATCCAAACCGGAGTGATCCTACCCACACCAGAAAAGTAGAAGCCCCTTGACAGGGGCCAGAATGCTGCAGGTAGGAACACTCTGAGGGCAGGTTGGTGTGCTGCAGCAAAGACGTAATCTGATTGCCGCCTTTAAGAGCATACCACCCCATCTCTGCAGCACTCCAAATAGTGTGCTAAATAGCCTCAAAGTCTGATCACAGCCAGGTCTATGAGCTATTGTGGAAAACCAAGCTGTGTTGCTTCTACTTTTAGTTCCCTTCAAATGTTATCTAAATCCTAGGATATACCATTTCAGTGGTGGTCTTTTTTCTCTCTGAAATTTCCTGGGGCAAAAGTGTGAGGAAATTATAAGGGTGTACACAATAGAAATCTTTAAACACAACAGTGACATTAATAGTGTGTTGATGGTTCCAAATCAATCAGAGATAGATGGGAGCCATTTACCCAGGCAAGCCTACACGTTTATTAGTCAGGGAGTACACAGAACATGTCCCTATGAAATTAATGTGACTTGCATCTGAGTCAAAGGCTCAGCCAATAAAATTCCCTCTAAGCATTATCAGACTCCATGCAATAGGCCACCTTGTACAAACAGTTGTGGTTTTAGCTGCCAGTTCTGATGCAGCCTTCCATTCCTTTCCTTAATGGGCAGATATGTAAGTCAGGCATCTGCTCTTCATGTGCATATTATCTGTTTTCCAAGAGAACAGCATGTGCATAACCTTTGAGCACTAATGTTCTCATAAGTTACCTGGATAAGATATTAAGGCTGCAATCCTCTAGCACTTCCTCGGGAGTTGCATTGAATTTAGTGGAGCTTACTTCTGAATACAGAAAATGCACAGGATTTGGCTATCAGAAAAATTGTTGGATGGAGATTTTTCTGGAATATTAGAGCATTCCCTGTAACTTGCAACGAGTGAGTAAATGATAGCAAAGTCCTTTACCACTGGTGTATATGAAATCAGATGAAAAGTATGTCCTCTGTCCTCTGTCCACACAACAGCTGTGTTTATTCCTTACACTAGTTCATTGTTTTCTGTTTATTTCTTCTTGTGCATATGGTTACTATTTTATTGCTAATTATTATTATTACTATTGTCCCACCTTCTCCTTCTTTGTGGTACCTCTTTGTAAACTTTTCACTGTTTGTTTTCAATTCTCTTCTTTGTTGTTCCATAGAGTTTTAATTTCCTCCCACCTGCTCCTATTGCTTTTGCTCCTTTCTGCTCCACTTTACCGCCACCTCCCTCTAGAAATTCAGCATGAGATCAAAGCGGGGGAAACCCGGTAATACAAATTAAAGATTTGATGGGACTTCAATATAACTAATAAAAATGCTTTTGCATTAGCCACAGTTGCTAACAGTGTTTAATGGCTGGCAATCTTCTGCTTCTATTACTAGAATAGGAGGGGTGATAATTGGGCACAGAGGGTGCAACAATTAGTGTGGGTTATTTTGGAAGTCAGAACCCTTTTCAGCACAAAATGAACTTATATTCTTGCACATGCTATGTTTTCCATGATAAATCTTATTTAAAAAAATGCTAGAACTGGTTTATTAAACAGTGTCATTGATTTTCAAATTAGTGAATGTGCATTATGCTTGCACTCAGCTGGATGACCATCTCATTTGTGGTGGGTTTGGGCCAAGATCTAACTTCCATGGATGGAAAGGATGTTTGTCCAGATTGCCCTTCTACCTTTGCATCAAAGCTCACCCAGGTTTCCAGGGCCCCGTGCAGCAGTTTCAGGGGGTTTGGAAGGGCTGCATGCGGAGAAGAGTGGAGGATTACACTTCTGCCAGTCAAGTGGTTTGTACCTAAATCTGGAACCAACCTAAAGAGTGTGCATGCATTAGTTCTGTTTTGAAATGTTTGCTTGCCACTCGAGGTAGAAGGAAGATTGAAAGACAGTAATTGGGTTCAAGCAAGTCATTTGGGGATAATGCATGGCAGTGCTTCGAAGTGAGAAAAGAAGATCTATAATCATCGCATTCATTTAACCATCTAAATCCAGAGCTGGATCAGAGAACACCCCTGAACCTTTGTCTGGAACAAAGCCGTTTATACATATCCCTGGAAAGACTGCATCTATGTTCGATTTCAAAAAGGAGTTGGTACATCCACCAAAGCAAAGAGAGGCTGTAGTCCCAGGATATAAAAATTGTAGTGTGCACTTTATTCCAAAATAAAAGCCAGTGCATTTCTGCTTGGACTTTTCAGCCTTTTTCACGGGTGTGAATACTTTCATTAGCTATGTTTTAGAAAAAAACATTTTGTTTATTAGGTCTAACGCCAGCTCCTTTTGAAAGAATACAGTCAAGCTGCAAGAGAGGAACATCTTTATGCACAGATAATTGCAGATCCGGGTCCAGCCATACTTTTGTCACCTGATTAAATTTCTGTTTCTTTTCTCACATCTGGTCTCTCACTGCCTCTAGGTTCAGGACTTCTACCACCACTCTAGCATGTGCTGAAAAGGAGACATAGAACTGGACACAAACTGGGTACTGATAACATTTCATCTGGATGACGTCACCCACTAGTCTTGCACATATTTAAAAGTCTGGAGAAGATGGAAACCTATCTGCAGCCCTCTCACAAACTGCAACACCTCATAATCTGATGACAATAGAAGGGAGTAATGATTCTCAGACTCCAGTGTCTCAGATGTAGCCCAAGGTAGAGTAAGGTACATTGTCCCCATTCTTGTGGGCCATCCCAGAAGGATACTATGGTTGATGGTGTAAAATGTTGTCTCCAAGGAATCTCACGTTCTTTACATTTTTAAACCACTGTGTAAAACTGTTAAAATAGTTCACCCCTTTAGTTGAAAAGGGCTTGCCAGCATGTACATTGGCTTTCTGTGGTGCAAAGGGCTTTCAGAATACCCCCCTCCTCCCCTTCTAGAGGAGAACGGAAGGTTTTAAAAAAGCAGGTTTGTACCCTGCTCTAACTAACCATTGAGTGGTGTGGCTGTTCTAGCAAAAATGGCATCAGTGGTTTTAGGAGCAGCCGTGGCAAATGTAGCACTAAATATTACAAAAGCTTTTGGAGCCAACAGTTCTTCCATTTGCAAACCCTTGCAGTCAAGTGATAAACAAATGGAGCAAAAATGTGGAAGAGCTCAGCTGAAATCATGGACATTTCATCACATCTATTAACTGACACACCTACCTATACAAGTTAGCCATGCCATTTCATTTTTTTCCCCATTAATTTCTGGGCTTCCTGTTATTGTATATTTCTGAAGCAGCTCAGTCACTCTGTAAAACCACAGGGGGAAAAATCCCCTGCATTTTCGTATGATTATTTTGCATTCTATTTAGGAAACCAACAATAGTGGTGAGACTAGGACCATTCCTTCTGCCACTCTGACAGTCTTCTTTCTTGTTAGTCCTGGAGGACAAGCTGAAAACACTGGTAGAAGTTGGCCGTGCTTCAAAAATGAACAACCACTCTGTGTTACTATGACCCAGCTTTGAACCAAAAGTCAATTGCAGTGTTTCATTTATGTACTCAGTTCCCAGAACTATCACTGCAGATCATAATGAAACCCATTTGAATGTCAGCCTAAAACAGAAAAGAGAGAGGAAGAGAAGTGTTTTAAAATGAACTGAGACTGACTGACCCCTGGTGTCCTGGTGTGATCAAGATCAAGGATCTTACCATCGAATCAGATGAATTGCTGTTCTCAGGTAGTGGTACATGCTTTTCTTACTACTAACAATCTACTCTTCTTTAGTAAGGTATACCTTGTACATTTGAAAACACTGACTTAAGGAAGAAGTTAGAACTACAAACCTCTAAAAAATGGATTTCAACTTTCTTAGTATTAATCCTGTCAAACTTTCTGGAAAATGTAATTTTTGAACTCTAACATGGCATGCTCTCCCCAATTAAAGGATCATAGAATTTTTGAGTTGGAATGGCCTTTGATGGAGACTTAATCCAACCCTCTGTTCAGTGCAAGATCGATACTGCAGAATAAAAATTAAAACATCCTTGAAGGATGCTTGTGCAGCCTAAATACTTCCCACAACAGAGAGCCCACAGTTTTCCATATTTTTTGCATGTTCAGACACATTAAGGGATGTGGTGGCGCTGCGGGTTAAACCACAGAAGCCTCTGTGCTGCAAGGTCAGAAGACCTGCAGTCATAAGATCGAATCCACACCACAGAGTGAGCTCCTGTCGCTTGTCCCAGCTCCCGCCAACCTAGCGGTTCGAAAGCATGCAAAATGCAAAATGCGAGTCAATGGCATCCTTCAGTCTCGAAAGACTATGGTATCATGCTCTGTATCGAGGACTTGGAACAGCATCTAGTGTGGCTGAGAAGGCCAATTCGAGAGTGACAATCCCTTCCACACTGAAGACAAATCCAATCTGTCCCCTGTCCAGCTCCCTGAATTTGCTGCTTTCGTAACTGCCTCTTTGCCTCGGCCTGCTGGACGAGGTTATCTTCAAATTGGGAGAGGCCATGATGCACCGCCTGCCTCCAGGCTGAACGCTCAGATGTCAAGATTTCCCATCTGTTGAGATCCATTCCTAAGGCCCTCAGATCCCGCTTGCAGATGTCCTTGTATCGAAGCTGTGGTCTACCTCTGGGGCGATTTCCCTGCACTAATTCTCCATACAGGAGATCTTTTGGAATCCGACCATCAGCCATTCTCACGACATGCCCAAGCCAACGTAGACATCGCTGTTTCAGTAATGTATATGAGCTAAAAATTCCAGCTCATTCTAGGACTACTCTATTTGGAACTTTATCCTGCCAAGTGATACCAAAAATGCATTGGAGGCAACGCATATGGAATGTGTTCAGCTTCCTTTCCTGCCATGCACAAAGGGTCCAGGACTCACTGCAGTACAGGAGTGTGCTTAGGACACAGGCTCTATAGACCTGGATCTTGGTATATGTCGTCAGCTTCTTATTGAGCCATACTCTCTTTGTGAGTCTTGAGAACATGGTAGCTGCTTTCCCGATGCGTTTATCCAGCTCGACATCTAGAGAGAGGGTGTCAAAGATTGTTGAGCCAAGGTACACAAAGTCATGAACAACCTCCAATTCTTGTGTAGAGATGGTAATAGAGGGAGGTGAGTCCATGCCCTGGAGCATGTAAATACTAATGCAAGTAGATACATACGTACCACCATGGTGGGAAGGTAACAGCATTCCGTGTCTAGTTGTGCTGGCCACATGACCACGGAAGATTGTCTTTGGACAAATGCTAGCTCTATGAGATGGAAATGGAGATGAGCACTGCTCCCTAAAGAAGGACACGACTGTGCAAATTGTCAAGGGGAACCTTTACCTTTACCAGACACATTATAGATAGCTCAGTAATTTAGGCCTCTAGCTCTGGAGCCAGAGGTTGGGAGTTTGATTCCCCACTGTGCCTCCTTGGCAGGGGCTGGACTCGATGATCCATTGGGTCCCTTCCAGCTCTGCAGGTATAAGATTATCTAAGATTGTATATAGCTTGGCTCCCATCAGTTAAGTGAAATTATAAACAATATGTGTGTGTGTGACTGCATGTGTGACTTTGTCTTAAACATTGACTGAGTTCCAATGACTCTTTTCTTCTTACTGAATATATTTATTTGCAGAGGAAAATAATGCATTCACAATATCATTATCATAATCTTAGAACTTCATAACTGGAAGGGGCCCTATGGATCATCAAGTCCAGCCCCTGTCAAGGAGGCGCAGTGGGGAATCGAACTCCCAACCTCCCAGTTGTGGGTGCATAAGGATGCAGGTCTAGCACATAACTTTGCAATAGTATTAAAGGATCCATATTCAAAGAAACCTTTAAAGCATGACCTGTTCAAGGAATCCATTTCTTATTTGAGGAACAACCCTGATATTGTCCAGCTCTATCCACAAAAGAGGAAAGCAAGAATGGACAGACAGAGATAGTGAAACATTTTAAATGTAGTGGTTTGCAACTTCCTCCCTCCCTCCCCCCACCCTCTTTGGACTGTAGTGTTTAGAATCAGAAAAATCCAGTAAATATAACCCTTAGCTGATTTTTAATTGATGGTTTCACATAGGCTAGGCCCTTTTCTTGTTGTTGTTTTGTTAATTCAGATGGAAAGCCTTAATTTCAAAAGGATTTACATGTTATATGTAAAAACTTGTTCTTGGATAGCTTTGTAAGTTTTTTTTATCCTTTATGAAGTGTTACTGAACATAGAAGTAATTTGAGGTATTTGGTAATCCGATTTGTCAAAACTCTGTTTAATGCTGTTCCAGAAACAAAAGAGATAGATTAGCTGTAGAGAGTGTGGTTTGGTAAAAAAAACAGACACAACAATGTTTGTGGGTAAATGTATAGCACACATCTGCTTTTTAGCACCAGTGGCAACATACAAAACATTGCCAAGGTGAAGAGTCCAAGTGACTTGAAAGAGACTCCTACGCCTTATATTTTCATTCATTTGTCTTGACTTCCAAATTCCCTTTGGTCCATAGATAGGTTATTGAAGAGAAAGCTATCTGTGGCATCACGTTAATATACTTCACCACCCATACTTTATTTCCACTTATTAGTGAGTACATTTGCAGATTAGGTTTCTTCTACTCTACTGAAATGCAGTATATCTCTAGGCTCTGTTGCTATAGAGTCTTGCTTCTGGGCTTTCCTGAAGCCTGTGGCTGACCCCTGCTAGAAACAGGATGCTGGTTTGAACAGATCATCTGTCTAATCAAGGAGGCCTCTTATTATTCTGTTAAAATGGAGGGGGAGGAAAAAAATGCTTGTGTGTTTTTCTTTTCCTGTTGCATTTTTCTTTTCTTTTCTTTTCCTTTTTTAAATAACAAGTTCCTTTCCCTTGGGAACAACAGATGAGAACCTCTGTATGTCAACTCCAAAGCTAGGATGTATTTCCTTGACATTAGGATTAAGTTGGGGAGTCTGTGGAGCAAAGCCTCTCCCAAGATGCTCATGAAGTGCCTCTTATTTAACCCATTTGTTTGTTTGTCTGTTTGGTTGTTATAAATGATGGAGGTCCAACATGGGAAAGCAAAGGCTACAGGGGTTTTCACTTAGATGGAGATCAGGCATACAAAGTCAGATTGGCCCTCCATGGGCAAACATATTTCTCAAAGGTGTTTGTCTGTTCCAAACTGTCCTGTGGTCCCTAGAATGCCCTCCCAGGGACTAGAGGATTCCTAACCTAAATTTGCTTGATCCGTCCCTTCAGTGTAGCTGTTTTTAAAGTCATATGCAGTGATTTCAAATGTGATGGTTGTTCAAAGCTGTTGCATTATTGGGTGCAAGCTTCTAAACGAAGAAAATAATTCGGTTAATAATGCATTCTGGTTTTAGACATCAGGTATTAGTGAAAAACCAGTGTGTTTTGAAGGATAACATTATCTCAAATTCTGGCACTTTCGACTGTGCAGCAAAACCAAAGCTTCTTGGATAGAATGGCCATTTATCACATCTCAAATGAAAGCATTCCTCAGACACAAATGTCTTTTTCTTCTTTTGTCTAATTACCGAAGGGCAAAGTGAGAAGGAAATGTCAAAACTGTGAAACAGTGGTGCATAGAGATCCCTCACTCTGGAGCTCAACCAGCTTTTGTGAGAGCCCCTGCGATTTGTCAAATGGTTGTGGCATAAGTCAAGCTCTGGGGTTGAAAGGTCTTGACCTAAGGAGTGCTAGAATCAGACAGTAAAAGCAAGATGCCTGCTAGAAGTTTCAGCTGTAGTGGAGAGGAACAATGATGGGTGCCGGACACAACAAAAGCTCATCTGCATAATTCAGGTAAGTAATTTTATTGAAACTGACAAGGATGTGACAGGCTGAGAAAGAGATGAGAACATGCTCTCACTGGGAACCTTTAAAGCTCTTCAGTTAGGTATGTGAAAATAAGTGACAGCTAATCTCTCTACTAAAAAAGTTATAAACAATGCCATTTTACACAGGCCTCACCCATGACCTTTACAGAGATCAGCCTATCTACTTCTAGGCCAGTGTGGGCCACAGAACCCATCAAACACAATAATGTGAATATAGATTATGCTGTAAGTTGCACTTTTCAAAAAATTTAGTTTCACATTCTTTTTCTCTTTTTTTTGCTCCTTTTCTCTGGCAGCAAGGCAGGAGAAGAAAGGTTGGTTGCTTATGCTGGTTCCAAGAAAAATGACTGTTACAGAGTTCAAAAAGGAATGAAACCAAATAGAATGTTTTTGTTTAAAAGAACTATGTTCCAATTCCAGCTTTCATGCGGTCATCTGGAAAGCCCTGCAGACAGATCATAAGGTGGGTAAGGAATGGTGGTGCTTTAAAATTGGTTATGGCTCTCCAGATAACCAAAGCTATTAAAATCTTTCATGTATCTTTCCATGTCATGATTTTTAAACAACCTCAACTATTCCACTTTACATCTTCTCAAAAATGGGAATGTGCCACCTTTCCAACCATTGCCCTTGTCGTTTGTTTAGTACAAAAACACACTATAGTCTAATTCTGGTTGTTAGTCACAGTAAGCATAGATCCATTAAATCAGTGGAACTTTAATAAATGTTGGCTTACCAAGTTCCCATTGATTCAATTGGTCTGCTCTACTCAGGCACAACAACTGAATTAAGGGCATTAATTAAATAATAACATTTAATGACAAAACGGTAAAGAGATATCATGGGTCAGGGAGTGTTGTTTTAATAGAAATTGAAGTTTCTCTAGTAATTTCTGCAAAACAGTGTTGATGTGAAGTTCATTTGTTTCTACAGAAGGGAAGAGCAACAAATACGGAATCCAAATTCTCCAGAAACATGTGATATATTCTGAACGTAAGCACTGTAGACTATAGGACAAATTATGTTGCTATGCCTGGCTGTGAAGCTAAGGGCTGGGAGTTCAGATTCCTGTGCCTCCTGGGAAATGAGCCAGCCAAGATTACCTGGAGTGTGTGTGGTAATGGTGGCACACATCTGTGGCATTGGCAAGGTGCATGGCCCCAGAACCACCACCATCAGGAGGGACTGCTAAACCATTTCTGAGTATGTTGTACTTGAAAAAACTCATGGGAGTGTTGCCATAAGTTAGAAACTTCTTGATGGCACATAATTATTAATTATAGGACCAAATAAGTACCTTATAAGTACCTCCCCAACTTTCAAATCAATTTTTAGCAATCATGTAAGCAGTAAGAGTCAAATCCAGGCCCAGCTATGAAACAAGGGCAAAGATTCTGTTGCTTAATGTAGTAAAACACACTAGAATAGGCCCATTGAATCAACGGGAATGTAGCAGGTCAACTTCTCTTTAAGTTCAATTGATTTAAATGGGCCTACTCTAATTTTGATTTACTGTACTGAAGTAAGTGGCATTTAGAGTTGGCCGATTACAGTCAATGGAATCTATGGAGAGGTTGACTCACCAAATCCCCATTGATTCAATGGGCCTACTCTAGTGTAATGTTCTACACAGAGCAACCGGATTTTGGCCAACATAACATAACCAAGTTGTTTTACTGCAATATATGATATGACATTTTGGGGTTACTCATTCTAATCTATATTAGAAGAGCCTCGTGGCATAACGGTTAAATTGCTGTACTACAGTGAAACTCTGCTCATGAACTAGTTTGATACCAGGGAATTCAGGTAACTGGCTCAAGGCTGACTCAACCTTCTATAATTCCGAGGTCACTAAAATGAGCACCCAGCTTGCTGGAGGGAACAATGTATAGCCTGCACAATGAAAGTGTAAACTGCCCAGAGAGTGGTAGATAAGCAGAATACTTTGTTTTTTAATCTACCTAAGGGGTACGTGCATAGACCAGTCTCCTATTGCTGCTCCCAATTGGAGTAGAGATTTTGACTCAATAGGATGTACATCGCGCTCTACGTGGGGCTGCCTTTGAGGCTGATGCAGAAACTTCAGGTGGTGCAGAATGCAGCGGCCAGACTCCTTAGTGGAGCAAGAAAATTCCAGCATATTTCTCCTATTCTGGCCATGCTGCACTGGCTGCCCATTCGTTTCCGCATCGACTTCAAAGTTTTAATGCTTACTTATAAGGCCCTAAATGGTTTAGGACCTCGATATTTGGCGGAATGCCTGCTCCCACCAAGATCTATCCGGATCACCCATGCGAGTCAGGAGGTGAGGCTGAGGAGCCTGACGCTGAGAGAGGCCTGGAAGGAAAATACATGAAATCATGCCTTCTCGGCGGTGGCTCCTCGCCTCTGGAACAACCTCCCTCTGGAGATTCACGTGGCCCCCACGCTGGGCACCTTTAAAAGTCAATTAAAAACATGGCTGTATATTCAGGCCTTCCCTCCAGCTAATATTTGATTTTTCTTTCTGCCCTTCCTTTATTTCTTATTCTGGCTTTGTATTGTATTTGTTATTGTATGATTTATGTAATATTTTGTGTTATTTTATTGCTTTATGTTTTATTGGAAGCCGCCTAGAGTGGTCGTATAGACCAGATGGGCAGAGTACAAATCAAATCAAATCAAATCAAATCAATCAATCAACCAACCAACCAACCAACCAACCAACCAATCAATCAATCAATCACAGTTGATTTACCATTCAACAATGGATTTGGTGGAACCACTTTTACTTGGGACTAGTGGTAGAATGATGAGCACAGATGCTGCCTTACATTGGGTCATATTTGTCTACCTAGCTTAGTTTTGTTTAATCTGAATGGTAGCAGGTCTGCAAGATTATAGGCATCCCTTGCTCCTGATTCTTTTCACTGAAGATGCAATGGAGAGTTTGCTTTTTAAAACTAGAGGGGGCTCAAATTCTAAGCACAATTAATGATTGATCAGTGTTCTACCATTGCTGTTCAAGCTTCCTGTATTCATCTTGGCCTGGGGTTTCCACACTTACGGGTGCTTCATACAATTTTATTATGTGCATGATTTAGTTTTGCTAAGAGATCTAAAGAAAATCATGAGGAAAAAAAAGTGTGAATCTACACTATAGAGGGGATAAAGCCAGCTCATTAAGATAAAATCAACATAACTATTTCATATCTGATGGTTTTTCAGTATTATTGGGTAACTTAATGCCAGTGATAAACAGTGATCAAATGATAAACTGAATGGCTTGGATTCACAGGAAGCAGGTGAGGAAAAAATAGACTTCCTGCCCCCATTTTGTTCCCTGGCAGTGTGGGGAGTGACTAAAAGGAGCAGATCATGGAAAGAGGGACTGAAGTGGAAAGGGGGCCCATGTGTGTAACAATTGTAAACTCATACATGTGCACAGCTATGTATAGGAAAGAATAGGACCGAAATGTGCTGCACTTAAAATTTGTGTGTGCAACACACATACAGACACCTTGACTCTACACCAATGTGATCCGTAGGGAGGAGCCAGATACCTAAGCATTGAAACCACCATACCACACCCTAAACATTTTCCTTCTCTAGCACTACTCACCCAGAGACTGATCCCACTGCCTAACAACCCAGAAAAGCACAGCAATTCCCTCAGACTTCAGGCAACACTCTGAGACATGGTCACTCTGGAAAGAACAGCAGCATCTCAAAAATTGCTTCTAGACTCCTGAGTACCAATTCAGTGAAGTATTTGGATGAAGTCAGGAGAGATTGGATTTCACATCCCCAGTCATCCGCCATGAAGCTCTCGTGGTCTTGAATAAATGGCCCTGACTCAGTCTTTGCAGGTTTGTGATGAATGGGGAGAAGTTTGTATTCCTTGGAGGAGGTATACATGCAAATATTTTAAAAAGGATGCTCAGTTTTGTAAAAGCGATTGCAATATGGCTTCACCTCTCCATGCTTGCATAATACATGAAAATGTTCCTTTGGACCTGCCCTCGTACAGCAAAACTGCAAGCTATCACTAAATGAAAGGTTTTTTTTTTAACAACATTGACTTATTAATTTATGGCTTTTCTTCCATGTTAATGATTTTTGTTCTTTTGCAAGACCCAGTGATTTGCTGCAATTTTGTTTACAGCAACCATCCAGAGCACTTGCATAAATTGGTTTTGCTTTAGAATAGCACTGGCAAAAGTAGGTGGGTGAAAATTAACTTCCCCATACCCCAAAGTGAGAGATACTCCCACAGAGGTTTTCTGCACTCCCAGGCCTCAGGTTTTGGCCTTAAAATTTCCGGCAACTGCCAGCTGCTACACTAGCAACCCTTTATTATTGGTATGGTGTTTGGATACTTTGCATCTGTGGCGCTGTCACAACATAGTGCTTTCTTCAGAAAAACCAAAATGAAATTGTGATAAAGAACATTTTACTACTGTTTCCTACTATACACAAAGAATCAGAGGCTGAAATCCAGTAGGAGGTTCAAGGTCCTGATGCTCACTTACAAAGCTGTCCATGTTTTGGGGTCATGTCAGAGTGCCTCTTCCCAAGGTTATTTGCCTGCACCACCAGGTCTTTTCAGGCGATGTTCCTTCAAGTAGCCAGAAAATCTCCCACAAGAAGTCAGGCCTTCTCAGGGATGGCACCAACTCTTTGGATCACCTCTTGATGAAGCTACACCTGACCTCCTCTTGCCTGCATTTCAAGAAGCTGCTGAAGACTCATCTCTTCCAAGAAGTCTTTGGTGGCGGCCTCCTTTGATCTTGCCCATTCCATATTGCTGCTTGGTTTCATTGTGCCATCTAGGCTTAACGCTTGCTCTATTTTAGCCTACTATCATTTGGTTTTATTATGTTTGACTATGTTATTATACCATTTTGTTTGGTTTTACATGTACAGTGTCCAGAACAGTGCTGTGCACTAATGAGGTGGTATATGAAAGAAAGAAAGAAAGAAAGAAAGAAAGAAAGAAAGAAAGAAAGAAAGAAAGAAAGAAAGAAAGAAAGAAAGAAAGAAAGAAAGAAAGAAAGAAAGAAAGAAAGAAAGCCAATTGAGCTAATGGAACTAACATAGGTGTTGTCTTACCCCACTGATTCAATGGCCTAACTCTAATGGTAACTTCGTAGAGGATTTAAGCCATAGCAGATATATACTGCAGAAAGGTTTTATTCTGAGGTGAGGGTCAATGAAATTATAAAAATTTCAGATCACCAGTTTATTGTAATGTGAAGACAGAGAAATGCCCTGATTATTTTTAATGTCTAAATTATAAAAATTTTCTAGGCATCACCATGCTGAAAATACATCACAGATCAGCTGTATTTCCAGAGTGCTCAGCGTACATGTGCTTTGCAACCCAGTTGTGGAGCATTCCATTGAACAGGAAGTAGCTGAGAGTTCTGGCAGCATCTAGTGTTGATCATGGTATTATAAGCAGTCAGATGCATAATTCACAAGGCTTAATGAATATTCCAATTCATGACAGCCAACTGGCTCCATAGGTCACACCTCCCAGTCTCATATAAATAAAGAATGAGATATTGGAAAGCATACCAGCTGAACCCAACTGAGTGCCAAAAACATGCATATTAATGAGGCACAATAAAAGATATACTTGACTCAGGAAGTGCTTGTATTGTTTTCCAGCGGGAGAGAGAAAGAGAGAAGAGAGAGGGGGAAGATTTACAGTGTACATTGAAATGTAACCAAACAGAGCAGGAAAAGAAAAG